>NC_060144.1:55029533-55654533 GCF_021461385.2 Schistocerca piceifrons | reverse complement strand
CAGACGGGCGTGAAGTCTGGAACATGAGAACTTATGAATGAATAAGAAGAAAAGTATGTAGATGCTTTTTACTTAACTTTTATTGATTCCTTGGAATACATCTCTCTTGAATACTCGAAGCTATAGGCACTGATACAAATGGCTCCTAGTTAGTTCGTAGCCATTAACTTCTGATGGCTATTCTGTCTCTCGGCTAATGAGAGAGAAAGGCTTCGTACAACTGGGCGATAGCTAGGTTCGCGTACAACTGGGCGGTAGCTTGGTTCTCGTACAACTGGGGTCGAGTCCTCTCTCGTATCACGAGACCTGCCTTGGTGGTGGCGCTAGGTCTGCGATCACAGTGGCGACACGCGGGTCCGACATGTACTACATGGACCGCGGCCGATTTAAGCTACCACCTAGCAAGTGTGGTGTCTGGCGGTGACACCACAATAATCACAAAGAATATTAATTACAGAGGAAGACATAAAGTAAAAACAAATGAAAATACATCGCTTGGTAATAACTTTTAAGCCGTTTCTCAAGATAGTGAGGTCCCCTGTTATTGGATTTTTAGATTACCATTTTGTTAATTAGAAGCATTGATTTTTCATGCTAACATCTCTGTAGTCTCTAGTTATTTATTGCTAAGGACTTCAATTTCTTGATTAGTTACTTGATTTGGTATATGAACATAATTTTATCAATGACAACAATCCACCGATAATTATGACAACGCACATTCTTCCAGAACATTCCACACGCCTTCGCAATGAATATCAAGTTTTTTATCAAATAGGACATAATTATATATATATATATATATATATATATATATATATATATATATATATTAAATATATATATATTGACACACATACAAGGCCTTAGGAAGTTTTGAATTGTCTGATAACTATCCGGATGCATATTAAAAAAAAAGGTGGTATCGGACATTTCATATGAGTCCTGCGGGAGGGTGTACCGTTATAAGTTGATTCAAGTGTCATCCCCTCGAAATCCTCCATAAATAAGGTGGGCACCAAGGGAGACAGAGGGTTACCCATGGCGACGCCCTCAGTCTATTGAAAATAGTCTTGGTTGAATATAAAAGAGGTACAGGACAGAACGTGCCGAAACAAAGTAGTGTTGTCTGCCTGTGGCTTTTTTCCAATTAGTGCCAAAGAATCTGCGAGAGGGACCTTTGTAAAAAGCTAGCCAAACGTTCAGAACTGCTTAGACGGAAAGCTTCCATCTACTGAGGAAGTCAGCGGAGCTACGAATGCGACGTGGGCAATTTCCCACCAACGGTCTCACCAAAGAAGCGAAATGAAACTTCCTGGAAAATTAAAACTGTGTGCCCGACCGAGACTCGAACTCGGGACCTTTGCCTCTCGCGAGAAAGTGCTCTACCAACTGAGCTACCCAAGCACGACTCACGCCCCGTCCTCACAGCTTTACTTCTGCCAATAACTCGTCTCCTACCTTCCAAACTTTACAGAAGCTCTCCTGCGAAACTTGCAGAAGTAGCACTCCTGAAAGAAAGGATATTGCGGAGACATGGCTTAGACACAGCCTGGGGGATGTTTCCAGAATGAGATTTTCACTCTGCAGCGGAGTGTGCGCTGATATGAAACTTCCTGGTAGATTAAAACTGTGTGCCGGACCGAGACTCGAACTCGGCACCTTTGCCAAAGATCCGGAATTTATCGTGGTACATCGTGGAATATTCCCTCCTCAGGCCCTATAGTTTCATGAAGTTAAATGCTGTTTTTAGGCCAGTCTTAGCAGCAATTGACTGTAGGCTGGACACTTGAACCTTAGCTTCGTCAATATTATTTACAATGACACACTGTTCCACGAAACACTGCCACGTCATAAGCGCGTGACTGCGTGTGAGATCGCTCTCTAAGTTTTCATCTATTTTTAGTTTTTAGATATATATTTTAACTGTTTTTGTGATAATATTTACTATATAAGTGACTTATTAGTGGTTTCTTCATTCACCTCTGCATTTCGTGTGTTGTGGCCTGATATTTGTGAGTGTTTCGTATCGAGCAACTTAACCTCTTACCCGTGTTTACATTCCGCGCTGACCAGTTGCAGCTGTAGCGGCGCATCGAAAGCTAAGTACTAATTAATTGTTTGTGTATAGTAGTTTATTTAGGAACTTTAGTAGTCTTCAACCGGTGTTCTTGGTGTTTTCCGGTGAAATAACTTCAGAAGAAATTTTTGCGAACTGCTTTCAGTTTCGTTACTGTCATTAGACGCTTGATTTTCTTTCTGTGTTAGTATTTTGTTATATTCTCATTTGTTGTTGATTAATACTGTCAATAATAGTAGTTACTTCCCTTGTAGAGCAAGTTTGTGATAATTGTAGTCAGTTTTTAACATCTTCTTATTGTAGTAGCGGAACTTAGATAAAGTTGTTTTCTTGTTTCAATAATTGTAAAATTTTACCATGAGTGAGAAGTGTGGGCTTTGCCGTAGGTTCGTGAGTAGTGGATTGCGGTGTGAGACTTGTTCGAAGTATTTTCACTGGGGGGAATGCAGTGGGGAAGCCAGTGGGCATTCTGGTGAGATCCTCTCCTGGAACTGCCGGTTATGTAGCAAGAGTAAGTTGATAGAGGAGCAGGAGCGTAAGATCTGTGCCCTTCAGGTGCAGTTGAAAAACGCACAGGAGGAGCTAGATAGGATGAGGAGGGAGAAGGGGGTTGGGGAATGGGAGCTGGCTGTTGGCAAGAGATCTGCTAGGAGAAGGAGATTTTCAGATAGTTTTACTATTGGTGTTTGTAATAGATATGACCAACTGTCAGAGTCTAGTGGAGAGGAATCTCTAGTAGCTGTAGATGTAGGAAGTATGCAGCAGACCTCAGCAGTTACGGTGGCTAGGACAGTTGCAAAGTCTAAGAGAAAGAAGAAGGTTCTGCTGTTAGGTAGTTCTCATGGTAGAGGTGTAGGCCAGCAGT
Source organism: Schistocerca piceifrons (assembly GCF_021461385.2). Lineage (NCBI taxonomy): Eukaryota > Metazoa > Arthropoda > Insecta > Orthoptera > Acrididae > Schistocerca > Schistocerca piceifrons. The sequence goes on along the minus strand of NC_060144.1, from coordinate 55,651,588 downwards.
TGCAGGAAGTTTTGGGGAGTGAGTACCAGGTCACCAGCATTGTGAAGCCTAATGCAGGATTGGCTCAGGTGACTTTTAACATAGGGGGGCTATGTAGGGATTTTACTAAAGAGGATCAGGTAGTGATTGTGGGTGGGGCTGGTAATAGTATTGATAGGGATGGGAAGTATGACATAGATGGTGACCTGGAAAAGATAGCCACTCAGACTGGCAACACGAATGTGCATTTCGTGGAACTGTTTCAGCGTCACGATCGGCCTCATCTTAATATAGCCGTCAGGCGTAATAACATGAGACTTGGGGGTGCGCTGGTGACAGAAGGCATGAGTCACATTTCAGTGGTGTCGGTGGAGTCTATCAGTAGGACGGGTTTCACTAGACATGGCCTGCACCTCAACAGGTATGGGAAGGGGAGGTTGGCAAAACTTATAGGTGACAGCATAGGTGGGGGTGGTGGGATCACTCATGGGAAAATTCCGGTAGTTGTGGGTGTTAGAGCTGTACCTTTTTTAGATTGAAGTCAGCTGATAGGTATTCCTGCTTAAGGGAAGTCTCTCTAACAAAGAAACCACTTTCTACAAAGCTTGGGTATCCGATTAATGAGGGAATTAGTATATTTCATCAAAATATACAAGGTATTCGAGATAAAGTTAGTGAACTGCTTATAGATGTTGACTCTGAAATTATTGGTATATCTGAACACTTCTTAAATAAGGACATAATTCAGAGGCTTCCTTTACCAGGATACAGGTTGGCTGGCAGCTTTTCTAGGAGCTCTTTGCGGTGTGGGGGAGTAGCCATGTATGTGAAAAACGGTATCCCATTTGAGTCAATCGATGTTTCAAAGTACTGCACTGAAAAGGTGTTTGAATGTTGTGCAGGTGTGGTTAAATTTAGTGGAGCTAAACTTCTTACTGTTGTTATTTATAGATCCCCAGACTCCGATTTCACAACATTTTTGCTAAAGCTAGAGGAGGTTCTTGGTTCACTTTATAGGAAATACAAAAAGTTAGTTATATGTGGTGACTTCAATATTAATTGTATAAGTGATTGTGCAAGGAAAAGGATGCTGGTAGACCTCCTTAATTCATATAATCTTATGCAAACCGTATTCTTTCCAACGAGAGTGCAAGGGAACAGTAGAACAACAATAGACAATATTTTTGTTCATTCGTCATTATTAGAAGGGCATTCTGTTAGCAAAAAGGTGAATGGCCTTTCAGATCATGATGCACAAATTTTAAGTCTAAAAGATTTTTGTGCTTCAACACATGTTAAATATAGTTACCAACTTTTTAGGAAAGCTGATCCAGTTGCTGTACAGACTTTTGTAAACCTTATCAAGGAACAAGATTGGCAAGATGTTTATAGTGCTGATACAGTAGACGATAAATATAATGCTTTCCTCAAGACTTTTCTCGTGCTCTTTGAAAGTTGCTTTCCGTTAGAACGTTTAAAACAGGGTACTAGCACAAACAGGCAGCCTGGGTGGCTGACTAAAGGGATAAGAATATCTTGTAGAACAAAGTGGCAATTATATCAAAACGTTAGAAACAGTCAAAATCTAAATGCAGCAGCCCATTACAAACAGTATTGTAAGGTGCTTAAAAAAGTTATTAGGAAGGCAAAAAGTGTGTGGTATGCAGATAGAATAGCTAAGTCTCAGGATAAAATTAAAACCATATGGTCACTCGTAAAGGAAGTGGCTGGTCTGCAGAGACAGGTCGAGGATATAGAATCAGTGCGTAGTGGGGATGTCCGTGTTGCTGATAAGTCGCATATATGTACAGTACTTAATAATCACTTTCTGAATATAGCAGGTGAACTAAATAGAAACCTAGTCCCAACAGGAAATCATATAGCGCTCTTAGAAAAAAGTGTTCCGAGACTGTTACCTGAAATGCTCCTCCATGATACTGACAAGAGGGAGATTGAGTTAATAATTAAATCACTAAAGACCAAGAACTCTCATGGATATGACGGGGTATCTAGCAGAATACTGAAGTATTGTTCCACGTATATTAGCTCAGTACTTAGCCATATCTGTAACTTTTCCTTTAGCAGTGGTCGGTTTCCTGACCGATTAAAGTACTCGGTAGTGAAGCCACTTTATAAAAAGGGAGACAGGGATAATGTTGACAATTATAGACCTATTTCTATGCCATCGGTGTTTGCTAAGGTTATTGAGAGGCTTGTATATACAAGGTTACTGCAGCATTTAAATTCACATAATTTGCTGTCAAATGTACAGTTTGGTTTTAGAAATGGCTTAACAACTGAAAATGCTATATTCTCTTTTCTCTGTGAGGTTTTGGACGGATTAAATAAAAGGTTGAGAACGTTAGGTGTTTTCTTTGATTTAACGAAGGCTTTTGACTGTGTTGACCACAAAATATTACTGCAGAAGTTGGACCATTATGGAGTAAGGGGAGTAGCTTACAATTGGTTCGCCTCCTACTTTAAGAACAGAAAGCAGAAGGTAATCCTCCGCAATATTGAGAGTGGTAATGATGTTCAGTCCCAATGGGGCACTGTTAAATGGGGCGTTCCCCAAGGGTCGGTGCTGGGGCCACTGCTGTTCCTTATTTATGTAAATGATATGCCTTCTAGTATTACAGGTGATTCAAAAATATTTCTGTTTGCTGATGACACCACCTTGGTAGTGAAGGATCTTGTGTGTAATATTGAAACATTATCAAATAATGTAGTTCATGAAGTAAGTTCATGGCTTGTGGAAAATAATTTGATGCTAAATCACAGTAAGACTCAGTTTTTACAGTTTCTAACCCACAATTCAACAAGAACTGACATTTTAATCAGACAGAATGGGCATGTTATAAGCGAGACGGAACAGTTCAAGTTCCTAGGCGTACGGATAGATAGTAAGCTGTTGTGGAAAGCCCATGTTCAGGATCTTGTTCAGAAACTAAATGCCGCTTTATTTACCATTAGAACAGTATCTGAAATAAGTGACATTTCAACACGAAAAGTAGTATACTTCGCGTATTTTCATACGCTTATGTCATATGGTATTATTTTTTGGGGTAATTCTTCTGATTCAAAAAGGGTATTTTTGGCTCAAAAACGGGCTGTTCGAGCTATGTATGGTGTAAGTTCGAAAACCTCTTGTCGACCCCTATTCAATAGTCTGGGAATTTTGACATTGCCCTCACAGTATGTATTTTCTTTAATGTCGTTTGTTGTTAGCAATATTAGCTTATTCCCAAGAGTTAGCAGCTTTCACTCAGTTAATACTAGGCAGAAATCAAATCTGCATGTGGAATGCACTTCCTTGACTCTTGTGCAGAAAGGAGTGCAGTGTTCTGCTGCATCCATTTTCAATAAGCTACCACAAGAACTCAAAAATCTTAGCAGTAGCCCAAACACTTTTAAGTCTAAACTGAAGAGTTTCCTCATGGCTCACTCCTTCTATTCTGTCGAGGAGCTCCTGGAAGAGATAAAAAATTAAGCAAATTCCAGTGTTACATTCTTGATTTTCTTTATTTAAACTAACGACTTGTTTCATTTTATCTGTTTCTACAATCGTGTTATAATTTCATGTATTGACTCGTTCCATGACCATGGAGACTTCTCCCAAATGTGGTCCCACGGAACAATAAATAAATAAATAAATAAATAAATAAATGAGTGCCAGATCATCAGCAAAAGCCAAACAGTTTCCACTGAGGCCATTTCTTTTGTGTCCAATTTGAGCGCCATAACCTGGCGGTACGGTTGTTTTCCACTCTCTATCTTTTCCAGCACACAACTGAAAAGCAACGGAGAGAGCAGTTGTCTCACCCCTGTACAGATTTCAAATGGTTCTGATAGTTCGCCTCTGAACTTGACCTTTGACACTGTGTTATTTAAAGTGGCGCTTATCAGATTGATTGTTTTCCTATCTAGACCAAATTCGGCAAGGGTGTTCTTCATTGTTTCTCGATGAATTGAGTCATACGCTTTTTGAACGTCGACAAAGGTCACAACAAACGTTTTTGATCTTGATTTGGCGTATGGTATAACAGATTTCAGATTATGGATCTGCTCTGCACAGGATCTTGATGTCCTGAAACCAGCTTGATATTCGCCCAATTGTTGATCTAAGACTGATTCAGCTCTGTTTAACAAAACTCTGGAAAAGATGTTGTACGTCGTTGGTAGCAAACAGGTTCCTCGGTAATTATTCAGATCACTCTTATCGCCTTTTTTTTGAAGTGGTGAATAATTGCTACCGTCCATTCTGGAGGTAGAGTTTCAGTTTCCCAAATCTTCACTTTGATATTATGGAGATGTTTTATTGGATCATGATCTGCGTATTTCCACATTTCAGCCAAGATGCGATCCTCACCTCCAGATTTGTTATTGTTCAAACCTTGTATAGTTTTCATGATTTCATCTAATGTGGGAGGGGGACTATCTGCAGTATAAGACGTTGGCTCCGACGTCGACCAGAAGAGTGGTATCATGCGGGCACACAGGTCTTCCCAGTCCGATGACGAAAGGCCGTCGTATTGAACGGAGATTATATCGAATAATAGGATTATGTAGCCGATAGAGCGGGAAGGAGGATATAAGATGAACATCAACAAAAGCAAAACGAGGATAATGGAATGTAGTCGAATTAAGTCGGGTCATGCTGAGGGAATTAGATTAGGAAATGAGACACTATTTGCTATTTGGGGAGCAAAATAACTGATGATGGTCGAAGTAGAGAAGATATAAAATGTAGACTGGAAATGGCAAGGAAAGCGTTTCTGAAGAAGAGAAATTTGTTAACATCGAGTATAGATTTAAGTGTCAGAAAGTCGTTTCTGAAAGTATTTGTATGGAGTGTAGCCATGTATGAAAGTGAAACATGGACGACAAATAGTTTGGACAAGAAGAGAATCGTAGCTTTCGAAATGTGGTGCTACAGAAGAATGCTGAAGATTAGATGGGTAGATCACATAACTAACGAGGAGGTGTTGAATAGAATTGGGGAGAGGATATAAAATGTAGACTGGCAATGGCAAGGAAAGCGTTTCTGAAGAAGTGAAATTTGTTAACATCGAGTATAGATTTAAGTGTCAGGAAGTCGTTTCTGAAAGTATTTGTATGGAGTGTAGCCATGTATGAAAGTGAAACGTGGACGACAAATAGTTTGGACAAGAAGAGAATTGTAGTTTTCGAAATGTGCTATAGAAGAATGCTGCAGATTAGATGGGTAGATCATATAACTAATGAGGAGGTATTGAATAGGATTGGGGAGAAGAGGAGATTGTGGCACAACTTGACAAGAAGAAGGGCCCGGTTGGTAGGACATGTTCTGAGGCATCAAGTAATCACAAATTTAGCATTGGAGGGCAGCGTGGAGGGTAAAAAACGTAGAGGTAGACCAAGAGATGAAGGCACTAAGCAGATTCAGAAGGATGTAGGTTGCAGTAAGTACTGGGAGATGAAGAAGCTTGCACAGGATAGAGTAGCATAGAGAGCTGCGTCAAACCAGTCTCAGGACTGAAGACCACAACAACAACAACAGAGTGGGAATAATGTGATGTATTGGAATCCTGAATAGAACTAACCAGCTTTCGGAAAAAAAGGTTGCATTACTTACTGAACGCCTGTCGAAATTAACCCACGAATGTAGATCGGATTAAGGCGTTCGCACTGAGCAGACTACATCTAACAGTTGTTCATAAGAGTAAGACTTACGGTTTGGAGCCTTGCGGATGTCTGTGAATTCTCCAGGGTAAAACCGGGGGCCGGATTGCAAGACACACTTACGCTCACGTGGACATCACTCAGTGTAGTCTAAGAGCGTAGGACTGGTTACGCGTGACAGGTAGATAGCCCGAGAGCAGCGCGACAGTGCGGCCATCACTCTGCACGTCTTTATTTACAGCCGCGCCACCGGGAAGCGGCGGCAGCGTGTTGCTGGCGGCGTGACCGCGACACGCTCCACCGGCCAGACCAATTACCGGGGAACCACCCACTGGCCGCGCTCTGCCCGGGCGACACGTCAGCATCCATCTTCTGCTGCAGCCATAGCGAAGTCCGCGACCGTACTGCATGGCTTCTCCTACGTACTCCGTGAACGGAACTTATGGCATTACCTTTATCTACACCGATGAGACAAAACGCAAGGACCACAGGCACCGCGAGGCTGGATGCCGCCGGGTGGCGTTTCGGGTAGCGTGACGCAGTAAGGGAAGTGTGTAAGCGGAACAGCGGTGAATAGCGAATCATTCTAGCGGCGATGACGTCAGATTCTTACGGCCCGGCGCCCGAGAATGAGCATCTTGTAAACGTCGAAGCTGGTCAGCTGCTCGCGTGTCCCTGTGGTGAGCATCGATGCAAAATGGCTCAAGGCCGGTAAAACCACAAGCAGACGACAGCGAATCGCACGTGCACGCCTCGTAGAGCTCGGAGACTTGGACACTTTATGAAACGTCCCCTTAGAAAAATTATACAAGACTGTGCTTATCCTGACACACAATATTTTTTAGCGCAACGCAATCTGACTTTCCATAACCCCTACAAAACAATGGCCCTGTCTAATATCAACCTATACGTTTCACAAATCACTTACTTCACAAAAATCTTGGTTACTCGAACTACTGCAATACAGCGAGCGCCACTACTGCCAGCTAAATAAAAGATTCAAACTACGGAAGGCACTAACTACTGATAGGCATAGTTAGCAAATGAAAGATTTTAATAGAGAACAAACAATGTATTTACCTTAATAGTCATAATATATATAGCAGTTCATGACAAATTACAAAACTCCGCCATATCTCTCCCCACATCCACCACTGCTGGCAGCTCACCTCCAACTGCGCAACGCTACGCGCTGTTCACATCCAGCTGCCGCTGCCCAACACTACAATGGCAGACAACAATGCAAACTAGGCACAGACTGCACACAGCACAGCCAGTGATTTTTATACAGAGGTGGCGTTAGCAATAAAAAAACCTAAGCAGCCTACTTACATAGCCCCCATGCTCCCCACAAAAAATTTTACAAACTGTTTTGGGCAGTGGCCAATAATGATTTGATAAAATTTTTCATAATTACAATAACAAAGATATCAAATGCACACACTTATTGATACAATGTTGGTCAAAAGCTAAAATTTTCTCACAGTCCAGAGTCCCTAAGCATTACTCATTATTCCTTACCTTGTTACTCATATCAATATTCGTCGACACTTCTTCAATATTTCATCATAATAAATACGTAACATAATCAAATTCCTCATATAGCATCAGCTTATTGATCATAAACGTACCTCAATAGCATAATACACATAGTCATCGTAATAATAACATCATAACACCTCAGTCAACTCTCAAAATCGTCGTAGCTTCCTCCAGTAATTTCAAAACTTAAAAAAATTCTCTGCTCATGTCAAAAGTGTCATCTGGCTCAAACGCACTTTAAAAATCATGATCCCATACCAAATACATCATTCAAAGCTCTCGTAGTATCACAATGGTTCCAAAAAAATGTGAACAGTTCACAAAGTACAGACAAAATACAATTTCGTAAATGTGAAGTTACCCAACTGTGTAATTACGTAAACATCTGTCACTGACGTAGTAAAAAAAAATGTTTGTCTCTCTCAGTTAAATGATCAGATAGCTGTGTAATTCTGTCTTAAAGAAATATGGTACGGATGTGTAAAGTTGTATAAGCAAATACCATATTAGCTTGGGCTCCTTGTGCCTGCCAAACACATGGTACACAAAGTAAGCGTGTACCCCCCTGAGGATAAATGTAATTATACCCTCAGGTGTTACAGATTACAGCAATGGAATGAAATTTATCACGGAAAACTTTCTTTGTAATTCAAAAATCTTTAAAAATAAATGTTTTTAGTATAAAATTAATCACTCAAATACGTGTACTGTAGCGCTAAACTGTGCGTCATGTTGTAAGATAATCTCTGTGGAAATCTCGTAGTTATCGTCCTCCGAAAGCTAAGTTCTGCAGAATTCAATGTACTTACCTCATGATACACCAAATTTCAAGTAAACCAAAATGTTGCATTAAAATCTCATTAGCAGTACTGGTAAATGTTCTAAGTATGTGAGCCTTATAGTCGTTACGTAACCGTGCAACCAACAAGCAAAAATGCACACACACAATAACACTGTGTCGTCTGTTCACAATAACAATGCATTCGTAATTTCTGTTTAAATAAGTTCTCTTGGTTCTTGACTGGATATTTAACTTCAAACATTGTTGCATGTTAACAGTTTCTTAAGTCTGACAAAGCATACTAGAAATGTGAAGTGAAAAGTTTTATGGCAAAGTTAAAAAGCAGATTATCTTTCAATAAACGGTTTTACATGTGAAATGTGGTGTAAACCTTTACTCTTCCTAGTGCACAGAGTTTCAACTTCAAAGCAATTATCATGTTGTATACATCGGTAAAGAATGCTAAAATTTTTCTCAAGGCTAGTATCTTATGTTATTTTTCTCGGAGCCAGCGGGCGCACGCGGCTGCCTGCTGTGCGAGTCATTGTCTGTCTCTTTGTTGGCGCGCGCCGTTATTGGGATTAGGAGACCTAACTTCTACAAATTCACTCTGACGAGAAGGCCCTGCCCTGTTTGAATCCCGCCAGTTCTGATGCAATTCAGGTCTGTCGTTACGAGTATATCGTCTGTCGTCATGTCGGTAGATTCCGTAGTTTCTTCCTTGTCCGTCACGTGGTGGAGAATTTCTCCCTGAATCGTAACTGTGCGCCGAACTGTTGCGTCTGAAGCTATTCTACCTCCCTTGATAATAATTGTTTTGGTTCCCATATTGTCTGTTTCTCTGATTGTCTCTGTGATAGTCATTACTACGGAAATGCGATCTATCTCTGCAACTATTATTACTCTGCCAGTGGTTGTCATATGGGTGGTGTCTGTTTTGGTCACGATTTGCGTTGTAAGAATAGACTTGTCGTGTCCAGTTATTGTTTCTGTCGTCACTGAATTGTGACGGATGTGACCTGTAGTGATTGTTTTCCTGTTTTCGCATCCCGCGACTGTCTGTGAAAATTTCTAATTCTTGTAACAGTCCCTGAAAAGCTTCAATGTCGTCTTTGCAACGTCCTGCTAAAATAATATGCCGTAAATGTTCAGGTAATTTGATTAAGCAAATGCTGATGAGTTCTGAGGGGCTGTATGGGTTTGACAGGTACTGATTCTTGTGCAACATGTCTTCAAAATATTTTACAAGACTGGAAAATTCAGATTCTTCGAAATGTTTCATCATTATGATGCTGTGTTTTAGTCGGTCTTATGTAGCTTGAGACCAATATGCTGAGAGGAAGGCATGATAAAAATCTCCTTCACTGTGACAATCGTGAATGACCGATCGCATTCTTACAGCTGGTTCATTCTCCAAGTAGCCACACACAAATTCTAATCTGTGCTCTAATGACCAGTTGGGAGGAAAAAAATGAGAGAATTGATGGAGCCAGGCTTGTGGATGAATGTCGTTGGCAGAATTCTTAAACGTTTTGAATTTACGTGTAGTAATGAACAGCTTATAGTCAAAATCATTGTGTCGGCGAGTAGCATATCGGTCATTGTTGTGTCGGCGGTTCCATCTCAAAATTCGGTGCACCTTGCCAATTTCTTTCATAATTTCCGAAATGCCCTGTGTTATTATCTTGTGGCTTTTCCGTATTTCTAAGTTCCTCTTCCCGTGTTGGAGCGCGAGTGTCCTCTGAAATATGAAATTTTTGTATTACTTGTGCCAACTGCTCTTGTACTTCCCGGATTTCTCTTTTGTACTGTGTATTGATTTGATTTTGATTTTGTCTGAATTTTCTAATTTGTTCATACTCTTCTGTGTCAGTGAAGGCTACAGGTCTTGTGTCATTCAGATCATCATCTACCTTTGTAGATAAGTTAGTGACCTGATCCGAAAGTTCAACTACTTTCTCTGATAATGTACTAATTTCCTCCATGTGTCTTTCTACTGCGTCCTTTAAGTTTTCCTGAGTTTGTGCAAGTTGCGTAACCGAATCGGTAGATGCAACTGAGTCAATTTTAGCTTGCAAGGTCTCATGATTTTCATGAACAATAGTTTGCAGTTCTTTTATGGCTGCTTCGTGATTCTGTAATGCATTTTCATGCCGCGAAAAAATAGGTTGAAAATGCTCACAAATTTGTGTTTTTACGTCGTTACAGACTTTTTGACATTTCGACTCGATTTTATGTAACTCAGTAGTCAAATCTTCACGTGTTTGTTCAAGTGTGGTGTGAAGATTTTGTTCCATTGCGTCTAATTTTTTAAGATTTTGTTTTACTGTGTCTAACTTTTTAAGATTTTGTTCCATTGTGTCTAACGTTTGAAGATTTTGTCTCATTTGTCTCTGATTTTGTTCCATTTGTTGCATTAATTGCAATAGTAATGTATTAGTGTCTGCAATCTGTTTCTCTATGCTTTTTTGCAGTGCATTTTCACCGGCAACATGCTCATTTTGACAAGCAGAAAATGTGTCTTGACTCATTTGAGAAAACGGTGAGGACCCAAAACCTGAACCTACAGTATTTGCGCGATTGTGTCCTGTCATTTCGGATTCCTGAGGCGAGCTGTTGCCGACCGGTCGATCGATAATGCTTCCCTGTTCACTAATTGTTTCACTGCCTACACCATTATTTGCAGCCCGCTCCATTTCCCTATGCACAATTACCAAATTACTATTTTGAACATTAGTTAATTCATTACTCGGTGGCGCTAACACACTGCTTTCGTCTTCACTGTCATTTCTCAGTTTACTTTGGAGCCTAGTATTACGTTTTTCACACGCCATTATTGTCACAATATTTCACACGATAACACAGAAAAACACAATTTGAAGAGCAACAATAAGAGAACACATTAGCATAGCACTGAACATAATATCTCGTTAATTGCAAGCGCAGCAGCGAAATACTTGGTGCAAATCTACATGCATGCCACAACTGTTTTACTGTACAACAATGAAAAACTACAACTACAATGGCAATTCTCTCTATAATTACGCGCTGGCAATAAACAAAAGCTACACTAATTACAGAAACTACAAGAAAAAAAATCAGAAGATTCCAGTGAGGTATCCTCGGCTAAGGGTGGACATATGAAACGTCCCCTTAGAAAAATTATACAAGACTGTGCTTATCCTGACACACAATACTTTTTAGCGCAACGCAATCTGACTTTCAATAATCCCTACAAAAGAATGGCCCTGTCTAATATCAACCTATACGTTTCACAAATCACTTGCTTCACAAAAATCTTGGTTACTCGAACTACTGCAATACAGCGAGCGCCACTACTGCCAGCTAAATAAAAGATTCAAACTACGGAAGGCACTAACTACTGATAGGCATAGTTAGCAAATGAAAGATTTTAATAGAGAACAAACAATGTATTTACCTTAATAGTCATAATATATATAGCAGTTCATGACAAATTACAAAACTCCGCCATCTCTCTCCCCACATCCACCACTGCTGGCGGCTCACCTCCAACTGCGCAACGCTACGCGCTGTTCACATCCAGCTGCCGCTGCCCAACACTACAATGGCAGACAACAATGCAAACTAGACACAGACTGCACACAGCACAGCCAGTGATTTTTATACAGAGGTGGCGTTACCAATAAAAAAAGCCTAAACAGCCTACTTACAACTTGTTCGCCACGACAATCAGGCGACGATCTGTGGCAAATTTAATGACAGAGTAGAGCGTTGGTACAGGCAGAAGTGCTTCGGATCATAGCGTTTAGCGCACGTTGTTGAACAAAGAGCTTCACAGCAGGAGAGCCCTGCATGTTCGCAAGTTGACCCAACGTCATCATCAGTTACGACTGTAGTGGTTGGTCGGGGTGGGGTATAAAGGGGCCAAACTACAGGGTCATCAGTCCCTTTTTCCTGACGCACGCGAGGCTCAAGGTAAAACAGCACCAAAAGCACGTTTGGGAAAGTAAAAGGGGGAAAAGGAATGGGGAACCACCCCGAAAGAGGAAACGAAAGGAACGAACGAAAAACGGGGAAAACGTACACCCCAAGGAAAAGTAGAGGAAGGCATTAAAACCTTAGAGCAGATGGGCTGGGTTGACTGATCACACGAATAAAAGAGGATGAACCAGACACTCTGCAACACATTATAATGTCCGACCCAAAAAGACAAGGCGAGATGAACACATGAAGCTGAAAGACGAACATCAAGCCAAACAAATGCAAAGAAAGGATGACATAGAGTTAAAACGGGTGAGGGCCTCGGAGAGAAGGCCAAACGCCCACCATTTGATGGTACGATAATAAACCGCCTCACGAACAAAATGTACAACTATAGTGGGCATGAGTACACCGATCGTGGACTGTGGATCACTGGAAAGGTGGTGCCCCATCGGACGGATCACGTTTCTTGTTACATCAGGTTGGCGGTCGCTCAGGATACGCCGTCATTCAGGCGAACAACTGGTGGAAACATGCACTGCACCATGGACGCATCAAGTGGGTCGGCAGCGGGAGGAGGCAGCATTACTTGTGGGGAAAATTTTCCTGGGCTTCCATGGGACCTGTGCTAATGACCGAAGGCACCATCACAACCTTGCTGAGCACCCCTAATGCAGTTTGGCACGGCGTACAGAGACCTGTTCTTATTATAGCAGAGCGTTTACCTTTACTTCGTGGTCTGTAAAGTCTTTCAGACAGTGGCTCCAAACAATGGAACTGTATCGTAGGATAAGTTGTTCTGGAATTTTGTGTCTTGTTTCCTTAACATGCCCAATCTGCTTACCTATATTCTTACGAATAAATTCGAACTTTTGTAATGATGTTATGTTTGTTCTCGCCGTTACGCTGACACAGGTGTTACGGGACGGCGATTCCTGCCCATATTGTTGGTCTCGATTTGGTCGGCTGGTCGCGTCGTACAGTATTCTGATTTGTGGGCATTCCGATGTGATAGTGGCCCGATGTTGGGCTGAAGTGAAAGAACAGCATAGCATTAGTGGCCAGGAGGCCCCTCTGGGATTCGCCCTGTGCATGGTTTTCTGTTTGACACCACTTCTGTGGCTTGCGCGTGTTTCTGATGAAGTTGAGATTGAATGGTTAGGACGACATAAACATTCAGTCATCAAGTGAAGAACATTCTCGAGATGGCCTTGAATCGAACCCGAGAGCCAGCGATCTGAAGGTAGTGACGTTAAGTACCTTTGTGTTTTGTGTCTTCTTTCTTCCGATCTTTTTCTTCATCGTTTTTCGTCAGTACAAATATCACATGATATCTTTCAGATTCCATCGACGAGAGTTTTGCTTTTTTTTTATTATTACGAAGGGTGGTGGCGAGTCCCCTGACCAAACACGCCGAGCAACCGCGCCAGTTAACCTCGAGTTGCGGATGATGTTGGACTGCATGGGAATATGTAAGGCAGGTACAGCGGTACTGTTGCTAGCGTCTTGGCTTAGAGACTCATAGGGTGTGATTTCAGGTCATGGCTAGTAGAGCTCGAGGGGACTCTGGCGGCACTACAGTATGTCACAGAGGTCTCCGTCCTCATGTGTTATCTTGCATGCGACAGTATCGTGGTGCCATTTTTCAGCAGAACAACGCTAGTCGACACACGGCTCGCGTCACATTGAACTGCCTGCATTATGTCGAGATACTCCCGTGGCCATCGAGACAGCCAGATCTGTTCACAATTAAACGTGTTTGGAACCAGCTCGGACGCCCACTCCCTACCAGTGGCAATGTCAAGGACATCAAAAATCAGTTACTACAGTCGTGGTACAGCTGGCCCCAGGTCAGGATGCAACTGCTTTATGATAGTCTTGACTACCTGAGTCACACCAGAGAAGAGTCAAACATACTGATAAGTGGGCTCATACTGCCTAGTTCTTTGTAAGTTTAAAATCGAATTTGTCATCAATCACTGCGATAACATCACATACCCTCCCAGTCCATGAAGTCTCATTTCATCAACCCAGGCCCCTCACTAGGGGTACTTCAATTATCTTTCAGGCAGTGTAATTTATGTCGAGAAAATATCTGTTTTTTATTATACATCGTACTAAAATCAACGTACAGTAGCTGCTATAAACATAACAAAAAGATTTTGTTTTACTTTCAAGTGTTTCAGATTGTTCATGTACTCTTTAATTTATAAACAACAACGACAGTTAACTTCTGGTGAGCAATACCGTTACCCACAGAGTTCATTACCATGCTAAATCTGAATGGACGTGGCAGAAAAGTAGTTTAAGGGGACCTGCTCATGAACAGGTAGCAGTTTCATCCAATACATTCGGAATACCTTACTCTTCACCTGTAAGACTTCAGACATTGCTGTTTTATTCCAACACGTAATGATACTAGGTGAAGCAGCAGTATAAATTGTCATTATTTTTCTACAATAGTTTAAATAGAATACCACTTTGTTTACGTGATGAATTTTGAAGAGATGTTTAGTTTTGAGCACCATTATCCGGGATATCGTGTAGCTGTACCCGACGAAAATACAAACGTCAGGAAAACTAGGGTTCTTTATTTGCTCCGAAAGGAGAACGAGTGGAGACTAGAACGTGTAAAATATTGATTCACTTCATTACAGTACAGATATGGAGGTTTACTTGAATTCGAATAGTCCGTTTCCACAGGAATTTTCTGACTATTTAGAACTGTATCTGGATATTGAAGTGTTGCTATATGCAGAGTATCATAACTCTTCACTTACAGCACATAGACATATTGTTAACAGTTAAAGTTCAGCATAATACATGAACGACATTGGTGTAATATCGCAAATATTACTGTTGTATTAATCGTTGATCATATACTTGGGTGTGTCTTCCTCTGCTCGGCTGTATATTGGGCTCCGTGCGGTAGCGCTGCAGTGCCGGGAGAGAGGGCGTGGCTTCGCCAGCGCCTCCTATTGGTCGTCACACTATGCAGCGAGGCATGATTATCTTCTGTGGTACTGATGCGAGGTGACGACTTTGTTACGGCACCGCGATCTTTTGGACGGTACCACGGTGTGCCTAATGTCACTCGTACTGTCAGACCTTTCTGACAGAATTATTCTGCGTCCCACATTTTATAATTTCAAGTAGTGCAAACAAGGGAAACTCCAGCATTGCTCGTATAGATCTGAAGCAGTTTTTTCATTATTGCATGTCAATTTCAGTCACAGAGAGATCACGTTCCTTGCTAAAATAAAATAAAAACACACAAAGTCAAGCCTGACCAATAGATGCACAAATGTCTGTGTCAGATGGGAATAGAGAACATTGAGTTTTACAAAGACTAAGTCCAATGGACTCTTACAATGATGCGTAAAATAGAACTTCAGAAGGACACAACAAAGAGCAGGTAAGGTTCAAACTGAGCCAGCTGCTTACGAGAACTTACGCAGCTGAGCTCCATGTTTGCGGTGGCCTACATCAGCGCCCTCTTTATTGACTATATTTACTATAGAGTATTAGTTTGTACAGTAGAACATAATAGGTCGTACCGAGAATAAGGAATTATAAGAGTTAAAAAAAATGCTGGCATAAGTACATAGTGCATGATAATATGAACGCTACTATAGCGCTAGCTAGGTTGCTGAATGGAATTAGCAGTAATTTCGAATTGCTGCTGTGCCAATAGAATGACCTTTTCTAGAAATATGCGTTAACGAAACCATGAGATCATCTATAAAGTATGTCTGAGGAATTGAAAAAAAAATTTTTCCACATAATCATTTTCTTTAAGAATGATCGTCTACAATTATGCCTAGTAGACTCCAAATGATTCAAATGGCTCTGAGCACTATGGGACTTAACATCTGAGGTCATCAGTCCCCTAGACTTAGAACTACTTAAACCTAACTAACCTAAGGACATCACACACATCCATGCCCGAGGCAGGATTCGATCCTGCAATCGTAGCAATCGCGTGGTTCCGGACTGAAGCGCCTAGAACCGCGTACTATACTCCAAACTACATAATATGACGCGTAAGATAATTCTAGGGATGTACAAAAAAGTCTGACACAAATTGAATGATCGAAGATGAATTATGCACAGGATAACGTTACCGGAAACCAAAAGTGATTGTAAAATTCACGTATAAACAAATTTTTGTAGTTGTAGGACAATTATAGATAATTATATACTACGGCCGTAATTTTTCCCGAGGGCATGAAGCTTTACTGTATGATTAAATGATGATGGCGTCCTCTTGGGTAAAATATTCCGGAGGTAAAATAGTCCCCCATTCGGATCTCCGGGCGGGGACTACTCAAGAGGATGTCGTTATCAGGAGAAAGAAAACTGGCGTTCTACGGATCGAAGCGTGGAATGTCAGATCCCTTAATCGGGCAGGTAGGTTAGAAAATTTAAAAAGGGAAATGGATAGGTTAAAGTTAGATATTGTGGGAATTAGTGAAGTTCGGTGGCAGGAGGAACAAGACTTTTGGTCAGGTGACTACAGGGTTATAAATACAAAATCAAATAGGGGTAATGTAGGAGTAGGTTTAATAATGAATAGGAAAATAGGAATGCGGGTAAGCTTCTACAAACAGCATAGTGAACGCATTATTGTGGCCAAGATAGATACGAAGCCCACACCTACTACAGTAGTACAAGTTTATATGCCAACTAGCTCTGCAGATGACGAAGAAATTGAAGAAATGTATGATGAAATAAAAGAAATTATTCAGATAGTGAAGGGAGACGAAAATTTAATAGTCATGGGTGACTGGAATTCGAGTGTAGGAAAAGGGAGAGAAGGAAACGTAGTAGGTAAATATGGATTGGGGCTAAGAAATGAAAGAGGAAGCCGCCTGATAGAATTTTGCACAGAGCACAACTTAATCATAGCTAACACTTGGTTTAAGAATCATGATAGAAGGTTGTATACATGGAAGAACCCTGGAGATACTAAAAGGTATCAGATAGATTATGTAATGGTAAGACAGAGATTTAGGAACCAGGTTTTAAATTGTAAGACATTTCCAGGGGCAGATGTGGACTCTGACCACAATCTATTGGTTATGACCTGTAGATTAAAACTGAAGAAACTGCAAAAAGGTGGGAATTTAAGGAGATGGGACCTGGATAAACTGAAAGAACCAAAGGTTGTACAGAGTTTCAGGGAGAGCATAAGGGAACAATTGAAAGGAATGGGGGAAAGAAATACAGTAGAAGAAGAATGGGTAGCTCTGAGGGATGAAGTAGTGAAGGCAGCAGACGATCAAGTAGGTAAAAAGAAGAGGGTTAGTAGAAATCCTTAGGTAACAGAAGAAATATTGAATTTAATTGATGAAAGGAGAAAATATAAAAATGCACTAAATGAAGCAGGCAAAAAGGAATACAAACGTCTCAAAAATGAGATCGACAGGACGTGCAAAATGGCTAAGCAGGGATGGCTAGAGGACAAATGTAAGGATATAGAGGCTTATCTCACTAGGGGTAAGATAGATACTGCCTACAGGAAAATTAAAGAGACCTTTGGAGAGAAGAGAATCACTTGTATGAATATCAAGAACTCAGATGGAAACCCAGTTCTAAGCAAAGAAGGGAAAGCAGAAAGGTGGAAGGAGTATATAGAGAGTCTATACAAGGGCGATGCACTTGAGGACAATATTATGGAAATGGAAGAGGATGTAGATGAAGATGAAATGGGAGATACGATACTGCGTGAAGAGTTTGACAGAGCACTGAAGGACCTGAGTCGAAACAAGGCCCCCGGAGTAGACAACATTCCATTGGAACTACTGACGGCCTTGGGAGAGCCAGTCATGACAAAACTCTACCATCTGGTGAGCAAGATGTATGAAACAGGCGAAATACCCTCAGACTTCAAGAAGAATATAATAATTCCAATCCCAAAGAAAGCAGGTGTTGACAGATGTGAAAATTACCGAACAATTAGTTTAATAAGCTACAGCTGCAAAGTACTAACACGAATTCTTTACAGACGAATGGAAAAACTAGTAGAAGCCGACCTCGGGGAAGATCAGTTTGGATTCCGTAGAAATACTGGAACACGTGAGGCAATAATGACCTTACGACTTATCTTAGAAGAAAGATTAAGGAAAGGCAAACCTACGTTTCTAGCATTTGTAGACTTAGAGAAAGCTTTTGACAATGTTGACTGGAATACTCTCTTTCAAATTTTAAAGGCGGCAGGGTAAAATACAGGGAGCGAAAGGCTATTTACAACTTGTACAGAAACCAGATGGCAGTTATAAGAGTTGAGGGACATGAAAGGGAAGCAGTGGTTGGGAAGGGAGTAAGACAGGGTTGTAGCCTCTCCCCGATGTTATTCAATCTCTATATTGAGCAAGCAGTAAAGGAAACAAAAGAAAAATTTGGAGTAGGTATTAAAATCCATGGAGAAGAAATAAAAACTTTGAGGTTCGCCGATGACATTGTAATTCTGTCAGAGACAGCAAAGGACTTGGAAGAGCAGTTGAACGGAATGGATGGTGTCTTGAAGGGAGGATATAAGATGAACATCAACAAAAGCAAAACGAGGATAATGGAATGTAGTCGAGTTAAGTCGGGTGATGCTGAGGGTATTAGATTAGGAAATGAGACACTTAAAGTAGTAAAGGAGTTTTGTTATTTGGGGAGCAAAATAACTGATGATGGACGAAGTAGAGAGGATATAAAATGCAGACTGGCAATGGCAAGGAAAGCGTTTCTGAAGAAGAGAAATTTGTTAACATCGAGTATAGATTTAAGCGTCAGGAAGTTATTTCTGAAAGTATTTGTATGGAGTGTAGCCATGTATGGAAGTGAAACATGGACGGTAAATAGTTTGGACAAGAAGAGAATAGAAGCTTTTGAAACGTGGTGCTACAGAAGAATGCTGAAGATTAGATGGGTAGATCACATAACTAATGAGGAAGTATTGAATAGGATTGGGGAGAAGAGAAGTTTGTGGCACAACTTGACCAGAAGAAGGGATCGGTTGGTAGGACATGTTCTGAGGCATCAAGGGATCACCAATTTAGTATTGGAGGGCAGCGTGGAGGGTAAAAATCATAGGGGGAGACCAAGAGATGAATACACTAAGCAGATTCAGAAGGATGTAGGTTGCAGTAGGTACTGGGAGATGAAGAAGCTTGCACAGGATAGAGTAGCATGGAGAGCTGCATCAAACCAGTCTCAGGACTGAAGACCACAACAACAACAACATACTATTTATAGTACAGCTTCTACATCTACATAGATTCTCCGCAATTCACCGTAAGGCGCGTGGCTAAGTGTACCCCGTGCCAATATTAGTCGCTGCCTTTCCTGTTCCACGTTGCAAATAGAGGGAAAGACGTCTTTCTCTATGTATGAGCCCTAATTTCTCGTATCGTGTCTTCGCGGTCCTTACGCGCAATGTATGTTGGAGGCAGTAAAATGGTTGTGCAGTCAGCTTCAGAAGTCAAAACTACCAGTAACAAACCTAGCAGCCTGCCTCTGAACTGCTCCGATATCTGCCTTTAATCCGACCTGGTACGGATCCCAAACACTCAAGGAATACTGAAGAATGTGACGCTCTAGCCTCTCACATGCGGTCTCCTTTACAGACGAACCACAGTCTTCTAAAATACTCCCAATAAACGGAAGTCAATTCGCCTGCCCTATTGCAACCCTAATGCTCGTTCCATTACATGTCGCTTCGCATCGTTACGCCCAGATATTTAAACGATGTGAGCGTGTCAAGCAGCACACTACTAATGCTGTATCCGAATGTTACGGGTTTGTTTTTCCTACTTATCCGCACTATCTTACATTTTTCTACATATAGAGCTAGCTGCCATACATTACACCAACTAGAAACTTTGTCTAGATCATCCTGTATCCTCCTACGGCACTCAACTTCGACACCATACCGTGAAACACAGCATCATCACCAAAGAACCGCAGATTGCTGCTCACCCTGTCCGCCAAATCATTTATGTATTTAGAGAGCGATAGCGCTCCTATCACACTTCCCTGGGGCACTCCTGACGATGCCCTTGTCTCTGAAGAACATTCCCCCTCGAGGACAACATATTGGGTTCTATTACGTAAGAAGTCTTCGAGCCACGTATCTGTGAACCTATTCCACATACTCTTACCTACTTTAACAGTCAGCTGCTTGGCACAATGTCAAACGCTTTCTGAAAATCTAGAAATATGGCATCTACTGTTGTCCTTCATCCGTAGTTCGCAGCATACCATAAGAGAAAAGGACAAGAAGAGTTTCACACGACTAATGCTTTCTAAAACCATGCTGATTGGTGGACATGAGAGTTTCGGTTTCAAGAAAATTTATTGGATTCGAACTGAGAATGTGTTCAAGGATTCTTCAGCAAAGTGATGTTTGGCATATTGATCTGTAACACTGCAGATCTGTTCTTTAACTCTTCTTATATGCAGGAGTAACTGGCGATTTTTTCAGTCGCTTGGGACTTTGCTCTGGGCGAGAGATTCGCGAAAAATGCTAGCTAGGAAAGGGGTCAATGCTGTAGAGTGCTTTTTGAACTACCAAATTGGGATTCCATTCGGACCTGGTGACTTATTTGATTTCAACTCTTTCAGTTGTTTCTCTACGCCGGGACTGCTTATTAATATTTCGTCCATACGGTAATTGTTCAGTGGTCAAACGATTCCCCTGCGTGACGATTTCTTGAACGTGAAATTTGACCCGAAAGTGCAACATCCTCTGCTTCCTCAGCAGTTTCCTAATCTCGACATTAAAGCATGGCGGGTCTTTTCCGTGCTTAATCTACTTAGTAGGCACAGAATTCTCCAGACGATGATTTACAATCTGCTTAAACTTTACCCATAATTCCTCTACGTCTATCCTGCTGGAACTAAGCGATATCAGTTTACTGTCTAAGTGAGCTGCTAACAACAGCTCATCTGCTCTTTCTAGCAAAACACTCTCCTAGCCTTCTTGACCCATTTATTAACTTTCGTAAGAATAGTTGCTATAATGACTTCATGATCGCTAATCATCGTTTCTATAATGACGTTGTAGCTACAAGGTCTACGGTATTCTCACTGCGTGTGGGCTGCCAAGCTAGCTGCTGAAGACAGTTCTCAGAAAACGTGTTCAAAAGATCTTCACACGACTGTCTAACTGTACCCCTCGCAATGGAACCATAGACAGTCTATATGTTATGTCCTAGCCAGTAATGCCACCCGAGCCCGCTGCCAAAAGGTTGGCAGCATCAAAGTTCGGACGCCGTCCGCATAAGCAGCGCCAGCGAGAGAGGAAATCGCCGCAAGTCTGCGCGCGCCGCCGCTGGCTTCTGGGTTCTTAAGCGCTTGAGTCGCGAGCGCTAGGAGAGTTCTGTATTCGCCGCTCAGTTGTATACTCGCCACCGAATTGTGTACTTGCTAGCCAGTTGTGTGTTCATCGCGGCAGAGTTGTTGTTTGTCGTCAGCCGACGCTGACCTAGCCGCTCCGACTCGAACTAGACAGATTTCTGTAGACACCGAGTTCATTACTGTTCTGTATCTTCTTTAATAAAGATAAGTACCGACTTGTATTTAATCAGAGTGTTTGGGGTTTCATCTTTCTGTTTACTGTTCCAGCGGACCGGTCGGCCCGCTATTAAAAGTGTGGCGGTGACTTCGTAAGCCATTTCTACAGCCAAGTGTTTGTCGCTACGAACACCGCCACAAAACTATACTCGGTAGGTTAATGTCGCCTCCAACTACAATGAAGCGCCAAACAAACTAGTACAGATACATGTTTACATGTCTCTATATTTGAATACGCACTCAGATACAGAGATATGTAAACACGATGAATACGCCGCTGCGGTAGGCAATGCTGTCTGAGTCTGGCGAAGTTTTTAGATCGGTTTCTGCTGCTGTAATGGCAGGTTATCGAGATTTAAGTGAGTTTGAACGTGGTGTTACAGTCGGCGCACGATTGATAGGGCACAGCATCTCCGAGATAGCGATGAAGTGGGGATTTTCCCATACGACCATTTCACGAGTGTACCGTCAATATCAGGAATACGGTAAAACATCAAATCTCCGACGCGGCTGCAGCAAGATGAGAACAATGACGACTGAAGAGAATAGTCCAACGTGACATAAATGCAACCCTTCCGTAAACCGCTGCAGATTTCAATGCTGGGCCATCAACAAGTGTCAGCGTGTATACCATTCAACGAATCATTATCGATATGGGCTTTCGGAGCCGAAGGCCCATTTTGTGTACCCTTGATGACTGCAAGACACAAAGCTTTACCCCTCGCCTGGGCCCATCAACACCGACATTGGACTGTTGATGACTTGAAACATGTTGCCTGGTCGGACGAGACTGGTCTCAACTTGTACGGATATGGAAACATCCTCATGAATCCATGGACCTTACATGTCGCCAGGGGACTGTTTAAGTTGTTGGAGGCTCTGTGATGGTGTGGGACATGTGCAGCTCGAGTGATGTGGGACCACTGATACGTGTATATATGACTCTGACAGGTGACTCTTTTGTAAACATCCAGTCCGATCATCTACATCCATTCATGTCCAGTGTTCATTCCGATGGACTTGGGCCATTCTAACAGGAATATGCGACACCCCATGTGTCGAGAATTGCTACAGAGTGGCTCCAGGAACACTCTTCTGAGTTTAAACACTTCCCCTGGCCACCAAACTCCCCAGACATGTACATTACTGAGTATATCTGGTCTGTCTTGCAGCTTCTTGTTCAGACGATATCTCCACCCCCTCGTAACCTCACGGATTTATGGACAGCCGTGCAGGATTCATTGTGTCAGTTCCCTCCAGCACTACTTCAGACATTAGTTGAGCCGATGACATGTGGTGTTGCAGCACTTCTGGGTGCTCGCGGCGGCCCCACACGATATTAGGCAGCTGTACCAGTTTCTTTGGCTCTTCTGTGTAGTGTTACAAGATCTGGATATTTTCACGTTATTGACTGTAGACCTTCCTTGAATAGCTCTAGAACCGTCACAGTGGATTCGGGTGGCCGGTAAAAACATCCAACAACTAGCTTGGTTTCACCTAGACAGTCTCTCAATATAGTTCGTCGCACTCACACATTATAAATCCGCTGTAAGAACAATTCCATGCATTTACATTTTTGGTGTCCCACAATAATGGATGGCTAAATATTATGACGATACGTTGCATACAACTTCCACAGATATTTTTTATCATATAGTCGGGACTCCGTAATGAAGCCAAAATCGTGAATAAAATTGAAATGTAGTTTGTTTATTAACACTTCTCTTTTCACTAATTAAATATGAAATATGAATCGGGATTGGAGGTGATGATCCTATCCTTCTATTTTAGTATTTTAGGTCCCTGTTAATTAATATCTGGTAGTTAATGAGCGAACTATTTTCTATGCTGGTGCGTTGTTTGTATCAGTTACCCCCGCAACCGTCCAAGGATAAGATTCTATTAATGTTCCGCGCACACGCGTTTCACCATTTTATAAAATGCAGAATTACGTAAACTATAGCTTTCCGTTCCGCGTAACTCTCGTGGGTTCCACAACCATAATAGTTTCCCAATAGTATTTTTGCCAGCTAACACAAAGTTCGAATTATGTTGTCGGATTCATTTTCACTCCACCCGACAATAAACGTCTCTGATCACTTCGTCACACGTAATGTATTTTAAACGTGCTTGAGGAGTCTTTAAATAATCTCCTTAACAAATTTCGCAGTCGCGTACCACTTTTTCATCGACTAGCCCGATCGCGATAACTGAAGGTAAAAGGCTCAATAATGTGTTACATGTTCTTTTATATGTATTAAAAAACAAACGCGCCCTTATACTGTGCAGTGACCGAGCGAGGTGGCGCAGTGGCTAGCACACTGGACTCGCATTCGGGAGGACGACGGTTCAATCCCGCGTCCGGCCATCCTGATTTAGGTTTTCCGTTATTTCCCTAAATCGCTCCAGGCAAATGCCGGGATGGTTCCTTTGAAAGGGCACGGCCGACTTCCTTCCCTGTCCTTCCCTTATCCGATGAGACCGATGACCTCGCTGTCTGGTCTTCAAAAAAAAAAAAAAAAAAAAAAAAAAATGGTTCAAATGGCTCTCAGCATTATGGGACACAACATCTGAGGTCATCAGTCCCCTAGACTTAGAACTACTTAAACCTAAGGACATCACACACATCCATGCCCGAGGCAGGATTCGAACCTGCGACCGTAGCAGCAGCGTGGTTCCGGACTGGAGCGCCTAGAACCGCTCGGCCACCGCGGCCGGTACTGTCTGGTCTCCTCCCTCAAACAAAATGCCGGCACGGTAGCTTAGCGTGTTTGGTCAGAGGGTTGACTACCCTCTGTAATAAGAAAAACTGAGTTAATAGATCAACGACGAACTTCAGCGGGCGTCAGGGGACGTCCGCCAAGAACAATTGCAACGAACTATAACGAACAAAATGAGATTTTAAAAAAATCCAAAGTTTTGTATTACTGTGCCCCTTTTTAATCCTTCCCCGATTTTAATCAATGTGATGCTAATTGACACGCCTGCCCGCAAAGTACCGTTATAGGTCTCAGCCAGCTCTCGCTCCTGGGAATAATCTGAGCGCAAGAACTTTCCTGGAGGGCATTAAATTCAGGAACTTTGTTACGAATACTTCGACAGTTTGGCGATGAAATTTTGACAGTCGATGTGTCTGACTTCCCTTGCTGTGTATCCACTGGCGTGTGTTCATCAGAGTACCTCAGACTACTGCCTTGCGAAAAAATCCGTCATGTGCTCTCGCAAGTACTCTGCTATCTGAGCAGCTGCTTTCTTTACCTATTGCTGCTTCATCTAATGTCAGTCAGTGGTGACATGAAACAGGAACATCGTAATTCTTGTAAATAGCAATACAGTCTGAAAGTATAGGATGAAAATGCTACCTGCCCACGGACATGTCCTCACTAGGGAGGAAGTTATGGTGGGGCGGGGGGGGGGGGGGAGGGGGGCCGTTTTGGCAGCTGTGCCACGCGCGTACGGCTCTGCATTCAGCTATCACGTCGTTAGAGGCCTATGTATTGCGTTACTCCGCTCTCACTGTGTCCCGGAACCGGCTGGCGAGGTGTCCTCACACTCGCTAACTGCCGCTCCGCCTCGCTGCCCGCTGACACGTGTTTAGCGGGCGCGCGCGCTCCGGAGACAATGTCGGCGGCCACTTTGTGGCGGCCCCGGTGCCCCGGTGATCGGATTACTGTGCTGCCTTCCCCCCCCCCCCCCCCCCCCCCCACCCTGCCGGAGCAGCCTCGGGCGAGAGTCGGCGCCGTGGGTGGCGACAATGCCGCAATCAGCGGCGCCTTGACAGCTGCGGCGGCCCACTCCGCGCTTTATATTCGGGCGCCCGCGGGCGTCTCGGCCTGCTGCTAATGTGATTGTGGGCGCACATGCCGCATTTGAATATTGGCCGGCGCGGCGCGGCGACCGCTATTATATTCGCACTCTGGCGCCCCCACTGCCCGAGGCCGTCTCCTGCGAGAGGAGGCGGGCGCGAAAGAGGACGGCCGCGCGTGAATCAGTTCTGCGGTCACTCCTCCTCCACAGCAGAGTTGTTGCCGCCTGCCGGCAACACCGACACATCTGGGGACGCGGTAATGCCTCTCGAGAGATTTAAACCGATTGTGACGTATCATTTCCGGGGCGCGCACGTCGGCGGGCGCTGGTCGCTATTGTGAGCGCCAGTTCGGGTTCTTCGATCTCGAGAGGTGCGAGCTATTCTGCACGAGCTGGTGACGCTTCTACATCTGCATCTATATCCTGCAACCTACCGAATGTTGTGTGGCGGAGGGTACTTCTGGTACCAGTAACTGATTCTCCCTCCCCCCACCGCCACCCTGTTCCAATCGCGAATGGCGCTCGGGAAGAATGATTGTCCTTGATCCTCTGTACTGGCTCTAATTTCTCGAATTTTTCAGTCGTGGTCATTACTTCAGATGTATATGGGAGGAAGTAATATGGTTCCCGACTCGCTCGAAATTTCAATAGCAAACTTCTCCATAATGTATAACGCCTCTTTTGCTACATCTACTCTCGCACCGACTGAACGATCCCCCGTCGGAACTAGTTGCCCTTCGCTGAATATTCTCTGCACCTTCAAACAGTCCTATCTGGTAAGAACCCCATAGTGATGAACAACACTCAACAATCGGTCGAACAAGTGCCTCATAACCCACTTGCTTCATGGATGAGTTACATTTCCCTAAGGGGGGTAGGACATGAAACGAGTCGACTTGGAGAAAGAAAGCCACCATAGGACATTTATTTTCCACTGTGTATAATTTTACGAATAAATTCGCAAAACTTCGCCAGCATGATCAGGAAGGATTTAGGGTTTACACTCATAGAAGTGGAAGTTTAAAAACACAAGAAAATAAATTTTTTACATCTGAAATTTCATCATTTTTTCACTTACCACTGGCTGCATTTGTTGCTATACGTACACTTGTCTTAATAAGTAAGAAAACTTGTTCGATAAATTTTGCACAGCATGCAAACTATACTCACAGGTGTATGCAGCTCTAGAATTTATCTAATTTATGAAAAAATGAATGAGCTGTTACATTTTACACTTCATGTTTTGAAAAAACTCAAATTTTATAGTTAATTATATCAATTTTTACCACAGTTCTTAATAGATTTGGAAAATTGTAGAGTTTCATACACTTGTAAGTATGGTTTGTATACTGTTCAAAATTCATCGAAGAATCTCTCTTACCTATGAAGAGAAGTGTACCTATAGCAACAAATGCGGCCAATAGTAAGTGAAAAATGATGAAACTTCACATGTAAAAAAAATTATTTTGTTATGTTTATGAACTTCCTCTGCTATTAATGTGAATCTTGAATCCTTGCTGGTCATGTTCACAAAGTTATATGAATTTATTTCCAAAAGCATACACAGTGGAAATTAAAATGTTCTGTGGTGCCTCTCCTGCTCCAAGTCGTCCCGTTTGACGTCCTACCCACCTTAAGATTCTTCCTGCGAACCTCAGTCTGGCATCTGCTTGCTCTACTATTTCCCTTACGTCGTCATTCCACTTAAGGTCGCTCTGAATAGCTACTCCCAGCTATTTTACGGTAGATACTATTTCCAGTAGTCCACCATCAAAAAAAAACTGTTCAAATGGCTCTGAGCACTATGGGACTCGACATCTGTGGTCATCAGTCCCCTAGAACTTAGAACTACGTAAACATAACTAACCTAAGGACATCACACACATCCATGCCCGAGGTAGGATTCGAACCTGCGACCGTAGCTGTCGCTCGGTTGCAGACTGTAGCGCCTAGAACCACACGGCCACTCCTGCCGGCTTCAGGGTCAGCTCATCAGACTACACCATGACAATGCCAAACCCCATACAGCCCTTATGACGCAGGAGAAAATCAGGAAAACATGTTACAAAATTGTTCGTCATCCTCCCTATAGTCCGGACTTGGCTCCGTCTAATTTACACCTCTTTTGTCGTCTGAAGGCCCACCTGCGCGGAGCCGGCCGGAGTGGCCCAGCGGTTCTAGGCGCTACAGTCCGGAACCGCGCGACCGCTACTGTCGCAGGTTCGAATCCTGCCTCGGGCATGGATGTGTGTGATGTCCTTAGGATAGTTAGGTTTAAGTAGTTCCAAAGTCTAAGGGACTGATGACCTCAGATGTTAAGTCCCATAGTGCTCAGTGCCATTCGAGCCATTTGAACCCACCTGCGCGGTAAAACAGTTGTAACAGCAAGAGAGAGCAAGAGAGACCAGTGACAGTGAAAGTAGACTCAAATGAAAAAAGGGGCTGCCAACAATGCCTCCCCAAACGTTGCTGCGTATATACCCCTGAAGCAGGCACCTGGTTTCTGCACCTATGCTGACTGCTGCTATTCATCTACGACGCAGGCCGGAATTTGCACGCGAATACCGGAATAGATTTCCACTGAGTGGTTGCCTTCTCAGATGAATCACGTTTTCTGCTCCATTGGGCAGACGGCCGTTGGCGTGTACGGCGTGAAACGTGTGAAAGCAAACACTCTGCACTATGCGTTCGCAGTGTTCAGGTCGGAGAGCATTCCGTGGATGATCTCATGATTCTGGAAGGCACAATGGGTCAACAAAAGTGTGAATAATCCTTGAGGACCTTGCCCACCCCGATATGTAATTCGTTTTCCTCACCACGGCACGATGGCATCTACCAGCATGACAATGCAACGTGTACGTGCGTGTTTGGAAGACCACCAGGATGAGTTTACCACAATTCTCTGACCACTAAACTCCCTCAGTTTAAGCCCAATCGAGAATCTATGGTATCACTGCGATACCATGGATCGACAATCGAGAAATCTGCCGCAGCTGGTCACCACACTGGAGTCGGCATGGCTGCACACACCTGTCGGTACCTTCCAGAACTTCACTAACTCTCTTCCTGTACGTGTCACAACGGTGCGCGCTGCAAAAGGTGCTTCCTTAATCTTTTGACAGGTCGTCTCATTAAAGTGACTGGATAGTGTTTATAGTCGCTATTCCATGTTCAACACACATCACGAGTGGCTTAAATTGCTTCGATTATTTACTTCTCAATATCAGAAATGTTACAATATTTTTGTGTGACTTTTCCCCTATTGACTTTGAACTGTATTCCTGTTTTGTTGCGGTGCTGATACTCGCTAGGACTTCCTGGTAGCCAGTTGGAGGAGATGTGTTGAACTGTTACCGGTGAAGACAGTCCAGTGGAGAGGCTGGATCTCAGAATCAGTATCTGCACTGCACAGGGCCTTTAAATATTTATTGACTTTCGAGTTGCGAGAGGTTTAACTGTATCTAGAGCGGGTCAAAGCGAAGCCGGTGAACATTATATCAACTCATTTCATTGTTGTAACAGCGCAGAGAACTAATCCGGGTTGCCAGTGAAAGTCTCCGATTAAATCTGCGAGTTATCCGTCTCGCGCGCCATACGGCGCAGAAGTAAAGCTGTGAGGACGGGGCGTGAGTCGTGCTTGGGTAGCTCAGTTGGTAGAGCACTTGCCCGCGAAAGGCGATGGTCCCGAGTTCGAGTCTCGGTCCGGCACACAGTTTTAATCTGCCAGGAAGTTTCATATAAGCGCACACTCCGCTGCAGAGTGAAAAATCTCATTCTGGAAACATCCCCCAGGCTGTGGCTAAGCCATGTCTCCGCAATATCCTTTCTTTCAGGAGTGCTAGTTCTGCAAGGTTCGCAGGAGAGCTTCTGTAAAGTTTGGAAGGTAGGAGACAAGGTATTGGCAGAAGTAAAGCTGTGAGGACGGGGCGTGAGTCGTGCTTGGGTAGCTCAGTTGGTAGAGCACTTGCCCGCGAAAGGCAAAGGTCCCGAGTTCGAGTCTCGGTCCGGCACACAGTTTTAATCTGCCAGGAAGTTTCATATCAGCGCACACTCCGCTACAGAGTGAAAATCTCATTCTGGAAATAAGGGGCGGTCATTTGATCTCCACCGGCCGATGTGGCCGAGCGGTTCTAGGCGCTTCAGTCCGGAACCGCGCTGCTGCTACGGTCGCAGGTTCTAATCCTGCCTCGGGCATGGCTGTGTGTGTTGTCATTAGGTTAGTTAGTTTGAAGTAGTTCTAAGTCTAGGGGACGAATGACGTCAGGTGTCAAGTCCCATAGTGCTTAGAGCCATTTGAACCATTTTGAACGTGATGTCCAATTATGCCGCACTAGAGGTTCACACTCCATTGTTGTTGGTTGAACACCTGATGAAGCCAATGTGGTTTTCCATTGACAAGTAATGCGTAGTTCTCGATGTACATTCCTGGTATTTGCGAACGTTCCTTATCAGTAAAAATAATTTCTCCACAAATTGTGGTGACAGCATTCAAACATATATGAAAACGACTGCCATGTTGCGCTTGTTGTACAGAACTATGGAAATTGTGATATTTATGTCTTTGACAAACATGAGAAATTGCAGCTTATTTATTGCAGCAGCTGCAAGAAACGCTACTTTAGCAGATTCGTTGGTAGCAGTCTTCCTTTGAATATGTTTGCCTGCAGAAAAACTTGCATACTCGCGAAACGCAAAATGTTTTGATGGGAGTAACTAGGTTGGAAAGCGGGGGAGAGTATCGACCTGGGAACCGTTCTCCTTTTTTTTTTTTTTTTTTTTGGTGCTCCTGACGTATTTTGGTGACATTCATAGAACGGTAAAAGCATATCGACCAATTCTTGATTAGTAAATGGCACTGTATTACTGAAAATAATTTATGCATTACTGAAGATTGGACTATGTGGACTATAAATGAATTACTCTGACAGTGTTTCCACTGCCCCTCTTACTGTTTTGTAACTGAAAACAGGTTACAAATAGCCGGCTCTCCACATATACAGTAAAACTTCTTTAACACGAATCCGAAGGGACCGAAAAATCAGGAGTTCGTGTTAAAAAGATTCGTGTTAAGCGAAAGACACAGATTTTATTAAGTATACATGTACAGCAGTACATCAACGGGTAATATACTACACTACCAATGACGTTATTGTAGACATATAACACTATAAAGTGAATGTAAAATCCAAGTACTCACAAATTGTGTACGTTACTTTCTTGGAAAAAATTCGGTGATGGTTCGCTGACGCTCATGGGAACGACAATATTTTGTGATTTCACATCCAATTGTAATGATAGCGTCCGTAAACCCAGCAGTGACGTCGGATGTTGAAGAGAACCGTTCGAAACAGTCCAAGGCAGTAAACATCTCCTGACAGGTAGGTGGAATGGTATCTGTACTTTTGGCACGTCCGATTCCACAGAAGCACATACGGCAACATCGTCGTCTACACTAATGAATTCTTCGAAACTAATTCCAGGGTTCGCAACGTCCTGCAGAACTGTCCATTCATCAGGTGAAGTGGCACCTTAACCGAAACAGAGTTCGTAAATCGCCTTAACCGAAATTCGTGTTAACCGTAAAACATACCATAAGAACTAATGTATTTCTGGCAGGACCAATATTTTTTTCGCATTAACCGCGAGTTCGTCTTATGCGAGTTCGCGCTATGGAGGTTATACTGTATATGGTTACGAAATGCTTCATCCATTGTGACAGATGTGCTCAAAATGTCCAAATATGTAAGGAAATTGTCCAGCAGCTCTACGCTTGTTGAACTACTCATTCAAACGTAACACGGAAACTACGAAAACAACAGTATCCTTATAGTCTCTCAGGGTGACCCACAAACACTGTTCCGTGTGTTGATCATTGTGCACGAAACCCTCACTGATACAATCGAACACCAAACGTTACACTCCCAGTGTTACACCATATTGAAGTAAGACCGTTTCCTTCTGTAGCATCTTGTACCGCGTTCCGGGAAAGAGGATGTTGCGCTGTCCAACAGGCAGTGAACACCGTGTTAACGACGGCACGTGATTTGTGTGTGTGTATTTGGGCGGCAGAAGGAGAGAATCGCAGCCGGCCTTGTTTACGGCAATCAGCGGCCGTTGTGCGGGCCGGGCTACCTACCGCGGCTGCTGCAGCCTACTGTATATACACTGCCGGGACGCGACTTCGCAGCGGGGAGCCGGCCAGCTTGTGGGGACTCAGCAGGTGCTGCCTCCGCAACAAGCGCCTCTAAAAGGTCGTGCCGTCATCTTGTGGCGGGCTGTTGTCGGCAGCTGCGAGGCCGACGCACCTCAGCTGCGCCGGTGCACCGGTACCTCTCATAACGCGAAATCAAAATGAAGGCGAATGCTGAAGTCTTTGGAGCAATGCGCAACTTAGACAGCCAGAGCTGTATAGTGCGCACAAAATGCCGTGGCCGCTAGATGCGCAGTCGGCTGGCAAAGCATGGGGAAATCGGCAGTGGTGGGGGCGTCGCTCAGAGCGCTGTAAGGGGGAATGCCAAATGTTGGAGGGCAATTTCAGTTCTAAACTGAAGCTTACGCTCTGATTTTTTCTAAATATAAAATGGCGCCCCTCCACGCCCACACTTGCATGCTGACCATTTAAAAAGATCTGTCACCTGTGGTTTGACTAGTATCTAAAAAGAATCCTGCCGAAAATGTAGCGATTTATTTTCGCCTAGCTTCTTAATCATTTGTTTCTTTCACAAATGGAAAAGAGAGTCGCATGGGATTAGCCGAGCGGTCTAGGGCGCTGCAGTCATGGACTGTGCGGCTGATCCCGGCGGAGGTTCGAGTCATCCCTCGGGCATGGGTGTGTGTGTGTTTGTCCTTACCATAGTTTAGGTTAAGTACTGTGTAAGCTTAGGGACTGATGACCTTAGCAGTTAAGACCCGTAAGATTTCACACACGTTTTTGAATGGAAATGAGCGTATGGCCGTGAGGCCGCATCCGGGGAAGTTTGGCCGCCAAGTCTTCTTTCAGTCGACGCCACATTGGGCGAAACGTGGGCCGGTGATGAGGATGAAATGATGACGCAGACAACAAAACACCCAGTCACCGAGCGGAGAAAATCTCCAAACTGGCTGGGAGTCGAACCTGGGCCCGCTTGCAGAGAAGCGTCATGAATGGCGAATTTTTACTAAAAATTACATTTTTCTGGTTGCCATGTTAAAATTTGCTTCTTTTGCCAAAACGCAGCCGAGTTCACAAAGTCTCATCTCACTAATATATTGTGCACACACAATTGCGAGAGAATTTGGAAACTTATTGAGAGAATTTGGAAACTTATTAAGCGTATTAAGTGAAGAACTGAGGAAAATTTAGGTCACTAGCTTATAAAAAGCACATCCCCGGTAGAAAAAAGTATAATGTCTTCACATATGTTGTTCCAAAACCAATGCATTTCTCGTTTCACCAGCTATTGATGGCCCTTAAAAATTACACTCTTTAGTCGAAAAAGTCTGTAGTTATTGGAATCACGCGGTAGATACTGCAGTTTTACATAATATCATCTGCGTGCTATCATTTGCCAAAATCTCATTCGGATATCTGAAACCGGTTATGGAACATGAGGAATGTTGTAAATATTTCACTCTGGCTTTATCACTGGCGCGGCAAGATGAGTGTGCTACATCATATCAGTTTTTTCGAAGTTGGTGACAGATACCTTTACCCAAATCTAAAGGATAATTCAATATGTTAGCTAAATTTCATATGCAATAACATATGTAATATGCACCAAACGCAAAATCTTAGTGATCTCTATTTTTCGATGCACACTTTTCCGAATTACGCACAGTATCTTACTTTCACGTAAATATGGCAACTACTATGACCATTAACGAATCACCATGAATCTGACATATAAAGCTGTATGTAAAGCAAAAATTATTTTCTTTTATACAGGAGTTTCTGTAAACTTGTTTGAGAAAGGTTGCAGTGTGCGCGCCTCGATTCTGTCATTGCTGACCGGCCGAAAGGTGGAAAACACTTAGGGGCCTCCCCTTCCGAACAAACGAATGAAGCAGCAACAAGAATAGACCTTCTTTCTTTCTTTGTTTAATTTTTCCGGTCTGTTTTTGGGCCCCTTCTGTGCATGGCAGATGCCTAACTTGCCATTCGCTCGCTACAACACTGTAGACATGTGTGTGGGATTTGCATCTAAAAACAGAACTGTAGGTGCCAGGCGGATGAAAAAAGAACTAGTGGTGTTTTCCTCCCGCAGTATTGGGTGCCCCCAGTTTGTTACTTGATTGTTTTTTGGGAATATTACCACTTTCTTCTCGCCACTTAGCAGGGTAGATTGGTAAATCTGACTAGGCCTTGTCCATTCGTTTTACTGTTGCTTACAGTCAGAAACGATCCATCTTCCGTCATTAATCTGTACGAAACAGTATGTGAATTGCTAGATTCTGGTTTCTCCTTTCAGACCCTCCGCCGTAAAACGTCGGTGACTGTGTCGTACAGAACACATTCTTTTTATTAACGACCAGTTTTTGGCGCTTATGGTACTGTACTCATTCAGTCGAGATTTCCATATCGAAACCTGCCTCACACGAATTTATTCTCCAACATTCACAGGCAAAACTTTTAATGAACGTTTATCAGACGCCAAATATATTAACAAAAGAGTGCCTCTAGGCAGAGTTTTACGACCAATGTTGCTTTAGACATAGGGGAACTCGGGGCGGAATCTGATGCTTAAAGATTAACATTTTTTTAAAATGAAGGAACACAAGACAACCCTTTTTAAAGGTATAAAAAATCACCCTGCCGTATGTCCTAATGTACCATAGTTCAAAATCACCTAAAATTGTATGTTACGTATTTTTTAAATTTTTCAAAGACATGCTTGCATATTTCCCGTTCTGCTATGCTCACAGGGGACAATGGGATAAGGCAATTATGTTGTGAAATTACTGCATAAACGTTGAGATTGTTAGTAATACCTTCTTAAAATCAAGACATAAATTTGTTTAGTGATCAATTTAGACTAAGGAAAACGGAATGTAAAAAAAAACAGTTAACGATAAAAAATTCTAATACAATTTTGAAAAATGCACATTTCTTTTTAATGCTTAATGCTAAGTTGCTGTTCCTATCACTTTACTGAATTACATCGTTCGTGCGCCACGTGTATTTTCTGTCTCTTTTCATCCAGTCCCGCCCAGCTATGCAAGTTTCTTTATCAAATCTGTGTGGTAAGCCAATTCTTTCTGCTTGTCGATAGGTTAATGATCTGACAATGAGATGTTTCGTCGTTGGACTAAAAAAATCTGCTCTCCATTGCTTTCAGGTAGGTTACCAGCTCGTTTTCGTGTTCAGAAGAAAACATTTTTTTAAATTTTCCATCTAAAAATGGTTCAAATGGCTCTGAGCGCTATGGGACTTAGCATCTTAGGTCATCAGTCCTCTAGAACTTAGAACTACTTAAACCTAACTAACCTAAGGACATCACACACATCCATGCCCGAGGCAGGATTCGAACCTGCGACCGTAGCAGTCCCGCGGTTCCGGACTGCAACGCCGAGAACCGCACGGCCACCGCGGCCGGCAATTTTCCATCTGATTTGCCAACTGTGTACGAGGCGGTGCTGAAAACTAATGCCTCCGAAGTTCCTATGTGAAAATTCTTGAAACGTTTTAAATTAAACAAATCTTACTAACATTCTACATCATTGTGCTTCACGTCTACGTGTTTGCAGCCTCTGCCGCTAAAGGGTTCCGAATTGTAGCGCGTAGCATGGCAGCGTGTGATGTAACTTCATCGGTGCGTGAGAAACAGCGTGCTGTTATCGAGTTTGGAATTTGAAGTGTTCGTTCAGACGTGGAACACACTCTCCTTTAACACCACAATGTCAGACCACATACAAGCTGTGCAACATCTTTGTTCGCTTTTGTTCGTGGTGTCTGCTCGGGGCGGACGCCGTAAGACATCCATTTATGTTCGCTGTTGATCGATTGACTCAGTTTTTTTATTACAGAGGGCACGTAACCCTCTGACCGAACACGCTGAGCTACCGTGCCGGCACATCTGGAACTATCCGGAGCCTTGGATTCACTGCCACCGATCATCCTCCGTACAGTCCAGACTTGCCCCCGTCCGATTTTCATCTGTTTCCAAAATTTGAAGGGCACATCCGAGAACTCCACTTTGATAGTGATGAAACTGTGCAAGCATAAGTGAAGGTGTGGCTCCGTCAACGAATTCAAGCATTCTCCAGTGAAGGTAACAACAAACCGGTCCCTCGTAGGGAGAAATGTGTTCACGGCCAGGGTGACTATGTTGAGAAACAAATATGTAAACAAGTAGGATAAAGGTGTAGAATGTTAACAAAGTTTGTTTTATTTAAAAAGCTTCAATAGTTTTCATATAAAAATTCGGAAGCATTACATTTTAGAACGCTCTCGTAGGTGGTATTATTCTTAGTTTTTTGGTTGTGTCTACCCACCGTTGATTATGGTACGTTAAACGCCTTAGATGCTTCTAAAACTCCCATTTCACAAGATAAAACGGCTGCAACTGCCATTTTCACTGATTTAATGTACCATAGCTATCAGTGTTTCTAATGGAAGTTCACACCACATAGAAAAGAAAGGGGAAAAAAGAAACAAATTGTTTGAAATCTGCTTGCATCAAAAAACGACAGGGCAGAGCGGGACCCTGCCCCATTCTGCCCCGTCCCATTCCGCCCCAAGAGCATATTTCAGGTTAACGCCTTTTATGGTGTGTAATAACTGAAGCATTTAAACGTACTGTGTAGTGTTGGCAGAAGAGCCAACACCGTTTTTCTAGAGGAGGCCGAAATGCACGCGTTTAATTACACGGTGACTGGCGTGAGGTCTGGAACAGGTCAGAGAATTAAGACTAGCAAAACAGGAGGTAACTGGTAGAATACTTAACTTTAATCCACAATTGTAGAACATCTCTCGTTACGGTACATGCTTCATAATATTAATTATCAATTGAATACGGCGCCTTGCTAGGTCGTAGCAAATGTAGCTGAAGGCTATGCCTACAATCGTCTCGGCAAATGAGAGCGTATTTGTCAGTGAACCATTGCTATGAACGTCGGCTGTACAACTGGGGCGAGTACTAGTAATTCTCTCTAGACCTGCCGTGTGGTGGCGCTCGGTCTGCTATCACTGACAGTGGCGACACGCGGGTCCGGCGTATACTAATGGACCGCGGCCGATTTAAAGGCTACCACCTAGCAAGTGTGGTGTCTGGCGGTGACACAACATACTGTGTACCTAACCTATAGCAAATGGCGTGTATTTTAAGGTTACACATCATTTAAGGGCGAGCAATTAACAAATAACGACTTATCTTGTGATGAAATTCACCACAAGTTACAAAAACATAACTGAATTTGTGAAACATTCACTTACAGGTCGCACTCCGAACCAAATCAAAATGGCTGTCGCACCAGTCCTCTTCAGAGACCCAGTAATAGGTTGCAGCACTCTCCAGTTTAGACAACAGCACAGTTCCGTTGTGCCCACTATCCCGCCCTGCCTAGAGTTCCCCAACGTGAATGACGTTCCAGAGAATGTTAGACAAGGGGAAAAAATTTTTATACTGAAGACAGAAACATTGTAATCACAGATAAAACAACGTAGAGAAAGAGAATGAGACCCTAAATGATGTACCGACCTTAGGGAAGATCACTCTGGATTCCGAAGAAATAACGTAACATTCGAGGTTAAGGAAAGACAAAACTACATTCATAGCACTTGTAGATTTGGAGGAAGCTTTTGAAAGTGTAGACTGGAATACACTCTTTAAACTTCTGAAGGTAGCAGGGGTAAAATACGGGGAGTGAAAGGTTATTTACATCTTGTACAGGAATCAGACGGCAGTTATAAGAAGCCGGCCGTTGTGGCCGAGCGGTTCTAGGCGCTTCAGTCCGGAACCGCGCCACCGCTACTGACGCAGGTTCGAATCCTGCCTCGGGCATGGATGTGTGTGCTGTTCCTAGGTTAGTTAGGCTTAAGTAGTTCTAAGTTCTAGGGGACTAATGACCTCAGATGTTAGGTCCCATAGTGCTCAGAGCCATTTTGAGCAGTTATAAGAGTGGAAGGGCATAAAAAGTATTAGTGGATGAGAAGGGAGTGAGACAGGGCTTAGCCTCTCCCGAAGGTTATTTGATCTTCTCCCTGTAAGATTCTACAACACAGTAGGGAAGCAGCAGCAAGAACTCCAACGTCGAACATGAGCGGCAGTTGCGTGAACAGAGCGTCCTATTGCCACTTAACGGAGTTTGCACATAGGGATGGGAAAAACCGAGTGGTTAAAACCGATAACGACATTTTAGTTCCGAATAATGGCTATTTTATGGTATTTCTTTGGTACTTGTTATAACAGGTTTTTCAATTTTTTGCTGATAACTGGATAAAAAAGCCTGCATATCAATTTGCTGTAACAGCAGCGCTAAAATTTTTGGTTTTTAAATAAAACTTGTTTTTTTTTTAAAAAAACCGAGTAATTGTTATTTGTAAAATTTCCATTGCTTTGAAGTGTTTGGTTATTATAGAAACTGGGAAAAGCTGCAGTTAGAAACTAGCAGCAAACACGTGACGTAAGAATCCGGACAGCATTGCGGGGACAGTAATGTACCTGTTGCTGTGTGGTGTGACTTTCTAGACGATCTACATCTACATCTACATCCATACTCCGCAAGCCACCTGACGGTGTCCGCAGGTACATGCAGTGTCAAGGGCTTACCCCCATCTCCTGTATACGGAAGGTTCTCCCTGTGGTCCTTGGACATCAGTTGCATTCCAGAACAGTACCATACCTAGTTTTGAAGTAGCAATGAAGTTCAACGCTGCATTGGATTGAAATATTAAAAACAGCATGAGGCGCAACAAACTTGTGACATCATATTAAGGAGAAAACAACCACAGGGTTTCTTGGGAGAGAGGGTAAATTTCCAGAATGAGATTTTCACTCTGCAGCGGAGTGTGCGCTGATGTGAAACTTCCTGGCAGATTAAAACTGTGTGCCCGACCGAGACTCGAACTCGGGACTTTGCCTTTCGCGGGCAAGTGCTCTACCATCTGAGCTACCGAAGCACGACTCACGCTCGGTACTCACAGCTTTACTTCTGCCAGTACCTCGTCTCCCACCTTCCAAACTTTACAGAAGCTCTCCTGCGAATCTTGCAGAACTAGCACTCCTGAAAGAAAGGATATTGCGGAGACATGGCTTAGCCACAGCCTGGGCGATGTTTCCAGAATGAGATTTTCACTCTGCAGTGGAGTGTGCGCTGATATGAAACTTCCTGGCAGATTAAAACTTTGTGCCCGACCGAGACTCGAACTCGGGACCTTTGCCTTTCGCGGGCAAGTGCTCTACCATCTGAGCTACCGAAGCACGACTCACGCTCGGTACTCACAGCTTTACTTCTGCCAGTACCTCGTCTCCCACCTTCCAAACTTTACAGAAGCTCTCCTGCGAATCTTGCAGAACTAGCACTCCTGAAAGAAAGGATATTGCGGAGACATGGCTTAGCCACAGCCTGGGCGATGTTTCCAGAATGAGATTTTCACTCTGCAGTGGAGTGTGCGCTGATATGAAACTTCCTGGCAGATTAAAACTTTGTGCCCGACCGAGACTCGAACTCGGGACCTTTGCCTTTCGCGGGCAAGTGCTCTACCATCTGAGCTACCGAAGCACGACTCACGCTCGGTACTCACAGCTTTACTTCTGCCAGTACCTCGTCTCCCACCTTCCAAACTTTACAGAAGCTCTCCTGCGAGTCTTGCAGAACTAGCACTCCTGAAAGAAAGGATATTGCGGAGACATGGCTTAGCCACAGCCTGGGCGATGTTTCCAGAATGAGATTTTCACTCTGCAGTGGAGTGTGCGCTGATATGAAACTTCCTGGCAGATTAAAACTTTGTGCCCGACCGAGACTCGAACTCGGGACCTTTGCCTTTCGCGGGCAAGTGCTCTACCATCTGAGCTACCGAATCACGATTCAGGCTCGGTACTCACAGCTTTACTTCTGCCAGTATCTCGTCTCCCACCTTCCAAACTTTACAGAAGCTCTCCTGCGAACCTTGCAGAACTAGCACTCCTGAAAGAAAGGAGAGCTTCTGTAAAGTTTGGAAGGTGGGAGACGAGATACTGGCAGAAGTAAAGCTGTGAGTACCGAGCGTGAGTCGTGCTTCGGTAGCTTAGATGGTAGAGGACTTGCCCGCGAAAGGCAAAGATCCCGAGATCGAGTCTCGGTCGGGCACACAGTTTTAATCTGCCAGGAAGTTTCAGAGGGTAAATTTGATGGATATCGTAACAATTATAATGACGGGCTATAAACTTGGGATAACAGAACCCTCAGTTTTGTGGTAGCTTCAGGTTTGAAAAGTGATACCATTCAAATCTGACGATGCAGGGAAGTCATCAACTTGTGATTTTTCGCTCTCGCAGTCGTCTGCCTCTTTCACCTTCGAAATCTTTGTAAGAGACAATGAGACCGATCTCTGCCACAGTCTCAATCCTGTATCGATCGTAATCTCCTACTTCTCCGCCTTCATTCGAATTTTTCAGTATTTTTTCGAAGTCTATGGGGATCATTGTACGTAATAGCGATTAAAAAAAACGAAAATCGGTTACTACAACAACCACCAATTGTTTTCAGTCGTTTTATCCGGTTAAACCGGATACGAAAAGACGGGTGAAGCAGGAAACCGGTTGTTTCAGAGACAACTGCCATCCCTAGTTTGCAACATTCGTCTGTCCTGTGGCAGGCTAGTTGCTTATTTATGTTGCTACATGGACGAAATGAAAATGTAGAAATACAGCATGAGTTTATAGTCGCGAGTTCCATCTGGTAGGTTGAAGATAGGAGCACGCGGGTAGGAGCAATCATTTGACTCTCCTGGTCATTTGTCAGGCCATCTTTATATCTTGTTTGTTTGTTTTCAGTCAATTCTGGCGCCCCTCCCCCCCTGTGTTTTTTCCCCCTTGGAGGGGGCTACCTCGGCACCCCTTTGGCAAGGCCTTCGCGTTTCTTCTTACCAGCACCTTCTGGTAATCGCTGAGCGTCCCAAGTGAACGAGCGTATCGAACGCGTGTACAATTTGATGACCACGATACGTCTCTGTAAAACGCAAGTGCCCGCTGCTGGTACGAAGCACCGAAATGTGACAGGATGCAAAGCCCGTAAAACCGAAGCATCAAAAGAGTAGCTCTTGCCATAATCCGGTAAGCGTGGAATGAAAGCGGAATCGAGCAGACAGCGACAGCTCGACAGGGGAGTCCAGCCCACTGGCTCCGCAAACAGATTTCTTTCTTCCAGTGGGCGAGCCGCCTGCAGGGTGACGCGGCCGGCAAGCGGCAGATGCATGGGCCGGGTGGGACGAGGGAGGCAGCGCGGATATCGGTTTTTAAAGCGATTTGGGAAGCGTGCCGGCGACAATGGCAGCTCGCGACGCCCCCTCGGGGGCTGAGATGGGGACGCGATGAAGACGAGCCGCCACGGCAGTAAACATCAGGGCAGCCAACCTCGTGACCCAGGGGGCGCGCTGCTGCCTTCTTAGTAAAAAACTGTTTAATTATTCCGTGGCAGGTATGGCAGGCATAGCCTTTATTCTTGAGTGACGCTGGTCGTTCTCGGAGAGAAACAAATTTACACGAACTTTATATTTATTGTTACTGGCACAATCACGTCCACTGCAGTATTCTGACTGCCTGCCCTGAGCCGCATTCCGCCATCAGAGCTGGGAAGAAAAACTAATCTTCTCAGAGAATGTAAGAAAATCTGCAACAACGAGCTGCTGCCAATTGATGAGGACACACCTGCTGTCAAAATTAAGAGACTCCGCTCAATACGGCCCCCACTCAGAAAAGCTACGAATCTGGCGGAAATTGTAAATTGGAGGTCTGTGGTAAGTTCCTGTGGGACCAAACTGCTGAAGTCATCGGTCCCCAGGCTTACACACTACTTAATGTAACTACGGTAAGGACAACACACATTTCATGCCCGAGGGAGGACTCGAACCTCTGACGGAGGACACGCGCGAACCTTGGCAAGGCGCCCCAGAGCGCGCTGCCACCCCGCGCAGCCAGCCTGGCGGACCATAACTTCGATCCCTACGAAGCTTGGAGGCAAGAGTGGTGTAATAATACTCCACCAGAGCTACAGAGCTTCCACATTGCCAACATCATATCGTGGGATCTGGGTCAGCTCCAGAGGTCATGGTGTATATTTTACAAGATCAGGATTGGTTGGTTGGTTGGTGTGGGGAGTAAAGGAACTAAACTGTTGGGTTATCAGTCCCTTTTTACGGGGTCGCGGATGAAAACCATATTCCAAATGACTCCTATCACTTAAAAACGCGGAAAGGAACAAAATGCGTAAAACGAACAGTGTAACTGCAAACTATAAGTGAATACATTAGCTGTAAACAAAGAAGCGGTAGGAGGTGTTAAACAATATAGCAGATGGTCTGCGCAGGCTGATCGCAAGGATAGAAAAGGATTAACCAGCCACTCTGAGCGCACTAAAATCGCCAGCCTAAAACAAGAGAAACAAAGACGAACACGATACTGAACACACAGCATCAGATGGAGTGAGGAAGAGTTAAAACTGAGGTGGGGTGAAGGACTGAGAGAGAAGGCCACACGTCCACCTTTAGATTAAGTGATAAAAAGCCCGTTCTCGAATACAGAACACCGTAGGCAGTGCGTCCGCAAGATCAAAAGACAGCCGCAGTGCAGCTAGATTGGGACAGTCCAACAAAATGTGGGCTACAGTCAAGCGTGAACCACAGCGACTCTGGGGTGGGTCCTCGCGACGGTAAGTCAGCCAGGTATGGCCGATGCGGAGCCGGCAAAGGACAACGGAGTCCTTACGAGTGGCCCGCATGGGTGACCCCCACACATCCGTTGTCTCCTTTATAGCACGTAATTTACTTGGCGTTGTCTCCTTTATAGCACGTAATTTACTTGCCGTTCGGTATTCCAGACTCCGAAAACTTTACGGCGTAAGACCGAACGGAAGTCAGTCTCCCGTTTGCCGAGCTGCAGTGTCGGTTTATTGGTAGTCTGCTTGGCCAGGCTGTCAGCAGCATGAGCCGCAGCAGTGCCGAAAGGGTCTCTGTTGCGTTACCACTCCGCCACGACGCTTAGTCCAAGCGGAGGAGGAGGGTGGCTGGAGACTGCGTCATCATCATCATCATCCTCAGCTGCAGGAGCAGAGATGTTGGGATTTAGGCCTTCTCAACAGTTATCCATGCACTACGGTACTGTCTTATAGATGGTTATGGAAATATACGGACAGAATAGCGTAACACCCTGTGAATATGTGCGAGTCAGCACCAAGTGTCCAGTGTTTAGGGGTCTCCATATGATGGACGAATCAGCATCGGTAGTGTCAGATGCACTAAGATCCGTGAGACAGTGTGGACAAATTTACGAATTATACACTACTGGCCATTAAAATTGCTACACCACGAAGATGACGTGCTACAGACGAGAAATTTAACTGACTGGAAGAAGATGCTGTGATATGCAAATGATTAGCTTTTCAGAGCATTCACACAAGGTTGGCGCCGGTGGCGACACCTACAACGTGCTGACATGAGGAAAGTTTCCAACCGATTTCTCATACACATACAGCAGTTGACCGGCGTTTCCTGGTGAAACGTTGTTGCGATGCCTCGTGTAAGGAGGAGAAATGCGTACCATCACGTTTCCGACTTTGATAAAGGTCGGATTGTAGCCTATCGCGATTGCGGTTTATCGTATCGCGACATTGCTGCTCGCGTTGGTCGAGATCCAATGACTGTTAGCGGAATATGGAAACGGTGGGTTCAGGAGGGTAATATGGAACGCCGTGCTGGATCCTAACGGCCTCGTATGACTAGCAGTCGAGATGACAGGCATCTTATCCGCATGGTTGTAACGGATCGTGCAGCCACGTCTCGATACATGAGTCAACTGATGGGGACGTTTGCAAGACAACAACCATCTGCATCAACAGTTCGACAACGTTTGCAGCAGCATGGACTATCAGCTAGAAGACCATGGGTGCAGTTACCCTTGATGCTG
The DNA here is from genome assembly GCF_021461385.2 of Schistocerca piceifrons. Classification (NCBI taxonomy): domain Eukaryota; kingdom Metazoa; phylum Arthropoda; class Insecta; order Orthoptera; family Acrididae; genus Schistocerca; species Schistocerca piceifrons. The sequence goes on along the minus strand of NC_060144.1, from coordinate 55,608,214 downwards.
CATCACAGACAGGAGCGCCAGCGATGGTGTACTCAACGACGAACCTGGGTGCACGAATGGCAAAACGTCACTTTTTCGGATGAATCCAGCTTGTGTTTACAGCATCATGATGGTCGCATCCGTGTTTGGCGACATCGCGGTGAAAACACATTGGAAGCGTGTATTCGTCATCGCCATAGTGGCGTATCACCCGGCGTGATGGTATGGGATGCCATTGGTTACACGTCTCGTTCACCTCTTGTTCGCATTGACGGCACTTTGAACAGTGGACGTTACATTTCAGATGTGTTACGACCCGTGGCTCTACCCTTCATTCGATCCCTGCGAAAGGCTACATTTCAGCAGTATAATGCACGACCGCATGTTGCAGGTCCTGTACGGGTCTTTCTGGATACAGAAAATGTTCGACTGCTGCCCTGGCCAGCACATTCTGCAGATCTCTCACCAATTCAAAACGTCTTGTCAATGGTAGCCGAGCAACTGGCTCGTCACAATACGCCAGTCACTACTCTTGATGAACTGTGGTATCGTGTTGAAGTTGCATGGGCAGCTGTATCTGTGCACGCCATCCAAGTTCTGTTTGACTCAAGGCCGTTATTAGGGCCAGAGGTGGTTGTTCTGGGTACTGATTTCTCAGGATCTACGCACCCAAATTCCGTGAAAATGTAATCACATGTCAGTTCTAGTATAATATATTTCTACAATGAATACCCGTTTATCATCTGCATTTGTTCTTGGTGTAGCAATTTTAATGGCCAGTAGTGTAGCCCTGTATATTGGCACATCATCTGGTGGCCCCAAAGGGGGCGGGCTGGCATCAGCTTAGTACTCCCCTCTTCAGCCTGCAGAATTTTTAAACCAGAGGAATAAGACAATAAATAATAAAACCAGGCGATAGAAACGGTAACTTCAATTGTAAAATGGTGGAAAATTTTGGAAGATAAAACATGAAACAAAGGGGCGATGCTAATAAAATACACAGGAAGCAGATAGGTAAAATAGTAGACAAACAATTAAAAAACACGCCGACAGTCTGGTTTCTGTTCACAAGAGATATAAAAATCACACCCAGCGACAGTATGATTGCTGTTCGCAACACTTCGGGAAAGACACACAACACTCAACACTCACTTAAAACACTGCACTAAAAAGTTGGCACGAAGACGTCACACCACAGCCATGGGCAGATTGGGGAGGGGGCGGGGGAGCTGGACAGGTGAGGCGGAAAAAAGGGGGGAAGGAGAGGCAAGACGAAGTGGGGCTGTGCTGAAGAGTGACACATTTGTAAATCTTTCGCATCTGTACGTGTTTCTGAATTCAAATCTACTGTTAGCAACGGACGCTGCAATTCCAGCAGGAAAGTTATGTATTACTTTTACTATTGGATATTAGGTGTAGAATAAATTAATATCTGAATTCTCCGTTCATGAACTGCATCTGTCCCTCGCTCCTGTAACCACTAAAGAACCACACAGCGCGTATAGGAGATCATAGCATCTGCCGACTCACCCTGTATAATGTAAATGGCGCTAGCCATTTCTGCTGAGAACTAGTAATCGGCATATTGAAGCACGTAATGGGAATTTGACGCTTGTTGCGCAACACTTTCGCTGAGTTGCAGTTCTAACGGTCAGCAGTGTAGAAAACGAGTTGCTGCCTGGAAAAAGAGCTGAAATCGTTGAACTTGAACAATGCTCCAGGGCCCCACGGAATCCCTCCGGTTCTGTATCGAATTTGTAGCAGAGTCCGTCGCTCTTTTATGCGCACTCTACCATGTATCGCTCGAACAAACGACCATGGCCAGTAGTAGTACGAAAGCACAGGTCACACCCGTGTTCAATAAAAGTAGCAGAAGTGACCATTCATTTGTGGTAGAATCTTATTCAGAATACACACGTTATAATGATTGTATTGACGATTACTTGCTACGTTGGACACATAGGTAACACTAGAAGTAACTTAGAGTGTGCGTCAGGGAACTGTGTTGGGTCGCTTGCTCTTCACGTCCTGTATTAATGATCTCGCAGAAATATAAATAGTAACCTCAGACTTTTTGCAGATGATGGTGGTGTCTACAATAAGGTATTGCCCGAAAAAAGTTGGAAATATATTCTGTCGAATCTTGATAAGATTTCAAAGTGGTGTAGAGCTTGGCAACATACTTTAAACGTTCAGAAATGTAAAATTGAGCGCTTCACAAACAGAAAAAAACGTAGTAGTCTGCGACTATAATAGCACTGAGTGACAAAACTGGTTCAAATGGCTCTGAGCACTATGAGACTTAACTTCTGAGGTCATCAGTCCCCTAGAACTTAGAACTACTTAAACCTAACTAACCTAAGGACATCACACATCCATGCCCGAGGCAGGATTCGAACCTGCGACCGTAGCGGTCGCGCGGTTCCAGACTGTAGCGCCTAGAACCGATCGGCCACTCCGGCCGGCACTGAGTGACAATGAGAATCGGTCACTCCTATGAATACCTAAGTGTAACACATTGTAAGGAAAGATCACACAAGCTCAGTCTTAGGTAAAGCAGGGGGCCGGCTTCAGATAGCTGTTAGAATACTAGGGATATGAAATTAGTCTACAAACGAGACTGCATACAGAAATGTGGGCTCCAGCCCACTCGCCTCGTATTGTGTGCATAAAGGATGCTGAATTCTCGTAATGCTATACAACAATTCAAGCAAATAATATTAGTAGTTTTTATTACAAATAAGAAGATTGACAATACTTAACTTGGAATTTACAATGGCGCCGCAAGCAATGGGCGACATGCAAACAAGTTAGAGTCCATTGCTTTATACAATGTTCATGCAAGTGTGACACACAGTTTGTGAATCACTAATAACTGCTATCGTAGCGTTCTCTGCTAGACCTGTCCGTATACTCTCCTGACACCGAAAGGACCAAGGCTGGCAGGAGCGGCGCTTATACTCTCCTCTTGTAGAGGCCGCCCCTGTCGTGGTGCTGTCCTGATCAGCGCACCACTGGCCGACGTCGTTTTACCGCCTTCTCTTGCGTTCTTCATCTTAGTTCCGGCGCCTGTGCTTCCGTCAGAACACAGAACACTCGTGTGACCAATCCTGTATTATTGCTCAACAGTGTGGGACCCGTAACAAGTAGGACTAACTGGGGATTCTGGACGTACGCAGGGAAGGGCAGAACGAATGGTGACAAGTTTGTTTGACCGATGGGAGAGTGTCACAGAGATGCTGAAGAAAATCTGACGGTTCAAGATACACGAGAAGTATTCGGAGAGAGCCTAGGTACAAAGCTTCAGGAACGAACACCAAATAATGAGCTAAGAATACACTGCATCTCCTGCATGGATCACGCGGACAAGGTTAGACCAATTACAGCGCGCACGGAGGTGTTTAAACATTCTTCCCGCACTCCGCATTTGAGTGAAGCGGGAAGGATGTTTACAACTGGCGCAGTGGGGTGTACTATTCGCCACGCCCTTCACAGTGGCTGAGTATCGATGTAGATGTAGAGTTACGAAGCCGAGCAGAATTCAAACACACGAGGCCAGTCTTTGGTTTCGTTCCTCCACGAATGCTCCGCTCGGACAGGGCAGAGATTTACAGTTCTTCTAATCGGTAGCGCGTCAGCTGTGCGGGCCCGGGCCGCTTCTGAGGCCGTCGGCTCGCCCACCCCTGCAGCTGCCCCCGGACACCCAGCGTCTTACAAAGCAGTAGGCGCGAGCGCTCGCATCCATCATAGCGCTCCTTTACAAGGCGGGCCGGTCTCCCTGAAATATTCGAAAATAACGGCGTCACTCTGTTTGCCCGGTGCGGCCGGCCTTTCACGCGGCCCCAGCCTCTGCCCTGCCCCCCCCCCCCCCCTCCTCCCACGACACACGTCATCCCCTGTACGCCGCTCTCATCCCCGACTCTCATCCCCCCAAATCCAATTGTCGGTATCGCTGCGCTGGAGAAAGGAATCTTCTCAGAAACGCGTAGCCGACTCCTTGTCGGCCCTTGCGACCCTATTCCCAGCGCCTACACAGGAATCGGCGAGACGGAATAACCCCGTTAGCCAGTTACGTCGATGGGCTTGCGTACGGTGAACGCCCAGGTGTTTGTTTGGTTGTTTGTCAGCAGACGCCTCAGGCAGAAGTAAGCGCTACAGTCCACCCGCTGCTAAGTTGGCCAAAGCTGTGGTTTTCCTCATGACGCGGGTATTTTTACAGCAGTTTAGCAACAAAGCGAACGCCTTCCGAATTAGTCGGTTCTCCGTCTAAAACTGGATTTACGCAGCCTGACAAACGAGATGGTTGGACGCCACGTTCTCGGAAGTTCATGTTTCTAGTAGGAACACCTCCGGCTACCTGTTGTACCTGTAAATCACAATGAAGTAGTAACGGCAGTTGCGTATGTCTGGGAGTGGAACACCGAGTAAGTGGACGTGTGGGAATCGTGCCTTAGTGACGCCAAAGCTTTCAAATGGAACTTTAACGTGCCGCGTTACCTTGAATCAAATGGTTCAAATGGCTCTGAGCACTATGGGACTTAACTGCTGTGGTCATCAGTCCCCTAGAACTCAGAACTACTTAAACCTAACTAACCTAAGAACATCACACACATCCATATCCAAGGCAGGATTCGAACCTGCGAGAGTAGCGGTCGCGCGGTTCCAAACTGTAGCGCCTAGAACCGCTCGGCAAACCTGGCCGGCCTTACCTTGAGTCATCGAAGGTAATGCAGTTCTGAGACGAGACACGGCTGCTCCGCATACCGGGCGACACAATATGCTGCGTTACTTGTGCCCTCGTAGTACGTATTCCTGGATGGCTGAGTCAGTGCAGAGAGTCTAAAATCCAGAGTCGTAGAAAAGCACGAATATAGGATCGCTGTCGGCGTGCTGATGCTTCGCAGTCGATCGGCCCTTCAGTGCCTGGCTGCGACATACGACCCAAGTACAGGCCCGTCTCACTTTCAGGCAAAAGTCAAATTGCATATTTGTTGTATCTTTCTTCTGAAATCGTGACAGGTGGAGAATTAATACGTCCGCAGAATAACTTAGCGATGCGTCACAGTGGCTAAGGCATGAGACTAACTTTCGAGAGGAGTGTAGTTCAAATTCAGTTGTGGCCATTCGGACCTAGGATTTCCAAATTCAATCTAGATGAATGAATGCCATGGTAATTACTCTGAAAGTAGAACATGCCCGACTTCCCCATTTTTGCATACCAGACCTTCTCCATTTTCAATGATCTTGTCGCCGACCGTGCCTTCAGCTCGTAATCTTCCTTGCTTTCGAAACACGTCAGCTATCCGCGCCGACTTGTTTCGTAAGTGTGCAAATGCGCCATTAGACACTCTTCTGCTTTTTTTAAAATTCTTTATTACAAAACATAGTAATTATACATTGTTAACCCACTTCCTTATCTGATTAGTGGGTGATAATAATTATACAACTGATATAATTAAGTTGCAGCTAATTACAATTTTCAAGTGAGCTACAATTGGTATGGCATACAAGGGGCAGTTAATATCTAATGCCTAGGACTTATATCTATTTCTTATAACTTGTTCCTATCGCCTGCAGCGTCACATGTGTGGCAGTGAGATATAAACCTACTTTTAATAGCCTTGCTCATCGAGCTAAACCCGAAGAGCGTGCCCCTGGCTCTGGGCAGGCCACGATGTTTATTCGCTGCAGTTCCTTAGCATAGCTTCACTAAAACTAAGTCCTACAAACTAACTTATCTTACGTCATATTCAGTGCATGTCCTTATCGGTAGCATTGACCCCCACTCCCCCTAATCCTGCACGTGGCGGTTTCCAACTATGACGGAAAGTCGGCCAGTCCACGCACAGGCGGTATGGCAATAGGGCTCTGGACGCAATCGGTGTTGGTTGTCTCAGTTATTTACTTCATGTCCCTCAAGTATTCTGTTAAAAATTTCTGCGATACCTCGTTAGCCAATGTATTTAGCAATTGGAAAGTGTCCTCACGTCTAAGCAGTTGATATGTGTCATGGTTTGGAAGTCTGTCTGGAAATGTAGTCGCAACATCATTGAAGAGGGGCACTCGTAAACCAAATGGTCGGGAGTACCCTCTGACACGCTATAGTCACACGCGGGTGTAGCCCTCTTCCCAAATCGATATAAGTATGTCGGGTAGGGTCCATGGCCAGTGAGAAAATGGATCAGTCCTCGTGTTGGCTGAAAGTATTTCATGTCCAAGCGCTCCCTCACATCTGGTATGAACTGGAAAGTTCTACGTCCAGTTTCTTCTACCCCCAAAGTTCCTGTCCTCTTTTCCTTATTTCCCTTTTGTCCTCCACCCTCACTCCCATGATGTCTACAATTTTCTCATAATTCCCCTTTTTTGCCCAGTACCAAGCCGCTTGTTCCCTTATTTTGAGCCGGCCAGGGTGGCCGAGCGGTTCTAGGCGCTACAGTCTGGAACCGCGCGACCGCCACGGTCGTATGTTCGAATCCTGCCTCGGACATGGATGTGTGTGATGTCCTTAGGTTCAAATGGTTCAAATGGCTCTGAGCACTATGGGCTTAACATCTGTGGTCATCAGTCCCCTAGAACTTAGAACTACTTAAACCTAACTAACCTAAGGACATCACACACATCCATGCCCGAGGCAGGATTCGAACCTGCGACCGTAGCAGTCCCGCGGTTCCGAACTGGGTCCTTAGGTTAGTTAGGTTTAAGTAGTTCTAAGTTCTAGGGGACTGATGACTTCAGAAGTTAAGTCCCGTAGTGCTCAGAGCCATTTGAACCTTATTTTGATGTCCAGTGGGCAGAGCCCCATTATGACTAATAGGGCCCCCCTGGAGATATTCTGTAGGGCCCCACAGATCTCAGTATCATACTTATCTGGACCCTTCTCTCTGTCATGGCGGGCACAACCCTAGTGAGCCTGTGCGCCCAGACTCCCGAGCTGTAACCCACTATTGAGGTTAAGCTGCTGTTATGGTAAAGTTTAATAAGGTGTGGGGGGAGATGGAATCTTTTGTGTCCTATCGAGATGAGATTGTTTAATATCTGCAGAGCTCTCTGGGTTACGGTATCAATATGTTTCCCGAAGTTCCAGCTCTCATCAGTTCTGTTTCTTCCAAGCACTGTACAGCAGTTCTGACTGGCTGCACTGCCTAGCTCGCGGCGGCATCTCCGTATTGCAGGGCATGGTGTGTCTCGCGGAGCTGAACGAGTTTGCTTTACGATAGCCAGTCTGAGGTTTAGCGCTTTTATCCCTTAAAGTGTGCTTGGCTTATTGGAAGGGACATCACTTGGATTAAGTTTTAGTGCCGTGCAGACGCTGTTCTACAGTTCGTCGTGATGCTGCGCATACTTTGAGGTAATTGCTCTTGGTTTGTACCGCGTTTTCGTGCGTGCTTCAGTTACATTTGTAGCAGGACATATTATTTTTGTCGAGGGAGGTGTCGCAATGGTTGCTGCACTGGACTCTGGGGCGACGACGGTTCAAATTCGCGTCCGGCTATCCTGATTTAGGTTTTCGTGATTTCCCTAAATCGCTTCAGGCAAATGCCGGGATGGTTCCTTTGAAAGGGCACTGTGGATTTCCTTCCCCATACTTTCCTAGTCCGATGGGATCGATGAGCTCGCTGTTTGATTCCGTCCCTCCCCCCCCCCCCCCCCCAAAAAAAAAAAAAATCAGCCAACCAACATATTTTGTATGCATGTTTCTAGTGGAGTAATTTCTCTGGTTGTGTGTTTATGTACACTATAATAGAACAGTTTTTTCTTTGTGTTACATTCGGAGAAATGGGACAAACAGATTAGGTGTGCTGATGAGTCTCTCTCTCTCTCTCTCTCTCTCTCTCTCTCTCTCTCTCCACCTCCCTCTGGCTCCCAACTATTAGTAAAAAGATTATGTTGAGCATGTTATTTATTCACTTGTGTAGTTAAACGTGGAATTTGATGGCTTCTGTGTAATATTTGAGACGGTTTGCAGACTTTAATTTACGTCTGCCTGTAATGTAACCAAAGTACTTCAATATTAGATCACGTTTACGAGAAACTGTCAACATTCGTCAGTTCAGCATATCAAAATTTCTTTTTATATCAGCGTAAAACCAAGTGGCTTTGCTTATTGAACACCAGCACTCGTTTTTACATGACTCGTTGTTCCATTTACGACTTTTTTGTGCAAGTAATGCACACACTTTGTACGGTCACACTCTAAGCTTCATATTACGTAATACTTTCAGCTCTACGGTAAGTACGGCTGTCGCTCTTTGTCGTTGAATGGAGATCCACCGACAGCCACATGTCAGATCAGTCATATACGTGATCATGTCGTTAACTGTTACGCCCCAAAATTTCGTTTTCTTCTATACTTATATTCAGAGCGTACAAACTGGAAATACATTTGCAGTACACGATTCCTCATCTATGAGATGGAACTCACTGCAGGAAGCATTCACTAGCCCTACAGATTTCCATGTTAAGTTTAATTAATCAGTTTCCTCATTGTGTTTGTGGGATTTTAACCGTTTTTAACAAAATCCTTCAAGTTGGATAGCGTTAACACTGGGTGTTGCCCAAGAAATGGTCATAAATGAGTTCAAAAAGTGGTTTCAAGATTTCAGGTGGGAATTTAAATAAAGTTGCAAGACAAATATCTACTCGACACCAGTACACGCTAATTATTGTTGGAGTAGTCTTCATTCTTACAGTTGCCATTCCGTAAGCGGATGTACAAGTAATTTGGTTACTACCACTAGAAGCACAACCATGCCAACGTTTATCTATAATTTCAGAGTCCATAAGCAGTGACAAACGTACTTCTACGGATCTCGCTCCGTCTGCCGCCACCAGCAGCCATAATGTCGTGCAAGCCTGAAGATGTCCGAGGGAGGACCGAAACCGGTTGCCAACAAATAAAAAATCTGAAAACGCGATAGAGACCGGTTTTACTCAGTTTTAACATTTTGTACCGATCGCTGTGCCCCAGTCAAAAACGTGTTCCAAAATTTTAAATTCCATGATTTCTCCTGAGTCAATACAAGTGACAGGAGAAACAGTGTTTTGAGATATGTTTTCCCTATAATGCAAATTCCCTACGAAAAGTACAGCTGTATTGTTAGATTTAATCACGTGTAACCTTCATGCAGATCGTCTGGATTGTGAACATTTTAGCCTTTAATAATCAATTGAAATCCTCTGAAAACAATAATCATTCGCTTTGTTTAAATTTTAATGACACGAACTAAACTTGCATTATCAGGTGATTTCAGATCAAATTAACATAACACAAATCCTTCTCTGTATACATAAATTTTTAGGCATCTTCGTAAAACCCTCGAAACAGAAACTGAATACGATTTTGTTTTAGAATGTGCATTCGAAAATTTTCAGTCGGGGGTGTGCTTGCATGTTGCACCGCATAGGTAAACAGCAGGTCTTCATCCGCGGTACCCTTACAGCATAGCGGAATGTCGACGATTTCCTACGCCCCGTTTTGTTGCTCTTCATGGCAAGCCATGCTGGGCTTGCATTTCAGCAAGATAATGGCCGTCCGCATACGGCGAGAGTTTTACTTCTTGTCACCGACAAGAGATCCTGCTTTATAGGTAGGCAAATAAACATAAATATAAATATGCATTTATTTTGAAACGTTTGATTAGAAATATATTTTGAAAATCATTTTCGAGGATCTTTATTAAAAGTATGACGTCCCCTGCGACAGTTTTTTTGTACGCTGAACATGCAGAGCCCATTTAACCTGTCTTCACTCATTTTTGATAACAGCCCTGTTTTACGTGTCTGAGTCTACTGAATGACCTTCAGTTTTTGCTGTGGAGTAAATCACCGTCAGTCTTTTGATAGAAAGATTGTGCCTGTTTAATTATTCTGGTATGTCCAAAGTTTCAAAGTTCTGCATGTTTATCCAACAAGTGCGCCATAATTGTGCTTCTGATGTGATCCCTTCTAATTCATAAAATTTGGATACAGTCTCCCTAGATGTAACAATGAAAGATCATATGCTGACGACTGGTCTTTGCCGAATCCCGCCTCTAATGACGCCAATAACGAATCTAAATAGGGCACGTATAGCGAGCGACGGAAATAATTGCTTAATGAACCAGCTGGATGATTTGCCTTATACTTTTGACGGCTTGCTGTCCTTGGAAGACGCAGCCCTATGTTTAAAGCCTTAGCAATTTCATTACCCGATTTTAATAATTCTTCACTCGCTTCCTCAGCAGAACGCCTGTGCTCAGCAACTGCATTTGTTATGGTTTTGATGTATTGTGCACACTTAATTAGTCGATGGTTTTAAAGTGCAATGTGTTCGCGACCGGTTGCAGCTGGGAGTTTTATTTGTCTATAATGGTACATAAGGCCAGTATGAATGTGGTTTGTCCAGCTACTGATAACCACTGGAAAGCTCCTTTATTGTCCTCGAATTCCCTTTCTGAGTAGGGTTTTTCAAACCTTCCACAGTTCCGACAGTATGGCTCTTAAGCATCGAAATATTTTGTATTTATGAGACTGCCTTGTTTCACACAGCAGTGGTATTTTCGGTGCATCTCTCTGACGCAAAACTGATTCCCAGAAAAAAATTTACCATATCGTGTACAGTTGTGGATCTCGGGAACGTTATTTAAGTCGTTTACTGCTAGGTCTAACTTGTGGCAGACGCAGTGAAAATATAAATCCTTTTTGTATGTTTCTCTCAATATTGTTTGTACACCGATCTTCTCCCGCCATCGTAGCACATCCGTCATACTCTTGTCCTACTCATTTGTTAACATTAAAGTTTAATGCATTGATGAATCCATTAATTTTAGCAGTCATCATTTGGGTATCCGTGTTTTCTAACTCGACAAAACTCACAGGTTCTTCCTTAACATTTTCTCCTCTCCTGATATATCAATTGCTCCTCTCCTAATTTACCAGCTGATTCATCAGCCATAATGCTGCAGGCACTTGCAGCTTTACAATTATCGGCTAGTTTTTCTCAGATTAGGAGTCTACATATGTTTAAAATCTCATTTTGTAATTTTGAAGACGTATATTGAGCATTTTTACGTCCTTTTCGTAAGTGTTTGCTCAAAATTTCATCACCAAAAATAATTTTTAGTTTACGCAAACCTTGAAATACGCCGTCATCTTTTCCTTTTCCTCTCAATGGCAAATCAAAAATGATTGTTTTGACTAAGCCTGTAATGCATTTCTATTATCTTCAATATGTATCGCGTGGCCTTTTTGCACAGAAACCTGTGCACTTGTTTTTGCGTTGCCAGAAAAAAAAAAATCCCTCGCAGATGCACAATAACGGTGTACATGTTTATACATAGTGAATGGTCGGACAATTAGAGAGCCCTGTACACCACGTACAGGTTTCGGAGGACATAAAACACAAACAAACAATACGCACCTTCCAGTCTCTTTGAGTAAGTGAACCAAGGCTTGTACATTTCTAATCAAGTGTGATTAAATTTGCGTTTCAAATGCATAGCAACACTAGCAAAATCAGAATTTTCTGGAGCTATCCAGCATCCCTTTAATATTTTCATTCGCCTTTCAGCAGTCATTGCAAAAGATTGTCCAAGGAACCGCTCGGTATCATTTTCACGACAATTATCTTCATCTTTCAGAATGGGTGTAGATTCAGGTGCATGAGATTCAGAAGATACTTCGTCATTAATGTTATCACAATTTCCGGGTTCGATTCCGATCCTTCTAGTGGTTTCAGTAGTGAGATGTACAAGGTTTTATTACTATTGTCTCTTGGATGACCAGATAACATTGTGTAAATGGCGCTGGATCCACCTCACTAGATTTACTGCCGCTTCAATCATCTTCTTTGCTCGATATTTTCGTATTTTTTTAGTTTTGGGGTTACGAAAACAAATAACAAGCCTAAAAAGATCTGGCCAGCAAAAGTTTAATTAACAAATTAATTTGTTTTCACATGCTCACTTATCACTATTTTCAACGACTTCAGAAAACGTGATTTTATTTATTCGAACCGTAGGTATGCAATAATTATTTCACGATTTTCTTAACAACCAATAAATTGATTGTATTTATACACCACGCGCATTTGTCAACACTTTTGAGGACCCCAAACACTCGCGACGGGTAGCAGCGATCCGTCGCATGGACGGCTGATCGCTTCGATGATCGCTCCTGCTTGGGCACATCGCATCGATCGGTAGGTGATCGCTGGTCCCGTGGAAGTCCCAGGCAATCTGACACATGGCATGCAATTCGTGCCTGGTTGGTTGGCAGAGGTGTGTGGCAACATGGCAGCGGTTCGTTTGTCTTTCTATTGAGCGTGGTTGTGCACTTTTGTTTCGTCTCGCTTTGCCCACGTTGAATAAGAAATTTGCTTCAGAATTTAACGTTATCCAGGGACCACAAACCACTCTGAGAAGTGAAGTGGAATCCGGAGTTGCTTTTTATGTTACGAAGTAAGACAAAATGGACCATCCGATTTTGCAGTTATTAGCGTTTTGGAGCTCGGGCTATAGGAGTAGAATTGATGGGAAGTTCACAATCGTGATGCAATGGGCTCCCTTCTAATGGTTTTGCGTTATTCATGAAATAATTATACGCACTATTAAAGTTTTTACTACTGAGCAGGATGGCATGCATATCCACTGTAATGTTAAGAGGACATTTTAATTTGTATGCTCAGGGCAAATCTGTTACAGAGCTATACTCAAATCCCTTGTCATTGAGTTTAAACTAACTCACCTTCGTACAATTTATAACAAGAATTAAGATAGTTAGTAGTGATGTTCAAAAATGGTTCAAATGGCTCTGAGCACTATGGGACTCAACTGCTGTGCTCATCAGTCCCCTAGAACTTAGAACTACTTAAACCTAACTAACCTAAGGACATCACACACACCCATGCCCGAGGCAGGATTCGAACCTGCGACCGTAGTAGTGATGTTATTGACAACATATCTCAACATCGCTTCTGATACATAGAGTAAATTGTGAACGTAAATCGAATTGTACTGGCACACTGGCAGATGTACACAAATGTAATATATTCTGTAAAGTCACTTACAGTTCCCAAGAAAACATGCAAAAAGAAGTTTAATAAGCTATAACTCCCATTTATTTTAAACTTACGTTTTGCAGGTATTACTAGCGATACGGAAATCAGCTGCGGCTGCTGCTAAATATAGTTCATTTCCCATAGGAGAACTTAATGACAACGTCACGTTCATAATAGTGATTGAAATCTCTCCTGTGTGGGATGTCAAGGTGAGTGACCGATTACAGGCGATATTGCGTTCAACTGATAGCTGCGATCCGTCGCGTATATATACGGCCCTTTAATGGATCAAATGACAACTGAAATCACGAAATACGTTTGAAGATATACCAAAATCAAAATAATCTTTATTCAAGTACCTATTCATAGACAGAAAAATATTATTATGGAAAGAGACAGGTGGACAAAAACGAAATTTTATCAAATCAAGCATCAAGAACATCAGGTCTACTAGCTTTTATTAAAAGTGGACATTTTAACTGCGTGGCGTTGATGTGCGTGAGAACGCGAGGTACAGTTTCGTTAGCCAGGCTGCAGAGAAACCGCTAACTTATACGTAGTTAAAATCAGCTCCGGTTGTGTTAGTCGATATGATGACCACCGCATTCATAATATCAGGTACTTACCTAACCTACACCTAGGTACAAACAACATTGTTTCCTTTCAAAAATACAACATAGCAAGAAAATTCGAATGTTCATTGTTATTCAAGTTACACGGTGAGTGTCATAATACAATATCAACTACATTTTTAATTTAGTTTGATATGGACATTGAATGAACATTTTTCATCGCCTACGTTTGGTTCTTTCAAAATAACAACACGTCAAACAACTGCAGGCAGCTCGCAACTTCCTCCCACTCCCGTCGTCTTGAATCTCTCTGTCGTACTCGCAGCCCAGTATACGAGCGGTCGGCCAGATTCGGAAATCTTCGTCCATCGTCGTCGCGGCGGCTGCTGCCGAGCGTAGCGTTTGCTTGCTGTGCTAGCGTATTGCATTGGATATAACTCGACGCGGCGGGCAGCGCGCTTTTTTGAAAAGTTATGGCATGTCAAATGGTAAATCCAGTCGTAACGTGACTGTATAACTTTTATCGACAGCAGTACAATAGTAGGAACATAGGCATACAAAATCCAGGAGATGTCAGCTGACCATCCTGATTGCCCCCCGCCACGCGTACGCGCATGCATACAAAAAAAATGGCTCTGAGCACTATGGGACTTAACATCTATGGTCATCTGTCCCCTAGAACTTATAACTACTTAAACCTAACTAACCTAACGACATCACACAACACCCAGTCATCACGTGGCAGAGAAAATCCCTGACCCCGCCGGGATTCGAATCCGGGAACCCGGGCGCTGGAAGCGGGAACGCTACCGCACGACCACGAGCTGCGGACGCTCATGCATACCAGTATTAAAATTTACGTAAGGTTCCGTCTCTCGAGTCAAATGCTGCTTCATATTGGATAATATTCCACTGGAAAGTCTTGACTTCACCTTCTGCTAAACAAAACGCGGGTGATGGAGGCTGTTGCGAATAACTGTCTACAATAAATTCCTCTCAGGATAACCGTGTTAGTAACCTACAAATTAAATTTGAAACAGTGTTCTTCTACGCGTTCTGTAGCTACAAACCGTCTGTTGACTTACACTGACAAGAAGAGGTCCTCAGCGGTGAGATCGACTTTTTGGAACCATCTATACGGTGGTGGAGGTTAATATTCCAGGGATCACAAGCTGTACTGCCATTAACGCGAGTGGGCCCCCGTTTACGAGTAATAAACGAAAAAATCGGAATTTTATTTGACGCTTAGAAGCGTTAAGAAAGTACTGCTTTATAGAGTAGTTGAGCGTTGTAGTAGATAGAGTGAGTCCTTCACGTTTTAACAAAATAATAATAATATATAATAACATATAATAATAATTTGTAATAATAATTATTATTATTGTTTGTTTGGATAAGAAATTGAGAGATTAAAATTTACGCCGTGAATTTATCGAGCTTCGCACGTCCGAAGATGTACGGAACGTAGCCAGGGCTCATTATACATTTTTTGTAGACAATGTCTGACATCTGACCTCAACTTCAATCATGACAATGGAGTGATTAAAAGTAAAATTCTAGATAAATAATGGTAGATAATTCACAAATGAGAGCGACTTATTAATTCTACGCCTCTTTTCTGCAAATAAGTATCAAATGGCTAACTGTGGAGCCACTCAAAATATTACGAATGACATAAGAGTGTAGATGCCTACTGGCTGCGACAAGAGAGCGGTGTTAATTCCTTTATTTTGCGTTCTCTTGTCTTAAAAAATCGATACATATAATCTAAGTTAACTAAATTAAATACTGTCTGTGCTCGAGTGCAAATAGTTCCTTAAACTGACCCGCAAATTGCGAAGGCAAAAGTGTACCACCTGCAGCTGAGCAATTTGTTGACGTATTTTCTTTATTTGTCATGTCATGAATCATAAGTTATTACGTATCATGTTTCACAGATTCAACATACATAAAATGTTTCTTCTGTCTTCAGACGATTTTGGACCAGTCTTTTTAGCTACCCTGCCCTGGAATCCCTCCATTTCAATACGTTTTCCCGACAGGCTTCCCTGTTGTTTATATCTTCTCTTTTTACATTGTTTCTTTGTAAATTCCTTTTTACTTCGTTGATCCAGCTTGTGGTGGACTTCTTACCTCACAAATATTTGAAAACCTTATTCTTGGACTCGAAACAGATGTCCAAAATACATGAGTCTCCTTTTTCTCATTACGTTATAAATATTTTCTTTATTTTGGTATAGTTCAACATTATTTCGTAATTTTCAACCTTCTGCTGTGTTGTGTGGCCCTAATATTTTCCTTATAATTCGCCTTTCTAGTACTTACCATGTATTTAAATTTTAGTTTAATGGCAGGCTTTCGCTTCCATATAGACACACTGGCTTCGTTGTAATCCCTTATTTTTGCATTTTTGGATAGGTCTTTGGTGATACCATATGCTTTTCTCATTTTATGCAACCCTTCCTCTGTTGATTTCCTAAAGCATTTTCTTTGATTATCTCCCCTAGATATTTGAGTTTTTTTATCCTCTATTTGGCCAATATCTGTTTTCAGGAATTTTGGTACACCTTTAACGTTTGCTGAAAATATTTTTTTTCCGCAGAAATTCTTAAGCCAATTCTTCTGTCTGCTTCTTCCGGAAGATTTATTTGTTTTATAGCAGATGCCACATTTTCGGAACGTATAGGAAAATCTCCCGCATTAGTTTGGAAGGTTCATTACACGGGTTAAAAATAATTTGGATACATACTCCATTTGGGGTTAAGCAGTTAAACAGTTCAAAATTCTGCATAGTTAATGCCCTTTAGCATTGTATGTTATAATGAAAAGACACTACAGCCGCTAACATAACGTGTACTTGACGTTTCCGAGGTGGGGAAGACATTAGGAAGGCTAAGACAATGTATATTTGACAACGTTTCTGAGGTTGTGAGAAATTAATTATCTTTATTTTCCAATTTTCGTAAACTCATTCCGGTTTAAATTCTAGAAAGGGTATAAGGCCATATCAGGATGGAAAAAAACAGAAGTGGCAGATAATTACAGATATTACATAAAAAGTGCTTTTGCCTGTCTTTAAAACTTTTTATTATGTACGACCTAGGCTTTCGCGAAAAATGGGACTGTAACTTGAAACTCTGTCTGTGTAAAATACACACTTGGGAAAAACACTGACTGAAAAAAGCTGCAACACCAAAAAAATAATTAGTATAGAGTAATGAAATATCCGGAATACATTTGTCTAAGTAACGTATGAAACGTCCCCTTAGAACAATTATACATGACTGCGTTTAAACTGACACACAATATTTTTAGCGCAACGCAATCTGACTTTCAAAAATCCCTACAAAAGAATGGCCCTGACTAATATTAACCTATACCTTTCACAAATCACTTACCTCACCAAAAATCTTCGTTACTCGAATTACTGCAATACAGCGAGCGCCACTACTGCCAGCTAAATAAAAGATTCAAACTACTGAAGGCACTAACTACTAATAGGTATAGTTAGCAAATGAAAGATTTTGATAGAGAACAAGCAATGTATTTACCTCAATAGTATTCAAAAGTCATAATGTATATAGCAGTTCATGACGTCCAGTCTTACAAATTTCAAAATTCCATTTCTCTCCCCACATCCACCACTGCTGGCGGCTCACCTCCCACTGCGCAACGCTGCGAGCATCCAGCTGCCCAACACTACAACGGCAGACATCAAGGCAAACTAGCCACAGACTGCACACAGCACAGCCAATGATTTTCATACAGAGCGTTACCAATAAGAGAACATAAACAGCCTAGTTACATAGCCCCCATGCTCCCCACAAAAAATTTTACAAGTTGTTTTGGGCAGTGGCCAATAATGATTTGATAAAATTTTTCATAACTACAATAACAAAGATATCAAATGCACACACTTATTGATACAATGTTGGTCAAAAGCTAAAATTTTCTCACAGTCCATAAAGACGAAAAATTCCAGTATTCTTTACCGACGTATACCACATGATAATTGGGTTAAGTTGAAACTCTGCGTACTGGGAAGAGCAAAGGGTTACACCACATTTCACAAGTAAAACCATTTATAGAGAGATGATCTGCTTTATAACTTAGTCTTTGCCATAAAATTTTTCACTTCACATTACTAGTATGCTTTGTCAGACTTAGAAACTGTTAACATGCAACAATGTTTTGAAGTTAACTATCCAGTCTAGAACCTAGGGAACATTTTTAACGGAAATTACGAATGCATTGTTATAGTGAACAGACGACACAGTGTTGTTATTTGTACATTCTTGCTTGTTAGTTGCACGATTACGTAACGACTATAAGACTTACATACTTAGAACATATACTGGTACTGCTAATGAGATTTTAATGCAACATTTTGGTTTACTTGAAAATACATTCTGGATTTAAAGTACTTTCTGTGAAATACCAGATGACACAGTGGTTAGTTTATGTGACAGCTACACGATTTTATCACGACGCTACTAATGAGTGACAATTTACAATGTTGCTTTTGCGGTGTATCTGTTTTATATCTGCACAGTTTTTCTGAATTCTTCTGTAAAGTAAAACATGTTTTAGTAGTAACTTTTGTGGTATAGCTACAAGGAGACAGCCTTTTCCGTAGCACAACAATACGTTGCAGCACAGTACTTTCTTCATCACGGCAATAAGCGTAATAACTAAGATATCTATACGCAAAGCACTTCACTTTTGTTGATCATGAGGTAAGTACATTGACTTCTGCAGAACTTAGCTTTCGGAGGACGATAACTACGACACTTACAACAAGACACGCAGTTTAGCGCTACAGTACACGTATTTGAGTGATTAATTTTGTACTTAAAAAATTTATTTTTAAAGATATTTGAAGTACAATGATACAAAGGTTTTCCGTGATACATTTCATTCCATTGCAATAATCTGTAACACCTGAGGGTATAATTACATTAATCCTCAAGGGGGTACACGCCTACTTTGCGTACCATATGTTTGGCAAGCACAAGGAGCCCTAGCTAATATGGTATTGGCTTATACAACTTTACACATCGGTACCATATTTCTCTAACACATAAATTACACACCTATCTGATCATTTAACTGAGAGACAAACATTTTTTTAACTACATCAGTGACAGATGTTTACGTAATTACACAGTTGGATAATTTCACACTTATGAAATTGTATTTTGTCTGCACTGTGCGAACTGTTCATATTTTTTCAGAACCATTGTGATACTATGAGAGCTTTGAATGATGTATTTGGTATGAGATTATGATTTTCAAAGTACGTTTGAGGTAGATGACACTATTGAAATGAGCAGAGAATTTTTTTTAGATTTTGACATTATTGCAGAAAGCTACGACGTTTGAGATTTGACTGAGGTGTTATGATGTTATTTTTACGACGACGATGTGTATTATGCTGTTGAGGTATGTTTATGATCAATAAGCTGATGTTATATGAGGAATTTGATTATGCTACGTATTTATTAAGATGAAATGTTGAAGAAGTGTCGACGAATATGTATATTTATAATAAGGTAAGTGATTTGTGAAAGGTATAGGTTAATGTTAGTCAGGGCCATTCTTTTGTAGGGATGTTTGAAAGTCAGATTGCGTTGCGCTAAAAATATTGTGTGTCAGTTTAAACACAGTCATGTATAATTGTTGTACTTCATTGATTAACATCGCAAGGTCACAGGTTAATGTAAGCACGAGGTAAGCCATTGCAAATGTGAAATGCTGGTATATTAATAACCGGTGTAACCGCCAGAATGTTGAGTGCAAGCACGCAAATCTGCACGCATTGTGTTGTACAGACGCCGGGGAGGGAGTTCCGTGCCTGATTCTGGATAACTCTGGAGTTTTCATCCGATGATGTCCCACACGTGCTCCATTGGAGGCAGATCTGGTGATCGAGCAGGCCAAGGGAACATGCCGATACCCCGCAGAACATGTTGGGTTACAATATCAGTGAGTGAGTGTTGTCGTGCTGGAAAGGACCCCCCTAGAATGCTGTTCACGAATGGCTGCACCACAGCTCGAGTAACCAGACTGACATACAAATTCATAGTCAGGATGTGTGGGATAACCACGAGAGTGCTCCTGGTGTCATATGAAATCGCACCCCAGACCATAACAGACCTCTACCGGTTTCCGTCTAACACACGGCCATCAGTGGCATCGAGGTAGAACCAGCTTCCAACAGCAAAAACACAACATACCTCCATCTTGCCTTCCAATGGGCTCTCACTTGACACCACTGAAGTCTCAAACGGCAGTCGTTTGCTGTCAGTTGAACGGACGCTACAGGCCTCTGTCTCGGAGCTGCCCTTGAAGTAACAGATTTGCAATAGTTGGTTGCGTCACTGTGGTGCCAATAACTCTCAAATTGCTGTTGCAGGTACGATGCGCCAGATACATACTCCGAAACCGATGGTCTTCCCACTCGGTAGTGCCACTCGGCCGCCCAGAGTCCGGTCTTATCGCGACCGTACATTCTCGTGACCACCGCTGCCAGCAATCATGTGCAGTGGCTACATTCCTGCCAAGTCTTTCTGCAATATCTCAAAAGGAAATCCACCTTCCCGTAGCCCTACTGTACGGCCTCGTTCAAATTCAATGAGGTGTTTATAATGGCGTCTACTGGCACCACTCTTATGTGACTGGCGCGAAACCTGGATAGACGTCATGTTACATATGTAGAAACGCGCCTACCAACTTTGGTTTATGTCCCACAACTCCTTCGTGTTACGATTTTTTTTCCGTCGGTCTGTAAACAACGGAGGTTACTCTTTATAATGTACTACTAGTAAACAAGTCAAGTCAGTTAATTTAAAGAAAAATCTTTTACTGTCACAATGATCACGTCTGTCACTACCACATAAAAATGTCTCACTGAAATTGATAGTGTTGGGAAATACTTAGCGCTGTCTGGTGCTACGTCGATTATTCACAGTCTAGTTCTACATAACCTTTAGATGTGGCCATTTTTTTACTGTCGTTAATTACTTGATACGTCTATCTGTCGTATCTACTGATCAGTTACTATCAAGAGATGACACTGTCGAATAAATGAGAATGGCTAGAAGGTTTGCAGTACACTCCCTCATCAGATAAGGTTTGCTAATGAGCTGATGTGAAAGTAACAGTATCACTTTCTGCTGGGACGCGATTATCTTTTGTATAGCTTCAGAGGCACCCACATGCCTTGCTCATACTGTGGCATCAAGCAGTCAGGCCTGCAAGATGAGTGGTCTGCCAAGCGAGTGGACTCATTCTTATTTATCGAGTAACATGAACTCTAGTACTCACAATTAAGTTACAAGTTATTCTCCTATTTGAATATTACGCAACGGAAACGCACATCTGACTATTAGTAATTTACACAACTCTGACTGTTCACTTCGCACTGGCAATAGCACATTTTCTTTTTTATTTAACGGCTTTGATCAACACGGGGCCATCGCACTGAATATGAATGGCGCACACATTACAAATGACAACATACAATTCGAAGAAAAAGGCCACCAATCTTTTTCTTTTCACTATCTTATTTATTCCGATAAATTCTATAACCTAAACACACAAATTGTATAACCTACAACTATAACACACGAGAAATTCCGCCCAGAGGACATGGCTTTACATTGGTGATTCTCTATCTTATGGCCTCGTAATTATTTAACGCTACAGTGCACTTTCTGGATAGGATGGTGGATCTTTTGCTATATCTCACACTTCGACTCTCACAACCATCATCACGAAACTTTCCTCCAGACCGAGCGGTACAAAAGGAACATGCATAACCCACTACCTCTGAAACTACCTTGCTACTCTCCCATGCAAACCACACATACTTAAATTACATGACATACACCACACTGCAACATGGAATACAACACAAGGAATAGTCACAACATTATAATCACATCACTTTCAGCTTTCCCACTTCAATTAGTATTCATCCCAGTTTCACACGACACTGCCCAACTTCGTAGCTTTTCTTTCCTACTATGAACTCTGGAGGATATATGCACGTCATCCTGTGCAATGCAAGCCAAGTGGCGTTGCTGGATAGACGCCTGACTCACCTTGCTTTACTCTCAGAGTGTTATAGTTTGAATCAAGCGTCACACGGAAACATAACACGCAAAGTAATATTAAGAACATATTCGTCACACACGCGAGCCCTCAACTGATACCATGGACAAGTACTTCTCTTTATCCTTTGTCTCATACACAGATTGAGACTCACACAGTACTCACCACGTGGAAGTACTCGTCTCTAATTTCAAGTCCTGCACACGCCATTTCTTAAATATTTCCAAGTTATAGTACACACGCCAGTAATTCAGCTTAACTTAAGCATTTGGAGGTATTTCAACTTATTGCTACACGTGGTTTCATTGTGACCGTTGGTCACTTCCGAAGATTACTACGATCCCCTTAATATTACCTGCCTGACATTTAATTCTCCCCACAAAAGTTCCTGAAATAGAGAAATTATTATTCCAAACTACTCTTAAGTATTTCACATGCATACCATGCCTCCACTCTTTTGTCTTTACAGAGCACACCTAAGACAGGTCTTACCAACGCAAGATCCAGCGCCAGAGTGCTGAAACATGGCCGTTCTTCAGGTCATCTCGCACCTCCGCCGAGGTGGGGGGAGCACCATGCTACCGTATTGGTCAGCCACATTTCAGGCGCTCCAAACTCGGGTAAAGGTGACGACCGTCTCAAAGATGCTCATGTATTCACATTCACTATCTGCAGTTAGCAGTCGACCATACATTCATTCATTTCACAGATCTCACCAAACTGGATGTAGGGATTTATTTTGTGGGAGTGCACATGTGATCAATTAAATAAATAAATTGTCATTCTTTCCCACACTGGTATCCGGCTTCACTGTATTAATTGAAATTGAGTTATTATTAGAAAAAATATGTTGTACTGACAAGAATACCGAAGAATGTTGTACCTATTTTCAATGTCGGGCGGTACTGTACCCTTTCAAGCTTTGTGCAATATTCAGATAGTTTCTGGTGTGTCAGAGAGCTAACTTCAGCCTGGAGGCTTACGCTGATCTTCTTAGTGGTCGTATATCGTAAATGTGGCTGCTTCAGTACGAAAGAAGTAGATATATCCTAAGGCCCAACCCGCCCTAACGAAGAATGTCAGAGGCCTGTCACGATATGCAGTTTATATTGTAACGCAAGAAAACATGAAGAATCTTTTGAAAGTTGAGTAGGAGACATAAAGTCATGAATTTGCATAAGCAGCGCACATTCGCTAATTAACCTTGTTAAAGACTACGATCTGTCTTTACATGGTTCAGTGGAGTCCAAAAAATCAGGAGAAAATAAAGACGAAGATACCGTGTTGTGATTCTCGTCTAATAATAACAGGAAGATAGTAGAAAACGTGGACTTCAAAACAAAAATCGCTGGGACGTTGAACTCGAAACAGTCATCATCGCAAGACGCAGACCTGCTTAAAGGCATCCATCCATCCACGATCAGTTGACGTCAGTTGGTTGTGCTGCAACGTTAACTGTCCAGTAGATCTTCTAAACCTGTAATGATTATTGAACTGTAGTAGGTTGCTATATCGGCGTTTCCGCAGGATACAGGAGAGGCTTTGACGGAATTTGGTGCCTCTATCGACTCTCGAATTGAATTCTTATGGTCCATCGATATTTCATACCTCCTTAATGTATCGACTTTAACACCACGATATCCTGAATGTAAAAGGAAAATAAACAACCTTTAGCGGTCACAGAATTACTTGTATACAGCATAGAAGTTACAATTAGAAGTAAGCTATACTTGTAATATATGTAAGTCAAATTATTTGTTTACTTGGGAATAATTTATAACTGCTGTAACAAATTAATTACGTTGGCATTTATAATTTTAACCGGAAGCTTTTTTTTTCCAGAGGAACCTAGTATGAGTTAGGTATAAATTTTAATTTGCTGTCGATAAATTAAAAAAAAATTTTGCAAGCTGTTAAGTTCTCGCGTTAGTACTGCAGCTTACCTGATAATGACGCCAAACAGTTCTTCCTTTAGTCTTCTCGCAGAAACTACACACAAATAATGGGATTTCTCCAGAATACTGCACTTCGCACCACTTATATAACCCTTTCGTCTTTTCCACTATTTTAATGTCAGGCTTTGTTTCTTTTGTAAGTCCATTTTTAGTTTCACTGGGACTAGGATTTCGTTTCCTTTTCTTCCTTAACTGTTGTCGCATTTTTTCGAGTGCTATTTTACAGTTCGGCGCATTCTTCGACCTCAAACAGCGAAAAGTGTCAAAAGCGACTGTGAATGTTTAAGCAAAGTGTAGTGGCAAGCGATGAGCTAACAAAAGAACCAGGCCTCAAATTATTTCAAAAAGTATCGATCAGACGGAATTCAACGTACTATACGATTGAGATATTGTTGCAGTTGCTTCCAGTGGTTAATGATGTCATGCCGTAATAGTGCACAATCTAATGTTAACAGGCGCTGATTAAATCTTAGAGACGTTTCTGACATTCAATGGCCTTTTGAAGTGGCTGCATGTGAAATTTTGTGTAGAAAAGTACGTTGAAAGCTGTAAATTAATCCCATCAACTATATCTCCAATATCAAAACACTTCGCATGCAGCCAGTACAGACTGTGGAAGGGAATCTGAAGAGTGACATCATTTCAGAATTCAAAAAGCGCATACTACCGCTGAGCATCTCAACTTATTAGCCATATTACCGTTTCTCACCCGTAGATGGTTTAGCATGCTCGAGGGCAATCGAAACAATTAACCGTTTGAAACTTCCTGGCAGATTAAAACTGTGTGCCGAAACGAGACTCGAAATCGGGACCTTTGCCTTTCGCTGCCAAGTGCTCTCCTTTCTTTCATGAGTGCTAGTCCTTCGTGGTTCGCAGGTGAGCTTCTGTAAAGTTTGGAAGGTAGGAGACGAGGTACTGGCAGAAGTAAAGCTCTGAGGAGGGGGCGTGAGTCGTGCTTGGGTAGCTCTGTTGGTAGAGCACTTGCCCGAGAAAGGCAAAGGTCCCGAGTTCGAGTCTCGGTCCGGCACACAGTTTTAATCTGCCAGGATATTTCATATCAGAGCACACTCCGCTGCAGAGTGAAAATCTCATTCTGGAATTAACCGTCTGCTTGCAAATTTCATTTGTGGAGCGAACATTATAAAAGAGCACTGGAAAATAATAATATCCAAGCTGGAACAGAATCGATCCAACCTCCACAGTTCAGCTGGTATCCGAAAGTTTGCTTTCTAGATCTTGAACAAGTTGCATTAGAAATATGGACTTACATCATCGATACTACCTATCCAAAGCTACAAAAATCTGAGCGGTATAGCCACATCTTCAGCTGCTGAAAGATTGTTCTCGAAAGGAGGATAAGCTCTTGTCAACGACGCGCTAGACGACATTTCTCTCAAAAAGGTTATTTTTACAGTCTGTGCACAAAAAAGCGCAGTTCATCAGTGGGACCTAACACCGACTCTTACAGGAAGGGATTGTGAATAAGCATAAATAAACACGACTGGTGCACGGTGCTGTACCATCATTCTTTACTGCTATCGATCTCCTTGTATAGGATAGCTGTTGTATTACAAGCGGAAACACCGCTTGTTGCCGCGTTCCAACTCGGTCCGGCACAATTTGTCACCGTCAGACAACCTCGAAGTGGCCAGGACTGCTCCCGCATGCGGCACACCGCGCAACTATCGCCGGGAGCGGGAGGGGTCGTTTGCGCGACCACCCATCACGGCTGCGCCATCACCCCGTTGCTGAGTAACACAATGAATTCTCGCCTGCATTATTCATATCGAATCCCGACTCATTCACTCTCACACCTTCATTGGAATACAGACACTCGCCGGCGGCAATGGGCATTGCAGTTTCACCATATGGCGCCCTCTCTCTGACAGGGTTATTAAGGGGATCAGTTTTAAAGGACCTTTCTCAGCTGTCAACTCCCGGAACGAGAGCACTAATGCAGGAGGACGAATCCTAGCGTAGGAATAGTACGATTTTAGTTACATAGTCACCATTATGATACGTTATTGCTGTCACGACATGTCAGTTACCGAGTAGTTTTTTGAGGTTATGCGCTGTTCGTTGAATTAATATAGTTGTCTTAGACATACAGAGACGTCGATGCGTAAACAGTGAATGGTAGTGTGGTGTCACCGCCAGACACCACACTCGCTAGGTGGTAGCCTTTAAATCGGCCGCGGTCCGGTAGTATACTTCGGACCCGCGTGTCGCCACTATCAGTGATGGCAGACCGAGCGCCGCCACACGGCAGGTCTAGAGAGACTTCCTAGCACTCGCCCCAGTTGTACAGCCGACTTTGCTAGCGATGGTTCACTGACAATTTACGCTCTCATTTGCCGAGACGATAGTTAGCATAGCCTTCAGTTACGTCAATTGCTACGACCTAGCAAGGCACCATTATCATTTGCTATTTATCTTGTGATGCATGTACCGTCAGACCGATGTTTACCAATTATGGATTAAAGTTAAGTATTCCAGAAGCTATGTACTTTTTTTACTAGACTCAACTCCTTTAACTGTTCCAGACCTCACGCCAGCCTGCGTGAGCTTAAACGCGTGCCTTTCGGCTACCTCATAGTGGCTTGGCTGTCTTGCCAAGTCACAACAGATAGACATAGATCGATGCACATTTTTTCAAGACGTGGCAACGCAGTTAAAATTATCTACTGTCACGGTCAGAAACTTTTCGCTTGTTGTATGAATGTAGATAGAAAAATCAACCTTCTGCTTGTAGATCCTGAGCGATATTGATAT
This sequence comes from Schistocerca piceifrons, assembly GCF_021461385.2. Lineage (NCBI taxonomy): Eukaryota > Metazoa > Arthropoda > Insecta > Orthoptera > Acrididae > Schistocerca > Schistocerca piceifrons. The sequence goes on along the minus strand of NC_060144.1, from coordinate 55,581,785 downwards.
GTAATACAACAGAATCACACACTCCAGTGCCAATGTCTCATCAGGAAAACTGGAAGACGGATGGATGGTTAGGACATTAGAATCGGAGCTGAAGTTCGATTGGACGGTTTTGGGCCAGAAAATAGGCAAAGACCCGGCTTTCGCCCGATTCTATTTGCCTATATGAGAGTCTGAACTCAACTCATTACTTGTGCATATGCAGTATATTAACACTGGGTAACCTGGCCTACAGGATTGACAAGATGAATACGGATAGGGTCATTGTCAAGAGGAACAACAACAAACAGCGGGTCTGAAAGTGTGCTTATCGACGGCGGACGTAATACTTCGGTGAATAAGAAATGGTATCAATTCTGACTATAGGCAGCAAAGGAGCTTCAATAAATGACATAGTTAGTCAAATTCACCGAGACGAAAAGACCACAGCCATTTAGCCACATAGCCAGTTTTCAAGCTCAGAAGCCACAAACCAAAATGAATTTCATCAGTGGAAGACGTGAATGTACTATAATCATTTCCAAATCACTTAAATTATTTTCAAGATGTAGCTGACCAACTGTAATAAACGAATAGAGTAAACGGGAATTTAGGACTGTTCACTGATTACGTTATAGCGTACGGAAAAGTGTCTTCATTTGGTGATTACAGGAGAATACGGGCTGACTTGAACAGGCAATTCTCTCTAAATGTGGAAAGAAGATGAGTTCTTGAAGATGAGTAGTAAAATCAATCCTGCAATGTTCGATTAGAGTATCAGTGATACTGCTTGAGACAGTCACGTCGATTAAATAAATATCTCGGCGTAGCGTTGCAAAGCGGTGCGAAATGGAACGAGTACGTAAATTCGGCAGTAGCGACGGTGAAAGATCGATCAGCACGTTAGTATTATAGAAATACTCTATGAACTAAAATGGGAGTCCCTGGGGTGGAAAATGACGTTCTTTTAGGGAAACCAACCAAAGCATCATCTGAAAATGTAAGACCACAAACAAATTACAGATCATAATCGGTTAAATCTGATTTGATCCATTAGAAATGGTTGATGAAATCATGCAACAGTGGGTTTGTTTATGAAAAAACTTTTCTGTTGCCAGTAATGATTTTATTTTTGGTTTTATCTTTGCACAATGCGTTCTGGGAAATTATTTCCGTTTTCAGGCGCGTTTTCTGTGTGCAATCCCATTTATTCGTGATGTTCCTACCTTTGAGATGCTGCACTGTTATGTTATCTGCATTGTAATGTATAAAAAAACGAGCAATTTTTAAGTAACGGTTCATCACTGTGTAGGGTTAATGATGAAATTTGGAAAGAATTTTTACCTACAGTTTTCTTGTGATCCACTAATGCGGAAACGCACACATATTGAAACTCACAAACGACTTTCTGGGCACAGTACACAATCAAATTAGCAAACGTACATAAACAAACAGTTACGAAGATCTTTCTGCATGTTGTCAACAGAAGTAACGCTACAAGTCATCCATAGAGTATGTAAACTTTTGAATCACTGTTTCTTAAACCAGCAACATATAGGGCAGTGTTGCACAAGGAAATTAGAAACTATTGAACAAAGAAAGCATTCAATGGAAAATAAACATAATCAAACACTGACTCACTAGGCAAAGTAAAGAAACACCCAGATACAATCTACAACACAGAAGATAAAGATAAAAACAAACGTATATCTAGCATCCCGCTCACAAGACATTGCAAAGATGTTCAAGACCCATAAATTAAAAGTTGGTCTCCTTATACCAAATAAATTAGTGGAGAACTAATTCATAACATAATGTGCATTCATGACACACATTCAGACTATGGAATATAAGAAATAGCATACCAGGAACGCTCCATGTTCTGTCTAGGACAAACAGGCTGAGATTTCAACACGAGGTACGAAGAGAACATTTAACAACATACATACAACAGATACAAAATATCAGCAATAGAAACACACACACACACAACACTGGACATCCATTTGTAAAAGTAGCACAAAATGACAGAGTACTCCACACATTACACAAAGGATCTGTTGGAATAACTGGAGATATATTACATTACACAAAATATGAACACGACAAATAAACGAAAAACTGAAAAGTTAATCACTGAATTTCTTTATATGATTGGACAAGATATTAAAATAAAAAGTGTGACGCATAGAAATAACTGCCAGCGTAAATATGCTATATAAGCAACAGTGATCAAAAAGTATTGTCTACTTACTCCGTGGATGACCTATAGCGTTATTTCTGAAAACAGCTTTGTAACGGTTTGTTTATGTATGTTTGCTAATTTGATCGTGTACTGTGTACAGAAAGTTGTGGGTGATGTTTAATATGTGAGAGTTTCTGCTTAAGTGCATCACAAGAACACTGTACGCAAATTGCACCACAAACACTTAATAATGATCGGTCATTAATTAAAAATTGGCGTTTTTTATACGTTAGAGGGAAAACAATAAAACAATGCAGCACCTAACACGCGGAAAACATCACGAATAAATGGCATCACACGCAGAAAAGTACTTAAAAACGGGAATCGTTTCCTGACACCCGTTGTGCATAATATAAATAAAAACTGTGACTGGTAGCGTAAAATTTATGTCGTAAATGACAACACTGCCCCTCTAAGATTGATAAATTTTCTGAAACGTACGTCTGGTCTCACTAATCCCGAAGACTCAGATGATATAATGAAGCAGTTTCGTTTTCATTCAGTCTAAATTCTTTTCCTGAATAATATCCAAATGAATGTCTAACTGCTCCATACCAAACGCATCTCTTTCAATGTGTCATAATTTCTGTGGTTCAATCGTCGATTTACTCAAGCACTTTCTTATTATTTAAGAATACCATGGTGAGCGTTCAACTTTTCGGCCAGAAAATGACATGGAGGAGGTAGTAATCGAATTTATGACCTCCGCTTCTGAGGTCAGCGGTGTTAATAGTTATGCAGTAGACATGGTCTGAATATTATCTGTAAGGCTTAAATTATTCATGTGGCCCATCTGGACTAACCGATGGTCACTGCATCACACACGAGGAATATGTAATGTACAAGTAACAATGCATCTTATCGCATTCTTTTTATCGTCTGTACTTCCTATATTAGCCCATTTACCTTCAAGTCTTCAAAGGATTTTATGTTTTTAGGTAGTGCCTGTACTTTCAGTTTTCGGTGATAAAAATAAAAAATAAAATAATTATCAAAATAACTCTGCGGCGATCCTGTTTTTGTGTTTATCTACGTTTTTTAGAAACAGTGTAATAAACATAACAAAATTTTTTTAGGGTTACACTGAAATAAAAAATGTTAGGAATTACGAGGAGAAACTGTTCAAAACCTAGTTGCTGGGAGATTTATCGTAACAATCGACGTATACCTATGTTCACAGTGAAAAGTGAGTGATGTGTTGCTAACTGGCTATCACAGTGGGTACTGCTAAATGGACACCAAGTAAAAACCGAGCATAGTGTCGTATGTCAGTACCGAGCATCCATACTATGCAAATGAACATGTAACTTGGAAGTTACATGTGCATTTGCATATGCATCGTCTGAAGATGAGCCTGAAAAAGCTCGATAATCAGTTAATGGAATAAACAAATATTTAAAAAGTAACTGGTTATAGTTTTCTGTGTTTATACAGCTTTTCTGTGGTCTTGTGGAGACTCTGACTCACAGTGGCGTGACAATCATATTATGATGTCAGTAAATGCTGGAACCAGCGCAGACCATTGTTGCGCTCACGGTAATATTTACCATACTCATTGAAATAATCAGCAGGAGTCGGAATTTCCTCTCTGCCGATTACTGTCAGGCATTTTGTTCAGAATGATCAGTTTTACATAAAAAAAAAACTGGCGTACAGAAGATCTGATAACATGCCGTCCTTCCAGGATTTAATGTTTCAAGACTATAGAGGAGTGATCCAAAAAGAATCAAGTACGCGATTGGTGTGAAATAGCAGGCAGCTTAAAAAGCTGATAACAGTATCAGCTAAGAGGAGAGAAGAAATAAAAAGGGCGAAAGCTTCCAGAGCGGTGGCGAAACATGCCAGTAGCACGTCCCCGCGGATTTCGAGATCACGGTGGGAGTCCTGTCCCGAGATTGGCCAGGGAGCTTAATAGAGAGCGCTTGATTGGTTCCCTCTCAAGGGATGTGCCCCTCCGCGTTCTCAGTTACGTCATGCTCATCGATTTCGCTCGAGACTTGTCTGCCGTGGTCACGGCACAGACCGCACTTGTGGTTGTGTCGTTCTAAAGCTGATATACTCAATGATCAGTAAGACTTTGAATTAGGTACGTCACACAGAAGAAACATTTCCTCGCTAAAAATTAGTACTTAGGGAAAGCAAGCAGCACAACCTTAATTATTTAATGGAGACCAGATAAGAACTTGTTAACAATGGCTCTATCTTTTCGGTAGGTACCACTAATAGTCAAGCACTTTCTGCTTTTATTGGGGTGAAGAACAGTTTTAAAAATGCCATTCTTTGGCCTACTGAGCGGCTTAGTCTCCAGATTAGACACTGATAACATTTCGATATTCCTTTACTAGTATTAAAATATCGAGGGAGTGCCTTGTGCCTTGTCCTCATCGTTGGAGATGATCAGTGTTTACCACATGTGGCGATACATTCTGCTTGTCAACCGAGCTGCTATGCGGAGTGGCCGTGAGGTTAGAGGCGCCATGTCACGGATTGCGAGGCCCCTCCCGCCGGAGATTCGAGTCCTCCCTCGGACATGGGTGAGTGTATTGTTCTTAGCATAAGTTAGTTTAAGTAGTGTGTAAGTATAGGGACCGATGACCTCAGCAGTTTGGTCCCTTAGGAATTCACACACATTTGAACATTTTCAACAGAGGACAGTTTAAGCAAGTGAGAGAGGAATTCCCGTTTTGGGGCTATCTACATGGGATAAAGTGGGAATCCTAGAGAGTCTGACATTGTTTCTCACTAGGGCCGTACTGTAGAATCGCCTGCTTCCTTTTGTTCATCTACATTATCCATCTTCCTCCTGCCCCTTGAAATTGGCCTCAACTATTGAGAGCGTCTGAGATTTCATGGAGCGAGCAAGTTGCAGGCGCTTTGGATCCAGCAACAAGCAACCCGTGTGTGTCGAAGCCAGCTCATGAGCGGTCGCGCACCAGGATGATTTACCAATGCCGTGCCTTCTCATTATCTACTGATAGAGGATGCAACAGGCTGCTGGTACGTTCTTTCATTCAATTGTTTGTAATTTTACTGAATGACGACCGACAACAATTTGTAGCTCTTTGCACTAACGATTGCAGTAGAAGGTGTAAGTTCATGGACACAAGACTGGGTCACATGTAAAATAACTCCAGGCACCTTCAGATGTCGAGAGTGAAGTGGACACGGTTTGTGATAGGCAATCAAGATAGCACTCAAGACCCTTCGTCATTTCTGTCCACCAAGTTAAGTAGTTAGTTGCAACAGGCGTAGAGCGGGCCGGTGTGGCCGTGCGGTTCTAAGCGCTTCTGCTTGGAACTGCGTGACAGCTACGGTCGCAGGTTCGAATCCTGCCTCGGGCATGGATGTTTGTAATGTCCTTAGGTTAGTTAGGTTTAAGTAGTTCTAAGTTCTAGGGGACTGATGACCTCGGTAGTTAAGTCACATAGTGCTCAGAGCCATTTGAACCATTTTTTGAACAGGCGTAGACTTAATCGTCGGTAAAGCAGATGCCAGACTGAGATTCATTGTAAGAATCCTAAGGAAATGCAGTCCGCAAACAAAGGATGTAGGTTAGAGTAGGCTTGTTCGCCCACTGCTTGAATACTGCTCACCGGTGTGGGATCCGTACCAGATAGGATTGATAGAAGAGATAGAGAAGATCCAACGGAGAGCAGCGCGCATCGTTACAGGATCATTTAGTAATCGCGAAAGCGTTACGGAGATGATAAACTCCAGTGGAAGACTCTGCAGGATAGACGCTCAGTAGCTCGGTACGGGCTTTTGTTGAAGTTTCGAGAACATACCTTCCCCGAGGAGTCAAGCAATATATTGCTCCCTCCTACGTATATCTCGCGTAGGGGCCATGAGGATAAAATCAGAGATATTAGAGCCCATACAGAGGCATACCGACAGTCTTTCTTTCCACGAACAATACGAGATTGAAATAGAAGGGACAATCGATAGAGGTACTCCACCACACACCATAAGGTGGCTTGCGGAGTATGGATGTACATGTAGATGTAGATGTAGACACAAACATTAGACTGTCAACAATCGGATTCGTTTCACCTTGTAATAGATGTTACGTTTATTTCGGCACAAAAATAGTGTACTGTAGACCCATTGAAAACCTCAGAAAGTCGTCCTGTTGGTTTTGCAATTAGTGGTGCAAAGGAAAGGCAGCTGTATGCTTCCCAGCAGGTGGTTTAATAAAGAAATGCAGTGTCTTGTCTGTCGAGTGACGCCTTGAACCACAGGGCACAGAAACGCAAGAACTGTCGTAAAATGACCTTCATAACTCATAATCCAAGTTACAAACAAGAATAATAAATAGAAGAATCGAAAAAAATTGAAGATCTGGTAGACGACAATCATTTTGGCTCTACGAAAGACAAAGTAACCGGAGACCCATTTCTGTTGTCACACCCTGTAACTGAAGCAAGGCTTGAGACAAGTCGACACACTTTCGTAGAATTTATCTTACTATAAAAATTGTCGGACAATGTAAACAGGGGTAAGACGTTTAGAATTCTTAGAGCAATACCTGTACTTTATAGGGAAAGATAGGTAGTATACAACACGTACAACAACCAAACGGAAATGAAAAGAATACGAGATCAAGAGAGAGGGTGGGTTTTCTTCTCTACTGTTCAGTTCATACACTGAAAAACCAATCGAGGAAATAGAACAGCGATTGTGATGTGAGATTGAAATTCAGATTGAAAGGACAACAGTGAAAAAATTCACCGATGACATTGCTCTCCTTTATATCGTTCTAGAAGTATAGCGGCCGTTACTGAATGGAACAGTGAACTCTGCATGGAATGTGGACTGAGAGTAAATGACGAAGACGAAAGAACTGAGCATCGCCAGAAATGAGATAAACGACAAACGTTAAAACAAAATTAACAGTTACATAGTAGACGAAGCGGAGGACTTATGCTACGTTGGAAGAATAGTAATGCGTGGCAGACGAAACAAGTAAGACATAAGAATCAGGCTAGCACAAGCGAGGAAAGTATTCCTCCTGAAACGAAAGTCTTCCAGGATCAAACACACGCCATAAATTGCGAAAGAAGTTTATGAGAACGTAGGTATGAAGCGCAGTATTGTGTGGAAGTGATCACAGACTGTGGGGAAATCGGAAGAAATGTAGAATCGCATAATCTGAGATGTCATCTTACAGAAGGATGCTGAATGTTGCGTGGAGTATTCAAGTAAGAAATATGGAGCTTCTCTGCATAATCGGTGAGGAAATGAATATGTAGTACACAATGACTAGAAGAACGGTCGGGATAACAGGACACTAGTTAATAATCAAATAATTTTCATGGTACTAGTGGAATCTGCAGAAGGAAAAATTGTAGCGGAAGACAAAGAGATTGGAAAACACACAGCAAATTGAGGACGCTGAGTGGAGGTTGGACTCTGAGATGAAGAGATTGGTGCACGATGGGAAGTAGTGCCAGGCCCCAGTGATAACACCGATGACCAAAAAAATTAAAGAAGTTATATATCTGGTTTACATGTCGTAGTGGAGTAAGAACACTGTAAGAAGTATTGTCTTCTATCAGAGCTCAGTTTTCTCGTGGAATGTTAACATTCTCTTTCTCTCCCTTTCATACGGAATGTTCTGAGCATGCAAACGCATTACCATCCTCGTAAATTCGACGAGGCTGGACGCTGTAGATGGTACTGCCCCGATATTATGCTGGAAATAGCCAACAACCACACGGTGAGCAAACAACGCTGAGAACTGCAGGTTTCGTCCGGAGCGAGCGAATTAAATAGCTGTGATTATGGGTGGCCCGTTGCTACCGCGTTCCAAGATATGTGTATTTTCCTTGTTAGCTCAAGGATTTATGTCGGCGAGGTGCGTGCTTTGGAAGATAATCACTCGGTGGCCTACTGGGCAGAGATTTTGTTCCATCACCACTCGCCAACATGAGCGCTCGGCGGACACTTTCCGCTCCTAGTATAAGACTGTCATTTTCTTCCTGGCAAGGTCACCAGTCATGGTCATGTGATCCGCGCAGTGCCGAAATAGCAGCGGAAAAAAAAAATACAAAACAGCTGTCACATATTTGGCAAAAAGCAATAGGAGGGCCATTTTCTGGCAGACACAGGTGATCTAACTTACGATAAAGGCGCTGGATACTTAACAGAATATCTCACTCGAAGAGATGCGACACCTGTACAGATATACTTCAATGTGTAAGAATTACATCGTATAACAAATTTTTACCAGTTGCAGTCCAGCATTCCGCACACATCTCACAGAGAAATATATGAAACAGTCACGATAGTGTCAGTGTCCCCTTGCTATAAATTTTGCTATGCTTATATTTCCTGAGCGATTGTAACGTCCCCTTAGAAAAATTATCAATGACAGTGCAGGTAACGTTCTACGTTATTTGATTTTCAAACAGCTGGGCAAAACTCAACGTACTCAAACCGTTTGCTCTTTACGTATTCTGATCATCACTAAACTGACACACAATATTTTTTAGCGTAACGCAATCTGACTTTCAATAATCCCTACAAAAGAATGGACCTGACTAACAATAACCTACCCCTTTCATGAATCACTTACCTCACAAAAATCTTCGTCACTGTAACGACTGCAATACAGAGAGCGCCAATACTGGCAGCTAAATAAAAGATTCAAACTACTGAAGGCACTGATTACTGATAGGCAGAGGTAGCAAATGAAAGATTTTGATGGAGAACAAACAATATATTTATCTTAATCGCGTTCAAAAGTCATGATGTGTATATAATTTTGTGACACTCAATTAAAACAAATTTCCTTTTTCTGACAGACACACGTCCAGATCGTCCACTCAAAACTCTGGCATCTCTCTCACCACATCCACCACTGCTGGCGGCTCACCTCCAACTGCCCAACGCTGCACGAGCGAATATTCCAACAATGTCAACCAGCCACAGACTACACACAGCACAGTCAGCGATTTTCATACAGAACGCTACGTGGCGTTACCAGCATAAAAACCTAAACAGCCTATTTACACAATACCAAGCTTAGGAACGCGGTAAAAAGCAAACTCAGAATATGTTTTTGTAAGTATTCAAATCGTTTTAGCGTACAAAACACTTGGGTATCGCGTCATATGAAACTAGGTTATAAATAATAATATTTCTTAAACTGCTGATCTATCGTTGATGAAATTTCCATCCTGTATTTTCGTTACAAAAATGGTTCGAAGTCGCCGTATCTAAATATCCAAATCCTTCCCAGACTCACTCCGAGCGTCATTGACAAGCCATGACCAGTTCAGTCATGTCGCTACACTCACTACTTGTGGCGTTTCTCCTATTGGCAGGTTTGAAGGAGTGTTTAAACTGTCCATCTGTTCACACACTTCCTGTACTGAGTGCTCATGAAACTAGTAATCTCTTTCTCTCAGGTGAAAACACCTGTAACGGGAGCCTGACATTTAAATCGTCAGAATATGCGCAGTAGATCTCAAACTATCCGAACTCCAGCCATCCGAAGCGCTTACTATCCGAATCGCAAAATACTAACTCTGTCTATGCGCGCTATTGTCCTCTCGACGAAGCTAGTGTAGGCGCAGCGCGAACATAGCTGGGATGGTGAGTCATGTCGCCAGGTGGCTGGCCCGGCCAGTGTGTTAAAAACTGTTCCTTTTGATTACTAGTCACTCTGTGTGTCGTGGACCTACTCACTGTGCGCGTTGTTTTGTTTGCGAGTGCGTTTCGCCGTTCACCTCAGCTTCCAAAACAAACCGTGATGTGTTACCGTCAGCGGATAAACTAAAAATGATCGGATAAAGGAGATACGGGTAAACAGTTGTCTGAGATACACGATGTTTGACAAGCAACGATTTCAGACATTAAAAGGAAGCAAACCTAAACTTTTAAACTTCATCTCAGTTCTAGAAAACGAAGAAGGAATTTCTTCAAGAAAACCAATGAAGGCAGCAACCAACAACAATTTAGAAGATGTCGTTTCCAAGTGGTTTTTGCAGCGACGTTCTGTAGGAAACCCAATTTCGAGTCCATTCTTTGTGAAAAAGCTAAGATCTTTGCTTATAATCTCGGTTATTCACCCTTTAAATCAAGTAACGGCTGGCTAAGAAATTTTAAATGAAGACGTAGTGTCCGTGAATTAGACTAAAGTGGTGAGAAGTTATCAGCAGAGTCCAAAGCCGCAGCAGATTTTATTGAAAAACTTAAAGTTGTAGCAGACTCCTACGATCCTGAGTTTTTGTACAACGCTGATCAAACCGGTCTTGTCTGGATAGCTCTGTTTAAAACCCCTTTAGTATTTAAAAGGTAGTGTAGTGCTCCAGGACATAAAGTTAGTAAAGACCGTGTTACGGTGCTTACCTGTGCGAACTGTACGGGAAGCCATAAAATGCCGCTTCTGATGAAAGTAAAGTCTAACAGCATTTCAAAATGTGAAAAAGCTTCCCCTCTTTTATAAAAAGCAACTCAAGGCTTGGTTATCGAGTGCCTTGCAAACTGTTATAACCTAAAAATATTTAGTATAATATGAACAGCAATTGAGGATTCACAGGTTAACAACATAAAGGATGGTACTACAGTGTATATAGGGCCATTTTTATCTAGTGCCATGAGAGGACACAGTATTCGCCGGGAACTACTAAATTTATTCGTATACATAGCATAGTACTGAAGAGGACTGGCACCTGTAATACGATAACCGCTGTTGAAGATGCTGAACGTCATGTACTTCTAGAGATCAAAGTGTCAAACGAACACTATGTCGCTATAGGACAAAGAAGGAGTCGACATAACATTCATGATTGCGCGCCTATTGCCAAAAGTTTTGTGAACGCTGTGAAACCACTGAAAGAATCAGCAAGACAAGGAGCACAGAATCTGAAATTAGGGTTATCCTATTCGCAGGCAGAAAAAAAAACTGGTGAAGTAAATGAAACCATGTTAGGTGCCTACGCTTTCCTCGCGGCTTTAGGTATAGGTCTCAACAAGATATTGCATATTTCAAGTGACAATGCCTCCACAATCACGTTTGGAGTTCAACATTGCTCTGATCAGCTAGAGAATGAAATAAAAACACATAACCAACAGATGAAATTCTTACTATCGATCGACTATTATATATCGCAACAAAATTTTTAGGTTCACATTGCCCTCCAGTACTTTCCAAGTAAATGAAACACTTTCTTTGCAAGGAAATCAAAACGGCAATCATTCAAGACTAACGTTTTCTTTGGGACGCCAGAGGGGTCTGTCTGCCGTTTAAGGTTTTTGTTAAATTAAGTAAATCGCATTCTGTGGATCCCACGGAGAACTGTCTTTGCGACGTGGAAAGAAATCAAGGACGTACATTTAATTTAAACTAAATGAAATGACCATACTGCACTGCTAATTCTGTTTATAAATAACAATAAAACATGGGCTTTAATAGTTTCTGTGGAGATACTCTTGACTGGAAAAGAAGACGTTGCCCAACAGGAAGTTTCTTATTTCAGTTTTAAGCACTAGTACATGTACGGGTATTCTGTTAGGCGGTTGAATAGGTGTGTACTCCTGTGTCTGACTCTTTCTTTACAAACGTTAACCGCTTGAAGCCTTTGTAGAGATTATTTTTGGTCCTCGACTTATATTAATGCATTTTACTATTTCTTGTGGGAAGAGCAATTTCGGTAATGACAAAGGACATTAATAAATATCTGTTTCGTGAAATAGTTGTCAAAATATCCTGTTTCTTGCAGACATCTCAGCGGGATGTTGTAGACGTAACACCAGATGTAATTCTTACAACATGTCTGTTGCATGACTTTTTTATGTCTGTTTCATTTGTAGTTAAGGCTTTACTATTTTGCAACCTTTGTCGACAGTCCTCTCATACAGTACTAGCGGTAAAGATCTTATGCCTTCACGAACGCATCATCATTATCAGGCTTTGTAAAATGAAAATACTACCACTGTAACTTGCAATTCCCCTGAAAATGATTCCATAACTCATCAGTGAATTTAAATAGGTAGAATGAACTAGTTTCTTCACTTTATAGCACTAATCATGAGTACTGCAAACATAGCTGAATCAAGATGATTCATTAACTACAGCAGTTTGTTTTCCAGTCGAGGTAGTGCCGTGTCCGTAGTGCGTGAAACGTGAGACTTCAGTGTACTTCACTGATTGAGAAACTTACTTTGATAGCTTGTGGAGTGCTATGTGAAGTACGATAATCAGTTTGCCTTGAACACTCTGTTGGGTTTCTCGAGCATTTCATTAGCTGCCTTTTCAATAAGGGAATTGATACCATTTTTTATTCTTATACTTGGATCGTTGGTAAAAAGTTCATGTTCTAAAAGCGCAAGTGCTAGGTCATTTACACGAGGTTTCGCTGGAGTAATCGTCAATGTGCAAGAATATGATAAGGACGATCATTTGAAACACAGAAGTCTAACAAGCATACCTTAAGAGCTATGAGCACGTCTTCATCTTCGATGCTGTGAAACAAATCTCTTCTGTTGCAAGTTCTTTGTCCATACTTCGGAAGGAAGCAGTATGGACTAAACGAAAAAAAAAAGTTCATTCGAAGAGATATGTTTCACACCAATGAAGATAAACAATTGCTCATACTTTTTAAGGTACGCGTTTTAGAGCCAACATTTATTGGACCTATTTTTCTGGTTTTGGTCCACACTACACCCTATCAAAATTTGGAGAACAGTGAGCTTGCAGTAGAAGAGATCTGATTTTCAGTACTGAATAAGAAGTGCACGTAGCTCTTAAGGTATATACTTTAGAATCCATGTTTACTAGACTTTTTTTGCTTCGAATGTTCGTTCCTGTCATATCCCTGAATATAGATCACTCTTCCTGGGACACTCAGTATATTTTAGAAGCAACAGAGCACCCAAAATAGAAACCTGTAGTACACTATCTTAGCCGGCCAGGGTGGGGCCGAGCGGTTCTAGGCGCTACAGTCTGGAACCGCGCGACCGCTACGGACGCAGGTTCGAATCCTGCCTCGGGCATGGATGTGTGTGATGTCCTTAGGTTAGTTAGGTTTAAGTACTAAGTTCTAGGGGACTGATGACCTCAGAAGTTAAGTCCCGTAGTGCTCAGAGCCATTTGAACCCTATCTTATTACTTTAAATTCCGCGAGCCTTAGTATATGTGGCTGACATGGAACTGGTCACTGGACTTTTCATGGGAGTGTTCATGAAAGAAAAATCAGTGACAATCTTTGGCTTGTACTATCTGTGGATGCTTCCAGTATTTCACCAGTTGTCTCTTTACTGAGGGGACTGGCATTCTTTTATTCTTATACTTGTACCACGTGCAAAAAGTATATAATTTGCATCTTCTGAAATTGCAAGTGGAATGTCATCTACACGGATCAGCCAGAACGTTATGACCACCGATTTACTGGCGATATAAACCCGTCCAGGCGATAGCAGCTTCACCTGAAGAGGAATGACTGCTAGTCAGACACGCGCATGCAGCATCAGTGAGTGTGCTCTCTCTATGTGGAATGGGGAAGGAGCGCAATCTATCGGAGTTTGACCGAGGGCAAATCGTGATGGCCCGCTGCATTTCGGAAGCTGCACGACTTGTTGGGTGTTCCAGGAGTACTGTGGTAAGTGTCTTCAGTACGTGGCGAAACCAAGGTGAAACCACGTCCAGACGTCGTAGGGTTGACCGGACGTCGTGGGCTGGGCAGACTGGTAAAACAGGACAGGCGGCCGACAGTGGCGAAACTAACAAGAAACTTCAGTGCTGCGCAGAGTACAAGTGTCTCTGAAAACACAGTGCACCAAATACTTCTAACAATGGACCCCTACAGCCGACGATTCGTGCATGTGGCAATGTTAACACCACTACATCGGCAACTACGACAGAAATGGGCACGTGATGGTCGGCACCGGACATTGGTGCAGAGCAGAGTGTTGCATGGTTTGATAAATCCCGATACTTTCTTCATCATGCCGATTGGAGGGCGCGAACCCGTCGTCTTCCAGGGGAGCAGTTCGTTGACACCGCTAATGCGGGACGGAGACAATGTGGCGGCTGTTCATTCTGCTCTGGGTCACGTGGGCATCCAATAGTCCAGTGGAGCTCGTCCAAGGCACCATGATGACCAAGGCGTACCGTACGTTGGCTGCAGACCACATACACCCCTGGCTTCAGAAGGCAATGGAATTTTTCAACAAGATAATGCGTCATGTCACACGGCCAATAGTGTGATGGATTGGTTCGAGGAACACAGTGGTGCGTTCCAGTTGATGTGTTGGCCCACCAACTTACCAGATCTGAACAAATCTGGAATGTGGTTGATGGTGGCGTCAGATCTCATTGCCCATCTTCCCGGAATTTACGGGAATTACGTGAGTTGTGTGTGCGGATGCAACCTACCGAGGCTTCATTGCTTCCATGCCGCGACGCGTCGCCGCTGTTATCCGTGCCAAAGGTGGACATATCTGGTATTAGGCAGGTCGTGATAATGTTCTGGGTGATTAGTGTATATACAGGGTGAAAAGTGTTTAAACCGACAAACTCTGGGAGGTAGTAGGGGACATCGAAACAAATACTTTTCCCTAGTGTCATTTTTTCCTACGAGGATTATTTGAACCGTTGGAGGCCGTATTACGCCCTTCAGTTGATAGAGTCCCTATTACGATCTTCTGCAGTTAGAGGGCGTATTACGCTCTTCAGTTGTAGGCAACTGCTGTCCACCAGTGTGGTAGTGCAAAAAATTGTTAAAATGTCTCTGAGCACTATGGGACTTAACTTCTGAGGTCATCAGTCCCCTAGAACTTAGAACTACTTAAACCTAACTAACCTAAGGACATCACACACACCCATGCCCGAGGCAGGATTCGAACCTGCGAGCGTGGCGGTCGCGCGGTTCCAGACTGTAGCGCCTAGAACCGCTTGACCACCCCGGCCGGCGTAGTAATGCATTGTCTGTGTTTACTAATGGAGCGCACCACAACGGACGAGCTGCACAGCGGGTTTATCAACAACAATATCCTAATCGCCGTATCCCGCATCATACGACCTTTGATGCTGTTTACCAACGTCTGCGTGAGACCAGGTCATTTAGCAGATTACCTGGACAGGGATGCCGTCGCACGGCAAGAACGTTGCAATTCGAGGAAGCTGTCTTGCAGCATGTGGAGCGGGATCCTTCAGCCAGCACTCGTGCAATTGCACGTCACATGGGGACGAATCAGACGAATGTAAGAACAGTCCTTCGAGAGCAGTTGTTTCGTCCATTTCACCTACAGCGTGTCCGCAACCTGGAACCAGTTGATTATGCACCCAGAGAACATTTTTCGCATTGGTACCTGGAACAGTGTAAAATGCATCCTACATTTCCATCCTCTGTGTTGCATACCGATGAAGCAACGTTCGAGCGTGATGGAGTCTTCAACATGCACAATTCGCATGTTTGGAGTGAGGATAATCCACATGCCACAGTTACTAGCGCTCATCAAGTGCTGTTCTTCGTTAATGTGTGGGTCGGTGTTGTTGGAGACTGTTTAATTGGGCCATATCTGCTACCTGGTTGTTGTCTCTTGGTCATAAAAAAATGGAAGAGTGTTTGTTGGTTTAATTAATTTGCCGCCAGAGAAAACTTTACCGGGTGAAATACTCCTCATAAGAAAAAATTACATTAGGAAAAAATATTTGTTTTGATGTCCCCTGCAACCTCCCAGAGTTTGTCGGTTTAAATACTTTTCACCCTGTATATTAGAGACAGCAGAGGGCCTAGAACAGAACGTTGTAGCAAAGCCGCTTCAAATTCCGAGTGCCTACTGTTATGCGATTGACATGTAACTGTTCGTGGTTTTTTTTCAGGGAACGGTATTTTTGCTGTTCGCGCGCGTCCACAGTGGCTAAATGGAACGGAAGTACAAATAGCGAGGCAAGTGCGTAACTCGCTGGAATGCGTAACAGGACGATTTTCCACGGCACAGAGCGCACCTGGCCAGGCCGGCCGCTGGCAGTTGAGTGCCACGCCGCCCCTAAATCTCTGGAGGTCGCCGTGGCCGCAGTGGGCGCTAATTGTCGCCTCGGCGCTGGCAGTGGCGCTGTTTGCTGCCAGATTTACCGCCGCTGTCCGGCGCGCACACGGCACAGCGACGGCCTCCCACGCGCTCCCGTGCAGCAGCTGCGGCCGGCCGACACGGCGGAACGAAACCTGCAAAATGACACCTGCCACGTCCAGGCCGCGCCTAAACTTCGCGTCGTTTCGAGGTGTCAGGCTCTGTGCCACTGTGGATTCTGCACGCTGTGCATTCGCTCTGCGCAGAAGAGTGTGCTAAATCATCCTAAAATTATTGTCCTGGAGTCCTGAACTCTAGCGAGCTCAGCAGAAATTTCAGATGAACGGCTCAACATTCTCAGACTCGAAGCTGGCAAGGTGACAGTAGAGCAGGTCATACTCCAAATCGGTACGAACAAGTAAAAAATGTTTATTTTTTTGGCCAGTTTCGGTGCTATTTTGTGGCCAAATCGGTGATATTTTCTGCCATTTTCGGTGTCATTTTCTGACAGCTTATTTTTCAGGTATGTTGTTTACTTTTGTCGTATCGTTGTTTTAGCGTTACGTTGAAAATGGAAAAAATATCCATCACTTATTTTACGATTATTAAGACCACGCATATCATATACTTGCAGTTTTGCAAAAAAAAAAAAAAAAAAAAAAATCCACTGCACCTATTGTATCATATCAGTTATAGAACAAATAACTCTGCAAACAAAAAACGTTGAAAGTTTTCGAAACCAACGGTGTCATAAGTTTGTAATTCTCTTACGGACTATTATGTCGCCAAACCGTCATCTATGCCACTATAAAGCGGAAATGAGCGTTCCGAGTATTTAAACGTAGAAGCCAATCTGCCTTAAAAAAAAGTCATTCATGCAGTAATTTCTGAAGGAATTTGTATATCATCCAAATATATACGTGATGTATTGCTGAGACCTGCTATTGCAGTCGTACCTAAAGTCTTTTTGGAATCTCAACATTAATAGAGTTCATCATTTTCGTCCTGATTGTGAAATAACACTCAAACTGCGAATACAGATTCATGTGGATTTGTGATGGTTACAGTTGACAGCCTACGTTAAATGTGCAGAACAAAAAAAATGGCTCTGAGCACTATGGGACTTAACTTCTGAGGTCATCAGTCCCCTAGAACTTAGAACTACTTAACCCTAACTAACCTAAGGGCATCACACACATCCATGCCCGAGGCAGGATTCAAACCTGCGACCGTAGTGGTCGCACGATTTCAGACTGAAGCACCTAGAAACGCTCGGCCACACCGGCCGGCCTCTTCCTTTTCCTACTATCGAATTCCAGCCACCAATAACTATTAAATTTTCGTCTCCCTTCACTATCTGAATAATTTCTTTTATCTCATCATACATATCATCAATCTCTTCGTCATCTGCGGAGCTAGTTGGCATATAAACTTGTACTACTGCGGTAGGCTTGAGCTTCGTGTCTATCTTGCCTACAGTAATGGGTTCATTATGCTGTTTGTAGTAGCTTACCCGCACCCCTACTTTTGTATTCATTATTAAACCTACTTCTGCATTACCCCTATTTGATTTTGTATTTATAACCCTGTATTCACCTAACCAGAAGTCTTGTTCCTCTTGCCATCGAACTTCACTAATTCCCACTGTATCTAACTTTAACCTATCCATTTCCCTCTTTAAATTTTCTAACCTACCGGCCCGATTAAAGGATCTCACATTCCACGCTCCAATACGTAGGACGTCAATTTGCTTTCTCCTGATAATTACACCCTCCCGAGTAGTCCCCGCCCAGAGATCCGAATAGGGGACTATTTTACCTCCGGAATATTTTATCCAAGAAGACGCCATCATCATTTAAGCATACATTAAAGCTGGATGCCGTCGGGAAAAAATACGGCTGTAGTTTCCCCTTGTTTTCAGCCGTTCGCAGTACCAGCAAAGCAAGGTCGTTTTGGTTAATGTTATAAGGCCAGATCAGTCAATCATCCAGACTGTTGTCCCTGCAACTACTGACAAGGCTACTGCCCCTGTGCAGGAACCACACGTTTGCCTGGCCTTTCAACAGACACATCTCCGTTGTGGTTGCACCTACGGTACGGCTATCTGTATTGCTGAGGCACGCAAGCCTTCCCACCAACGGCAAGGTCCATGGTTCATGGAGGGGTGTAAAGCCTATACTGCTGTTTATTCACCCGAGCAAAGTGTAGGCGCATTCGTGGTTGTGTCGCAGAGCTAAAACTAATTCCTGAGTTCACTGAGCCCTTTTTTTCCTAATATTAATTCAAATGTTTTGGAATACCGGAAACTCGCGCACTCCAGTAGGTCCTCGAACAACCGTACCCATAATCGATTAATCTACGTTATCGTCGAGAATATGTCGACTTACTACCAACACTGCCATAATTATGCTCACAGGTCACTTCTGAAGATTTCTGGAAACCCGAGTCTTGGGTCATGACGACCAGTTCGTGTGAATATTAAGTTTCTTATGTTATTTCACGACCGTGGAGATTATAGGCAGGAGGATACATTCCACACTAGCGCAGGCGAACCTGCCATGAGTTATAATTCTGCGTTAGATCCTTCTCGTCAGTACATTTATTTGACAGTCACTCTTACATTCATAATTGTGTTCCTGTCAAGAGGGCTGCAGACTTTATCACACCACTGTGTCTGTAATGCAGGTTGGTGAGCAACCCATTAATACTATTTCCCCACAGATCCTGAGCAAGTTGATCTTATGGGGAGTAGTATATGTAAGGACGGAATGCCATATTAAGATATAATGTAGTCGATCTGGTATTGTCTTTATCAGAAGTGTATTAGGAAAACTTCTGAAATTTCCACCACTTGTATACAGCTAGTCGAAAGTCGTTACGAAAGGAAGACGGAATACTCATGTTGCGTCGGCGGCGAGATGATTAGAATAGATGCTCGATTTTTTTCTCTGTTCTGTATACTGAATGCGATGGTTCGCTAGACTTCCATATTGAGAAGAGAAGGGTCTAAAATTACATTAGGTCAGCTCAAGGTAGATTTTCATGGTTTCCACAACTCACGTTAGGCGAATAACTTTGTGATTACTTCCAACAGTCCAAGGCCGCTTCTTGTACAGTAATACTCTAACATATAGTTTTAAAAAAATACTGTTATAAGTAGGCTGTTTAGGTTTTTATGTTGGTAACGCCACGTAGCATTCTATAAGTAAATCAATGACTGTGCTGTGTGAAGTCTGTGGCTGGTTTGCATTGTTGGAATATTTGCTATTGTAGTGTTGGGCAGTTGGGTGTGAACAGCCCGTAGCATTTCACAGTTGGAGGTGAGCCGCCAGCAGTGGTGGATGTGGGGAGAGAAATGGCAGAATTTTGAGAGCGGACCTTCTGGACGTGTGTCCATCAGAAATAGTAAATTTGTAATATTGGATATCATGAACTGATACATATATATATATATATATATATATATATATATATATATATATATATATATATATATATGATGACTTTTGAATATTATTAAGGTTAATACATTGTTTGTTCTCTATCAAAATCTTTCATTTGCTAACTATGCCTTCAGCAGTAAGAATCTTCTATTCAGATGGCAGTACTGGCGCACGCTGAATTGCAGTAGTTTGAGTAACGAAGATTTTTGTGAGGTAAGTGATTCATGAAAGGTATAGGTTATTGTTACTCAGGACCATTCTTTTGTAGGGATAATTGAAAGTCAGATTGCGTTGCGCTAAAAAAAATATTGTGTGTCAGAATAAGTAAAGAGAGAAATGTTGAGTACGTTCAGTTTTGCTGAGCTGTTTGAAAATCAAATAACGTAAGAAGTTTATCAGCATAGTAATTCATTCAGTTTTCAAAGGGGATGTTTCACTGTCGCAACATAAATGACAATGCGAGGGTCTGTTACGCTGCATGGGTTCTTGAGCACATTGCCACTGCGATATGTGGGCTGACTGGGAACGATTTTACGTACGAGACAATTCTATTGAAGTAGTGTAGACAGGTGAAACGATTAGTGTGCGACAACGCTTGTCGCTATTACAGCTGTTCTTCGATATTAGCTACTTTTGGAGATAATATTGCCAGTTATTTCTGCAGTCGAATGGGCCGTGTAGCAGAGCGTCCGTCTTTGTTAAGTTAGTGGTCTGATATTGTATGTTACTTCATAAGTGTCACAAAACTGCATGGCGTTAGGTCGTTAGTTCAACCCCTCCACTTCCGTGTTAATGTAATCGAACAGTTACACGAGATAATCGCTGAGATCTTTCGGTGTGAGCCGTACGTGCTATTGTTGTCAAGAAAAAAAAAAAAAGGTTCAAATGGCTCTGAGCACTATGGGACTTATCATCTATGGTCATCAGTCTCCTAGAACTTAGAACTACTTAAACATAACTAACCTCAGGACATCACACAACACCCAGTCATCACGAGGCAGAGAAAATCCCTGACCCCGCCGGGAATCGAACCCGGGAAGCGAGAACGCTACCACAGGACCACGAGCTGCGGACTGTCAAGAAAAGCTATTCCGTTTATGATCAAAGATACTGGAGTCCAGTATAACTGGTTATATTTAGGGAAGTACGAATATTGTGTGTCCATTGAGGTGATACATCCTTAATCAATGTCGAGACACCGAAGTATGTACTTAGGTAAAGAGACGGTTCGCTGTACGACAGTTCTTACACTACTTAACATAGATAACTGGTTATTACGACAGCGGTAAAAAAGCAACAGCTGGTTCTTTACGCTAGATGATATATGCTTTGCAAGCTTTATGCTGCAGTGATTTCTGTCCTGTCGCTGCCAAACGCATCTGAGAGATTACTTTTGAGATGATAAGAAACTTCCTGTGAAATGCTTCTCGCGGCGTCCTCGGCAGTTTAGGTGATTTTTAAACGTCTGTTACGAAAATCTACATTTTCGTCATGTGTACCTCTCTGGCATCCGTTACATTCCGAAAGCAGAGTATTTCTTCTGACGGCCTTTTGAACTTTCGCACTGACCCTTGCCGTGAATATCAGAGGCTGTTGCGACGGGGAAGCCTCGGAGACCCGACGCGACGCGGGAATTCGGGCGGCGACTATCACTGTCTTCCCCAGGAGCACTTGCAGAATTTGTCTCCGGTGGCGGCCCGGATGATGAACTCGAGTTAGCTGGCGATAAAAAGAGAAGCGGCGGAGTACGCCCGCAAGACAGATGCGGCCCAGGTCCCGCCGGGAGCAGCCGCCATGATGGATGGCGTCGCCAAGGGCCGGCTTCCCCCTGCGTTCCATTAGACCAGAGGCACCAGCAGCCAGGCCCAGCAGCCGTCTCCGCTCATTGTCGCCTTCCAGCACTGCGCACTGCCGACCAACAGTGAGAAAACGGCGGTCGCGTATTCCGTAGCAGTCGGGTTCACATCCCAGTCTGATAGCTTACCAGTTTTCATTGTCGCCTCGAAAACTCGAGCTGCGGCCATCAAACTTGGTGATGGATTACGCCCTTCTCTACGTTGAAAGGTCTCTGTTGGATTCCTTTCATGTTAATTTTTTAAAACTGTTGTCATTTACGGCACACATTCCACTTCTAAATTTACTGTGGTGTTTCTGACTAACTGGGAGGAGACTGAGCAGTGGAACGTGTTACTTTTACACATAATCAAGAACGGTCTGTCACACTACTACACTTTAAAATACAGTTTATATGTAATTCATTTCACACAGTCTCATACGGAACTTACATCCGCTTTCTTTTATATACTGTATATGATAAGATACTGTCATCCCCCTTCCCTTCTGTGTGAAAGGATGAATGAGCAAATGTATTTCTAGTTGCATGCTTGATGGTAGCAGACAAGCCTGTCTGCTAGAGAAAAGTAGGACCAACGTCGGAACAGGTAGCTACGCTTTCTAAACGCAAAGAAGTTTCCATTCTTAGTATGGTCCTGTCCGTCCCTTGTCATGTTGGTATAGGAAGCTGCCTCTCGGGTCAGTTCCGTTTGTATAAGTACTCTCGGTAGTGGCCCAGTGGAGTCTGTCCGCAGCGAGTGTCTGAAGTGGTAAGATCTCCGGCTAAGTGCGTCTCTGCTAAGTCTGTAGGACAATAGATTTCTTAAGTTCAGCATAACTGAAAATTTAATGACCGTTATTTCAGGTTTAGATCTAAAATATCTTATGTTATCTTAAATTGCAACGCAGTGTAATTCGAGTGTGAAGTTCAGAATATCTTCCAGTAGTTGCTTTGTCACTAGTTTATGAGTAAAGTGGAACCACGTGTTGATCAGTAACTCTAACTAACATCACCAATCTTCAATGCGAATGTGCGTGAGATTATAACGTCTCGCCTTGACAATATTTTTCAATATAGCAACTTTTATGTTCAACCCACGTGGGGTGTACTTTCTGAGACCAGTACCACGTGCTTATACAATTGTTTGACCCATCAGGTTAATAGTAAGACGATAGAAACCAGTTCGAGGTTTTTCTTTTGTAATTTGTGTTTCGATGTAATTTATTTTAATTATCAAAATTATTGTAGAGTTACATTCTTTGTGTAAACCAAGTTGACCACATGAAGCATGTGGTGTAATCATCAAAGTAGCCCTCAGCTATTCTTTCCGGGAAGATTTCACAGAGAGCTAGTATGAATTTAGTATACCAGTGTGTGGTAATTCATGGCGGACAGGATTGCGCTACGAACGTAACTTCTTTGGGTGAAAATTGAACCGGTTGGTTGTGGTTAATTTCCTCTTGCATATGTTTCAACGTTCTTCGTGTGTTATTTTATGAATGCAGTGTTTTATGCAGTCTCCCAATCTTGGCTCCATATTTGATGTGTTCCGTAAGATTACAAACTCACATTTTCACAATCCTAAATGAGGCACCAGTTTAGTTATGAATCAAGTTTAATATGCTGAAATTATAACGGAACAATGATCAATGTTAAAATAAATGTCCAAATATAAACTGATTTATTTCTTTTTATTTAAATTGTCTTCTCATATGTATATCACCTGTTATCGTAAGATGACTACTAAAAGATTATAATTAACGTTAGTCTGGTTGGGAATTTGGTAAGCTAGACTGGATACCTGGTGAAACAGTTGCTCAGTAATGCAAGGTTAACTTCCCCAGATAGCTCACAGCTTTTAGCCCGCTTTTATTGTTGAATGTCAGCGCCGCTTTCAGAACAAATTAATGCATCAACATTACAAATTACTCACCCTACAGTGCTACGCTTCAGTAGAAATCTGCATTTTGGCTTTTCAGGAAACGTTCCACCTCAAAAATCATTTCGTGTTTATTCCTGAAATGATTGCTATGTAATAATGATTTCTTCATCCAAAGAAAGGAGTGTGAGGTGTTGGGTTGCAGAGCAGCGGTGGCTATTATGTAACAGCATAAGAGCACGTTAACACTTCAACTTTTGAAACCTTGCGGATTTATTGGTTGTCTTTCTTTGAATGTTAATAAAAGTAACGTACATGTGATAATCTGAAATATATGGCACTAAATCTGCCGCGCTATGCTACGTCGCTGCTCCACTAGATTCCGTAAACCTGGGCAGCGGGCCCGCGGGCACACCTTCGGTTTTGCACGTATTAAGGAGTTTTGCGCACGCGCTACTGGCGTGACGTAATTGCTTTACAGGAGAAATTCATACGGATGTGAAAACAATGTGCACGGTTTACGGCGAGCACAGCCCTTACCACTCACCTACAAGTTTATGTCAATACCACTAGCCGGCCGGAGTGGCCGAGCGGTTCTAGGCCCTACAGTCTGGAACCGCGCGACCGCTACGGTCGCAGGTTCGAATCCTGCCTCGGGCATGAATATGTGTGATGTCCTTGGGTTAGTTAGGTTTAAGTAGTTCTAAGTTCTAGGGGACTGATGACCACAGATGTTAAGTCCCATAGTGCTCAGAGCCATTTGAAACACTTGATTTCAATACCACTATTTAGTAGCACAGTGCAGCACATTTATCTCCGTTCGCTTGGCATAAATCACGCTGGACGGTAGCACACCCTTCAGATATGTCAGTTCACTTGCTGTATAGTAAACTTATATCGACGTCAGTATGTGTTATAGTTATGACGATAGAAAAAGCTATTTTTTGGGATTCTGAATGAGACATAGTATATTAAGTTTTGGATTTTATCAAACGGCAATCCATTTGAGGCGATGAGAACCACGAAACACATCATCGTCGTATGTGAGACTGTAGCATTTATTCATACTTCTGACATCTGTTGATCTTATGGTGGGTCAGCCACACTTTATACATGAACATTCACAAAAAGTTGTCTCATTCGTTTTTTTCTGAAATTCACTTCAGTGTGGTACGGACGACGGTGTGCTTTGTTCAAAAAATGGTTCAAATGGCTCTGAGCACTGTGGGACTTAACATCTGAGGTCATCAGTCCCCTAGAACTTACAACTACTTAAACTTAACTAACCAAAGGATATCACACACATCGATGCCCGATGCAGAATTCGAACCTGCGACCATAGTAGTCGCGCGGTTCCGGACTGAAGTGCCTAGAACCACTCGGCCACCGAGGCCGGCTGTGTGCGTTGTGCCCCTATGGTTGTCGGCGCCTCATTTGTATTATGATCGAGTGACCATGTTGTAGACAGTACTATTTGAAATTAATGATTTTCACAAAGGCAGTTTGTGTTTGGAGTTGGTTGTTTACTGTGCAGGAATCGGCTTTCGTGTTCAGTTTCAACATGAACTCTGTTTTAACTGCTAACAGAAAAGTAAATTACCAGTAAAAGTTAACTATAAGGAAGTAAGGCCTCCCAGATCAATCCGTCGACCGAGAAAGTGACGAAGTCAAATAAGGGTGACTACAAGCGAACATTTCACAAAGAAGCGTATAATAAGCGTAAGTTCCTGTGTTGCTGCAACGTAAGACTGTCTGATTTTCATCCTGGAATTTAATACGTCAAGTAATACATGTGCGAGGGACCTTGTATATTTGTCCGAAAAAATAAAAAAGTTTCAGCTTACACAAAAATGCGAAACGGAGAGTAGTGAAAGGTTAAACATAATTTTGTTCTTGCTCCAAACTTGTATTTAATTATGTGCAAAACAACAAAATTCCACAAAACAGTTCTTCTTTTTTTAAGGTATTCGTGTTATCATTATTACTATTATTATTATATTTTCTGTTATTATTGCTATTATTATTATTATTATCATTATTGGCAGGGGCTGTAATTGTATAAATATGTTGATAAGCATAACAATTATACAGAAGACGCTTTTAATTTCACATTCTCATATTTATATGAATCTAAAAATTTTTGAACACCTCATATGCACACTCACAAGCTGCCACTGGTGTATAGGTGGGATGTTCACTTGATTTCTAAAAATCTGTATCTGAAAGGCAATTGCACTCTACTCTCCCGCATGAGCCGATACTGTTCCTATGACGCAAGGACAATAATTAAGGCTTCAACAAATTATTTGGGACCCTCAATGGACAGTTCAAGAGTTAACACCTGCGTCATAATTTATTTTAGTGACAATTTGACTTACTAATATCCCCCAGAAATGTATTATCACAAGGACAGAATATTAAAAGTAGTACCTTAACTATTGAAATGAGAATCAGATTCGGCATCACTGAAATTTATTCAATATACAACGTAATTATTCTGTAATGTAATCGATCAAAAAAGTATATAAGAATGTGCTGTCGGCAAAGTCACGTGGGTACCTATTGTGTAACTACAGTTCCCTATGATTTTTTTACTATTAAAAATAGTCTTGACCACGATTTATTTATCGAGGTGACCGGTTTCGACCACTACTGTGGTCATCTTCAGACCATTGAGTAGGAACCTCTTTCTGTTGAGTAGTGAGTGGTCGAAACCGGTCACCTTGATAAATAACTCGTGGTCAAGACTGATTTTTAATAGTAAATATTCGTAAGACCTTGATCACTGCCTTTCCCATAATGTATTCAAAAGTAATTCCCTATGATTTCTTGTGAGCAGGATGAAATTTCAGACAGACTAAAAACTCGACTACGCTGTGGAACAGTGATCGAATAAGATTATCGTCGAGTTTCACACATGCATATATTCTCTGGTGTGGGCAAAGTGCGATGGTGCGCGTAGCTGACAGCGTGGGCGTGAATAAAAATCTGCGAAGTCGGGTCGCTGGTAGACAGCCATCAGCACTGGCTGCTCTGCTGGGCTGTGCGTGCAGCAGCTCCGTACCACGAGCGCCCTCTGCCGCCGAGGTATAGGACGGCTGGCGGGAGCCACTCATCCCATCCCACTTGTACCTGGAGCCTCTCCGCTTAGTACAGCGAGCCTCTCCCTAGTTGGCATTGCGATAGCTGGACACTCCGTTTCTTGCTGCATTATTTGTAATGAGTCTTTGTATGCTTTGAGAAATACAAGTAAATCTTCTGTTTGCTGTGTTAAACTTGTTCACTAATCATTTCTGTTTCCGACCAGCTTTCATATGATGAAAGTTACTGCATCACTCTATACCCCATCTCTCCGTACATATTTTTGCACAAAGTCGCGCACAACAACCAGGAATGCAAACTTTTACTGGCAAACAAAGGGAAAATTAACTACGCAACCCTTTTGGAGACGATAGTTAAAATTAAATTACTCTTTAGGACGCCTGCACCAAATGCCAGACAGAGCTTCGTGGCATTGTGTTAACTCCCTGGTTCGAAACCGAGTCCAGCTCTCTAAATCTAGCTTTTCAGTGGTTTCGCTAAACCGCTTACTCGAAATACGAAAATGTTTCCTTTGAAAAGGACGTGGCCTATTGGAACGTGTGCTTTTGATATCTCCTAGTGTGAATATAAATGACCCCAATATATAATTACAGTGTGTACGTTGAAGCTTAATCACGTTCGATGTTAGTGTCAGACTTCATGAAGTTCCGTGGTTTGTTGGGCCACGCTTTCTGATACAGCGCGGCTTGGGAGGAGGCAGAAAGTCATTAAGAATTGTAAGTGATGTGCAGGGACACTAGGAGCAGGTTCGTCAGAAAGTTACATTGGCATCGGTAAGTCAGCTAGAAGGAACTTTTATCTACTCATAGAAAGAACAAGACACTCAAGAATGAATAAATGAGGGAAACAACACAGCAAGCAAGCGAAACAATAATTACAAATTTCTCTTCTAGTTACAGTTGAAGCAGCACACGGTAACTGTCCGTGCACTTGCATACGTACAGCCAGAATTTAAGAGGAGTGCTGCTGCTACCTAGGAGCAGTGAAGGAGTCGAAACCAATTACCTGTTTCGTCTGCCTAATGCTCGGGTTTACCTTGCTATGCGAATTGCTGGTCCGGGTTCGAAGTGCGTTGAACGCTAATCTCTTACTTTTCACGGTGCATCAGACACAAGACTGCAGACGAACGACTGCTTTACTCTCCTGAGGACGCGAACTGAATGGCAGCACAACCTGCTCAATGATACTTTACACTGGTGAACCAAAATATGATGACCGTCTGCTTAGTAGCAGAACGCAACGCCTTTCGATTTTTGCATGGATTTGACGTCCTTTATAGGTTTCCAAGTATATGGCACCAGATGTCTACGAAATTAGCAAACGAGATGTTTTCCATTAGGTTCAGTTCAGACGAATTTGGCTGCTAACACATGCTCCTATTGGCCGGCCGCGGTGGCCGTGCGGTTCTGGCGCTGCAGTCCGGAACCGCGGGCATGGGTGTGTGTGATGTCCTTAGTTAGGTTTAAGTAGTTCTAAGTTCTAGGGGACTTATGACCTAAGATGTTGAGTCCCATAGTGCTCAGAGCCATTTGAACCATGCTCCTATTATGCTCTTGAAACGACTGCAGTACTATTCTGGCCTTGTAGGACAGACCACTTCTGCTAGAAGATGCCATCGTTGATGGGGAAGATGTTGCATATGAAAGGATGCAGCTGATTGGCAGTAACCTTCACGTAGTCCCTTCGATTACTATCACAGGTTTCGGGGGCAATCATAACTGATAGTGTTGCTGGCTCAGCCTGAGAACACGTATGGCGCGTCTGCAAAAGATAGTGAAGCTGGGCGCTGGAGTCCGGAGCGAAGTCGACGTTCAGTGGCGTACACTTATCTTCCCTTTGTAATAAAGACACCGTTTGCAATCATATTTTATTTACATAGTTAATGGATAACTGAACTGAAATTTCACTATGATGTAGCTCTATTCCTACGTACATTATCTGATTAGCTTCCTTGGTTTTCCTTTAAGCAGAACATAATTAAGCTTTGTGTTCGAGATCTTAAACGATTACTAATCGATCAAGATTTGTTCATCTCAGGTACATCATCAAATCTTCGACCGTAAATAAACAACATATTCTGGATGTAGCTTGTTTGATAGTACCTCGGAACTTGTGTTCCCTTTCTAGAGACTTCGTTATCAGTAGGAAGTTTTTTTCGAATCGATCTGGTACTCCATTACTAATAAAATCTATATCGACGAAGCGTCTACGCAGTATCATATTGGCTACTTAAAAATAGAAAGTTTCATAAGTCTATGTTTTCTCGCACAATCAAAATAAATACACTGTCCAAACACCGCCTCAGAGATGGAAATGAGCGGTTTGGAAAAAGCTGTTTGATTACGTATGTTTTTAAGTGGAAAACGTGCACAGTTGTTCTTGGAGAACATATCGGCGTTACCGTTTGCTCGAAGATGCGGCACGAGACTGTGCCATTGTTATCCAGTAGGTATTTTAATGGAAATTTGGAAGTAGTATCAACAATTTTTCCAGAGCAGATGCTTCTATCATGGAGGAGTCCAAGAATAAGTGATATGTCACCAGAGTGCGTGAAACTTCACTACAATACACAGTGAAATCAGCGAGAAAAACCAGTATACTATTAAAATAGACAGCTTGGAAGGTTGTAGAGACGCTCCGGCTAGGATTGCATAGAAACCACAGCTGGCACACGAACTAGATCCTAATGATCGTTTAAACGCATTGGCTTCTGAACCAGATGGAGGTTTTTCCTGCGACAAGTCATTATGAATAATGAGATAATATATCAATAGACACTAAGTAGGACAACGGTCAATTCTATTCGATATTATGAAAGACCGGTTAATTACACAACCTGCGAGAGAGAACGACAGTGCTCAGTTCCCAACAGTCCCCCCCCCCCCCCCAACAAAAATAATACTAATCTCTGGGAGCACCCAAATAGACACTTACCAGATGGATCGGTTGCTGCCGAAACACCACGTAAATTGCACACCTGGTTACAGAATATTCGTGGCGCAGTGAGAATTTAAGGTCAATCACTCGCTATATCCCCCATCCCCATCCAAAACCCTGTATTTGATGCACTCATCCAGTACTTCAGTGTTTGCTAATGGTATAAGCAGTGTCTTCTACAATCCAGGCAATTTGTCCCTGACTTCGTTACTTTTTGTGGCAATTATAACCTTTTGTCCTCACTCTGTTTTTAAGTTCCTTATCTGGTAGACTAAAAATACAACTCATTATTTTCTTTATTTTATCGTGATATCTTGTCTTCCATTTTCTATCTAAATTCACATCAGTGTTTGATCTTAGTAACGAGACGCAGGCAAGAATTTGAGCAACATAAATATATTTTTTCATGGAGAGTTATTTAGCGAGCACGTGATATTTGTAGCTCGACTCCAGTGACAGCGAAATGACTAAACACAAGAGTAAAAATGTCATGGAGCACTGTTGGTTACCTAACGGAATTTTCAAACCCAAGCCCGAGATGTCCTTAAACGGGAAATTTTTAGTCAGTGTGCACTGCAAGTGCTGACTTACGATACTGAGGTATGAACTCTCAGTGTGAAATCGATTCTATAACTGAATGTTGCCAAGCGAACAACTGAGAAGTAGTTGTTGAAAATAAGAATGTGAAGGCGACACAGGGTAGCAAACAAAAGGAACAGGGGACCGACTGGAGTGCAAGATTATGACTTTAATGAATATGGGCGCTGGTTCAGTTGCTTGAGGATGATATAAAAGTTGAACACTGCAGTGTTCTGTATGGAGTGTCCCACACCGCAACAAACTTTTTGTCCAGAAGTAAAATAAAAAATGTATCAAGCAAATGTTGTTTAGCTACCGGAGGAACATCAACAAACAATTTTCTTTCTTGCAAATCTGTGACGGAAAACTTCCTGCTGATTTCATATTTGAAAGAAGGACCTAAACTTTCTTACAAGGAAACGTCACCAACTTGACCTCATATTTTAAGGAGGAAAAAATCACACTAGCAGGTTAACAGTCCCATCAATCAACTCCTCACGAAAATTTGGCACATACATCTGCTTCCGAATGGACAGCTTTTAAACTTCCGCGCGCACCGATTGTTTCTCACTCGCTCTGCTTCACTGCGGCCGCTAAATGCCCGAGCGGTAACTACAGTACAGTGGAGTGAGTCAAAGGTTGGTGAAGTATTATTTTCTCACTGGTAACATGCTTTGCTGATTGTGTATGAGCGGTTTCCAACCTGTAGCTCGTGACATTGATTTCTTTACTTCAAACACTATTATGTTGTGATTCACAAATGCAGTGTAAACGGATGAACTGAATAATTGTATCATTAAATAAGTAACTGGCGTTATTTAATCCTCGCTGATGAGCTTTATCATCTTCGGATTTTATGGTACAGGTAAAATGAAGTACAGTGCATTTGCATGCGATGCTCTATTCTCCAACGTGAATGGAGCGATTAAATTGTACGTCCAAAATCATTAACTTCATTTCATAATACTTCTTCAGTTGCTTAAGTCTATTCATTTTGATTTTATGAAATATATATAGCCACCGAACGACAATACGAGAATATTGTTAAAATAATACTGAACGTATATGTCACTGATGCTGATGTATTCCGTACTCATATTACTTATTGTTTTTCGCGTAAAGTGGGGTGAAGCGGATGCAAACAATCGGTGGACACGAAAGTTTATAATCTGTAATATGAGGAGGTCATAACTACGTACTTTCAGAGTTATGGCCCAAATATTCGAGCGGAACTATTTGCCGGGACTGATATATTTCTAGTATGTTTTTTCCCTTAAATCATGAGGTCAAATTGGTGATGCTTCCTAGTTACAAAAATTTTTATTAAACAGAGATGAATAAACTGTCAGATCATCAACTTGGCAATATCTAGCATTAACATTTAGGCAATGTTAAGATAGGTAGTTACAAATATCTGTCAGTGCTGTTATGAAGTAATATTGGTGAATACCGTCCGCTTCTCTTTGTGCACACTCACAACCGTTGGAGAAGGCGATAATTACAATTTGAGAAAAACAAAGAGACCCAGTCTACACAGCGGCCGGAAACTCGTTCCCTCCAGCAGTGTTGGTCTCCAGACGAGGCGTCGTGGAGCTGGAGCGAGCCGTGGGAACGCGGGCGGCGAGGGCGGGGAAACCAGACACCCACCGGCTGTCGGGGGTTACTCGCCACTGCCAAGGGTGACGCCATCCGCCCTCATGTGGCCAGCGCAGCGCTAACCCTTAACACGTGGGAAGTCTGCGCTCCGGGCCCCAGGCAGTCTGTCACGCGACACGGACCATTTGGCGCTTCGGCTGCCGCGCCAAACCTGCTAACCTCTGAAGTGGCACGGCTGCTTGCGACACCTGTTCTCCGCATCCTCCGAAGGAACTCTTCACTAGGGCACCCGTTATCATCAGAAGAATGGAAGAGATACCTGAGAATTTGTTTCAAGACGATCAGTTCATCTTTCGGAAAAGTAAAGTTGCCACTCAAAATGCAAACAAGAAAAACGACGACACCCTCATATGATTTGTCGATCTGGATAAAGCGTTAGACAATGTAAAATGGTGCAAGATGTTTGAAGTTCTGAAAAAATAGGATTAAACTATTGAGAAAGACAGATAATATACAAGAACCAAGAGGGAAAATCAGAATGGAAGACCAAGAACGAAGTACTCTAATTAAAAATGCATCCCTACTATTCAATTTCTACTTCGAATAAGCAATGACTTAAATTAAATAAAGGTTCAGGTTGAAAGGATATCAGTGATAAGATTTGCTCTTAATGTTGTTGCCCTCTGTGAAATAAAAAGAAGACTTATAGAAAGAACTCAATGAGATGGACAGTCTAATGAGTACACAATGTGGAGTGAGGATAAACTGAAAAAAGATGTAAATATTGAGGGGTAGAAGATATTAGCGATAAGCCTAACATCAGAATTGGGGATCATGAAGCTGACGAAATTAAGGGATTTTTCTGCTTTGGAAGGAAAATAACATCTGACGGAAGAACATGAAAAGCAGACTAGTATATGCAAAGAAAGCATTCCTGCCCAATAAGTTTGCTAACATCAAGTATTGGCCGAGAATGTGCGTTTGTCGTACGGCGTTGTTTGGTGCTGAGTCTTAGACTGTGGGACAACCCGTCAAGAAGGTAATCCAAGTGTTTGAGATTTGGTGCTATAGAAGGCTATTGAAAATTAGGCAAATTTATAACATGAGGAATGAAGTGTTTCTCCGCAGAATTGGCGGCGAAAGACTAACTGTAACTTCCAATGTAGTAGGGGTGCAGCAAAAGAGATTGAGTTCAAATGGCTCTGAGCACTATGAGACTAAACTTCTGAGGTCATCAGTCCCCTATAACTCAGAACTACTTAAACCTAACTAACCTAAGGACATCACACACATCCATGTCTAAGGCAGGATTCGAACCTGCGACCGGAGCATCAGCGCGGTTCCGGACTGAAGCACCTAAAACAGCTTGGCTACAGCGGCCGGCTCTTAGGCACTATCCTCAACGTCTTCAGTAGCGAGATGTTTACCTGATGACTCGGTTGAGAGTGTTGAGAAATGTTTTCTTTACTCATCCAGGCACATTGTAATGCCGTTATCTGACCCATCCGCTGTTTCTGCTCCAAGAAGTAAGAACTTCTTCACGTCTGTCACCGTGAAGTACATCTGGGTATACAGTTGCTGTGTAAAATTACCTCCAGGTCTTTGACAAGTAACTCGACTAAGTGATTACTGGTTTTTTTACTGTGGAATCCTTTGACATTGTGTCACACTTCGGTAATCGGCAAATTTTTGTTTAATTCCGAAGTCCTCCCCACCATTCCTTACCTTTTTGAATATTTCATGGAATTTTGCAATAATGTATTGGAGATGTTAGAGTACATCCTGCCTAACTGCTCTTTTTATAACCTGATAGCCTGGAAATCTGAAGTTAGCTTTTGGATTTAGCCGTGCTTCGCTTTTGGACAGCAGTGACATCTTTATATTTAACTGTTGCTTCAAGCGTTGTTATCTTACAATTGACTGATCTTGTATTTACTATATTTTATTCGTGTAGAGAAGTTGTCTAGTAGGGGTGGCTGTTGGTTAGTAGGGGTCGGTGTCGTTAGTTGCTCTTCTGCAAGGTTTCGAATATCTCATGTGTGTACACGTTGTTCCACTTTCGTTCACTCGATGATTCTTGTAATCATGTAGACTTATCGTTCAATTAAGTTGCGTTTTTCATTCTTTGTGGTACATTGAGGCTTAGTCGCGATTCAAGTCCCATTTAAGACTCTAGAGCTTGTATTTTTATTTTGGTGTTGTGTTTGTATTTCATACTTCAGGTTTTTGAACATTATTTATGTTTGTTTATTTTTACAAAGCCCCTGCATTCTAGAAGAAACTGCACGAGTTTCCACATTTACATACAATCCATAGTACAGTAACGAAATTATTCTCTTCTTTTATAAATAGTTTTCTGTGCAGCCCTAAGACTCAACTCCAAATTATACTACTGAACTAGTTAAAAAGAAGAAAAAGAATAAGTGAAAAAAAAGTAATGCAGGAAGGAGGGCGCCCAGACGTAAGTGTTTATGTTGGCTCGTTGATACTCGGCGTCGACTGCGTCAGTGGTTATGACTCCGAGTATACCTTTCTGCATAGCCTATTTGTACTGACATTTGATTCTGAACCGTCACTTGTGAAGACTCGTTCTGGTCCGCTGAATTTGGCCTGTTAGTTTGTGCTTGCGGCAAGGCCGACATCGTCTGTAAATATTTTGTTAGTTGGCTATCTGCGCGTACGGTACTCTCCATTTGAATCTGCGTGCTGTGTTCATCCCTCGCTCTCCCTCTCCAACTTTTGCCCCCACACTTCCCTCCAGTACTGAATTGGTAATCCTTTTATGACTCAAAATATGTTTTGTTAACCGATCCCTTCTTCTAGTCAGGTTGTGCCATAAATTTCTTTTATACCCTCATTCGATTCAGAACTTCCTCATTAGTTACTCAATCTACCCGCCAAGTTTTCAGCATTCTTCTGTAGCACGACATTTCAATAGCCTCTATTCTCTTCTTGTCTGAATTGTTTATCGTCCATGTTCCATTTTCGTACAAGCCTACACTCGTGACAAATTACTTCAGGAAAGATTTCCTGACACTGAAATTAGTAGTACATTTTAAAAAATTCATTTTTTCAAGAACGGTTTTTTTGCTATAGCTATTCTACATTTTATGTCTTTTCCACTTCGCCCTTCGTCGGTTATTTTGGTGCCCAAATAGGAAAACATGTCTATCACGGTCACTATCTCATTTCCTTGTCAAATACATTCAGTATCGCGTGATTTAATTCGACTCGGTTCAATTATATTTGTTTTACTTTTGTAGGTGTTCATGTTATATCCTCCTTCAAGATGTTGTCCATTCCGTTTAATTGTTGTTCCAAGTCCTATGCTGTCTCTAACGGAATTACCGTGTCGTCTGCAAATCTCAAACTTTCTATTTTTTCGTCCTCATCTACAATTCTGTCTTGAAATTTTTCCTCGGCTCGTTTTACTGTTTGCTCATTGTACAGACTGAATAACATCGGTTACGATCCTGTCTCACTTGCTTTTCAACCACTGTATCTGCCAGGAAGTTTCAAACTAGCGCACACTCCGCTGCGGATTGAAAATGACGTCTGGAAACAATCTTTCAGACCGTGGCTAAGTCTTGTCTCCGCAATATACAGGGTTATTACAAATGACTCAAGCGATTTCACAGCTCTACAATAACTTTATTATTTGAGATATTTTCACAATGCTTTGCACACACATACAAAAACCCAAAAGTTTTTTTAGGCATTCACAAATGTTCGATATGTGCCCCTTTAGTGATTCGGCAGACATCAAGCCGATAATCAAGTCCCTCTCACACTCGTCGCAGCATGTCCCCATCAATGACTTCGAAAGCATCGTTGATGCGAGCTCGCAGTTCTGGCACGTTTCTTGGTAGAGGAGGTTTAAACACTGAATCTTTCACATAACCCCACAGAAAGAAATCGCATGGGGTTAAGTCGGGAGAGCTTGGAGGCCATGACATGAATTGCTGATCATGATCTCCACCACGACCGATCCATCGATTTTCCAATTTCCTGTTTAAGAAATGCCGTACATCATGATGGAAGTGCGGTGGAGCACCATCCTGTTGAAAGATGAAGTCGGCGCTGTCGGTCTCCAGTTGTGGCATGAGCCAATTTTCCAGCATGTCCAGATACACGTGTCCTGTAACGTTTTTTTCGCAGAAGAAAAAGGGGCCGTAAACTTTAAACCGTGAGATTGCACAAAACACGTTAACTTTGGTGAATTGCGAATTTGCTGCACAAATGTGTGAGGATTCTCTACCGCCCAGATTCGCACATTGTGTCTGTTCACTTCACCACTAAGAAAAAATGTTGCTTCATCATTGAAAACGAGTTTCGCACTGAACGCATCCTCTTCCATGAGCTGTTGCAACCGCGCCGAAAATTCAAAGCGTTTGACTTTGTCATCGGGTGTCAGGGCTTGTAGCAATTGTAAACGGTAAGGCTTCTGCTTTAGCCTTTTCCGTAAGATTTTCCAAACCGTCGGCTGTGGTACGTTTAGCTCCCTGCTTGCTTTATTCGTCGACTTCCGCGGGCTACGCGTGAAACTTGCCCGCATGCGTTCAACCGTTTCTTCGCTCACTGCAGGCCGACCCGTTGATTTCCCCTTACAGAGGCATCCAGAAGCTTTAAACTGCGCATACTATCGCCGAATGGAGTTAGCAGTTGGTGGATCTTTGGTGAACTTCGTCCTGAAGTGTCGTTGCACTGTTATGACTGACTGATGTGAGTGCATTTCAAGCACGACATACGCTTTCTCGGCTCCTGTCGCCATTTTATCTCACTGCGCTCTAGAGCGCTCTGGCGGCAGAAACCTGAAGTGCGGCTTCAGCCGAACAAAACTTTATGAGTTTTTCTACGTATCTGTAGTGTGTCGTGACCATATGTCAATGAATGGAGCTACAGTGAATTTATGAAATCGCTTCAATCATTTGTAATAGCCCTGTACTTTCTTCCAGGAATGTGCGTCCCACAGTCTATGCAAGAGAACTTCTGTTAAGTTTGGAGAGTGTGAGATGAGGTACTGGCGGAAGTATAGGTGTGAGGAGGGATCGTCAGTCGCGCTTTGACAACTCAGTCGGTACAGCACTTACCCGCCAAAATCAAAGGTCGGGAGTTCGAGCCAGTGTCCTGCACGCAGTTTTAGTCTGCCTTGAAGTTTCAGATCAGAGCACCCTCCACTGCAGAGCGAAAATTCATTCTGAAAACAATCCCCCAAGACTGTAGCTAAGCCATGTTTCCGCAGTATCCTTTCTTTCAAGACCGTAGCTCCGCGCGGTATGCAGGAGAACTTCCATGGCGTTTGGAAGGCGGGAGATACTGCCGGAAGGATAGCTGTGAGGGTGGGTCGTGAGGAGGTGGAGCAGTTGCCTACGAAAGGCGAAGGTCGCAGGTTCGAGTCCCAATCCGGCATACGCTTTTAATATGCCGCCCTTCGACTTTTAGAACTGCTGTCTGGTTTCTTTACAACTTGTTCCACATGTTTTTATCCCTGATACCTTCAGAATTTTATATTCGAATCAACATTGCCAAAAGCTTTATTTTAATCTACAAAATTTATAAAGGCAGGTTTGCCTTTCTTTATTCTATCTTCTAGGATAAATCGTAGGGATTTTCAATTCTTCTGTAAATGATTCCTGTATGTATTTAGTAACCATGGGTTATTAAATTTATGGTTCGGTAATATTCACATCTGACAGCTCCTGCCGTTTCTGAAATCAGATTTAATACATTATTCTTGAAGTATGAGAGTAACTCCACCAAGTGGAGTAGATTTGTCGCGACTGGCTCTCTGAAGCATATCAGTGAGAATGAGGGTATGTCATCTATTCCAGCAGCCTTGATTCGAATTATATCTTTTAGCGCTCTCTTAATTTTTTCTCGCAATATCGTGTATCCCCTCTCACCTACACCTTCTTCATCTTTTCTTTCTATTATATAGTCCTCGTGGTTTTTTTCCTCATGTGGACCCTCTGTACCTTGACTCCAGCTTCGATCTTTCTCTTCTTTCCTTAGTACCTGACTTACTTCTCTTTCCGCCAAAAGCCTCTTCAGTTTTCCTATAAGCGGCATCTGTCTTTAGTAATACATGCTTCTACATTCTCACATTTGTCCTGCAGCAATTCCTTCTTCGCCATTTTGTACGTTTTGTCAATCTGAGTTTGTAGGTATCTGTATTCCCTTTGGCTTCTTCACTTGCTTGCAAATACGCGTAGCTGTGAATTATACTGTACCATTTATCAACTCAAGACTCAACTAAGAGAGGAACTTGATTATCATTTTCGACATTTATGTAAAAACTGGATCCCGCTACCGCTAAAGTTTCTCCTCTAATTGATTTTCCCGTTACTTTTGTATAAAAAAAAAAAAGGTTCAAATGGCTCTGAGCACTATGGGACTTAATATTTATGGTCATCAGTCCCCTAGAACTTAGAACTACTTAAACCTAACTAACCTAAGGACATCACACAACACCCAGTTATCACGAGGCAGAGAAAATCCCTGACCCCGCCGGGAATCGAATCCAGGAACGCGGGCGTGGGAAGCGAGAACGCTATCGCACGACCACAAGCTGCGGACTACTTTTGTATCACCCAGTAAATTTCTTTTAGGTATCTAGGCTTAAAGTCACCGCCTGGATGCATGAGTCCTCACTTTGACGCAGTCACGGCGCTAGCCCACTGCTTACACCGTGTTAAGCGAGTTAACTATTCGACCGAAGTCGTTATCCCGTACACAATTTTTTGAGACACCTATGCGCAGCGTCTAAGAAAAGCACCGCTAGCGACGTGACAACTCCCAATGGTAGACAGACAGGAGAGAGTTATGTTTTGTCGATTGGTGGCTGTCATCAACACAAAGCGCTTTTCACAGAGAGGACCGGGAGCGTTGTCCTGCCGATTGAACCTGAAGACGCGACGTCAGCCTGCGGCCAGAACAGCAGTGTTGCCGCGCCACGTTTAGTGATGGGTCAACCGACTGTTTTTAACAGCCGACCAGTTAGTCAACTGCTTTTGCGTTGAGTCGGTTTTTCTCAGTCGAGTGACAGAACCGAATGAAACTACCCTCTACGGCCATATCAAATGTACGAATGTTTTTATCTCATTTATTCACCGGGCTTAAGTGGTTTCACTCAATGACTGAAACAAGTCTTCTTCCGTTGCGACGGTTATGTGAATGTTTTTATCTCACTCACTGCGTTTGAATGATATCATTGAATGTCAGACAACCGACTGACAAGTCTCTGTTCGTTACGGCCGCTATACAAAAGTTTTGAAGTCTCTGGGTTTGAGTGATTTTATTTATATACTTTTTCAGCCTTTTCGGTTATACATGAGCAATACTAGGGTTGGCAACATTTTTAGAGGCAAATGAGGTATTTTATTTCAAGGATAGGTGAATAAAAGTATATTTCTAAAACTAAAATATTTTCAAAATATTTGTATAAAGCCACTGAAATACGAATTTTCGTACTTGTAGCATTAAAAATCATTTTTTCGTTGGGTTCAAAAGTCTAGTATCTGGTGCTGCACTATAAATCTATCTATATATAAATGAACAATCACTTTTTAATACGTTTTTATTGGTCGGTAAAAATTTTGCAGTTGATTTTAAACTAACTTTCAGATAAGCTAGCGACTTGAAACTTTCAATATAGCTGAGAAACGTATGACACTGCAGTATTAGCGCGCTTTAGTGTCTAGTATGTGGCAGAGATTACTTTGTTTTTCTGTCGATCTATTTGTCGGTTCAAATTTTGCAACTGATTACAAAATGACTTCCCGGTAAGGTAAAAGACTTTAAACTTTCAACTTAGCTCGGAGCTGAGTGACAATGCAGTATCAACTCGCTTTCTTTTCTGGTGTGTGGCGGAGAGTGGTTTGTGTAGCACTGTTTTTTCCCTGTTTTCCTGTTCCCAGTCGCAAAAGTTTCGCAATTAAGAATGACTGCTGCTAAGCTTCAGTGTGAGCTCGATTTTCTCTCTTTTGTATTCGAGATCTCTTAGCGAGATATACGTGGGAGGAAGTAATACACTGGCTGAC
Organism: Schistocerca piceifrons; assembly: GCF_021461385.2. Classification (NCBI taxonomy): domain Eukaryota; kingdom Metazoa; phylum Arthropoda; class Insecta; order Orthoptera; family Acrididae; genus Schistocerca; species Schistocerca piceifrons. Next base: position 55,542,139 of record NC_060144.1, on the reverse strand, counting down.
CCAGATGAAGAGAAAGTGAAATAAACCTGAAATTTACCACATGACTTTGTTGTAATCTCATCAGAATATTTGAAATCAATTTAAAAATTTCTCACATAGAAGTCTAAAAGGCAGAAAATAGCTATTTAAATAAAAAATTTTTTGTATAGCACATTTTTCACTTGAAAAGAAATGATGAATTAATCAGTCAGTATGTAAAATTGCTGCGGTGTCAAATGTTTTCATTCAACTGCTCCCACAGACTGCTTTCAGTCGAAAAAATAAATGAATAATAATCCAACTGACACGTAAAACTACAACCGACTTACTCGATAGTTTTCATTCGGCTTCTTCGACAGACTGCTTTCAGTCAAAAGGATGACTCAGTAGCCACATGAGCGCATGTACGATACTAATATGCCGGAGACGGTGGACTGAACGATGCCAAAATTACGCGAAATTATTATGTGGTATGGCCGGCCGTTGTGGCCGAGCGGTTCTAGGCGCTTCAGTCTGGAACCGCTCGACCGCTACGGTCGCAGGTTCGAATCCTGCCTCCGTCATGGATGTGTGTGCTGTCCTCAGGTTAGTTAGGTTTAAGTAGTTATAAGTTCTAGGGGACTGATGACCTCAGATGTTAAGTCCCATAGTGCTCAGAGCCATTTGATCCATTTTTATTATGTGGGATGACATTAATTAAACTCCAGATCCTTACAAACAGGCACTTCATGCAAAAGATTCTACGCTAACCATACGGTTAATACCAAACAAATAACTGAACGCAGATGGCGAAAACACACGGTAGTACGTCGCTTATAGAGGATAGGATGCTAAAACTGAAAAAACTCTTTAAGTAAACCGGGGCAGTTTTTTAATCGAAGACGGCCAATTTCAATAATATTCAGCGAACTCTAATTGAACTTACTTGAGAAATTAATTCTGATGACGCAAACCTAGCATACGAAAAATGTCGGGCACATGTTGCCCGAAACTACTCAAACAGTATTCGTATAAAAATTGGTAAAATTCTCACATAAAATTGTCATCATCTCTAATATTCACTTAATCGACCTCATCGCGTAAGGGAGGTCACACGAAAACTTAGCCTGTGTTCTCTTGTGCAACCTTTAACATCCCTAAGGAATTTCATTTCTTGTGCGTGAATCCAGCTTTCTTGCTTCTTGGTAATCACTGGGACTCACTTCCATAGAGTAGTGGGGAAACTGCAACAGTTTTGTAAAATTTAATCTGAGTGTCTTTCCGGGTTTTATTTTTTTTGGTTTCTGTTAATTTCTCCACATACCCGGCTGAATTTACTAAGCTTAAATTCAATATCACTGCTGTAGCCATACACAATTTCACATCCGAGGTAATTGAAATGGTTCTCTTGCTCTATCACTATTTTGGTTCTGATTGGTTCTTTCCGCATGAAGGCCATTGCCTTAGTTTTTTCTTATTTTTTTATTCTTATTGGTTTTAGCAAGCAGATTGCTTTTTGAAGGTCATCTTCCTTAGCTGCGCCTTTAAAGCGGCGCCTTTAAATAACCGGAACATATTGGCTAAGGCAGATAACAACGAAAGAAAATCCTGATCCTCCTAGAAGGGGGTCGAGCAGATGGCTGGCAAGAACTCTCAGAAAACACAGACTACTCCAGGTACCCAAACGAGCTTCCGAAAATTTCTAGCTATTATTTGTTACTAATTTTTAAAATACATTTACCCAAATAAATAGCGACAGCCTGATAGTCACAAAGGACGTCATTCATAGTACTATCCGATTACCTTAAACGATTGCAGTGTGATAAATGAAAAGCACTACTTTGCTTTTGTTCTACAGTACCGGTATTACTTTTATAGTGTTAACCGGTTTTCGGCTTACAAGACCATATTCAGACATTTAATGTCTTGTAATGCTCAAAATAAAGCAAAACTTTCATTGGTCATTTACATGGTTCAAAATCGTATTTTCCTTTTAGTATCATTGTTACGTTGTTTACGGAACTCTTATTTCCTCTTAAATATCGAGAAAGTTCCTGAAGTTTGTGACATTAGTGAATCTACGTAGAGGTGCGACAAAGTACAAAAAAATATAGAAAAACGACACTTCGCATCATTAAGGAACTATCTGTCATCACTTGTTAGTGCATGACGGCGTCCTTATACCTGTAGTGACAAAAAAAAGTAATAATAAAGACCGTGGGTGAGGTTTTTAACGCCCTGCTGGAAAGTGTCGTGTACGAGACCTTACAGAAAAAAGCAACACTGACGCTCCATATGAATGGACTCACAAAATGTATTAGATTGGTGCATGTCGCCTTCGCAGAATATCCCATTTGAGTCCACACACGCTTGCGTCTGCTCCCGCATGCCGCTTCCCTTGAGACTGTGCAGGAGCTCTGTATCGTTTGACTCCTCGTAAAGTTCAGTAACACGTCAGTAGTAAACTGCTCGTCCACTGCCACGCAGCTGATGGATTTTGATGAAATAGAGCTTGAGGCCATAGGTCAAGGCTGAAAAACAGTCATGCACCAATACGCCATGACACGGTATTTCCTTTGTAATGAGAACAAACATCTACATGTACTGCAACTTGCACGTGTGTGGGCAATAATCCGTTGACTGTAGACCAACAGTGCATGATACTGCTTTACTGATTCTTTTTCTTTTTAATCATCACTATTCTGACTGGTTTGACGCAGCCCACCATAAAATTCCTGTCGTGTGCCAACCTCTTCATCTCAGTCTAGCAAATGCATTTTACTTCCTCAATTGCTAGTTGTCCAATTCCTGCCATTCCCTGTACGTTTTACCCTCTATATGTCCCAACAAAGTCCTATCATCCTGTCCCTTCGTCTTGTCTGTGTTTTCCATATGCTCCTACCTTGATTATGTGTAGAGCCTCCTCATTCCTCACCCTATCAGTCCACTTCATTTTCAACATTCGTCTGTAGCACCCACAGTACATGTTTCGCTACCATACAACGCTGTTCTCCAAATGTACGTTGTCGTAAATTTATTCCTCTAATTACGGCCTACGTTTGATACTAGTAGACATCCCTTGGCCAGGAGTGCCGTCGTAGCAAGGCCTAATCTGCTGTAAATGCCCTCCTTGCTTCTTCCGTCATGGGTTATTTTGCTGCCTAGGAGGCAGAATTTCTTCACTCCATTTACTTCGTGGTCCCCAATTTTGATGCCAATTTTATCGTTTACCTCAAGTCCGATATTTCTCATTACTGTCGCCTTCCTTCGGTATCCTCTCAATCCACATTCGCTGCTTATTAAACAATTCATTAGATTCAACACGTCCTGCAGATTTTCTTCACTGCCGGCCGCTGTGGCCGAGCGGTTCTAGACGCTTCAGTCTGGAATCGCGCGACCGCTACGGTCGCGGATTTGAATCCTGCCCGGGGCATTGATGTGTGTGGATGTGCTTAGGTTAGTTAGGTTTAAGTAGTTCTAAGTTCTAGGGGACTGATGACCTCAGATGTTAAGTCCCATAGTGCTCAGAGCCATTTGAACCATTGATGTGTGTGGATGTGCTTAGGTTAGTTAGGTTTAAGTAGTTCTAAGTTCTAGGGGACTGATGACCTCAGATGTTAAGTCCCATAGTGCTCAGAGCCATTTGAACCATTTTTTTCTTCTCTTCCACTGAGGATGGCAATGTCAACAGCGAATATTATTATGGATATCGTTTCACCTAGAATTTGAATTCCACTCTTGATCCTTTGTTTTATTCCTATCATTGCTTCTTCGACGAACAGTTTGAACAGTGAGACTGCACGTCTGTCTCACACCGTTTTTAATCCGAGAACTTAGTTACTTGTCTTCTATTCTGACTGTTTCCTCTCTATTTTTGTACGTATTGTATATTATCTGTCGTTTCTTGTAGCTTAATCCGATTTTTTCATAATTTGGAACATATTGCCTCATTTTACATTTTCGAACACATTTCTGGGTCGATAAATCCAACAAATGTGTCTTTATTTTTCTTAGGTCTTGCTTTTATTATCAATCGCAACGTCATGAACGATATATGAATCAGCGTCTTCTTTTTATATTGAAATACTGCACATTTTGAACAGAAAAATGGACCTATTTATTTTTATGTTATATGACACACTGCTTTTCGTTTCCTCTACTTCCATTCCAGTGAGCTTAAATGCTTGAAAGTGAGAAGGAAATGAAAATAGGTAACTTTATAGTAGGAGTAGAACGAGTTTTTACCAACTTCACCTATGAGGGCAAATTCAGCAAAAGGAAGTCATCACCAAAGATAAACGGTGTTATCAGGTTTAGAGATGTCCGGTTGCTCACAGCCAATGAGTGTGAAAAAGGAACCGTTGCTCTCCTATCCCCCCCACCCCCCAATACTGCAGTTGTTCGGCTGGTGTTGGAAGTGTGCACAGATTCCGTCAGGGATTCTCTGGTAAACGTAAAAAGAAATCAATAGGAATGTGCTAGTTTGTTATAGAAAACGCTAATAGTTTGACTTGCAGCATCGACATCGTCAGAGAAACCTCGAGAGACATATTAGTTGTTATTAAACGGGTGGTTCAAATGGTGGAAGCGGGACTTAGAGCTGAGTATTCACGTCGAGTGTGAACCTTCAGTTTACGCTCTAAATACGTTTTAAGCGAGGTTGCGAAGTGTTGGAAGAGGTAAGGGAGTTCTGTAGCCAAAACGTTATGACGACTGCCTACCGCAACATGGATGCCTCCTGGTGGCGTTGTGGACAAGTGACGCGGTAACAGAAATGTGTAAGCGGAGCAGACACTGACGAGGGATCGCACCAGCGAAGATCGGGCTGCAAATGGGGAAATCCATTGAGATAAGCTACGATAAAGGGCTGATTATTATTACGGAGAGGCTGTGAACGAATATCCCGAAAACGGCGAAGCTTGTCCAGTGTTCACGTGCTACTGTCGTGAGCATCTATGAAAGGAGGTGAGCCGTGGCGGCTGGCACTAGGGTGTACTACTTGCATCGCTGATATCGATATTCGGCTGTCTCGCTATCTCTGACTGCTCCCCCCGGCGGGTCTTCCGGGTGAACGTGTGACGGGTGAGTCTCCGGTCGGCGTTCATCGAGCCAACTTGTGCCGAAAGCTAGCTGGCGTCCCTAACCGTGGTACATGATGGGCCTCTCGCCGTGCTCGCCGCCCTTGCCTTTGGTCGCTTCGAATGTACGGTGCCGATCACTGGGCGCCTTGGCGTGCAAAACTTGTGGTGGGGGTTCGTCGTCTCACGCTGAACAGCTTCCCAGCTCGTAATTTGCAAGCTCCAAGTTATTTTGTGTTTAACTAAGAAGATTGTTGAAACTTATTGTGGCTTAGGTAGCTGCCGGAGATGGTTCTGAACTTGGTTCCACAGTGGCTACTTTAAGGACGCTGGTGTTCCTCATTTCGTTTCTCATCATTTCTGGAGTGTGTGTTTTAAGTGGTTTTCATGCAAGTTTTAACTTGTTTTAGGACATACTGACCGCTTGGGGACTGGTGGCCGTTGTGTACGCGTCCGGCAGCCATAGAGTTAATGGTTTAATCATTTGTCACGGCAGGATTTGGTATGTTTATTTAATGTTGAAAGTGCCTTAAGGCAACTGCAAGAGATCTCTAAGTTTCCTGCTAATTTACTGGGAGACGGGTACTGTTAATTACTCCATAAGAATTTGGGGGCATGGTTGTTATACATTTCAGTGCGGCTGTGATTTGACCTTGTTTTCATTGCAATCTATTTGTGCTGCAGGTCATTTGTTAAGTCTGCTCGTTTCCTGGCGTCGGTGCGGTTATGGATTCTTGTCAGGCCCGCGCATTGTGAGGCAAGTCGGACTATACATAAATATATACCGCCTGCTTGTGAGCCTGTGCGCAAGCCGTGGGGAGTGAACACTTGTATTGCCTGCCGGCCGTAGCGTTATTGCTACCAAATACTGCTGTGGGCCTTAACGCTATTCTCTAAAGTTAAGTGAGGTCACTTTGTTAATGTTAGCGTTTCCGTAAGTTATTTTACTGGTTATTACTAGCCATTCTTATTCAGCTCTTATGTTAATCATTTTTGTATCTTTAATAAATGTGCAACTTGTTATTTTTCCTGTGTGCCAGTTTTGCGACCTTTGTTAGCCCTCTTTGCGTTTTTAGTATAAGCATGTTTCACTGTGGACCTTTATGTGCGCAGTTCAGTTTTATTAATCTTTAGGAATTTTTTTTTTTTTTTTTAAATGAAGTTATGGTATTATGTGGCTGTGTAGCTTTGGGTTGGAAGTATATAGTGTTACTAGCCTTTTGAGATATGGTTAAACAAGAACGATTGTTTATCATTGATTATTCACCGTGCCTACTATTTATCTTTTTGGTTGCGGATGCAAAATATGATTCTTATTCGTGTTTATGTAATTCACTGAAAGTGAAAATTTGTATATTGCATCCGTAAGAGGGCAAAAGTCCGAATTTGAGTTTGTAGTAAAGTCTGAGTCAAATTAAAATTGTAAAATAATCACAAGCTTGTCCATCACCAGTGATCCCAGGCTTCCTATTTTCATTAAATAACTGTGGTCAGATAGTAATTTTGATTTTCTAAAGAATTCAGTAGTAGCACGGTTCAAGAGTTACAAGGACAGTGGAACCACCACTAGGCTCTTCACAGAACGTGGGATTCAGAGGCTTGGCTGCTCTGTAAAGTAGGATAGATGGTGACCTGTTTCATCTCTGCCGAAAGAACACAATGCTGGTGCACGTACAACTCTTTCGAAGCACACAGTTCATCGTACGTAGCTGAACAAGGAGCTCTGCAGCAGCCCACCCCTACGTGTTCACATTTGATCCAGCGCCATCGTCAATTACGATTACAATAGGCACGGGACCATCAGTATTCGATCTTCGATCAACGGAAACGTGTCGGCGTTTTGCTTCACTGGGTCGATGTTCGTCTCTACCAACGCCGTCATCGACATGAACCGTGGCTCGGAACGTGCAGCGCGCCACGGATACAGGCGGGTGCGAGACATTCTGCCGCGATTGCATGGGACCTGTGGTAGTGATCGAAGACACGCTGACAGCTGTGAACCACCTGCATCATGCTTGATGTCTTCTCCGACGGCAATGTCATCTTTCAGATGCTTAACTGTCCGTGTTTCGGAGCCGCAACCGTGCTACAGAAGTTTGAGGAGCGTTATGGTGAACCCACGTTGATGTGTCGGCGACCAATTTCTCCTGATGTAAATGCTATGGAACGCCTCCGGGTCGCTATGGCGCATCACCGCGTACACGGATCAGCGGCCCGTTATTTACGCTAATTACATGACCTGCGCGGAGACGTCTAATGCCACGTACCTCCGTAAACCTATCAACAAACTGTCGAATACCTGAGACGCAGAATCAGTGATGTATTTCGTTCCACAAAGACGGACAAACCATCTATTAAGCTGCCGATCATAGTGTTTTGGCACTTCAGTGTATATCTGATGAGCAAAACACCCATTAAATTTCGCTGAATGTGATATTCACGCCGAGACTACAACATGTTTGCCGCTACCATGGCATCAAAAAGCATTAGTGCATGGTTTCCTGCATAACCTGAAAAAGGCACTCTGTGCTCACGAGTCTCAGGATAACCACTACTTTTGGTTGCAGAAAGGCTTCTCGCCTAGTCGTCTTATATGCTTGTTCTGCTTTCGTTCAGCTTTTGTTTGTCAGCAGCAGGTGGACTTCTTTTGAATGTTCCACACATTTTTCGCCGACTTCGTAGTTTCTCTGACGTGAATACTTGAGCTACCGTGACGGGTGTTCCCGGCTATAGACAAGTACGCTGGTTAACTTGCAATGTTCGCTTTGCGGTTCACCAGTCACAGTTATTTCTGTAATGCATTACCAATAATCAATAGTTCTTCTGCTTTCTTGATGTTTCCATTTTATGTAACACCTGAAACAGTGTACTTGGGCACACTTAATTTCTCTAAAATACCAGGTGATCAAAAAGTCAGTATAAATTTGAAAAACTAATAAATCACGGAATAATGTAGATAGAGAGGTACAAATTGACACACATGCTTGGAATGACATGGGGTTTTATTAGAATCGGAAAAAATACAAAAGTTCAAAAAATGTCGGACAGATGGCGCTTCATCTGACCAGAATAGCAATAATTAGCATAACAAAGTAAGACAAAGCAAAGATGATATTCTTTACAGGAAATGCTCAATCTGTCCACCATCATTCCTCAACAATAGCTGTAGTCGACGAATAATGTTGTGAACAGCACTGTAAAGCATGTCCGCAGTTATGGTGAGGCATTGACGTCGGATGTTGTCTTTCGATCACGATACACTTGCGACTTCAGGTAACCCCAAAGCCAATAACCGTATGGACTGAGGTCTGGGGACCTGGGAGGCCAAGCATGACGAAAGCGGCGGCTGAGCACACGATCATCACCAAACGACGCGCGCAAGAGATCTTTCACGCGTCTAGCAGTACTTTGTTTTGTGTTTTTTTTTTCAAGTAAAACCCCAAGTCATTCCAAGCATGTGTGTCAATTTTTACCTCTCTATCAACATTATTCCGTGATTTATTAAGTTTTCAAATTCATACTGACTTTTTGATCACCCGGTATCTACGAGAAGAGTCAAACTCGTGGCCACCTGCGACCGCTTTCCGTTCGAAATCACTCATTTCCGCTGTTGAGTCATTGCGAGAATTATACGTCTGTGAATCTAAGATTCTGGGCGTATTGTGTTTGCCCCACTCGTGGCCTAATATTGCACGGAAGCGTTCAGTGGGGTGTTAGCAGTCGTCTGTATCAATAGAGTAAGTTCTTAGAATTTAAATGTCGTTATTATTTTTAGTGCCGTCTCCGTTTTATAGAGTACCAAAGCCTTCTTTACTGCTGTTGTAAAGGCTATTTTCCCCCACTATTCCCCCGGAGTACAGGCGCGCTATTTAATTTATTTGTATCAGGTCGTCGTCATCTAGATTAGGCTAACCGAGAGACGTGTTGGCCAATAAAGTTGCTGAGCGCTCCGTCGTCAGGGCTGCAATAAAAGGGGCGAGTGGGAGCCAGGACGCGTCCAGACGTCTGTTCTGCTCCGGCAGGGACGGCCACCCTCCAGGTCCGGCTAATTGGACAATGCTGCGGGGGTAATTGCCGTGTGGGCAATTAGAATAGTGAGCAGGCGGGCGGAGAGATCTGTCTACAGTCATCGCCATTAGGACGACATGCGCAATAAATTAACGTAATGGCGGAGCGCCGCACTGCACCGGCAGCTGACGCGATACCGCCGCGGCGGCTGTGCTTCTTGGGAACATCAATAGGGATCACTATACAAACGTCTGCTGTCAGTAAAGTATGGCATCGTATACCGTGAGATACAATACGCACTGCACACTCCGGTACAACAGGTGCTAGAATATTCGTAGGTCATTTACTTTCGTGTAAGAACTAATATGGTATGAAATTTTCCACCAAAGGAAACATAGGACAATAGTACACTACTGGCCATTAAAATTGCTACACCACGAAGATGACGTGCTACAGACGCGAAATTTAACCGACAGGAAAAAGATAATACTGTGATACGCAAATGATTAGCTTTTCAGAGCATTCACACAAGGTTAGCGCCGGTGGCGACACGTACAACGTGCTGACATGAGGAAAGTTTCCAACCGATTTCTCATACACAAACAGCAGTTGACCGGCGTTGCCTGGTGAAACGTTGTTGTGATGCCTCGTGTAGGGAGGAGAAATGCGTACCATCACGTTTCCGGCTTTGATAAAGGTCGGGTTGTAGCCTATCGCGATTGCGGTTTATCGTATCGCGACATTGCTGCTCGCGTTGGTCGAGATCCAATGACTGTTAGCAGAATATGGAATCGGTGGGTTCAGGAGCTGGATCACAGCAGTCGGGATGACAGGCATCTTATCCGCATGGCTGTAACATATCGTGCAGCCACGTCTCGAGCCCTGAGTCAACAGATGGGGACGTTTGCAAGACAACAACCATCTGCACGAATAGTTCGACGACGTTTGCAGCAGCATGGACTATCAGCTCGGGGATCATGGCTGCGGTTACCTTTGACGCTGCATCACAGACAGCAGCGGTTGCGATGGTGTACTCAACGACGAACCTGGGTGCACGAATGGCAAAACGTCATTTTTTCACGTGAATCCAGGTTCTGTTTACAGCATCATGATGGTCGCATCCATGTCTGGCGACATCGCGGTGCACGCACATTGGAAGCGTGTATTCGTCAGCGCCATACTGGCGTATTACCCGGCGTGATGGTATGGGATGCCACTGGTTACGCGTCTCGGTCACCTCTTGTTCGCATTGACGGCACTTTGAACAGTGGACGTTACATTTCAGATGTGTTACGACACGTGGCTCTACCCTTCATTCGATCCCTGCGAAACCCTACATTTCAACAGGATAATGCACGACCGCATGTTGGAGGTCCTGTACGGACCTTTCTGGATACAGGAAATGTTCGACTGCTGCCCTGACCAGCACATTCTCCAGAGCTCTTACCAATTGAAAACGTCTGGTAAATGGTGGCCGAGCAACTGGCTCGTCACAATACGCCAGTCACTACTCTTGATGAACTGTGGTATCGTGTTGAAGCTGCGTGGGCAGCTGTACCTGTACACGCCATCCAAGCTCTGTTTGACTCAATGCCCAGGCGTATCAAGGCCGTTACTACGGCCAGAGGTGGTTGTTCTGAGTACTGATTTCTCAGTATCTATGCACCCAAGTTGCGTGAAAATGTAATCACATGTCAGTTCTAGTATATTTGTCCAATGAATACCCGTTTATGATCTGCATTTCTTCTTGGTGTAGCAATTTTAATGGCCAGTAGTGCAGAAAGTTGTCCATCAGATTCTGTGTCGGACACTCATGAGTTGGCACCGTTACACTGGTGCCGGAAAATCAATAAATTACCTCGCTGGTGTGTTACATTATCTCACACACACGGGCTCATGTTCTATAATCCTATTTCCGGTTTTTCCGTTAATTGCTGGCACTCTGAGCAGAGGGGTGAACGTGCAGTTTTAGTTCGTGAACGTCATAATGTTAAGCAAAGTGGTGGACAGTATGCTTTCGAGCACATTTGTAATGTATGGATAAGTACCCGTTCACTCGTTGCAATGACGTCTGACCGTCCGTTCGCGTCTTTAAAGGCATTTTGCTGCTGATAATCGCGTTATGGAATATCTGTGATATATTGGTCGTAAAATTTCGTAATTGAAACCGGAGTTGGAAATATGAAAGGCTTCCCTGTCTTCGAGATGCAATTTAATCGGCAGATGAGAACGATAAACTTGTGAGGAGATGGCGATTAGACATTTGTGACATACAAGCAGAGATATTTCTTTTCCGTGGCTCTCCTCGGTTTCCAGTTAGTTTTATTGTTTTCGACAATCACTGACGTTCGGCGCGTATCTTACATTGCTGCCTAGTAATAATTCAATACATCTTTTTCGATGATTATGATTCCAGGCCATAAACCAATTGCTGCAGAGATTTTAATGGCTTGAGAGTGGTATGAAGACGGAATAAACATGTAAGGTTTCAGGTAGGGTTTTTTCCTCTGCAACTTACAAAAGTATAAATGAAAGAAATAGTTATTTAGATAGGTAAAGGTAAAGAAAATAGTTCTTTATGGGGAGTTACGAGCATAATTCATTTAGTTATTTTCCTGAGAGTTATAGCAATCAGTAATAATTTTTCAAATAGAACATTATTTTTATCTATCTTGTTGCTAATGTATTTAAACCAACTGGTACCAATCGGATGAAACTGTATTTCTGTTAACTGTAGTTAGGGAATTACAAACGTTCAGTCTATTAGGGATCGATGCAAAATGCTGCACATAACTGGGTGTGTTTAGATATAAATTCTGTGGAAATTTGTGGTAAGGTCTTGTGGATCAAACGCTGGGGTCATCGGTCCCTATGCTTACACACTATTTAGTCTAATTTAAACTAACCTACGCTAAGGACGACATGCCCGAGAGAGGACTCGAACCTCCGACAGGGGGAGCCTCGTGGACCGTGACAAGACGCCTCGGACACGCGGCTATAAAGCCTGTCTGCGAGATATTAATTTGAGTGAGATGTTCATAAGAGTGTCCATTTTCCTGAATGCACAACTCAATGTCTTACACTTTCTGACACCATCAGCTTTACCTCTCGTCCTCACGTCGTTTATAATGCGTACTGAATTGCGTATTTAGTAAAATAGGCATTCGTTTCAACACCCCACTTAATGGAACGTCCTGTGTCCGGACCTTTCATCCAAACACAGCCAGTCATGTAGAGTATTTTGCATCCACCCGTAAAACTTTGAAATTTTCTAGCCCGCTCCCAAAATGATAGAAATTTGATTTAAATTCATTTGCACACAATAGTTGTATGATAAAAAAATTTGTTGCGGTTAGGAAATTGTACTTGGTTGTTGTTACTTTCAGGAAATTACCTGAATCAACTATGTTCAGAACTCTGGAGAAGGAGTAACGTTTCTACTCTTTACCTGCCCACATAAATATCTTACCAGGGTAACAAATGCATAAACAAACAAGTATTCAAATGGTTCAAATGGATCTGAGCACTATGGAACTTAACATCGGAGGTCATCAGTCCCCTAGAACTTAGAACTAGTTAGAACTAACTAACCTAAGGACATCATACACATCCATGCCCGAGGGAGGATTCGAACCTGCGATCGTATCGGTCGCGCGGTTCTAGACTCAAGCCCCTAGAACCGCTCTGCCACTGCGGCCGGCAAACAAGTATTCCTTTCACTTACTATTTTGTAAGTTACATAGAAAAGCACCTTACCTGAAACACCGTTAATGTACTTGATAACTTTCTAGGGCATGTTAAGTTTCTTGTACAATATTTAGTGAACCTTGTGAGGGAGTTAAACAACATTCCCTTATCCAACTGTCTGGAACCGCGCTGCTGCTACGCTCGCAGGTCCGAATCCTGCCTCGGGCATGGATGTGTGTGATGTCCTTAGGTTAGTTAGGTTTAAGTAGTTCTAAGTTCAAGGGTCTGATGACCTCATATGTTAAGTCCCATAGTGCTCAGAGCCATTTGAACCTTAGCCAGCTCTAATATTATCTACAGAAGAAGTCCTACAAACTTAGTATTTGGGTTTCCAGTACGATTAATACTAGTAAGTTTAAATTATACTTTGTACACTTAATCCGTAACTCTTTCCCACATCCAAGGCTCCGATTTCGAAGGCATTTGCGGAACATAACATACGTGTTGTCATGCACGAATGGTAATGTTGGCTGGGGTAACCACTGCACGGGCTCGGGCATCTGTCAGAAGCCTGCTCTCCATCGACGCTCACTGACCTCTTTCCTCGTAGATTTGGTGTGATGAGTCGTGAGTCTATTTGTAGAACGCAGATGAGAGTAACGGAAGCATGTAGTGTTCCGCTTGCTTTGAATGACAATGATGACGATGGAAGGGAGAGGATGAAAGCCGTTGCTGACACATAGCCTACACCATCCGAATACCATCAAGGGGGCCACCGAACTTAACGTCCCAATCCGATGGACGGATAACCATCACCAGCGTCGCATGGCCTTACTTCATGAGACTCTGTCCAGAGGTTTGGAATTTAATCCAGGAAACTGGTGCAAGGACTGGTGATCAGGAACTTTACGCCACCACCTCTCTTCCCGTTGTCGAGAAAATGGTGGCAATGAAAATTTCACCACCCGTACTCGACACGGCTTACCTCCGAATCTAGTTTCACTACAGAGGCACGCTTTAGCAACCACGGCTGCACAGGCAGATTGTTGTCATGCAATAAATAATTTACGAATTTCATTACTACATTGACAGGGGAGCGACTGAAACTATTTGGTTCCAGAGACTTTTTCAAGTCTCAAATATCTATGACGTACATTTGTATACTGAAGCGACGAATGAAAATTTGTACCGAGGCGGATATTCGAACGTGAGTCTCCTGCTCCCTAGTCAAACGCGCCAGCCACTACGCCACCCTGCCACAGTGGCTTTGCTCAACTGGGTGGACGACCCTAGCACACCTTCCTCCTCAGTGCAAATTCCCATTGACGCCTCTGCCCACTTCGTACTCCCCTGCATTGCAGAGGCTCTTCCCCTGTACTGGAACAGCAACTCAGCATCGAACGAAATGGGGGATTCCGCTTGAAACGTAATCATGGGTACTTTAATCTAACGAAGTTATGTAGTTCCAGAGACCTCATCTCTTCAATCTGCTTATATAGATCACCATTTAATTTCTTAAGCAGCTAAGTTTAAATATCTGCCATCAGACTTCGCCCCGTAATAGTCTCCTGATCTTTTTTCCGTGATGCCTGCAGATCTATTGCAGTCTGTTGCGTAGGACACGACTGTTAGTCTTTGTTTGCTAATGGACTGAATCATTCGAGGGGCTGATTTATTTTCAGTGAAGCTAATTCAATTTGTCGTCTAAGTTGTAAGCTGCAATTTGTCGTTAAGAGACGAATACTTTTTATTTTACTTATACTTTTGTATTCAAGACGTGATTCTATTGACTGTGACTATACAGCTTCAAAGATTCTTTTTTATGTGTTTCTTTGTTCGGAGAACTTGAAATTGCAGTGAGCCAAGACTGAATTCTTTTAGACTAGCAGATCTGTCCGCCAAAGGCGGTTCTGGTCTCGGAAACTGACATACGGCTGGGAGAGCGGTGTGCTGACCTCATGTACGTCCATATCCGCATCTAGTGACGCCTTTGGTCTGAGGATGACACGGCGGCCAGTCGGTACCTTTGGGCCTTCATGGCCTGTGCGGAAGGAGTTTAGTTTAGTTTAGCAGATCGATACGCTGTTTTTTCGATAGAATCTTTCCTCACAGAGAGACGTGTCTGAGATGCATCGTGGGAGAACCACTGCGGGGCCTCAGAGTAACAAGGAGTAGTCGGTCGAATACTGAAACCAATAATCTTGTGTGTGTGTGTCTGTGAGTGTGTGTGTGTGTGTGTGTGTGTGTGTGTGTGTGTGTGTGTGTGTGCGTGCGTGCGTGTGTTTGGTGCTAATGGGCGCTCACCGGCGAGGTTATCAGCGCCCTTAGACTACTTAAAATAAACGAATGTAATAAAATTTCTAAATTTTTTTTGCACTCTCGTGCACTCAAATCGACCACACACTCACTCTCTATCACATGTGCTAAAACAACGAAGAATGAGTAGAAGTAGCTGTACATCAGATTAAAACACAAGTAAAATAACAAAGGGGCTAAAAGAAGGGCGCAGGACTGTCACTGACTGACCACTCACAAGAAACATCGGTGAGCCAGTCTCCTTGTTAACACATTAAAACTATCACCCTAAAATCAGACAACAAATGTTAGAAAATTTAAAACTCGAACCACATTCGTTTTAACGTCACTTACAATGTAGGGCAGATTCGACGGAAAATTCACCTCGGCCCGCTGGTCGGAAAATAAAACACAATCCAATAAAATGTGGGCCGGCCGCTGTGGCCGTGCGGTTGTAGGCGCTTCAGTCCGGAACCGCGGGACTGCTACGGTCGCAGGTTCGAATCCTGCCTCAGGCATTGATGTGTGTGATGTCCTTAGGTTAGTTTGGTTTAAGTAGTTCTAAGCTCTAGGGGACTGATGACCTAAGATGTTAAGTCCCATAGTGTTCAGAGCCAGCCAATAAAATGTGGAGCACACTGACACCCTTTGATGTGGCTGCAAGTAGCTGCGCCATGGCCTGAGTTTGGGCTTAACTAGATGGAGCTTATTGTCTGTCACTTCGAGCCACTCATCCTCACACCGAAGCAAGACTCTGGACCTAAACAGAGAGGTTATAGCATGCAGGGGAATGGCACACTATAATAGCCCAGGTCCACAACATGCGTTCTTGGCTGCTAATCCGCCTTTTGTTCTCCACAATCCTCGTGTGGCCTGGTACTCAGCAGAATTACACCTCCTTCCACAGTCGTTGTGATTGGAGGAGTGCATCCTGGATATTCTGGACTACTTTCCAGAGAGTGAAGGACACTCAGAGAATCGGAACAGACAAGAAATTGAGCACTGGAAGAACATCTATCAGCTCCAGTGCCCACAAGATCGCATATCATTCTGCAGCAAAGGCAGTAAATTCCTAAGGTAGTCGGGCCTTGAGGGCACGATCTGGGAAAATGATAGAGCAACCAATGAAGTCCTCCTGTTTAGACCCATCCCTAAAGACAGCTACATAGTTGTGGTGTTTATATAAAATGTTAAAAAATATCGCATTAGAACAGAAACAGAAGTGCAGTTTCCCCTGTACTGCACCAAATATAAAAGTATGCTTGGCCTCTGAAGTAAATAGGGTGGCAGAAAGTTGAAACCCAGGACTTGTGAGCGTACTTGCTCCACAGCAAGGGGCTGCTGCACACGCCGCACACAGAGCCCAAACGCCACTGTGGCATGTGGACGGTTGTAGAAAACGCGTTTCAGTGGTGGACGAGCAACAATACGGTATGTAAGTGAAGTAGGGGCGGCGACGAACTTACGTGCCTGGTGCACCATGAGGAGCTGCCGCCGGACAGTGAGTGGCGCTCCCAGCACACAGACTGAATATTGGACTGATCTTGCAAACACCTGTGGCGAACCTAAACTCCTCATGGTGAGCAGCGTCAGTGATCTTTAAATAAGAAGGCCTCGCCGATCCACGCACCGTGTACCCACAGTACCGCCGGGAACGCGCGAGAGCCCTATAAAACTGGAGCAGATGCTCCCTGTGTGCTCACCTAGACCTGTGGCTGAGACAGGTTATGATGTTCTGTGCTTTCCGTGTTCTGGCTTTCAGGTCTCTCAGGTGTAGCAAACACGACAATTTGGAGCCAAAAATGAAATCCAGAAAACTCAGTGAGTCTCTAATTTGTAGGACGGTATCTCTGGTATCTAAGTCAGGTAAATCAAAAACACGAGAAGAAAGATTAAAACGAACACATACACACTGAGCTGCAGAAACCCGACTTTGCAGCCCGGTGCTCTAACCTCCGCACTGTAAGTTGCAACTGACGGCTCGTTGTTACGAATCTGGAGGAGGAACAGCAAAGTTGTCTACAATGCTGTTTATCACTATGGCAATGAGGGTAACACTTTAAATAATGCCCTGAATGACGCCATTCTCCTGCTCAAAACAAACTGACAGCCTGTCACCAACTTCGGTCCTAAAAGACCATATGAATATGGGGAGGTCGCCACGAAAGCCCCGTTGATGCAGTTGTGCAAGAATACTGTGTCTGCAAATACGTTGAAGAGGCAAAGAAACTGATACACCTGCGTAATATCGTTCAGCCCCCCCTCCCCCCCCCCCCCCCCCGAGAGGAGAGCACGCGTAAGTGCCAAGTGCCACACGACGACGTGGCATGGACTCGTCTAATGTCTGAAGTAGTTCTGGAGGGAACTGACACCATGAATCCTGCAGGACTGTCCACAAATCCGTGAGAGTACGAGGTGGTGGAGATCTCTTCTGAAGGCATCCCAGATATGCACAACGATGTTCATGTCTGGGGAGTTTGGTGGCTAGCGGAAGCGTTTAAACTCAGAAGAGTGTTCTTGGAGCCACTCTGTAGCAATTCTAGACGTGTGTGGTGTCGCATTGTCCTGCTGGAATTACCCACGTCTGTCGGAATGCAGGTGATCAGACAGGATGCTAATGTACGTGTCATATGTCCGAGTGTATCTAGACGCATCATGGGTCCCGTATCATACCAACTGCACAGGCCCCACAATAGTTTGAACAGTCCGCTGCTGGCATGCAGGGTCCACGAATTCATGAGGTTGTCTCCATACCGAAGCACGTCATCCGCTCGATACAATTTGAAAAGAGACTCGTCCGACCAGGCAAGATGCTTCTGTCATCAACAATGTTGGTGTTGACGGGCCCAGGTGAGGCTTAAAGCTTTTTGTAGTGCAGTCATCGAGGGTACGCGAGTCGGCCTTCGGCTCTGAAAGCCCATATCGATGATGTTTCGTTAAATGGTTCGCACTTTGACACTTGTTAATGGCACAGTATTGAAATCTGCAGTATTGAAATCTGCAGTATTGAAATCTGCAGTAATTTGTGGAAGAGTTTCACTTCTGTCACAATGAACGATTCCCTACCGTCGTCGTTGGGCCCGTTCTTACAGTATGTTTTTCCGGTCCTAGCGATGTCGGAGATATGATTTTATATCAGATTCCTGATATTCAAGGTACACTCGTGAAATGATCGTACGGGAAAATCCCCACTTCATCGCTACCTTGGAGCTGCTGTGTCCCTTCGCTTGTGCGCCGACTATAGCAACAGTTTCAAACTCACTTAAGTCTTGATAACTTGCCATTGTGCTCGCAGTAACCGATCTAACGATTGCGTCAAACCCTTGTTGTCTTGTACAGGCGCTGCCTACAGCAGAGCCGTATTCTGCCTTACATGTCTCTCCACTTGAATAAGCATGCCTATACCAGTTTCTCTGGCGCTTCTGTGTAGCATCGTACGCCTTACTGGTATCGGGTCTCGGGTCTCTAATAATCAGACCAGTCGATGGTTAACCTAGGGTTTTTCCTACACAGCTCGTTAAGATGATGCTCCTGTGCCTTTGACATGTGCGGCCCTTTCCTGGTTTGAGGACAGGTACCAGAATTGCCTCTCTTCACGAGTTGGGGAATTGATCTGACTGCCATATCAGGAGGACTTACTTGGACACTGCTGGCATATGTCGAGGCATGCAGTACCGGGTTTGTTCGTGTCCAGATGTCGCATCACGAGTCTCAGAGAGTGCCTATTCCACCTCCAACATGAAGAAAGTGCAGTTGTAAGACTCATAATCATGGGACCTGTTGTCAAACTTGCACGTATCTACAGTCACATGGTAGGGGCTAAACGATGGATCTTGGCTGGCATTGGTAACAGTTTTCGCAAAATACTCTCCTAGCGTTTGAACAACGTCTCTGGGCCTTGTCTGGAGAGACTCCTTTTTCAGCTTTTTTGCTATGGGTAAACGATTGTGTTTACCGGAAATCCTCTGGATGGCTTTCCACACTTTTGTAGAACAAATGAAACTATTGACATAGTTCAGGAAAGCTTGCCATGACCTTTTCTTGCTCTTCTTAATTACACGTCAAGCCTTGGCTCTTCTAACTCGAAAGGCTATGATTGTCTGCTTTTGGGTGACATTTAAAACGTCCAAGAGCTGCACGCTCTGCTCTGGATTGCTTAATGCCACTTGTCTGTCCACCAAGGTAGAGGTTGCCTCCTAGGATGACCTGAAGACTTTGAGATAGATAGGTCAGTGGCTTGATAAATCACCCATGTGATGGGGTGTACCCTTTCTAGGATTCTGTTGCGGTCCATCTATCAAGGGTGTTGTACTTTCACCCTGTTCCACCACGGAGGGAGCCCATAATGCCGTAAAGGTTGGGGACATTCTTGGGACGAGATTATTGCACGTGTCTCACATCAAGGTCCATTAGCTCTACCGAATAATCAAGAGAGATGTCATGTAGGATGATGTCGATATCGTCGGACTGTTTACTTCCCAACTCTGTCGGTGTTGGACGCTTGGGCCTTGGTAACGTTTTGGAGCCACAACCGCGGCAGTTATAGTGGCAGCACTGGACGGTGGACCAGACTGAAGGTCTGGGAAGGAGCTAGCTTCACAGCGTTAGCGACCACATACATTTCCGTTGTTTTGGGAGGAAGTGTAGGCTGTGAAGTGTTCGTAGCAGGACAAGTACACTGACAAATGCAGGTATTAGTGTTAACACTAGCTACCTCCATTTGTGTAGCAGCATTGGTTTCGTGTATTGGCTGTTTAATAGCTGAAGCAAAGGAGGTAGTGAACCTTGGGGGCAGTATGACCCTATAAGTCTTTTGGCCTCACCACAGGGGATCCCTCTTGTGGTTTTTGAAGTGTTGGCAGAAGAGCCAACACCGTGATGCTAGAGGAGGCCGAAATGCACGCGTTTAATTACACGCAGACTGGCGTGAGGTCTGGAACAGTTAAATGTAATTAATATAGCCAATAAGGTACATTGTTGCTGGAATACTTAACTTTAATCCATAATTGGTGTACATCGCTCTTGTTGGTAATGGCGCCTTGCTAGGTCGTAGCAAATGACGTAGCTGATGGCTATGCTAACTATCGTCTCGGCAAATGAGAGCGTATTTGTCAGTGTAGCATCGCTAGCAAAGTCGGCTGTACAACTGGGGCGAGTGCCAGGACGTCTCTCTAGACCTGCCGTGTGGCGGCGCTCGGTCTGCAATCACTGACAGTGGCGACACGCGGGTCCGACGTATACTAACGGACCGCGGCCGATTTAAAGGCTACCACCTAGCAAGTGTGGTGTCTGGCGGTGACACCACAGTTTTAATCTGTATCTTCCGTTCCTCAAGGAAGACACAGCGATCCCTACTCCAGATAGCGTGAGCCCCAAAAAATTCACACACTCCTTCGTGGAAGCTTTGCTACATCTACTACTGGGGGCTTCCCCTTACATTCCAGAGTGGTGTCCCCAAAGCGCTGACATTTAAAACAGCGCATTGGGCTGGGGACATGGGCCATATAGTTAAGCGAAGAATACCTGTCTTAATATGTTCCAGGAGTTTGATGCTATTAAAAGTGAAGGTGAACGAGTTGGAGTTAATCAGATCACCATCCACCCTTTTCCTAATATTCTGCACATCTGCAATGCCTTCTTGGGCCCATGCAACTTTCACTTGGGGATACCCATCAGGCCTCTGCCTGTCAGAACATCTTTACTGTAGTGTAATGTGGGGTATCTATACCCGTGGTCTAGGGGTAGCGTCTTTGATTCATAATCAAAAACGTCTTCGGTCCCGGGTTCGATCCCCGCCACTGCCTAAATTTAGATAAATAATCAGCATTGGCGGCCGAAGACTTCCGGCATAAGAAGTCAGCCTCATTCTGACAATGGCCTTGTCAAAGAGGGCGGAGGAGCGGATAGAGGTTCAGGGCACTCTCTTGTCCTAGGGGTGGGAAATTGCCCCTAAAGGCGGAAGAATCAGCAATGATCAACGACATGAGGATGCAGAAGGCAATAGACACTGCATTAAAGACACGTAACGTGTATCCACAGGACATGTGGCCTGTAATTGAAGAAGTGTCATGATGATCTCTCCATTGGCAAAAGATTCCGGAATAGTCCCCCATTCGGATCTCCGGGAGGGGACTGCCAAGGGGGAGGTTACCATGAGAAAAAGATTGAATAATCAACGAAAGGATAACGTTCTACGAGTCGGGGCGTGGAATGTCAGAAGCTTGAACGTGGTAGGGAAACTAGAAAATCTGAAAAGGGACATGCAAAGGCTCAATCTAGATATAGTAGTGTTCAGTGAAGTGAAGTGGAAAGAAGACAAAGATTTCTGGTCAGATGAGTATCGGGTAATATCAACAGCAGCAGAAAATGGTATAACAGGTGTAGGATTCGTTATGAATAGGAAGGTAGGGCAGAGGGTGTGTTACTGTGAACAGTTCAGTGACCGGGTTGTTCTAATCAGAATCGACAGCAGACCAACACCGACAACGATAGTTCAGGTATACATGCCGACGTCGCAAGCTGAAGATGAACAGATATAGAAAGTGTATGAGGATATTGAAAGGGTAATGCAGTATCTAATGGGGGACGAAAATCTAATAGTCATGGGCGACTGGAATGCAGTTGTAGGGGAAGGAGTAGAAGAAAAGGTTACAGGAGAATATGGGCTTGGGACAAGGAATGAAAGAGGAGAAAGACTAATTGAGTTCTGTAACAAGTTTCAGCTAGTAATAGCGAATACCCTGTTCAAGAATCACAAGAGGAGGAGGTATACTTGGAAAAGGCCGGGAGATACGGGAAGATTTCAATTAGATTACATCATGGTCAGAGATTCCGAAATCACATACTGGATTGTAAGGCGTACCCAGGAGCAGATATAGACTCAGATCACAATATAGTAGTGATGAAGAGTAGGCTGAAGTTCAAGACATTAGTCAGGAAGAATCAATACGCAAAGAAGTGGGATACGGAAGTACTAAGGAATAACGAGATACGTTTGAAGTTCTCTAACGCTATAGATACAGCAATAAGGAATAGCGTAGTAGGCAGTACAGTTGAAAAGGAATGGAGATATCTAAAAAGTGCCATCACAGAAGTTGGGAAGGAAAACATAGGTACAAAGAAGGTAGCTGTAAAGAAACCATGGGTAACGGAAGAAATAGTTCAGTTGATTGATGAAAGGAGGAAGTACAAACATGTTCCGGGAAAATCAGGATTACAGAAATACAAGTCGCTGAGGAATGAAATAAACAGGAAGTGCAGGAAAGCTAAGACGAAATGGCTGCAGGAAAAATGTGAAGACATCGAAAAAGATATGATTGTCGGAAGGACAGACTCAGCATACAGGAAAGTCGAAACAACCTTTGGTGACATTAAAAGCAACGGTGGTAACATTATGAGTGCAACGGGAATTCCACTGTTAAATGCAGAGGAGAGAGCAGATAGGTGGAAAGAATACATTGAATGCCTCTATGAGGGTGAAGATTTGTCTCATGTGATAGAAGAAGAAACAGGAGTCGATTTAGAAGAGATAAGGGATCGAATATTAGAATCGGAATTTAAAAGAGCTTTGGAAGACTTACGGTCAAATAAGGCAGAAGGGATAGATAACATTCCATCAGAATTTCTAAAATCATTGGGGGAAGTGGCAACAAAACGACTATTCACGTTCGTGTGTAGAATATATGAATCTGGCGACATACAATCTGACTTTCGGAAACGCATCATCCACACAATTCCGAAAACGGCAAGAGCTGACAAGTGCGAGAATTATCGCACAATCAGCTTAACAGCTCATGCATCGAAGCTGCTTACAAGAATAATATACAGAAGAATGGAAAAGAAAATTGAGAATGCGCTAGGTGACGATCAGTTTGGCTTTAGGAAAAGTAAAGGGACGAGAGAGGCAATTCTGACGTTACGGCTAATAATGGAAGCAAGGCTAAAGAAAAATCAAGACACCTTCATAGGATTTGTCGACCTGGAAAGAGCGTTCGACAATATAAAATGGTGCAAGCTGTTCGAGATTCTGAAAAAAGTAGGGGTAAGCTATAGGGAGAGACGGGTCATATACAATATGTACAACAACCAAGAGGGAATAATAAGAGTGGACGATCAAGAACGAAGTGCTCGTATTAAGAAGGGTGTAAGACAAGGCTGTAGCCTTTCGCCCCTACTCTTCAATCTGTACATCGAGGAAGCAATGATGGAAATAAAAGAAAGGTTCAGGAGTGGAATTAAAATACAAGGTGAAAGGATATCAATGATACGATTCGCTGATGACATTGCTATCCTGAGTGAAAGTGAAGAAGAATTAAATGATCTGCTGAAGGAAATGAACAGTCTAATGAGTACACAGTATCGTTTGAGAGTAAATCGGAGAAAGACGAAGGTAATGAGCAGCGAGAAACTTAACATCAGGATTGATGGTCACGAAGTCAATGAAGTTAAGGAATTCTGCTACCTAGGCAGTAAAATAACCAATGACGGACGGAGCAAGGAGGACATCAAAAGCAGACTCGCTATGGCAAAAAAGGCATTTCTGGCCAAGAGAAGTCTACTAATATCAAATACCGGCCTTAATTTGAGGAAGAAATTTCTGAAGATGTACGTCTGGAGTACAGCATTGTATGGTAGTGAAACATGGACTGTGGGAAAACCGGAACAGAAGAGAATTGAACTATTTGAGATGTGGTGCTATAGACGAATGCTGAAAATTAGGTGGACTGATAAGGTAAGGAATGAGGAGGTTTTGCGCAGAATCGGAGAGGAAAGGAATATGTGGAAAACACTGATACGGAGAAGGGACAGGATGATAGGACATCTGCTAAGACATGAGGGAATGACGTCCATGGTACAAGAGGGAGCTGTAGAGGGCAAAAACTGTAGAGGAAGACAGAGATTGGAATACGTTAAGCAAATAATTGAGAACGTAAGTTGCAACTCTGAGATGAAGAGGTTAGCACAGGAAATGAATTCGTGGCGGGCCGCATCAAACCAGTCAGTAGACTGATGACAAAAAAAAAAAAAAAAAGTGGGGTATAGTCTCAGTGGCAGATTCCCTAAGAGTTTTGACCTTCTGCAGATTCGTCGTTTGTTGAGGACCCGATGTCTTCACCAACAGTAGCCCATTTTGTAACTGCTTAACTGACTTTGAAGTACCTGCAAGCCCTTTCAAATCCTTTTGTATGTAAATGAGGTGACAATTTTTGAAAACTTCTCTGTTTGCTTTTAACCAATAAAAACACACTCCGGTCAGCAGCATGCTTTCTGTTACTAAGGACGCTAGAATTATCCCTGAGTCCGAAGGTCTGGCTACACCAGCATGAGCCCTCTTATTTGATTGGGTGTTGGTACCTGCCAGCAGCCCACCTATTCCACTGGGAGGTGGAAGAGAAAACTTCGAAGGATCCATCTCGGCCCCACGAGCCGATAGGGAAATAAAAGTCCACCTAGACAGAGCCTGTAAGGTGCCTCTTACGTGAGGAAGACATTTTTATCAGTTTTAATAAATTATTGTCTCTTATTGATGTATTCACGATAGATAGGAAGTGCTGTAGTCCGTAGCTGGCCATGAATCGGAGAGCATTTCCCACGCTGGCTGGCTAGGTGACGAAGCGACCGTATGTCGCGCGCACTGGGGTGGGGCTCGGTGCTGGACCGTAGCAACAAGCGTCAGCCTGGGAAATATATATGACGGGAAGTACCACCATCTTGGCGCCAAAGTCACCGATTTTGTTTATTTATATTTAATAATTAAAGTCATTTATGACAACATGATTACTCGGAGGAGCCTTTGGGTGTTTAAAGCTATTTATCACAATTTTGCCTCGTTAAAATTCACACCCGTTCATTAACAAATGCATATCTTAGTAAGTACGAACTTGATCGGAAATCCACGAACTGTGACGAAACTAGGAAGAGATACGGACTGTGCCCCAAAGTCGACAGACGGCTTTAAGAGCTCTTCCTGTCTTGTTCGATGGTAGCCATGCTCTCGGTTACGAGTAGTTTTATTATTGATCTAATAGGAATAAAAGTGATATTACAGCATTCTTAATGTTAATTTCGAGTAAATAGATACCCCAAAGTTGACCGGCAGTAATTTCAGATAATTAGCTTCCACCGACAGAGACATCCAATGCGCCAATGAAGAATCTGCACGGGACGACATTTACGAGAGCTGCACCGCACGCAGGTAGGAGGAAATCCGACGACACGACCCACCAAGGCGGATCGAGGAAGGTCCGACTTACACTCGGAAATTCCGGGTGGAAATGCTGACCACTCATACCGTACGGATCCTCTACGGACTCGCGGCTAAGCTGAGTAATAACAGTATCAGTTTATAAGCGAGGGGATCTTGCAAGCCTCATGAGCATAGAGAAGTCTTATACAAATGTGATGCTGCAGGATAACCAGAAGTTGCCCAGTAATGAGTGCCGAATCTCGGCATCAAACCTTGACATTGAGGTATATATATATAGGTATTCTCCATTCTCGCGGTCTGGGCAGTCCAGCCAGGATCCCCATTCTCTGTGACACACAACGTTCCACTGCCACGCCATATGGTGGTCGCTGAAACATTCTGAGAGCTTACAGTGACAGTGGGCTGGTGGCCCCTTCCAGTCTCCAGCTCTGGAACCCTGCAGTCGCCGAGCCAGTACTCAGCAAACGAACGCCAAGCCCCTGAGAGCTAAACCATTAATCGATCCGAGAAGAATGCTGAGGTATATAAATTGGTAGCACACTGACAGCCAAGGGTAGTCACCCGGATTCTAGTCTTAGTATGTCACTATCAGAAGCGATGCTTCAGTGAGGGCTCTACAACGTTGCGCTAGTGCATAAAGTTATTGTGGCTACGCAACAGAGCTTGTTATGGAGTAATTCTCTTGTCAAACCTTCTTCTCAACGAATATCACTGCAGCCATTGTAATTTGAAATACTTTCTTGTCAAAAGATTTTTTATTGCTCATTTCTTTCCAGTTTTGTTCTTTCATTCTCATACAGACGCTGACGGCAGGAATAAATAAACCATCCGCAAAATTTATTATTCCCTACGATTTAAATGTTGTCTCTCCATTCCATCATTATTTGTCAACTAGACAGAGGAGTGCAGCTTCACGCTGTGCCGCAGTACTTCCTTGCACTCATTTTGTTCCATGTCTGTCACGTCTACGCGAAAGGGTCTTCGAGATGACCTCTGATTAGTGAAGAAGACGAGTTCGCGTTCGCTCGATAATTAGCTTAACTCTGGGTGTCGTCGCACAGGGGACTCCTTCTAGACGTTCTTTCCTGTTATGCAGATTTCCAGTAGCGGCTGTTTTTGAGAGGCCTCTTCACAACACCTAACCCAATTACAGTTCTTTGCCGCCGCACCCTGCAAGACGCTGGAGCTGGCAATCAGACCTCATTGTAACGACGTTAGCGCCACAAACCTCACAAAAAGCCGACAACCTTTTCCTTGCTCCGAGCTCTGAACCTTTCTTCCAAAGGCTTGGAGACGAGTAATTGTTTGTTTTTACTACCACCAAATCATGACTGGAATTCTCCACCAGAAAGTATGCGAGCCAGTTTTTCTGCTTCGCTCATTCTAAGGACGCAAGGTGCCGATCTCTTTCCTTAACTTGTTCTTCTCAGTTCATCGGCAAACAAAACCAAATGATGTAGTTTAGTGTGTAGATTAGATTTCATTCCGACACGCGGTTAAATAGAATCAGCACCTCTCCATTACACTTTTCTCCGTATCGTTGCCCCATATAGTATAAACGCTCCTAATATTTCATAAATATTTTAAAATATCAGAACAATCATGAAAAAAGAGGGAGAACCCTGAAAAATTACTTATTCGTAGCGGAACCATTTCAATCGCGTCGTGAGATCTTTTTATCATAGTCAAAGATCATCAAGTTGACCTGTGATAGTACATGTTAACTGACAGGAAAAATTATTGATATTGCCATTATGTAACAGCAAGACCTTGTCTAATTTGAGTCTCTTTTCTTTCCTTCTCGTTGTGGATTTTTCCTCCTATTTCAGATTTCTTTGATCATTCAAGCAAAGTAACGATTGCCAAAACGTCTGTTTCAGAGAATCTTATTGAGTAGCTCGCTAGCTGTACAGCTTCAGTTTTCGTCTTACTTTCTTTTTTCCTTAAGACAGTTTATTTATTTCCTTATGGCTGCCATATGCACCTGACAGTCGCAAAACCCAAATGTCACCGAGGGAAACGTTGGAATCCTTACTATGGTTATGCTTTTTATCTGCTGCAAATACGGATTAGTCTTTTAGGTATTGGCATTGGCCCTGTCACATGTCGGATCAGCGTCCTCATGAAAACTTGTCTTCGACTTGGTCTTCATACGTGGCCATTCATGAAAGCACACTGGCTACATGATGAGGAATAGATTTGTCAGTACCAGCAGTTCTGCCGCATATATGGTCATAAATCAGTCTGCGGTTACTGCACGTTATCTGAGAGATGTCTTTTCAGCAAAGTCTTCTCACAACAAGAAACGAATTTACCTCCAAATGCAGCCACGATACTCATGAGACCGTTCCGCAGTTATTCCCTCAACTCAAGAAGTGGACTTAATTTTTAGAGGAACAAGGCAATTAAAAGAAAAGAAAATTAAACTTGACGGCACGTTTGTTTGTTAATGAAGTCGCTAATAACACATAGTCACGGGAGCAAAACGAGTTGTAAGAATAATTGCTTCTGAGAACACGTCAAGGCGATTCCATTCCGTTCTAGGATCTAAAATTACACGAATTAAATCATCCCGACAGAAGTGTTGGCAGTAAATCTCTTTGCCCTACGTCGCTCTCTGTGCTGGGAGGTAGGAGCAATTGCCAGATGGAATTCCGCAAGTCATGCTTTCTGATCAGGCAGTGTTATTAAAAAGCGACTGCATCTGCATGGCGTTGCAACGGAAGTTAATTTTGCCAGGAGGTGTTCCAGCAGCAGGTACACAGCGTTAGTGCTTAAACATCACTTAATTACGATGAAACTTTCAGTCTCTTATTGCCTGTATTATGTGCGTTAAGAGAAAGATCTTGGATTCAAGTAACGTGGAGTGGTCATCAATTCATGTTTTGGATGTAAAATAAGCTACGCTTGTAATTCGTTGGGATGAAGGTATACGTTTTCTTTATTTTACTTGCATTCTCTCCTGAAATTGGATTTTTTCTGGATGCAAAAGAATCTAAGTAAGCAGATGTTTTATACTGCATACTGGGTACCAGTCCTTATATCTGAGATGTTGAGTTCACCGAAAATATTAGAGCACAACGCAAGGGTAGCAGAAAGCCAACCCCCAGATACAGAATCCCGTGGCTATAGGAAAGTGGCCTACTTCCACGCTTACCAAGATCAGGTCACAGGGCAGTATAAAACAGAATAACTGCGGCAACAGGAATATCTAGATCAATCATTTTTTTAAAAATAATATACATCAGCTTTCGCTTTGTGGGAAGACGTATCACTGATGTAAAAGTTCTAAACCTAATCCAACCCAACACATTAAATGATGGCTAACTAATCTATTTGTAGCTCAGTTTAGACTGCAGTTTAGAGAGTTTATAAGCTCTGTCTCTCAATTGATAAACACTTTGACTATCACTCTGTCTTCGGCAGTCGACCTTAGCTGTCTGACTGGTCTACAACTGGTGACTGTGAATGAGGTCTGTCTGACCACTGTAGGCAACACGAATTAGAACAGCAGGTACCTATTACTAGAACTGGCTGAGTGTTGACATGCACGGCGTATTAATGTGCAACTGTTGTCTATTTGGCGAGTGCATCAAATAGCTCTGCCCCTCAGGGGCTCAGCATTCCTCTGCTGGATACGGGCTTGGCGACCCCAGGGTTGCTAAACTGGGGCCTGGTAAGCACCGACAATCCTATCACCGCAAGCTCTGGGCGTGTTTCAGTGACCAACGAGCAGCGCAGCTGGGGAACGTTGTGTGTCACATGAAACGTGGACCTTGGCTTGACCACATGGATCGCGAGGATTGTAAAAATCTCTGTAAAAACAAACATCAATCTCAAGGTGTGCCGCGCGGATGAGATGCATGGCTGTTGTGTAACAGCGGGCAACCTCTGGGGAACCTACCGTACATCAGTTATATAAGGCTTACTCAGGCACGTAGAGCTTTGTCTGTGTGGACCCTTAGTTCCCTAGCTACTAGTGAAACCGAGATGGAACCCTCGAAGTTTCCGAAGCGGAAGGGGTGGGCCGCTGGTAGATACCAACACACAATCAAACAAGAGGGCTCATGTCGCCAATCCTATTGATGCTAGAATTATTCAGAATGGTGGTATTTGTAATAAAAGAACACATGCTGCTGGCCACAATGTGTTTGTCATAGTCAAGCGGAAAGAGGGTAGTTTTGAAGAGGTTTCGCCCTTCTATATGCAAAAGGGCTTAGAGGGAATATGTGGCTCTTTAAAGTCAGTCAAGCGCTTGAAAAATGGAACATTCCTAGGGGAAACTTTTAATTCCCAGCAAGCAGTTAACCTCCCAAAAGCTAGATGCCTTGGGGAGTATGCAATAGAAACAGAACTGCAGAACACCTTGAACCACAGCAAAGGTGTTGTGATTTCTAGGGATATTATTTACATTCTCAAAGAAGAACTGAAAAATGAGTGGGCCCAAGTAGACATTGCTGACGTCAAAATATAATGAAAAGGGTGGATGGCAATCTTGTGAAATTGGGCTGGTCTGTACTTGCATTCAACAGCACGAAACTTCCAGGGCATGTCAAGGCAGGTTTCCTACACCTCAGCATGCGGCCTTATTTCCCAAATCCAGTGCATTGTTTTAAGTGCCAGCACCTTGGGCACACTACTGCTGCAATTATTTCTAAGCCCATACCTCCACCCAGGACTTCCGACAAAGGTTATGGTTGTCGCTATTGAAGATTTCCCTGCCCCTCCAAACATTCAGCCTGGTCTATACTGTCCAGTGCTGCTGCTACCTCAGCCACAGTTGTGGCTCCAAAACCCACTTACGACAAAAAAATCCAAGACAGAGCGTCAACCACTAATCGAGACGGTAAGTCAACTGTCCAATGATGTCAAACTCATCTCCTCTCTACTGTAACTCTTGATTCTTCATCAGAGCTAATGGACCTTGATGTTGGACAGGGGCAATCATCTTGTCTAAAAGCTAAGTCTCCTCATACAATAGGCTCCCCTACCAGGAGGAAAGACAGGGTTAACCAAGACACATGTAGAGGACCTGAAGCTCCTAGCACAGGAGCACCAGTGTGCATCTGTTTCAGGGAACGCATTTTAAAGCATCTGATGACCCTGTTCTACAGGGCTATACAGTCATTCGTGAAAATGGATAAATTGGGCTGTGTAAAGATTGGGACTTGGTACAGGCACTGACGACCATGCAGTTGAGCGACCCACAAACCAAACATCATCATCATCATCATCTATTGCAGGGATGATCAGGCTGTGGAAACGCCAAAAGGAAGGATTGCTGTGTTAATAAATAACGCACATCACTCCTCTGATTTCCCATGGCTCCTGACCTGAGAGCAGTTGCAGCTGAATTTCACAAATGTCGGAGGATCTCGGTTTGCTCACTGTATTTACCTCCTCTGTCTGATGGAGTAGAGTCTGAGGCTCTCACAGATCTTATGCAACAATTCCCACATCCATTTCTCCTCTTGGAAGACTTCAGTGCTCATCATGTCTTGTGGGGCTTGACTTTTACTTGCCCTTGGGGACGTCTCACGGGCTGTGCATCCTAAACAGTGGTACTCGCAACCGTTTCTGCGTTGCTACTGGGTCATTCTGAGCCATCGACCTATCTCCCTGGTCTCTAACCATTGCGGATTCTGTTCTGTGGGAAGCCATTGATGACGTTCTTTCCAGTGACTACTTGCCACACCGCATTAACTGACTGGATGGAGGCCTGCTTCAACATAAACCAACAAAATCGATGATCAGCAAGGCTAACTGGATGCTATTTAGCCAGCTGGCTGTCTTTGAACATCTACTGCCGCCAACATACATTGTGCGTACGGACCACGAAGATAAGATACGAGTAGGCAGTCGTTTTTCACTCGCTCTATTTGCGAGTGGAACAGGATAGGAAATACCATGTGGTGGCAGATCGCAACAGCATCCAGGAATGAGTGTACCACATCACACAAATGACCCATCATTCAGCTGACTTATCCATCCCAAAATTCACGTTTCATCTTATAAGTCTACCTGTACCTTGGTGGACAGATGAGTGCTGTTCAGCAAGCCGGGACAAGCGTGTGGATCTTCGACGGTTTAAATACCATCCTACAGCAGACAACCTCATACCATTTCGAGTCGCGAGATCCAAGACTCGACCTGTATTTACAAAGAGCATCAAAAGGTCATGGCAAGCGTTGGACTCCATCAACCATTCCACTTGTTCTAATAAAATATGGGAAGCCATCCATAGGATTTCCGGTAGATACAGTCGTTTACTAATAGCAGTAGTGCTAAAACCGGGATGTCTCCCGAAAACAAACAGAGACATCACTCAGATTCTGGCTTAGCATTTTGCACAAACTACTGCCACTGGAAGCCAGGATCTCGCGTTTCATTGCTTCCGTGCGACTGTAGACAGAGGCAAGTTGGACTTCAGTCCTAAAACTGCCCTTTCTCCATGTGGGAGCTGGAATCGGCAATATCTGAGGTTGATGATTATGCACCTAGTCACGACCAAACCTGGTACTGTATGCTTCAACATTTGTTAGTGGCGTCAAAGGAAATCCTCCTCGAATGTTTATGATATGGCAGACAGATAACTTCCCCAGATCATGGAGGCAGTTATGATATCTCTCCTCAAACCAGGAAATAAATGCACATGTCCCAGCAGTCACAGGAGTATCGCCTTAACGAGAAGTGTAGGAAAGACCCAGGAACAGATGGTTAAACGTCGTCTGGTCTGGTCGTTAAAGAACAGGCAACTCCTTATCCGCTCTCAGTATTTAGGCCCACTGTCGACAACCTGAGCCTGTTAGAGGCGGCTATTCAGCAGCCTTTCCTATGTGCACATCACTGTTTTGACATATCCTTCGATATCAGTAGGTTGTACGACACTACTTGAAGACACAGTCTTCTCTCACAACTGCAGCAATTGGGCTTTCGTGGCCACTTTCCCATGGTCATTCCGGTCTCAGCAGTGTTTTAATTGTTACCGCCTCTTCCATAGTCATAAACAGTATCACGTCAATGCTAAGGAATCCTGTACAGAGATCCTTATTTGTGGACGATTTTGCTCTTTTCTGTTCCTCCTCTACTGTTGCAACAGCGATCCACTAGTTGCAGTTTAAATTTCGGAGGTTGGAGGAATGGGGTGGAAAGACGTGGTTGCAGTTTTCTCCAGATAAATGTGTGTGTGTTCATTTTAATCGTTCTCGACTGAGCCGTGGTAAAAATTGCTGTTTTGAAGAGCGCGCCGCAGCGCGTAGTGTGAAGCAGTCGCCCTCCGTTTCTGGCGGTGGCGCCGCTGTGGCAATCGCAGCTTTGGTGTCTCCCTCTGGTGGGAAAGGAGAAAGGTAGCCCGCTCAGGTGTATTTAAGGGGCGCTATGATCTCGCTAGAAGGAGTCTGGTCAGTTGGTCAGCCGCGTCAGTCTGGGGCAGTCAGTGTCTGTCTGTCGTCCGGAGTGCTAGTGCATGTGTTAAGCCGCCAGTCTGCTCGAGTTTGTTCAGGCAATGGTCGTCGGCGGTTGGATCGATCGGTTGGTCGGTCGCGTACTCGGACACGACTTGTCGGCGCATGTGAGGTCGCCACATCAGTCCAGTGGCCCGCGCCATATAGTGAGGGGTAGTGGCTTCGCGGCCGACACGAGAGCAACAGGAGTCAACCCACACCGGTCTGGCCGGTGCGAGCTGCGACTCCGTGAGACGGGAGATCGGCGCGCCTTCCTGCGTCCGTTGAAGCGGCTGGGAGCGGACGGTTCTTCAGTGCGTTTTGGGGGTGCTGCGCCAGATCTTCGCCAGACATCGCAGTTTATTAGAAGTTAAGTGATTCGTGATATGTTGTTTCATTTACTCTTAAATTCTACTTGTTTTCTTGGTCAGTCTCTAGTCCCCAGCTTGCTCGTCTGTCTCTCGTCCACATTTCTTACGCAGTTAGTGATTTCTCGGATTCGGTGTTAACAAATTTATTGCTGGAAGTGTAACGGCCGAATTCCTGAAATATGATTTTATGCTGCCTATCATCTTGAGAGGCGGTATATGTGTAAAGTAAGACTGCATTTCATGGGTTTTTATTTATATGGTCATTTTGGTATATAAAGTTGCCACCCTTCCACCGTAAGAGTTTTCTTTTAAAAACAAGTTACACTTTCGGTGGCAAGTAATTTTTTTAATATGAGTGTTTTGTACCATTTCCATCCCTCCTACGGGGTGCATAGTTTACGTGTTTGTGTGAGTTGTAAAAACTTTTAGTTTAAAGTAATCTGGTGTATTGTAGATTTGCACCACTGTAGTCTTTCAGAGGTTGTTGTGAGCGGTCATGACTACGACCGTGTTAAAAGGGAGCGGCAAGGTTCTCAGCTCGAAAGCTCATACTGTCAAAACATAAAAAATAAAAAAAATAAAAAAAAATTAAAAAAATTATTTCTGCCTCCGAATAAATTGTAACTTGATATTTAGAGGGCGCTTTCTGATCATAGTTTCTAAATCCTTTTTTTTTTAAAAAAAAACAGGTTTTTAGGAGTACAGTTTCTATTTGTTGAAAGAAATTTGTTTTCATCTGTTACCCACTGGCAACTACTTCTACGCTCACATAGTGTGATTAAATGTGTTAATGTTCTTGATGAATCGCTAGTAAGTAAATTCTTAAGATAAAGTTTTGAAAGTAAATTCACGGTTCATCGACATGTTTTTAATTTACCTGACTTGCATATGACAGACACAATCCTACATTTTAGAGACTCATTGAAGTTTCTAGGCCTCATTTTTTGCCCTAAATTGTCGTGGTTGTCTCACTTGAGAGACCCGAAAGCCCAAACCCTCAAGACACTGAACATCATAAAATGCCAGCCACAGGTCTAGAGGAGCAGACAGAGTACATCTGCTCCAGATTTATAGGGTTTTCGTGCGTTCCTGGCTGGACTATGGGAGTACAGTATATGGTTCCGAGAGGCCTTCTTATCTGAAGATCATTGGCGCGCTCCACCATGAGGGGATCAGGCCAGCAACAGTTCCTTACAAGACCAGTCACGTACCCAGTCTCTGTCCTGAGTGCGGGGAACCGCCACTCACGATCCGACGGCACTTCTTCATGGTGCACCAGGCATGTAAGTTCCTCGCTGCCCCTACTTCACCTACATACCATACTGTTGCTCGTCCGCCACTGAAACGCGTTTTCTACAACCGTCCACAAGCCACAATGGCGTTTGGGCTCTGTGTGCAACGTGTGGGCGAGCCCCTTGGTGTGGAGCAAGTACGCTCACGAGTCCTGGGTTTTAACTTTCTGCCGCCCTATTTACTGCAGAGGCCCAACATACTTCTACAGTTGGTGCAGTATAGGAGAGATTGCACTTCTACTTCTGTTTTAATGCGATATTTTCTAACATTTTAAACAAACGTGAACTGGCTCGCTGGCGAGCCAATTATGATAGGAAAGCCTTCTTATAAAGTTTAAAACACTATTAAATGAGGAACGTACTGTAGGTACACTATGTGATCAAAAGTATCCGGAACACCCCCAAAAACATACGTTTTTCACTTTAGGTGCATTGTGCTGCCACCTACTGCCAGGTACTCCATATCAGCGACCTCAGTAGCCATTAGACATCTCGAGACAGTAGAATAGGGCGCTCCGCCGAACTCACTGACTTCAAAGGTGGTCAGGTGATTGGGTATCAATTGTGTCATACGTCTGTACGCGAGATTTCCACATTCCCAAACATCCCTAGGACCACTGTTTCCGATGTGATAGTGAATCCCTAAGAAACCTTCCAGCACCTGACTGAGAGTATGCCTGCGGGAGTGGAAGCTGTCATCAAGGCTAAGGGAGGGCCCATATTGAATTTCAGCATTACGGATGTAGGGCGCCATGAACTTGTAAGTCATTTTCAGCCAGGTGACCGGATGCTTTTGATCACATAGTATATATACTACCAGTCCCCGACGAGTCGCTCCAGCACGGGCTGCGAAGACAAAATAAGACTAATTACACCGTGCACAAAGGTATTTCAGCAATCCAGCGCTACATATGCGACAATGGAACTTTAATATGTGGTACAGCGCAAAGTATCCACTGCCGTGCACTTCACAAGTATTTACAAAGTGTATATAACCTCTTGAAGGCACTACCCACTTCGTTTAACCTTTGAGTTTATAATTCTTCTCTCTCAACTTTAAATGCGTTTCCAACTTTGCATTTAGTTCCCTTTAGTTCTCACTCATTGTTTATGTTTAAAAACATGGGGGATATAAATTTAGTCTCAGTTGTTGCCTCCCACGAATGTGTTTCGACTGCTATACTGATTTCTGTAGAAGCCGTAGATAACCTTTAGCTACTTGTATTTTGTAGTTGACAGCTTCGTAATCTGAAAAAGTGTATTCTCGTTAACACTCTCAAGACACGCTTTGCTTCATTTATAAATGCTATAAGCGCTGGCTTGACCTTCTTCAACCTACTTCCTACGATAACTTGTTTTTCTTTTTTTTTTTTTTTTTTTCTTACGTCAGGTTCTCTCAAGCATCTTAGTTCAAGGAAACATTCTGGACAATGACCAGAGTCGTGTTGCCCACGGCAGTTACTCATGCTGGCCGCTCAGATACGGGGGAGACATATCTGTCAAATCCAATAATACTTTCACTCATTAAAAAACATCTTCGTCGTTAATGTGGTCTTAGTATTGTCTCTTATTCATATATCAAGTGAAACATTTTGTAAAGATTTTCCTTCATTTCTGTGAGCGACTTAACGGGCCGCTTCGGGGATTTGTGGAGGCGGAACTTCCACAGATCGAATCCGCCTCTTGGGTTTACAATAACTAGTGAGCAGGCGAGCCTGGACGTGGTTTCTGGTTGTCCCCCCCCCCCCCCCCCCAGCTAACGACGTCCGCACTTCCAGCGTAAATAGAGGATACGCAGACATTGAGAAAACATTCTCACACTCGAAGATGAGATTTACTGTAGACGCAGGCAGATGAGGTCGGCAGATTCCGTTCCCCGGGGAGTAATGGCGACAAGTAGGGCATCCGTCCAGGAGCTGTCACTGACACTGCTAAAACCAGTACAAAAACGCAGCCCACGTAGAGATACGGGATAAGACAAGAAAAAAGACGATGAATATGAGGAAGAAGAGGAATAAGAAGAATAAGAAAACTTTTGTTCATACGTGGCTGCGAAATAATGCCAACAATGCCAATTTGACATATTAGTAATAGATAACCTTCGCTGCTGAGAGACTGTGAGGTCACAATTGGTGCACTTCGACCGAAGCCAGAGAAAATACATACGCACAGCTAAGCACCTGTGGACTCCACAACGAGTTTGCCGGTGGTTTGTTTGTGAGAGAACACCAATTCGGCAGTCATTAATGTGGAGGCAACAGATGTGGTCGAGCGCGTACACTCGGTCGAAAGAAATATTCGAAAGTCAAGCAGTGTACTGAATTTTACTTTCCAGTGTCGGGAGAATACTGAACAGCATTCTCAAGTAGGAAATATCCTCCAAGATTAAAGCACTCATGAAAGTTGACGTTTTATTCTAATTTCGTAGCATGATTTTATTACTATAATTCAGTAATACCTTTCGGCAAAGAATACAATAAACTATAGTAAAATAGCGACAGATCAATCCTTTGCGCTCAATGGACTCCACACAATCAATTATAAAATAATTCTAATGATGAAACACTGCATCATCAACAAACCATACTGTGTACTCATTAGACTGTTCATTCCGTTCAGCAGATCATTTAATTCTTCTTCACTTTCACTCAGGATAGCAATGTCATCAGCGAATCGTATCATTGATATCCTTTCACCTTATATTTTAATTCCACTCCTGAACCTTTCTTTTATTTCCATCATTGCTTCCTCCATGTACAGACTGAAGAGTAGGGGTGAAAGGCTACAGCCTTGTCTTACACCCTCCTTAATACGAGCACTTCGTTCTTGATCGTCCATATTATTCCCTCTTGGTTGTTGTACATATTGTATATGACCCGTCTCTCCCTATAGCTTACCCCTACTTTTTTCAGAATCTCGAACAGCTTGCACCATTTTATATTGTCGAACGCTTTTTCCAGGTCGACAAATCCTATGAAAGGGTCTTGATTTTTCTTTAGCCTTGCTTCCATTATTAGCCGTAACGTCAGAGTTGCCTCTCTCGTCCCTTTACTTTTCCTAAAGCCAAACCGATCGTCACCTAGCGCATTCTCAATTTTCTTTTCCATTCTTCTGTATATTATTCTTGTAAGCAGCTTCGATGCATGAGCTGTTAAGCTGATTGTGCGATAATCCTCGCACTTGTCAGCTCTTGCCGTCTTCGGAATTGTGTGGATGATGCTTTTCCGAAAGTCAGATGGTATATCGCCAGACTCATATATTCTACACACCAATGTGAATAATTGTTTTGTTGCCACTTCCCCTAATGATTTTAGAAATTCTGATGGAATGTTATCTATCCCTTCTGCGTTATTTGACCGTAAGTCCTCCAAAGCTCTTTTAAATTCCGATTCTAATACTTTATCCCCTGTCTCTTCTAAATCGACTCCTGTTTCTTCTTCTATCACATCAGACACTCTCCTTAACAGTTTCAAGCCTTCTAGAGATCTATGATCATTCGTACAGTCTTCATTCTAATGCAGACCCAAAACCTCTCATGGCACACTCTCAGAGTACGAGTACGATTTGCTTTTCATTTAGGTACGGGACTTCTTCAACTAAAACTAAAGTGCCAGATTTTTTTTTTTTTTTTACATTCACCAATAAAAACATTTTGCTTGCCTGGCTAACATAAGCCGTTAGCTGAAAACACCAGCAGTTACCGCTGCTGCAGCCTCCACGTAACCCGTCAATCAACTTTTAAGATGTGGAGGATTTTTCTGTTCTCTCTGTAATACCCTATTCATGAATCAAATACTGACGATATCTTAGACTTTTCTATTATCTCGCTATGAGGAATATTCAAAGTACCACTGTGAAAATGCAGCTCTCTTCTGTCTGACATTCTCAACAGAGGATCCTGTGAGCTACAGCGGACAGCGTATCAGGGTAGCTCATTCGATGACAGAGGATTGCGCGAGAATTATGGCTCTGATTTCGAATCTAGGTTGGTAACACAGTTATAAAGGCTCAAATGTCTCTGAGCACTATGGGACTTAACTACTGTGGTCATCAGTCCCCTAGAACTTAGAACTACTTAAACCTAACTAACCTAAGGACATCACACACATCCATGCCCGAGGCAGGATTCGAACCTGCGACCGTAGCAGTCGCGCGGTTCCGGACTGCGCGCCTAGAACCGCTAGACCACCGCGGCCGGCACAGTTATAATGGGTCGGGAAATTTTGTAACATCGTAGAACCCGTTATGGACTTAATATTCATATGAATATCTTTTGGAGAACCCGTTATTAAGTATGACAAAGACGAAAATAACTTCCAACAGATTCTCTTGTGTCAACCTATTAGTCGTAGAATAGCACTTGCTACCTAAGCTCTCAGTTATTCGTTGGATGTATTCCAACCTTTGTCTTCCATTACAGTTTTCACATTCTGCAGCTCCCTCTCGGATGGTGGAAGTTGTTCCCTGATGTCTTGTCATCCTACCTGTAATACCTGTTATTGTTCTCAGTGTTTTCCATTAAACAGACTCTCCTTGAATTTTGAAAGAAAAGAGAGACAAGAGGAAACGCTACATTTAGTTTCGTACAACAAATAGAGTCATACCAGCACTGATGAAGCACATGAATATGAGTCAGTAAAGAAGGCAGAATGCTGCTTATTTTTGGGTGTACATATTGATGAAAACTTGAACTGAGAGAAGCATGCTACTGATCTTCTCAAACAACTAACTTCAGCTACTTTTGCTCTCTGTATAATTGCTAACCTATGAAACAAACGTATCAGTCTATTGACGTATTATGCGTATTTACAATTAGTAATGTCTTACGGAATAATAACTCATGACTTAGAAAAAAAGTATTGATTGTACAAGAGCCAGCAGTAAGAATAATACGAGGTCCTCACCCGCGGACATCATGTAGGTGCCTCTTCAAGGAGCTAGGCATTTTAACTGCGCCGTCACAATATATTCGCTAGTGAAATTCGTCATGAATAATCCATCACAATTTCAGAAGAACAGTGATATCAATACCTACAAAGGTAGAGGGGAAAACGATCTCTATTACCAATTGTTTCAGCTGTGAGTGGCTCAGAAAGGAGCTCAGTATGCAATATCATTTGCCCAATAACATAAAACGTACTGCAGCAAGTTTTAAATCTAATTTAAAATAATTTCTCCTGGACAACTCCTTTTGTTTCATTGACGGATTTCTACTTAAAAGTTGTAGCCAGTATATAAAAGAAAAAAAAGGTGTAGCTGCATGATTAGGACTAAAAATAATAATGTGTTCACTAATATTAGCACCAATCGTGTCTACATACCCTGTACACTGACTCGTTAAATTTCATTTTGATAAAATAATCGTTCAAATGAGCTATGAAGCATGTAAATAACTAGCTGTGTCACGTTCGTCGCCGCTTCTGCAGAGAACATCCTCATTCCATATCTTATCAGTCCACCCAATTTTTAACATTTTTCTGCGGCAACACATGTCAAATGCTTCCATTCTCTTTTGGTCCGGTTTTCCCATAGTCTATGATTCTCTACCATACAATGCTGCGCTCCTAAAATACATTGCAGAAATTTCTTCCTCAGCTTAAGGTCGTGTTTGATACTAGCAATCTTCACTTGGTCAGGAATACCCTCTTTGCCTGTTCTAGTCAGCTTTTTACGTCCTCCTTGTTCCGTCCGTCATGTGTTATTTCGCTTCCAAGGTAGGAGAATTCCTTAACTTCGAATACTTCGTGGTCCCCAATTTTGATGTTAAGTTTATCGCTGGTTTCATTTCTGCTATTCCTCAATACTTTCGTCTTTCTTCGGTTTACTGTCAATCCATAATCCGTACTCATTAGACAGTCCATTTGACATTCAACAAGTCCTGTAATTCTTCTTCAGTTTCAATGAGGATAGGAACGTCGTTAATGAATCTTATGAGTGCTATCTCTGAAGCCTTAGTTTTAACCCCACTCAATAGACCTAATGCAGCAAATTAACGCTTGACTGAGTTAACAAACATCCGTGTTGTAAACAACTTCTAGAGATGGTTGACGCTGTAGAGCCACGGTTTCTTCTCGACGAGTCTTGCTACTTTGAAGTCCCTTCACTCGGCTGCAGAGGCCATTACAGACAACGGCGTTCATTTTGTACCTGGCGACCGTCGTGCTCTTTTTTGCGCGCTGTCGCAACACGGCATCGATTTGGCGTAACAGCGGCGGTTGCGCCGATGCCTTTTGTTGCGTCCCGGGGCCGATGAAGACGAACCACGGCTGGGGCGGCCGCACTGTCTGTAACCACTGGCCACTTCCCTGGCCGTCTACGTCCGCACACTCACAGCGCGCCGTAATAATCCGCATCACCATCACCACGTTACTCTTGCCAGCTCTCACTCAGAGCGGTGGAACTGTATTTCCTTCTCGCATTCCTCTTCTGCAACCTTCTCTCTTGCGCAACGTGTATTCTTCGGGTATCTTAACGCCTGACTCAAGGGCAGGGAAGACTGCAGAGCCGGCCAGAGTGGCCGAGCGGTTCTAGGCGCTACAGTTTGGAGCCGCGCGACCGCTATGGCCGCAGGTTCGAATCCTGCCTCGGGCATGGATGTGAGTTGTCCTTAGGTTAGTTAGGTTTAAGTAGTTCTAAGTTCTAGGGGACTGATGACCCCAGTAGTTAAGTCCCATAGTGCTCAGAGCCATTTGAACCATTTGAAGACTGTAGATTGTTTGTGTCCATTAGCTAGCCTAACACAGAATGAATCCATAGTTAAAGTTGATGGCAGATTAAAAATGTGACTAGAATTGGGAATAAAAATTAAAAACTTGGCTTTTCTAATAGCGCTTGTAAACAGCATATCCATCTGAACATTCTGACAACTCCATATCTTTATCCCAACTCATACTACCAAACCCACTTTTCTGTAAGTGGATTAGGGTATTTCAGGTACCACTACCGTCTCTCCTATCCTTGTTGCATTCGCGAATGGTGCGTGGGAAGAAAAACAGTTGCCACGCTTCCGCATGTGCTGTAATATGCCATATTTTCTCTCCGTGATCCTTTCGCTAGACGTATATGGTTGTTGTTGTTGTGGTCTTCAGTCCTGAGACTGGCTTGATGCAGCTCTCCATGCTACTCTATCCTGTGCAAGTTTCTTCATCTCCCAGTACCTACTGCAACCTACATCCTTCTGCAACTGCTTAGTGTATTCATCTCTTGGTATCCCTCTACGATTTTTACCCTCCACGCTGCCCTCCAATACTAAATTGGTGATCCCTTGATGCCTCAGAACATGTCCTACCAACCGATCCCTTCTTCTGGTCAAGTTGTGCCACAAACTTCTCTTCTCCCCAATCCTATTCAATACTTCCTCATTAGTTATGTGATCTACCCATCTAATCTTTGGCAATCTTCTGTAGCACCACATTTCGAAAGCTTCTATTCTCTTCTTGTCCAAACTATTTATTGTCCATGTTTCACTTCCATACATGGCTACACTCCATACAAATACTTTCAGAAATGACTTCCTGACACTTAAATCTATACTGGATGTTAACAAATTTCTCTTCTTCAGAAACGCTTTCCTTGCCATTGCCAGTCTACATTTTATATCCTCTCTACTTCGACCATCATCAGTTATTTTGCTCCAGAAATAGCAAAATTCCTTTACTACTTTAAGTGTCTCATTTCCTAATCTAATTCCCTCAGCATCACCCGACTTAATTCGACTACATTCCATTATCCTCGTTTTGCTTTTGTTGATGTTCATCTTATATCCTCCTTTCAAGACACTGTCCATTCCATTCAACTGCTCTTCCAAGTCCTTTGCTGTCTCTGACAGAATTACAATGTCATCGGCGAACCACAAAGTTTTTATTTCTTCTCCATGGATTTTAATACCTACTCCGAACTTTTCTTTTGTTTCCTTTAATGCTTGCTCAATATACAGATTGAACAACATCGGGGAGAGGCTACAACCCTGTCTTACTCCCTTCCCAACCACTGCTTCCCTTTCATGTCCCTCGACTCTTGTAACTGCCATCT
Source organism: Schistocerca piceifrons (assembly GCF_021461385.2). Taxonomy (NCBI): domain Eukaryota; kingdom Metazoa; phylum Arthropoda; class Insecta; order Orthoptera; family Acrididae; genus Schistocerca; species Schistocerca piceifrons. The sequence continues at coordinate 55,499,770 of NC_060144.1, read as the reverse complement.
GGTTTCTGTACAAATTGTAAATAGCCTTTCGCTCCCTGTATTTTACCCCTGCCACCTTCAGAATTTGAAAGAGTGTATTCCAGTCAACATTGTCAGAAGCTTTCTCTAAGTCTACAAATGCTAGAAACGTAGGTTTTCCTTTCCTTAATCTTTCTTCTAAGATAAGTCGTAAGGTCAGTATTGCCTCACGATTTCCAGCGTTTCTTCGGAATCCAAACTGATCTTCCCCGAGGTTGGCTTCTACTAGTTTTTCCATTCGTCTGTAAATAATTCTCGTTATTATTTTGCAGCTGTGACTTATTAAACTGATAGTTCGGTAATTTTCACATCTGTCAACACCTGCTTTCTTTGGGATTGGAATTATTACATTCTTCTTGAAGTCTGAGGGTATTTCGCCTGTTTCATACATCTTGCTCACCACATGGTAGAGTTTTGTCAGGACTGGCTCTCCCAGGGCCGTCAGTAGTTCCAATGGAATGTTGTCTACTCCGGGGGCCTTGTTTCTTCTCAGGTCTTTCAGTGCTCTGTCAAACTCTTCACGCAGTATCGTATCTCCCATTTCATCTTCATCTACATCCTCTTCCATTTCCATAATATTGTCCTCAAGTAGGTATATGGTATATGTTAGGGATTAATATTCTGCCCTTCTATTTTTGGAATGTTCGCTGTTGGAATGTCACGTATAAAACCTCCCCGTGTTGAACAACGCCTCTGTATTGTCTGCCACTCGTGTTTGTTGAGCATGTCTGTAATGCTCTGATGCTTACTAAATAAAGCCGTATCGTAACGTTCTGCTCTTCTTTGTATCTTCTGGGTCTCTTCCATTAATCCATTCTGATACGGGCACCGGACTCATGATCAATATTCAACAATGCGTCAAACGAGTGTTTCGCATATCAGTTCCCCTGGAAGTACCGGACTAACACTACCCGTCAACTTGACTGTGAGTGGCTTGTTAGTGGAATGGCTAGGCAGTGTGCAGTGGAGACAGGGACGAGAGAGAACTCAGGGTGCTATAGCCATCCCCCAAACAAGTTCGAGGTGTTGTCTCCCACTGAAACTGAAACTCAACGAATGCGTCGCACTTATTCTGTTAAACCTCCTATGTCCTGTGCCGAGAAGAGGCAAATCCAAAAGGAGAAAAGTCTGTTAATCATTGGCAATTAAAACGTGCGGTGAGCAATTGTACTCGTCAAGGAAAAGGCTGCAAAGGTTGGGAAGGTATACCAAGTGCATTCTGTGTGTATGACGGAGGGCTCATTCAAGCTATTCCGGCGGCCATTGAGAGGAGAGCGTCCAGTCAACGGCAAATTATGCGCGAGACGGAATGAAGAGTGTTTTTCGTCTGGGCTCCGAGATCATAATTAGATTGCAAGCGAGGAGCGGAGAAGGTTGTGAAGAGCAGCATTGCTCCTAGAGATGAAATGAAGCTCACAATTGGCAGCATTGTCCCCAGGTCTGATAATGAGCTGGTTTAGAGCTTAGTGGAAGAGCTGAACCAGTGACTCTGAAGGTACTGCGAAAAGCCAGGTAGCATCTTCCTAGACTTGCCCAGTACGGTTGAAAACTGTAGGATCCCCCTAAATGGGTCAGGCGTGCGCTACATGTCAGACGGCTGGTATCCAGGCAGCCGCTCAAGTGCACACAAGGGTGTTTTATAGTAGGTGACTCTCCATTCAGTCTAGATGAAGATAGCTCTATGCGCCAAAAGTGTTAGTTTGAGACCAAAAGAAAACCTTCCCATAGGCAAGAGTACTGAAATCCTAGTGATTAACTATCCCAGCTTTCGCAATAATGTCCTAGAGTTTGAAGCGTTCCTAAAAAGCAGTGTAGCTCATGTTATACTAGGTACAGAAAGCTGGTTAAATACCGACATTGATAGTAGTGAGATTTTTGGAGAAAAATAAAGCGTTTATCGAAAGGATAGGCTCACGGAAATTGGTGTATTTGTTGCAGAAGATAAGAAACTCAACACAACCGAGATAGAAACTGATACTGCATGAGACATTGAATGGATAAGACGCAGCGACAGAATAAAAAACTTATAACTGGGTCGCTCAATCGTCCTCCAGACTAATTTCCAGATGTAACCGAAAACTTTACAGGAAACTTAAGTTCGCTTGTACTTCAGCACACAACTAATACAACAATCAATTGGAATCGTTAAAGATTTGTAAGTAGTGGGCGTGACTAGACATCCTGCGAAACATTACTAAATGCAGTCTCTAAGAACTACTTAGAATCGATTGTTTGGAAGTCCACTCATGATAGAAATGTCTTGCGTCAAAAGCAACAAACAGACCTGACCACTTTGATGACTCTTACGGAGCTTCGTAAACAGGTCAAGCAGGCGTGGCATAACATATCCCAGAACAGTGTTCGCAATCTGTACGATCGCCAGGATGCCAGAGTCAGCGCTTGCATTGACGCTGATAGAGGCAACACCTCACACTAATAGGGGTGTTTCAACAAGGCTCGATATCTGGTATCTCAGAACCACTTGTCTATCCATCTGTAAATGTAATCATTTCACGTTCTCCAAATGCACTGTTGCCACAATAAATCTTGAGTGAATTGGAAACCTGTAAAAGATTGTGCTAATTTTTTCCGAAGTATATTTAGCGCTGGAGAGAAGCATTTAGAAGAACTGTGGCTCAAGTTTAGAAGAATAGTCGACCATGTACTTAATAGATATGTACCGAGCAAAACTGTAAGCACCAAGGGAACAGGTAACAGTGGATAATAGGTGTAAAACAAAGCATACGATATGGGGAGATTTTAAATCAAACTTATTTGGTTGTCAAGAGGGCAATGCGTGAAGCCTTCATGGACAACCGTAGCAGAATATTATCGAAGGATGTCTCACAAACCCAAAGAAACTGTAATATGTAAAGAGTGTGAATGGTACTTAAGTTAGCGTTCAGGCACTCATGGTCGAGACAGGAGCTGAAGAAGAAAGCAAAGCAAAAGCGGAAGTGCTTGACTCAGTCTTCAAATGTTTATTTACAAATGAAAAGCCAGGGGTAAAAAATGAAATGAAATGATCGTGTGGCATCGTTGGCCGGGAGACCACTTTCGGATAAGTTCGGTCACCGGGTTACAAGTCTTATTTCAAGTGATGCCTCATTGGGCAATTGCGCGTCGGTGATGATGATGAGGACAACACAACACCCAGTCCACGAGAGGGGAAAAATCTCCAACCCGACTGGGAATCGAACCCGGGCCAGCTGCATGGTAGGCAAACACGTTACCACACAGCTAAACAGGAGGACAATTCTTTGGTATTGCCCGACCTCAGTGGAATACTGAATTAGCATCTGAGTTAGGCTCATCATTATACATCATATACCTTAGATACCTCAAACAGAAAATCATGCCCAGTGGTTGGAAGAAAACACAGGTCTACAAGAAGAGTTACAAAAATGATCTATAAAACTACCGTTCAGTTGAGAGGTGGCATGAGCCCCCTCTCATATTTCTATCTTAGTCTGAGTAATTCGATTTTCCTCTCTAATTCTGTGCGGTGAAAAGTCGCTATTCCTTCACACGCTGACTTCCCACGTAGCGTCTCTCGTCACCTGGGTAGTCCGGTGACAGGCGGGTTCGGCTGATCTTGAAAGGGTTAAGCCGACGGATGTGAGGGAGTCGAGTGGATGCTTTCCAGACGCCGACATTGTCATAAGAGCGGCGGCGACACGCCCATAGGGGCCTGACGGAGCGGCTGGGCTAGAGATTCCGTTACTTCGCAGAAACTTAGTGAAAACACTTTCTGGCGGGCTACCAGCAAAGCGTGGGAATGACTTGTGTTCCCAGGCAGTCTTGGCGAGCAAATTCCCGCGTTTTCTGCAAAATCATAACTGTGATTCGCTTGCTCAGGGAATAGCCCCGTGACGTAGCAAAATCGGCTCAGAAATTGGCGCCAAGTATTTCCATTGGTGGAATAGTACTGCGTCGGGAATAGAGGGGAATTTTCCGCCGGTTTTCGAGTTGCTGATTGGAACGTTTAACCACAGCCAATGTCGTGGGGGCGGGAATGTTCTGTGTTCGGCTTGTACGGGTGCTCTTGAGAGAGTCGGCTCTCGCCTTTCGGTCGGTTACAAGACTGAACTCTCGCTGCTCTGGACAGCCTGCCTTCTGTTGGCTGTCTAATATACTTTTATTTAATTGCAACTGTTTGACGAAGTTGCTGAAGTTTCGACTTCAACGTAACTTTCCGAGTACAGTTGGCAATTGAGTGTTCTGCGTGCAAGCGGCCCATGTTGTCTGTCTTGAGCAGTTTCGGATACAGTGGACTATATCGGAGTTACTGTATGACTTCGCTTGTTAAAATCAATCACTGTACCATCAGTGATTGTGTGGCGGGCCTTCTTTGTCCCCCTCAGAGGCGCATTTGTATTGCTAGGAAGTCTTTAGTCAGGAACAACCAGACCAGGATAATTTGTTTCTGGCTATACTCGTGACATTATCACCACCACGGCGGGACGTCGAAGCAACCAGCCACCGCCTCCGGTGCGCCAGATCGTGTTCTTGCAGTTAAGAAGACAGCTTGGTAATGTATGTCCGCAGCACCGGCAGATTAGGGAATTTTGCTAAGTGATAATCAGAGCTCAGCAGAGCGCGCCTGTTTGTCTTTTCTAACTTTGTTCTGTCTTGGGTATTCATTGTCTGAGTTCTCAATACTGTAGCAGCAATTAATGTTGGGTTGGCTGGGTGTTACTCTTAAGATTTGAGTTGCAAGGAATTGGCTCCACATACCACTTCGTCATAAATGTCACAATCTAGTTTATGGACAACTTCACCTTCACAGCATTTATGTGAGTATCCAATTTGATCCAATTTGATGTATTGTGAATGTTTCATGTGTTTTGTTTATTATTTTGAGTTTAGTCATAATAAATCAAATTGTTATTTTAGACAGAACTTTCATTCTGTTAATCGGTAGAGCAACCCTTTCATTTCTCACTGCGTTCCTTTATTCAATTTCTATCAAATTAAATTATTGCAGGTGCCAAACTCTTTTCTACTCCACTTGCTGGGTCGATTAAAGTCAGTTCGCGTTTCTCCTTAATCCATGTGCAACAGCAAAAGTGGGAATTAGAAAAGGAGGGGCTTAGAGCACCATTTACATATGAAGATTCTAGAAGAATTTAGTGTTAAATACACTGCTAGCCCCGGCACCTCGCACAGTAACCCTGATATCTATTTGTTGAGAACTCTTAGAATGTATTCTGAAGTCAAACGTGATGATGTATTTCTATCAGAATGACATCCTCCATGCCGACCAGCATGGAATCCGAAAACATGGAGCATGTGAAGCCTAACTCGCACTTTTCTCACATGACATCCGGTGAGCAATGGATCAAGGCAGACAGCTAGGTACATTATTCCTCTATTTCTGAAAACCGTTTGACTCAGTACCACCCCTACTTTTATTATCAAAAGTTCTGTCGTATGAGGTATCAAGCGACAATTGTTACTGGACTGAAGATTTCTTGTTAGGGAGAATGAAGAGTCGTCGACAGATGTAGAAGTAAATTCGGATGTGTCCCAGGGGAGTGTATTTGGACCCTTGATATTCATAATGTGTATTAATGACCTTGCAGACAGTAGTAATAGCAGCTTTAGGCTTTTTGCAGATGAGGCAGTCATTTACACTAAAGAGCCAAAGAAACTGGTACACCTGTCTGATATCGTGTAGGGCTCCCGCATAAACGCAGAAATGCCGCAACACGACGTGGCATGGACTCGACTAATGTTTGAAGTAGTGCTGGAGGGAATTAAAACCATGAATCCTGCAGGGCTTCCCATAAATCCGTAAGAGTACGAGTGAGTGATCTTCTGAACAGCAAGGTGCAGGACATCCCAGATATCCCGGTTAATGTTCATGTCAGGGGAGTTTGGTGTCCAGCAGAAGTGTTTAAACTGAGAGTGTTCCTGGAGCCACTCTGTGGGAATTCTTGACGTGTGGGGAGTCGCATCGTCCTACTGGAATTGCCCAAGTCCATCGGAATGCACAATGCACACGAATGGATACAGGTGATAAGACAGGATGCTTACGTGCGTGTCACGTGTCAGAGTCATATCTAGACGTATCAGGGGCCCCATATCACTCCAACTGCACACGCCCCACACCATTACAGAGCCTCCACCAGCTTCAACGCCCCTTGCTAACATGCAGGCTCCATGGATTCATGAGATTGTCTCCATACCCGCACACGTTCATCCGCTCGATACAACCTGAAACGAGATTCGTCCGACCAGCCAGCAAGTTTCCAGTCATTCACAGTCCAATGTCGGTGTTGACGAGCCCAGACGAGACGTAAAGCTTTGTATCGTGTAGTCATCAAAGATACAGTCATGGGCCTTCGGCTCCGTCAGCTCATATAGATGATGTTTCTTGAATGGTTCGCACACTGACACTTGTTGATGGCCCACCATTGACATCTGCAGCAACTTACGGAATGGTTGCACGTCTGACACTTTGAACGATTCTCTTCAGTCGTCGTCTGTCCCGTTCTTGCAGGATCTTCTTCCGGCCGCAGCGATGTTGGAGATTTGATGTTCTACCGGATTGCTGATATTCACAGTACACTAGTGAAATAGCTGTACGGAAAAATCAATCCCTACTTCACCGCTACCTCAGAGATTCTTTGTCCCATCGCTCGTGTGCCGACTATAACACCACGTTCAAACGCACTTAAATCTTGATAACATGCCATTGTGATAGCAGTAGCCGATCTAACACCTGTGCCAGACACTTGTCTTATACAGGCGTTGCCGAACGCAGCGCCGTAGTTCTGCTAATACAGTTGGATGTTCATAAAATTTCAAAGTGGTGCAAAGATTGGCAGCTCGTTCTAAATGTTCAGAACTGTAAAATTTTGTTCTTCAGCGAACGATAGAACGTAGTATCCTGTGAGTACAGTATCAACGAATCGCAAATGGAATCGGAAAACTCATTCAATTACTTAGATGTAACAGTTTGTAGGGATATGGAATGGAATGATCACTCAGTTTCAGTCGTAGGTACAGCTTGTACCCTCCCCACAAAAATATTATTTGGTTAATGATTCTAATTTTAGTGTAACCTCAGAACAAAAGTGGTTCCCATTTAATGTACCCACAAAATTCTTTTCTCCTTTAATATAAGCTCGAAACAGAAAAATTCCTAAACCTCGTAATAAAAAATTAATTCAGTAACCTGGTAAAATTTGGACAATAGCAGTGCTGCGTGATGGCCCTGTAAGATCATTCTGAATAAAAAGCAAAAATTCTCACCTCGATAAAGTCGGTAACTATCTGCTCTTACAATAGCTCTTCTCCGGCACAGCTCTATGCAATGCTGACCTATACATTTGTTATTTATGAAAGGAAGCAAATGATTTTTCTTTTGCAACAATCGGAATGATCATGCATTGAAAAAAAAATATTAAATTCATTAAATTGAAATGAATGCTTGTTATTATTAGGACATTTTTAAAAGATATACATGGGAGTTTACATAATATTACTAGATATGCGCGAGGCTGCTTTTTTTTTTTTACCTTATACAATAATACTCAGGCTCCGGCATCGCTGCACCGCGACCGGCCCAGCCAATATGATACACCAGACCAGACCAGAGCAGACACACACACTGGCAACAACTTACTGCTACTGCTACACAGTTCGTACAGTCAACACTGCTCTCTGGTCAGCGATTCTCTTATACCTTGCATATCGCAGGCAGCGCATGAGCAATACATCGAAATTACATCTGCTCGGACCTCTTACATAAAATTACATCTGCTCGGACCTCTTACAAGCTGATGGCAGACTTCGGTTCATTTGTAGAATACTAGGTAAATGCAGTCGGTCTACGAAGGAGATTGCTTACAAAATTATTCGTGAAATCCGTCTTAGAATATTGGCCATATATTTGGGGGCCGTGCCAGATAAGACTAACAGCGGATATTGAACGTATACAGAGAACGGCACGACAAAGGGTCGCTGGTTTGTTTGACCCGTTGGAAAACGTCACAGGAATGCTGAAGAAACTGTACTGGCAGACACTTGAAGATACACGCAAACTATCCCGAGAAAGTGGCAAGATCTAGCTATAAATGGTGGTACAACTCCCTACGTATCGCACTCGTAATGGTCGTGAGGATAAGAACGGATTAACTACACCGCTCACACGGCATTTAAACAATCATTGTTCTCGCTCTCCGTACGTGAATGCAAGGGGAAGAAGCCCTAATAACTGCCCTCTCAAAAGAAGGCGTTATACGGGGTGATCAATGCCGAATATTTTGAGAGGTTGTAATGGTCATAGAAAGAAGAAAAAGAAGTGAAATAAATATGGGCCCAGGAATACATACTTTCCCAGGTCTGAACACTTGTTCATAAGATGGGCTGGACAGTTGGCCAATACGAAGTGCTCAGTGTGACGTCCATGATGGCAGTCCGCTTCTTTGTCCTTCAGCTTAAAAAAATAACATATTCCTTGAATTTGTTTTTTTTTTTTTTCGGTGGCCTGCGTTGAAGGTGACACTACGTAATACGTGAAAACCTTTGACAGGAGTGGCCTAGATCGATTGCTCCAAACATCTTCATAATCAAATGTCTATGGGACCGAGGTCTGATGAGCAAGGAGATCGAGAACAGGGGCCTCTCCAACACGTCCACGTCCTGAAATTTCAGCATCGGGTGTTCACGTATTGTTGTTGCGAAAATGCGCTGATATGTCATCGTGCATAAACTACATCTGTAGTCTTTGCTGACATGGCACACTTTCCTGTAAGACAGACAAAACGTTAATGACAAAGTGGTTATAATGAATCCTTTTAAGTTCTGTTATATTCCTATTAATCTACTGCCAAGAGTAACTGGTCATACTCCTATAGGAAAACGATGTTGATGTCCTTTTCTTGCAGCTGCATGGGGCCATGCATGCTGATTATGAAAATTAACACCACTATCTCATCTGAAGGCTGCCTCGTCAGTAACTAAAATTTTGAATGAGAAAAAGGGACCAAAACCACACTTGGGCAAGAGCGTTTGACAGAACTGTAATCGGCCACGGTTGTATTGTGGTCTTAGCTACCATCTGGTGAGCAAAATGTATGAGACAGGCGAAATACCCTCAGACTTCAAGAAGAATATAATAATTCCAATCCTAAAGAAATCAGGTGTTGACAGATGTGAAAATTACCGAACTATCAGTTTAATAAGTCACGGCTGCAAAATACTAACGCGAATTCTGTACAGACGAATGGAAAAACTGGTAGAAGCCGACCTCGGGGAAGATCAGTTTGGATTCCGTAGAAATATGGGAACACGTGAGGCAATCCTGACCCTACGACTTATCTTAGAAGCTAGATTAAGAAAAGGCGAACCTACGTTTCTAGCATTTGTAGGCTGGGAGTAAGCTTTTGACAATGTTGACTGGAATAATCTCTTTCAAATTCTGAAGGTGGCAGGGGTAAAATACAGGGAGCGAAAGGCTATTTACAATTTGTACAGAAACCAGATGGCAGTTATAAGAGTCGAGGGACATGAAAGGGAAGCAGTGGTTGGGAAAGGAGTGAGACAGAGTTGTAGCCTATCCCCGATGTTATTCAGTCGGTATATTGAGAAAGCAATTAACGAAACAAAAGAAAAATTCGGATTAGGTATTAAAATCCATGGAGAAGAAATAAAAACTTTGAGGTTCGCCGATGACATCGTAATTCTGTCAGAGACAGCAAAGGACTTGGAAGAGCAGTTGAACGGAATGGACAGTGTCTTGAAGGGAGGGTATAAGATGAACATCAACAAAAGCAAAACGAGGATAATGGAATGTAGTCAAATTAAATCGGGAGATGCTGAGGGAATTAGATTAGGAAATAAGACACTTAAAGTAGTAAAGGAGTTTTGCTATTTGGGGAGTAAAGTAACTGATGATGGTCGAAGTAGAGAGGATATAAAATGTAGACTGGCAATGGCAAGGAAAGCGTTTCTGAAGGAGAGAAATTTGTTAACATCGAGTATAGATTTAAATGTCAGGAAGTCGTTTCTGAAAGTATGTGCACGGAGTGTAGCCATGTATGGAAGTGAAACATGGACAATAAATAGTTTGGACAAGAAGAGAATAGAAGCCTTTGAAATGTGGTGCTACAGAAGAATGCTGAAGATCAGATGGGTAGATCACGTAACTAATGAGCAAGTATTGAATAGGATTGGGGAGAAGAGGAGTTTGTGGCACAACTTGACAAGAAGAAGGGATCGGTTGGTAGGACATGTTCTGAGGCATCAAGGGATCACCAATTTAGTAATGGAGGGCAGCGTGGAGGGTAAAAATCGTAGAGGGAGACCAAGAGATGAATACAGTAAACAGATTCAGAAGGATGTAGGCTGCAGTACGTATTGGGAGATGAAGAAGCTTGCACAGGATAGAGTAGCATGGAGAGCTGCATCGAACCAGTCTCAACTGAAGACCACAACAACAACAACAACAGATACTAGATTAAGGTGGTTCGTGAAATTCGCTAATAGTTTAGTTCAGGCTTTACACTGCTGCTGATCATCACAAACTGGCTCCAAGATTTTCAACCACTAAATGTACACACGCTGTCCTGGAACAAAAGAAAATGTACGGAATCATTTATATGAAAGTTATAGTCATTATATCCTCAGAGACCTTATGTCTCACCTCACATTTATGTTGATGTGAAAATTATTTGTAAATGAATATCTAAATTCGCTCCCGAAGCCAGTACGCTTTGATTGAGCTGTTTTATAATGAAAATACTGTACAAAGGGAAAGAAATCTAGCCAGAAAAGCACGTCGCTCCGCTGCCCATCACGTGAAACGTGACTTTTTTTTCTTTTTTTTGCTGCTGTTAACCCCTGTTTGCGGTTTACGTAAGCAGGACGTGTGACGTAGACGCGCCCAGCCGAGGGGACGGTTCAAAATGGTTCAAATGGCTCTGAGCACTGTGGGACTTAACACATGAGGTCATCAGTCCCCTAGAACTTAGAACTACTTAAACCTAACCAACCTAAGGACAACACACACATCCATGCTCGAGGCAGGATTCTGACCTGCGACCGTAGCGGTCGCGCGGCTCCAGATTAAAGCACCTAGAACTGCTCGGCCACACCGGCCGACCGAGGGGACGGATATCTGTGTGAGAAGACTGTCTTGTGCTGGCGAGCGAATCGGACGTTGGCAGTGACGGGAACGACAACGAATGGCGTGGGAATGGGGGCAAAGATACTGATGAAGTTAACTTTCTTCTGATACAATAGTCGGAGTGCAAGAAGGGCGCTAGTATTCCAAAAAGATAAATAAATAAATAAATGGACCAAATACTGTTAGGCAAACTGGCCAACAGGGCGAATCACTGTGGTGTAGTCGGGACTAGTCTTGTGTGTTAACAGTTGGTGCCACCAAATACTTTGAAATGATAATCGATAGCTTAAAACGAATGAGTGTGGTATTTTTTTTTTCATTCAACAGTTTCCAAACAAATCTTCAAGAAGAGAGGAACAAAGTACTCAAGCATAACTCAGAATTGCGCATAAAACAGTATATTTTTCGTATGCTCATAAGACACTTAATTTAATGTAGAAGGCTGATCCTCTCACTCTCTGAATAATAAAACTGTGGAATTCAGTGCTGAAGAATAAATTTTGTGTGTCACAAACGTTTTCACTAACATTTAATTTTTGTAGTTGGATTAAAATCACATTTGTTGCCCAAAGAAACAGTAAAACTGACATTTAGCGCGCGGAAACATTAATACGTAGGGGTTTCGTTTATACACTGCCTGATATATATACATACATATATATATATATATATATATATATATATATATATATATATATATATACATACATATATATATATATATATATATATATATATATATATGTGTGTGTGTGTGTGTGTGTGTGTGTGTGTGTGTGTGTAAAGCACCCGGAATACATGGTCGGTACACATACACACCATCTGTGGGTATGTAAATTGCAAGTTGCAGTTTCCTGTGGTAAGTAGAACGGCCATCGGAGTACAATGGTGTGGTTCGTGTTTAGTGCAGTTACCAGGTCTGGGAAGGTATACTCGCACAATGAGGGTGAACAGTATGAGATATTGAGTGGTCACTGTGAAAGACACAGAGGTGCCGTGTTTTCGTGAGAGACAGCGCTATCAATACCTGACTAGTACCGACAGTCTAATTTCCTAATGTAATTTCCTTAGTATCGCCTGAAGGGGGCCTCATTGTGGGTCTCCATCTGTGGTCATCTGGGCAGGTAGTGCAATATCCACGTCTATGGGGCGTCGGAGTGCGACAGTGGCCCGATGTTAGTCAGCGTGGGGGCTTGAGGGCTGCGACAGTGGTCCGATGTTTGTCAGTATGGGGGTTTGAGGGCAGACACGTCCGCCACCAATTTTCCCGTTGCCCACAATTGACCAGAAAAAGGAAAGACCGCCGTATTGCGTACCGAGCACATATTAAGTCTTCCACATCAGCAGTCTTCAGAGAACAAGTAATCGACTCCCAGCGATATTCTACGTCATCGTGCACCAATTGGTTGGCGACTAGCAGCAGCCGGGCTAGTGAATTTCCGACCCACGCACAGGCTGTCCGTAACACGGCAACACGGACAGCAACATTTAGAGTGTTGCAGCGACCCGGAAGCGTGGACAGCTGATGCATTGTGTTCAGCGACGCATTGCGGTTTTGCACTACCCCAGATGACCATCGTCGATAATGATGATGTTTGGTTTACGGGGGCTCAACCGCGCGGTCATCAGCGCCCATACAGAGTCCCAAGTTTGACACAGTCCTATTTTTACACAGTCCAATCTAACAAATGTAACGAATGATGATTATGATGATGACAATAATCAAATGATGATGATAACACAAATATCCAATCCCCGGGCAGAGAAAATCCCCAATCCGGCCGGGTATCGAACCCAGGTCCCCGTGATTCAGAGTCAGCAACGGTAGCAACTAGAACACGAGCTGCGGACTCGACGAATATGACGGCCACATGAGGAGAGGTCCCATTCTTCCAATGTTCAGGCGACGTGGTATGGGGATCCATCGGGTATGAGTTCACGTCACAGCTGATACTGAGTGAGGGAGTAGTGGCACCATGGTTCGCCACGGATATCCTGCGTCCTGATGTGTTGCCTCTCTTGCGACAGTATCGTGGTGCCATTTTTCATCAGGACAATACTCGTCCATACACGCCATGTGTCTGTATTAACTGTGTGCGTATGCTGAGGTAGTCCCGAGACCAGCTCCTGAGATTTGTGCCCAGTACAACATGTGTGGGACCAACTGGAATGTCACCTACCTCCCATTTCCAGTATGCGGGATATGAAAGACGAGATATAACCGTAGTGGTCCAGCTCGCCTCAGGGCAGGGTAGAACGGCATTGTAACGCCCTTCCAAACCGCTTCATTGTATGCATCGATGCCAGAAGGGGAACAGCGTCGTACTGACAAGTAGCCTCATACTGGCAAGTTCTTTATAAATCTGACTCGATTTTGTAACCGCTGAAATAACACCACACACCACGTGAAGTGTCGTTTAATTTCCACGTCCCCTTGTGGGTGTTTTAGTTCTTTCTCAGGCAGTGTCGTACAAATAGAACAATAAATGGTCAGTCATTTGTGTAAGTTGCCACATTACCGCGAGACATAGCTAACACGACGGTACAAAACAACTCGAACAATAAAACCGTCTGCAGTGTACCCAATGGTCAGATTAACGCATATATCGATAGAGAATGCACCAGTGCGTTGACTGTGATGAAATCGGCATCCAGATGGTGGTTTTCTGGACCCATGTTTCTTGGTTTCTCGTATTTCCCAAACGGGTATTACCACATCCTCTATTGTCCACTCTTAGCTTATTGTTGACATAACCTTACGTTGTATCACTGTACTTGTGATGTTTACATTAAAATTAGTACGGTGGATGCCTTGTGGCATGACCTGTTATAAAGCACAGAGAGAATGTTGCATTCCCTGCCGTGATCCGTCAAAAAAACCACAGCAGCCTGCAGCGCGCCCTCTGACCTTTCAGCTCTCCGGGCTGCGCCGTCGAATACCTGCACTTACCAGTCTGCGTATTCCTTTTGCAGCGGCGAGGAAATTATTTCGCAAGCGTCGGTGATCGATCGCTATCGATAAGCGGAGGATTCCGACTAAATGAGGTCCGAGCGATGGGTAGCGAGAAGGCAGGGCACTACGAAAAAGGAAAAGTGTCGGCGGCGCGGCCGGAGCGGGCGAGCGAGCGCGCGGTGTTGGATATCAATTAGTTAAGTATCTCGCGGCTCATTCTATTGTGCTCGCTCCGTGGGAAGCTCCGTGATGAGATGGCCGCGCTGCCGGCTATCAGATTCGGCGAACCGGGCCAGCCCGACGGCCGACGTGTAAATCACTCGCGGTACAGCCGCCGCCATCGATTCTGCAACCGTCACAGGCCGACCTCGTCCCGGTCTGCAGCCCAAAACACGCTGTGATATTTGTTATGACCTTCAGTCTGAAGACTGGTGTCTTGCAGTACTCCACTCCAGGCTTTCCTGTGCAAGCCTCTTCATTTGTGAGTAACTACTGCAGCCTACAGCATTTGAAAGGGTGTGCGGACATTTGCCACGCCGGACATTTGCCACGATTTTACCTGCTCCGAAGGGTTCGGTCCCTTGTCTCCCCCTCCTCCTCCTTTCGCTGTCGCGCAGTAAAGGTACTTCCTGAGCCTCTCCTCTGGTTTACTTAACATAGGACCACAATCTTTTTGGATTTTCTGCCACATTTCTAGAGAGACTTTAGTTGTGGTTACTATTAAATTCATCTCGCATTGAAATACGCACCAAATTTCGAGCCTCAGTAAAACTTCACCAGTCTTGGAGATTTTCCGTTCGTCTAAAATCTAAATTATACGTGCCGTTTTCGGCGCTCCTGCAGCAGCTTTCTGTCGTGTTTTGTGTACCATGGGGGATCAGTTCCGTCTCTTATTAATTTATTTGGTATGAATCTCTCGAGTGCTGTTGATATTATTTCTTTGAACTTAAGCCACATATGTTCTTCACTTGCATAGTTTGGAAGGAGTGGAGACTGTCTCTTAGAAAGACGCCAACCGAAGTTTTAGCTGCTTTTACAAATAGGTATATTTTGGGTTTAGTTTTGGTGAATTTCTTTGTTACAGTATTGAGCCTCGCTACGACTGTGTGTTCATTAATCCCTGTATCCGTCGTGATGCTCAGGATTATGTGTGGCTAAGAGGTCAAGTGTGTTTTCGTAACCATTTACAATTTGTATGGCCTCGTGAACTAATTGTTCAAAATAATTTAAAAAAAAGCATTTAGAACAATTACGGAAGTTGTTTTCTATCTACAATAGGGTCTGAAGATATATTTTTGTCAACATACGGAAGGTAGATTGAAGTCACCGCCAACTATAATTCTATGAGTACCGTACCTATTTGTGATGAGACTCAAGTTTTCTTTGAACTGTTCAGCAACTGTTTCATCTGAGACCGAGGGTTGGTAAAAGGAGCCAGTTATTAATTTATTCCGGTTGTCGAATATAACCTCTCCCACACTAAGTCTCAGGAACTATCTGCTTCAATGTCGCTTGTGAGCTGAAACACACATTACATTATTTTTCCTTAATTTGTGCTTCTTGTTTCTGTTGTAGTGCAGATCATCACAATTACGGCTTTTCACTCCAAAACCTAGGATGCTTTCTCTGACCCTGTAAATTCCAGAGCTAAACAATGGAGAACAAGAACGTACGTTACAAAATGGTTCAAATGGCTCTGAGCATTATGCGACTTAAGTTCTGAGGTCAACAGTCGCCTAGAGCTTAGAACTACTTAAACCTAACTAACCTAAGGACATCACACACATCCATGCCCGAGGCAGGATTCGAACCTGAGACCGTAGCGGTCGCACGGTTCCAGACTGAAGCGCCTAGAACCGCTCGGGCACTCCGGCCGGCCCCATGTTTCAGTTCTATACAAGGCTACACCACACACAAATAGCTTCAGATAAGACTTCCTAACGCTTAACTTTATGTTAGATGTTGACAGAGTTCCCTTTTTCTTAAATGTTATTCTTGCTATAGTTAGTCTTCATTTTACGTCCTCTCGATTTCGACCATCATAAGTTATTTTGCTGCCCAAATAGTAAAACCCATCTACTACCGATAGTCTAATTTCCTTAGCATCGCCTAATTTAATTTGATTATTTTCCATTATCTATGTTGATGATTATCTGATAACCTCTTTTCATGACGCTATCCATTCCATTCTACTGATCTTCCACTCTTTCCTGTCTCTGATAGAATTAAAATGTCATTAGCAAACCTCAAAGTTTTAATTTCTTCTCCTGAACTTTTCTAAATTTCTCCTTGGTTTCTTTTATTGCTTGTTCAGTGTACAAACGAATCACATCTGGGGTAACCTACATCTACATCTACATATATACTCCGCTAGCCACCAAGCGGCGTGTGGCGGAAGGCACAACTCGCGCCAAAGTCATATTATTCCCCCCCCCCCCACCCCCCACCCCCACCCCCACCCCCACACCCACCCACCACCCGTCTGTTCCACTCGCGGATCGCGCGAGGGAAAAACGACTGTCTGAACGCCTCTGTACGAGCTCTAATATCCCTTACCATTGGGCGATTTGAAAGTTGGTGGTAATAATATACGCTCTACACCCTCGACGAAGATCGGATTTCGGAATTTAGTGAGCAGTCCCTTCCGTTTAGTGCGTCGTCTATTTGGACCTTCTCAATCTCTTGAATCAGACCCAACTGTTAAGGATCCCATACAGACGAACAACACTCAAAGACTGGATGAACTACCGTATTGTAAGAAATTTCCTTTGTTGAAGGACTGTATCGCTTCATGATTCTACCAATAAACCGCAAGCTAGAGTTCGCCTTGCCCGTTACTTGTGTAATTTGATCATTCCATTTGAGATCATTTCGAATAGTCACACCCAGATACTTGACGGATGTTACAGCTTCCAAAGACTGGGCATTTATTTTGTACTCGTACGTTAATTGGGATATTTGCCTTGTTATACGCAGTAGGTTACACACTAGTATTGAGAGATAACTACCAGTCATTACACCACGCATTTATTTTCTGCAAATCCTCACTGATTTGATCACAACTTTCGTGTCATACTACGTTCCTGTAGACCACAGCATCATCGGCAAACAGTCTAAATCCGCTGCCAATACCTTCAACAAGATCGTTTATGTAAATCGTAAAAAGCAGAGGACCCATTACGCTGCCCTAGGGCACACCTGAAGTTACGCTTGTTACTGTTGAAGTCACTCCGTTCAGGACGACATACTGCTCCCTGTCTGTTAGAAAAATTTCTATCCAATCGCATATGTCATCGGATAGACCGTCAGCGCGCCATTTTTGGAACAAGCGATAGTGCGGAACTGAGGCGAACGCCTTTCGAAAGTCGAGAAATATGGCATCAACCTGGGAGCCGGTATCAAGAGCCTGTTGTATATCATGCACAAAGAGGGCCAGCTGTGTCTCGCATGTCCGCTGTTTCCTAAAATCGTGCTGGTTTCTGTAGATGAGCTTCTCAGAGTCCAGAAAGGTCATTATGTCTTAACGCAAAATATGTTCCATGATTCTACCACAAATCAATGTCAATGAAATTGGCCGGTAATTATGAGCATCCGATTTTCTCCCCTTTTTATAGACTGATATGAACTGGGCCTTCTTCCAGTCCCATTCAACCTTGTCTTACTCCCTTCCCAAACACTGCTTCCCATTCATGTTTCTCATTTCTTGTAACTACAATTTGACTTCTGCGCAATTTGTAAATAACATTTCGCTATCTGCCCTTTATTCCTAATACTTTCAGAATTTAAACATTTTCAAAAGCTCTCTGCAAATCTACAAATGCTATAAACGTAGGTTTTTTCAGCCTAAGCTTTAAAATAAGTGTGTATATAATTCATGTTAGTATTTTGCAAGCGTGACTTATTAAACTGATGGTTCGGTAGTATTCACACCTGTCAGCACCTGGCTTCTTTGAAACTGGAATTATAGTATTCTTCTTGAAGTCTGATGCTATTTCGCCTGTCTCATATATGTTGCGCACCAGATGACAGAGTTTCTTCAAGGCTGGCCCTTCCAGCGAGTTCAACAATTCTGACGGGGTGCCGTCTTCTTCAGCGGCCTTGTTTTGACTTAGGTCTCTCAGTCCTTTGTCAAATTCTTCGTTGATACATCACCTGCGGAATGCCCAAGAAACACACATTTTCGATGAAAGAAATGGAGTATAAAGTTTAGCCCTGTGTTCTCCATCTAACGTTGTCCCGATTTTCTTCCAGACTACTTATTGTTGCGTTCTTCATTCTTTCATGTGCAATTCTATTTCAACCCTTTGATGTTACGTATATGTCACACCAGAACACAGAAAGAATGCAACATCTGAATGGTACGATTTGTTTTTATCATTTAGATTTAATGCAATTTATAACTTCTGGCTGTTTCCTTACGATACGTTTTGTTAGAAAATTTTGAGCTAAAGAAGGGATATACCAGTATACGCTCACAATTAGAACATAATTATGATTAAGTAATTAATATAGAATGAAGTAAATGTAATACAAACTGATGACAGTCGCACTCGAGGCAAAAATCGTGTTCATCTGATTTTTGTAAGGCCAAAATGTTGCATGGTATTACAAAAGTAACTGATTCACGAACGATGCAGGTTGTCTTGATAAACTGCAGCTGTCTGATAGAGATCGTCATCTTCATGGTCTCAGTGCAATATATCACTGACAGTACGCTCTTCGTGGACAGAAAGCACATTGTGACCTGGCAACCACAAATGTGAAAAAAATTACGGTTACAAGTTTAATTTTCACCATGAGACACCTGTTTTATGAAAAAGTAGTATTTTTTTATTCACACTCAAGCGCATTAAGTATTTTCCACTGTGACTTAATTATGTATTAGTTTTTAACAGCTATTACACCGCAACACACAAAATTTATTCCATTTGTAAACTATTATTTACTACTTACAGTATATTGGTGTAAAAGAATATAGCAAAATACTTCAGCAACATGAAGACAATGAATGCGATGGTGTTATGTGGTGTGGCTTAGCTGTCCACAGCAGTGGAGAAGCACCAAAACAACTATGGGGTCAATTACCCGGCCAACTGATTGGTGAGAACGTCACCGTAGTTAGCTGGTGAGGTATCCAGAAATATCCTACATGGGTTATTAAGCAGATAGGAAGCACACTGAAGCACTTTCAACTCGCTACTTCACGAATACAGCCCTGTTCACTTTGTCCAGACCCATATTGATTGTCTGCAACTGTAATGCAGATTGATGCTGGTGTCTCAGTCCTACGTCGCCGTACCAGTAGCGGCGCCTGACGGCAGGTTATGACACTAACACTACTGACAACGCCAATCCTGTAGGGCACTGTCTGAACATCGTGGCGTCCCGTTTATCCTGACTCAAATAAAATAACCATTTTTCTTCTTCTGCAGTGATTAGCACAATCGACGGTTCAAATACCGTTCAGATTTTTATATTAACTGTGATTCCCCTAAATTGCTCCAGGCAAATTTCAGAATGCTGCTTTTGAAAAGGATCTTGTTGTGACTTGGCAAGACAGCCAAGTCACAATGAGAGAAAGCCGAAAGGCACGCGCTTAAGCTCACGCAGGCTGGCGCGAGATCTGGAACAGTTAAGGGAATTAATAGTAGCAAAAAAAGTACGTAGTTGATATAATACTTAACTTTAATCCACAATTGGTGTACATCGCTCTTGACGGTACATGTTATAATCTTAATATCAAATGCTATGGCGCCTTGCTAGGTCGTAGCAAATGATGGCTATGCTAACTATCGTCTCGGCAAATGAGAGCGTAGTTGTCAGTGATCCATCTCTGGCTAAGTCGGCTGTACAACTGGGGCGAGTGCTAGTAAGTCTCTCTAGACCTGCCGTGTGGTGGCGCTCGGTCTGCAATCACTGACAGTCCGACGTATACTACAGGACCGCGACCGATTTAAAGGCTACCACCTAGCAAGTGTGGTGTCTGGCGGTGACACCACAGATTTTCTTACCCCAATCTTTCGTAATGTGAGCTTGTGCTCAGACCAAGCTGACAGCTGGACTTGAAATTATGCTCTTGATTCCTTCTTTTTAGAAATAACTTTTTGTCTAGAAAGAAGAAATTCGTGTTTAGCTTCCAGGAGGCAATAAGCAGCATGACTGCTTTTATTGCAAAGTTGTTCGTCACTTAGATTTGACCAAAACTGTATGTTTTTTAAATAGGACTGAGTATAGATTATTATTTAATCCACTTCCTGACCTCACGATCATTTCAAGAAAGTATAACAGTATACTGTTCCGAATTACGTTATTAAAAAGTAACGCAACATTGACTTGGACGTTCAGTGTATTAGCACACAGTACAGGCTCTAAGGGTAACGCAAGTCGTCCCCTTGCAGGAGCTGACAGTGAGCAAATGGAAACGCAAGGAAGAATCCCGCCGATCGTTTAGTTTTTGATTTGAGGCTTGTTAGAGTACAGTGTATACCTACGACAGGCAGATAGAAAAACTACTCCTCTCTGGAGAATGAAAGCTATCAGGCGAGTAACTGGAAGACTGGTTCAAATGGCTCTGAGCACTATGGGACTTAACATCTAAGGCCATCAGTCCCCTAGAACTTAGAACTAATTAAACCTAACTAACCTAAGGACATCACACACATCCATGCCCGAGGCAGGATTCGAACCTGCGACCGTAGCAGTCGCGCGGTTCCGGACTGAGCGCCTAGAACCGCTCGGCCACCGCGGCCGGCTAACTGGAAGACTGCAAGTACGTGTATACAGTAGTGAGCTACTTTCAAAAAGATGTCTTTTGTACAGTAAAGGCAGGTCTTGATTGAGATCTGCACCGTCATTACTTTTATTGCGGTTGACGGTGGGCGTAATGCAACTTTTTTTATATAACAATGGAAAGAAGGACCATTAGAGTTTAACATCCTGTCGACAGCTTGGTCATTAGAGACAGAACAAGCTCAGACTACGAAAGAATGGGGGAAGAAAACCGGCCATGCCCTTTTCAAAAGAACCATCGCGGCATTTGTCTCGAGTGGTTTAAGGAAGTCACAGAGAACCAAAATTCGTAATGCCGGTTTGGGATGTGAGCCGTTGTCCTCCCGAATGCGATTTCAGCGTGCTCAACACTACGCCACGAGGCAAAGGAGGCGCGAAGTGAGTGATGTCCTGACAAGGACCCCCATCTTCCCGACGAATTTTTTCTCGTCTTGTTGTGACTTTTAAGTGTAGAGTAGACGATTGACTGAATGGCAGACGTGCATTTGTTTGCTGCCAACTCCAGCAAGTGGACGAGTTATTACTCGGCAAGGCGAACTGGTTGCCCGGACGTAGGGACAAACAATGTGGTAGCTTCAGTAGGTACAGTCACGTTGCAGTTCAAAGTAGCGCGCGTTATTATGTTGCTGTGCTAGCACTTAACAACGAAAAGTGATCGCCGAAAATGTCTTGGGGCAAACGGCGACAATTTTCTGTCAATGACATAAATTTTACTGACAATGAGAACGAGAAAGGTGTGGCAGTTCTAACACCCGCCAGTTCATTGCAATGTTTATTTTCGGCAGGCGGACGAGTTAAAACGGTGGCGATTATGTCTAGGTAAGTAGACGGATACTGAATTTCAGTGTATGCCTGAACCGACTAACGCACCTGCTTCCTATGGTTATAGCCCACAGGGATCTATATTTGATGGTAGCAGTGGAATTACAAAAAGTCGGCCGGCCGCTGTGGCCGAGCGGTTCTAGGCGCTTCAGTCCGGAACCGCGCAGCTGCTACTGTGGCAAGTTCGAATCCTTTCTCGGGAATGGATGTGTGTGATGTCCTTAGGTTAGTTAGGTTTAAATAGTTCTAATTCTAGGGCCCCCCCCCCCCCCCCCCATGAACCATGGACCTTGCCGTTGGTGGGGAGGCTTGCGTGCCTCAGCGATACAGATGGCCGTACCGTAGGTTCAACCACAACGGAGGGGTATCTGTTGAGAGGCCAGACAAACATGTGGTTCCTGAAGAGGGGCAGCAGCCTTTTCAGTAGTTGCAGGGGCAACAGTCTGGATGATTGACTGATCTGGCCTTGTAACATTAACCAAAACGGCCTTGCTGTGCTGGTACTGCGAACGGCTGAAAGCAAGGGGAAACTACAGCCGTAATTTTTCCCGAGGACATGCAGCTTTACTGTATGATTAAGGAGTTATTGAATAGGATTGGGGAGAAGAGAAGTTTGTGGCACAGTTTGACTAGAAGAAGAGATCGGTTGGTAGGACATGTTCTGAGGCATCAAGGGCTCACAAATTTAGCATTGGAGGGCAGCATGGAGGGTAAAAATCGTAGAGGGAGACCAAGAGATGAATACACTAAGCAGATTCAGAAGGATGTAGGTTGCAGTAGGTACTGGGAGATGAAGAAGCTTGCACAGGATAGAGTAGCATGGAGAGCTGCATCAAACCAGTCTCAGGACTGAAGACCACAACAACAACAACAATTCTAGGGGACTGATAACCTAAGATGTTGAGTCCCATAGTGCTTAGAGCCATTTGAATCATTTGAACAAAAAATCACTCAATTGAAACATGGCTGATTTACAGAAACGCACGTTTAATTGCGAATCAGATGTATAAATTGTATTTATTGGACTGGTTTCGCATGTTTCTACCATCATCAACTAGAGGAATTTAACAAACAGAAGAAAGCACATGTAATATACGGAACATAAAACAAGAACGAAAAAATTAAGGTTGTACTTCTGAAAACCAATATTGTAGGCAGTGCTTACAAAACTACATCTGTTGGTTTAGAAATGCATATTTGTGGTAGAAGACAATTTCACATAGCAAATGTAGCACTGGCAAAACGTAATATGCAACACAATCAGATTTTGAAAAACTCTTAAAAAACTTAGATAAATTACACATACACTCTTAAAAGATAACAGGCGACTGACACCTCAGGTCTATGTACCACATGGAGCCAACATTGAAATTAACTTGTCAACTAGTTCTTCCTTCAGATTTCACAAATAATTGAATTATTGATTGTATGTTTTAAATCTGTGGTATTAGACTCTTTGGACACCTGAAGGTCCATAGGACTACGACGTCAGTCGCCTGTTATTTGTCATGGATGCATGTGTAATATATCTAAGATTTTTAAGAGGTTGTCAGTATCGTATTACGTTGCATTTTACGTTTTGCCAATGCTACAATTTCTTCTTTGAAGAATATGCAATTTTAAACCAACGCATGTTACAATTTTATAAATACTGCATACGATGATGTGTACATTGCATATGGTTTATTCATCAGACAAATATATTATACTAGAAGTGACATGTGATTACATTTCTCGCAATTTGGGTGCATAGATCCTGAGAAATCAGTACCCGGGACAACCACCTCTGGCCGTAATAACGGCCTTGATACGCCTGGGCATTGAGTCAAACAGAGCTTGGATGGCGTGTACAGGTACATCTGCCCATGCAGCTTCAACAGGATACCACAGTTCATCAAGAGTAGTGACTAGCATATTCTGACGATCCAGTTGCTCGGCCACCATTGATCAGACGCTTTCAGTCGGTGAGAGATCTGGAGAATGTGCTGGCCAGGGCAGCAGTCGAACATTTTCTGTATACAGAAAGGCTCGTACAGGACATGCAACATGCGGTCGTGCATTATACTGCTGAAATGTAGGTCTCGCAGGGATCGAATAAAGGTAGAGCCACGGGTCGTAACACATCTGAAATGTAACGTCTACTGTTCAAAGTGCCGTCAATGCGAACAGGAGGTGACCGAGACGTGTAACAAATGTCACCCCATACCATCACGCCGGGTGATACGCCAGTATGGCGATGACGAATACACTCTTCCAATGTGCGTTCACCGCGGTGTCGCTAAACACGGATGCGACATCATGATGCTGTAAACAGAACCTGTATTCATCTGAAAAAATGACGTTTTGCCATTCGTGCACCCAGGTTCGTCGTCGAGTACACCATCGCAGGCGCTCCTGTCTGTGATGCAGTGTCAAGGGTTAATCGCAGCCATGGTCTCCGAGCTGATAGTCCATGCTGCTGCAAACGTCGTCGAACTGTTCGTGCAGATGGTTGTTGTCTTGCAAACGTCCCCATCAGTTGACTCAGGGATCGAGACGTGGCTACACGATCCGTTACAGCCATGGGGATAAGATGGCTGTCATCTCGACTGCTAGTGATACGAGGCCGTTGGGATCCAGCACTGCGTTCCGTATTACCCTCCTGAACCCACCGATTCCATATTCTGCTAACAGTCATTGGATCTCGACCAACGCGAGCAGCAATTTCACGATAAGATTAACCGCAATCGCGATAGGCTACAATCAGACCTTTATCAAAGTGGGAAACGTGATGGTACGCATTTCTCCTCCTTACACGAGGCATCACAACAACGTTTCACCAGGCAATGCCGGTCCACTGCTGTTTGTGTATGAGAAATCGGTTGGAAACTTTCCTCATGTCAGCACGTTGTAGGTGTTGCCACAGCCACCAACCTTGTGTGAATGCTCTGAAAAGCTAATCATTTGCATATCACAGCATCTTCTTCCTGTCGGTTAAATTTCGTGTCTGTAGCATGTCATCTTCGTGGTGTAGCAATTTTAATGGCCAGGAGTGTATAATTTATATATCTGATTGCCAAATAAAGTGCTTATTCATAAATATCTCATAACTGGCTACAGATTTTCATAAATTCTTAACTAACAGTTTATTTATTCTTGAAAAATAACGTGATGGCTGGGTGTTGTGTGAAGTCCTTAGGTTAGTTAGGTTTAAGTAGTTGTAAGTTCTAGGGGACTGATGACCATAGATGTTAAGTCCCATAGTACTCAGAGCCATTTGAACCATTTTGAAAAATAACTAGTGTCGCTAGACTGTCTCACACAGTCTCCCAGCACCCATGCTGTCGAGCCACAACGAAAAGATTCACCTTGTAAATTACGTTCAGAGATATTTAACTGTCTCTCTAGCTCACGCAGTAAATAATAGGACTTCTTCCGGTATCCACTTATGTCTACGGTCAGTTTGACAGTATGCAAACTGCCACTAGACATGGACAGCTGTCTCATGGAATATTCCACGATTCTCTTATCCACTTATATTTTTCCTTGATGCACCCATAAATTTACAAAAGTTTATCTACTTTTAGATAAACACTTCCTCTAGTCGCTGTACTTCTCAAAATCTTAATCTAATTAATATTTCTTCAATGACATAAACTCTCAACTCTGAACTGCCTCTCCCGCGTCTCGCACGCAGTCTGTTAGGGAACTCCCTGTCTACTGGCTCGGAACTGTTACTTGTGTAAGACTGACGATAAAGTAGCCACCAGAGTAGTCGGCTGTGCTCCATTATTAGTAAGGTTAGCGATTACTGTACCCATACATGGCGCCACAGAAACTTGAGTGATTCAGTGGGGTCCAAATTGAGAAGCGCCACTGTGGCGAGTGGAACAGAATTCATATATCCGCCTCAAAGCAGAATAAGTAATAAGTACACAATAAATATTTCATTCTGATATCGATAACTGTGTTTCTTATTAGACTGCAATTTCTGCGATACTATGAATAATAGAAGAAAATACCGTATTTGCAGAAGCGTCATAGCTTTTGTCGTACATAACTGGAATTCCAGTTCATCAAGGGAACTCTGAGAGAAAACTGTTCCACCTACGTGATTTTAAAAGAATGAAGAATGATTCGTTATGTGGATCGAAAGAATATACTTGCAAATATTAGATATTTAGGAAGAGCGAGGCATCAGTATAGTTTATATAGACGGACATTACGGTGTGAATACGAGTAAATGTTACAAAGCGACAATGTGCAAAGAGTATTGTCAGACAGAAGTGCCAGGGAATGCTTCATTGTCGTCAATTAATTTTGTGTTTACTTACTTCCTGTAAAAGGAAAATCTCGGGACTACTGTATGCGAGTGGACTGAAAAATATTTAAAAAAAAACACGCATAGACAAGAAAAGTCCAACTTTTGGCATTAGTTAAGGTACATCTGCCTCTTCCTCTTTACTGCACCGACACTATGTTTCTACAGAATTCCCATCCTACTGCTGCCATACTATCTAGACTTAAATCCTGTAGAACCGGTCTGAAATCTTGCAGAGAATAATACCTGTAGTCGTAAAATTTCAAGAATCTCGCTCTCTAACGTGAAAAAATAACAGCTGACGCTTTTGCTGCTAATAAATAAATGTCGTTTATCATCAAGTTTGGTGTAAGCTACTTAGGCGATTGTGCGTATTTTCGCTGTTTTTACCTATTTTTCCGGTTGGTCTCTTAGGCTTGCGCGGACTTCCATCCATACTCTTCCACCAGCAAAAAATTGAGGTGATCACCGGAAATGAAACCCGACAACTTGGCGTTAATAGCCAAAGACGCTAACCACTCTTTTTAGGCTGTTCCATTTTGTTAGACTTGTTGTGTATCAAGTAAGTGATACGTAACAAATACTGCCAGAGGCCGCCATTACACCAGCACTACCAATCGCCTGGTGCCTCTCAGTTCCGTGCAGCAGACTCCAGATGGCGCTCACAGATCCGGACCTTTTCCAATAGCGTGGACAGCCGCCAGAGGGAGCGCACTCAAACGTGGACTACTTTACTTCCAGCTTGTACTGGTGAACACGGAAATTTTTCCGCCGACCAGCACAAAACATGATGCGCCGTGGACATTCTGAAAGCTCCGTATCAGCAGTCAGACAGTGCCTGCAGCCGCCTCGGTACATCTCCTGCACGACTACATTCCAGCTTAGCAGTCGCCAGTTAAAGACTAATAGCACAACGAAGAGTGTCTGCATCACTATACTCAATCATAGTGACAATGTCAGAGACCGATAAGAGACAGCGAATTTACATAGATTTCATCATTTTAGGTTTAGCACGACAAGTACCACACGCCAAACTGTACCAAAGTTAAGCACCATTTAGAACATATTACTAATAAAAGTTATTGGTGATTTCTTACTGAGTTGCCGCATCTCTTTTCTAGTGCCACTCTGTCAAACAAGTGTTTAATTAGCAAGTGTGCAGTTAGCCATCGTTACGGAACTATTGCGGAAAACTACTTTCGTGCTACTGGAGATATTTGCGCTCATTTAATATTAGCATTCAGTTACAATATTCCCAACAAAAGGCTTTACCCTTTTTGTAGATATACTTTTCCTGGAAGTACTCGTATTTGCATGTGTCAGTTTTTTTCTCTTCTGACTTGATGGAAACGACATTCTGCCTGTGATACTTCGTTTACGTGTAAGTACAACGAAAGAATAATGAAATTTCGAAAGAGAGATCGACTCCAGCTACAACTGGACATCCAAAACTTAAGAAAATTTTTGCTGGACCGTGCTTTGAACTCGGATCCCTGCTTAATGCGAGCAGTTGCCTTAATCAACTAATCAATCCGGAGAAGCTTACCGTTCCACCCAAATTCTCAGCTTGTCTCACCCTAATAGCGTCCACTGTCCATTCACCTACTTGCTTGCAGCGAATCCTGTATTTCCGCAAAAGACAAGGAAGCAAACATACACGTGTACGAGGTGAAAATATCTAAATCACAATAATAAAAGTATACTACTGGCCATTAAAATTGCTACACCATGAAGATGAAGTGCTACAGACGCGAAATTTAACCGACAGGAAGAAGATGCTGAGAGACGCAAATGATTAACTTTTCAGAGCATTCAAACAAGGTTGGCGCCGGTGGCGACACCTACAACGTGCTGACATGAGGAAAGTTTCCAACCGATTTCTCATACACAAGCAGCGGTTCACCGGCGTTGCCTGGTGAAACGTTGTTGTGATGACTCGTGTAAGGAGGAGAAATACGTACCATCACGATTCCGACTTTGATAAAGGTCGGATTGTAGACTGTCGCAATTGCGATTTATCGTATCGCGACATTGCTGCTCGCGTTGGTCGAGATCCAATGACTGTTGGCAGAATATGGAATCGGTGGGTTCAGGAGGGTAATACGGAACGCAGTGCTGGATCCCAACGGCTTCGTATCACTAGCAGTCTAGATGACAGGCATTTTATCCGCATGGCTGTAACGGATCGTGCAGCCACGTCTCGATCCCTGAGTCGACATATGGGGACGTTCGGAAGCCAATAACCATCTGCACGAACAGTTCGACGACGTTTGCAGCAGCATGGACTATCAGCTCGGAGACCGTGGCTGCGGTTACCCTTGACGCTGCACCACAGACAGGAACGCCTGCGATGGTGCACTCAACGACGAACCTGGGTGCACGAACGGCAAAACGTCACTTTTTCGGGTGAATCCAGGTTCTGTTTACAGCATCATGATGGTCGCATCCGTGTTTGGCGACATCGCAGAGAACGTACATTAGAAGCGTGTGTTCGTCATCGCCATACTGGCGTATCACCCGGCGTGATCGTATGGGGTGCCATTGGTTACACGTCTCGGTCACCTCTTATTCGCATTGACGGCATTTTGAACAGTGGACGTTATATTTCAGATGTGTTACGACCGGTGGCTCTATCCTTCATTCGATCCCTGCAAAACCCTACATTTCAGCAGGATAATGCGCGACAGCATGTTGCCGGTCCTGCACGGGCCTTTCTGAATACAGAAAATGTCCGACTACTGCCCTAGCCAGCACATTCTCATCAACTGAAAACGTCTGGTCAACGGTGGCCGAGCAACTGGTTCATCACAATACGTCAGTCACTAATCTTGATGAACTGTGGTATCATGTTGAAGCTACATGGGCAGCTGTACCTCCACACGCCATCCAAACTCTGTTTGCTCCAATGCCCAGGCGTATCAAGGCCGTTAGTATGACCAGAGGTGGTTGTTCTGGGTGCTGATTTCTCAGGATCTATGCACCCAAATTGCGTGAAAATGTAATCACATGTCAGTTCTAGTATAATATATTTGTCCAATGAATACCCGTTTATCATCTGCATTTATTCTTGGTGTAGCAATTTTAATGGCCAGTAGTGTAATTTTCCTTTACACTCATCAATAGTTTCATGAATATTACATGGAAAATTTTTCAGTTCCTGTGTAGTATAAGCGAATAGTGACATATGGAAGAGATGTTACAATAGTTTGCTCACAGTGGTAGTAGGTTCGGTCACAATCTTGCGCTAGAGAATGTTACTTGCATAACCAAACAACATGTGTCCTCGTGGACTGACGACCGTTTGTGTTTCAGATACTCGAAACATATGGTGTGTAATGGAATAGGATAACAGATATTTCGTTTAAAGAACCATGTCTCGATTCTTGTTTTCTGTGAGGGCACTAGGCAAGCCTTATCTGTAGTACTCCCTGTCCCAGTTACGGATTGCCTATAGAGCGGCTTCTGAGACCTCAACCATTCCATTTTGAGCTGTCGCATAATTGTTTACCGAATATTAAATTTTAAATGCTGTCACAGTCTGCTCCTTAAGAGGTGTAATCTTGCATTATAGGTTTAACACAGTACGTCAGGTGTCAGAGTTAGCGACCGTGTATATGTCCTGAAGCATCAAAATGCATGACGCGCACGTCTTCCAGACTTCATTCATCCAGTAGCTTAGACTGAGAGCGGTTACCAACTTCTAATAAATTTTACACGTAATTTCAAATTTCATAGAAACTTATTCTCTCTGTCACCCCTAACAAAATAATGAAAAGAAATAGTTTTTCTGCTTATTACATGCAGTAAAATTTCAGCATCAGACGTTTTAGTTCATTTCTTCTCTACCACTAACTCTATTCTCATCAGACAGTATCCACGTCAGCTTGTGATTGTACAACACATAGTTCAGGAGGTACGACATCACAAACATCGAGACGCGAGAAAAACTAGCTGAAAACAATGAATAATTTGTAAATTAATCAGACGTATGAGGCTGTTCTATTCAAGGCGGTTCGATTCTTTTAAGAAGGAGCGTTGTCGGGGTTACTGGTGTAATACAAAAGGCAACAAACACACATACGGTCAGTTCAGTTCGGATTAGGGATGTCGCATTTGTCGACGTGCGACGTAATTACGTTGCATTTCCCAGTGCTTCTGTAGGGGTACTACCAATCTCTTGTAATGGTTTCTTCGTAGAGAAATCGAATGAAAAAGAGCAATTCACACGGCTTCTGTCACCACCATCACTCTTAGGTTTGCTTTCACAGACGTCTCCAAGGACAGTATAAGCGGGATAACGGCGGAGTAAGAATGTTACGTACGCTCCACGATTGCTGAAAGTCGTTCGGGTAGAAGAAAGTTTCGAGATATCGTGTTATAAACCCAATAACGAACATTTCATACAAGTAAATCGACAGTGCTAACAGGGGTTAACTGTAATTACAGAATCCTTAAGAAAGACGACAAATTTACAAAACGGAAAACATACGCTGCTTTTACTTTCCATCTCAGAATATGAGATAGCAAAACATAAAATTCCACAGACCTATCAGCTTCCTAAGCAGTTATAGATATTCACAAAAATTCTCGCCAGCTGCTTAGAAAATTTTTTAGATTTTTAATCATACAAGCAAGCAGGTTGATTTCCGATAGGAATTACAGCAATGGAACACTTGTACGTATTGAACCAAATTATAGAACTAAGGAACAAGTGTGATATATTATATGGGTTTAGGAAAGATTTTTATTAAATTCGAGAAAATCTCCAGCGGTAAATTAATAAGGCACGGATTCAATCTATGTTACTAAGCTGAAGAATATTTGTGTAATTATTAGAGCTTTCATTTGAATTCATCATAGTACTGGGAACTCTGAATCGAAAGAGGAATCAGACAAGGAGACTGCATATCACATAACTGTTATCACGACTACTGGAGGAAGTTTTCAGGTTTTTAGTGTGCGAGAATGAAGAACGAATACACTCTGCTAATCGGAAATAACTGAGCTAACTCGATGATGCTGATGAGACAGTGCTGTTTGCCTAAACAGAGGATGAACTAAGTCCAGAAAGTTTCCAAGTAGGCCTGAATATGAGTTACAGCTGGAGAATTTATAGCATATATACCCGAAAGGAAATAGTAGAAATCAACAATGAAATCGTAGAAAGAGTGTATGTATTTTTACATTTCGGATTTTGGAATACAGTGACAGAATGGACGGGGAAAAGAAGCGGAATAGGAAAAATACCTTGTAGTGGTTTTTAGAAAAGGAAATGTGTTTTCACCTAAACCTCTGACGTGATTGAAAACGATAGTTAATAGTCTACGAGGATTAACAGCTCTCACTACTTGCAAGATGGCACGATCTCTGACCTCTTCTTACACTTATTAACGGACATAAAACCTGTCTACCTCGTTTTTCTGAAATCTTCATTCTCATACATGCAAATTAATGTCATTTCGCTACCATTACACTCTAATGCAAAGTTGGTAATCGGATGCTGTGTACCAGCGTGTACATCATCGGGAGTAAGACGCATGTATGTCGTAATTCTGTTCATTTCACATAGGAAGCGGGCGGGAACTTTTGGCATGTGAGGCGTCCAATCGTTCACAATAGCAGGAGGTGGGATGACACCTGGCGACTAGGAAATCCGGACAGAGTTCTGACCACTGGCTGACGGCTCTCTCTTTTGATAACGTGTCTCAGGGGCCAGAGCGGCGGTCACTCGCTATTTATAGAATGGCTGTTCAAATGGCTCTGAGCACTATGGGACTTAACAGCTGTGGTCATCAGTCCCCTAGAACTTAGAACTAAGTAAACCTAACTAACCTGAGGACATCATACACATCCATGCCCGAGGCAGGATTCGAACCTGCGACCGTAGCAGTCGCGCGGTTCCGGACTGCGCGCCTAGAACCGCGAGACCACCGCGGCTGGCATACAATGGCTGTGGGCAGTTACCTCGCTAAAGCCTCATGTTTTGGGCAGGAACGCGCCAGCTCGGCGCAACAGCTTTGATATTGCTTGTGACGTTTTGGACAAATAGTCGACAAGCTCTACGGCATAGCCGACAGAACGGCGCCACTCATAACACCCTAGTTATCAAATTCCCTTAGCGCCCATCACCAGTAAGCTTCCCGCGCAAAGTCCGGGCGGAGGCTATGATTGGGTGCTCGACTGCTAAGTCTACATCTACATCTACATCTACATCCATACTCCGCAATCCACCTGACGGTGTGTGGCGGAGGGTACCTTGAGTACCTTTATCGGTTCTCCCTTCTATTCCAGTCCCGTATTGTTCGTGGAAAGAAGGATTGTCGGTATGCCTCTGTATGGGCTCCAATCTCTCTGATTTTATCCTCATGGTCTCTTTGCGAGATATACGTAGGAGGGAGCAATATACTGCTTGACTCCTCGGTGAAGGTACTGTTCTCGAAACTTCAACAAAAGCCCGTACCGAGGTACTGAGCGTCTCTCCTGCAGAGTCTTCCACTGGAGTTTATCTATCATCTCCGTAACGCTTTCGCAACTACTAAATGATCCTGTAACGAAGCGCGCTGCTCTCCGTTGGATCTTCTCTATCTCTTCTATCAACTCTATCTGGTACGGATCGCCGGCCGGAGTGGCCCAGCGGATAAAGGCGCTACAGTCTGGAACCGCACGACCGCTACGGTCGCAGGTTCGAATCCTGCCTCGCCGTGGATGTGTGTGATGTCCTTAGGTTAGTTAGGTTTAAGTAGTTCTAAGTTCTAGGGGACTTATGACCACAGCAGTTGAGTCCCATAGAGCTCAGAGCCATTTGGACCATTTTTGGTACGGATCCCACACTGCTGAGCAGTATTCAAGCAGTGGGCGAACAAGTGTACTGTATATTGGCTTCTGTCTCGGGTTCTTCGGCCGACGTTCATCTAATGATTTTTATGACGTTTCGCCAGCACGAGTGGCTGGCATTGTCAAAGCTTCACCCTCCATTGCCGGTGGTCAACTGGAGGCGAGTTTTTTTTTTTTTTTTTTTTTTTGCACTTTTCATTCTCTCCTCT
Organism: Schistocerca piceifrons; assembly: GCF_021461385.2. Taxonomy (NCBI): domain Eukaryota; kingdom Metazoa; phylum Arthropoda; class Insecta; order Orthoptera; family Acrididae; genus Schistocerca; species Schistocerca piceifrons. Next base: position 55,466,708 of record NC_060144.1, on the reverse strand, counting down.
ATGGAGGAGGGCGGGCTGTTTGAGGGCATGCTGGCGTCCCTTTTCAGCCGTTGGGTTTTTATTTGGTACACTTTATTTTTCCTGCAAGTGCATTTTTATAATTTGTTGACAATTTTGTTACTGCAGGTTTTTAGCAGAGTGAAAACATTATATATTAACATAATAAAATTTAAAACATAGTAAAATTTAAAACATAATAAAATTAAAAAAATTTAAATTTACAGTAAAAGAAATGATGATGAAAGCTACATAAACAATTTTGTTAACATGATACAATTTAAGTTTACGAGAAATGAAGATAAGTGAAGATGAATGAGGATAAAGTAATCAGGTATATTAGCATGAAAGAGCAGAAATATATAGAATACAAAATAAATGGGGTATAAAAGACAGATGGAATGTAAATTTATGTTAACATTATGGGAATTTATTGGATGAGTTAGTTAGGTACATGTCTTGTGCTTATGTGTGTGGTTGATAATGTGGTGTGTGGAGTTGATGCATGTATATATATAGTTAGTCTGTGTCTATTACAGATTCCGAGCGTAGCTGGCTTTACAAGTGTATATATATATATATTTTTTTCTCCCATAGTTTAATTTGAAGAATACATAACAAATAGGTGTATGTAATACATTATTTATCCTGTTTCTTCTTTTCCTTTCCCTGAGAGGGGGTGAGCGCTGTTTGGTGTTGTTTGGATTGTTTGTGTTTCCTGTGGTGGATTGTTTTGAGTGTGTGTGTGTGTGTGTGTGTGTGTGTGTGTGTGTGTGTGTGTGTGTGCGGGTGTGATTGTGTTTGTGGTTATTCTGTTGTTCTTTCGTCGAGGTGAGTTGGTGTTGTTGTGTTCGCGGCCGCAGACTGTATGTACCTGGCGCGCCAACGTCCGAGGGCTTCTCCGCAGTCATTTCCGGTGCGGTTCTCCTCTTGCTACCGTGACTGTCGTTCGCTGCAGTACGGGAAGCCAGGATCCGTTTACCTTAAGGCTTTCCTCTTTGTTGTTGAAACTGTTCGCGTGTTTTTGGATTTCTACAGCTTCTCTGAACAAGCGCGTGTGATAGTGCTTCTCTACAGCCAGAACTTCCGTGTCGGCGACTAAAAATTCGCCGAAAATAAGTTTCGATCAATAAAAGAGACTGTGAGGCTACGGCGCAACTCTTTTTCGGCCAGATAGAATTGATGAAGTCTGTCTAACGCGCCTCCGAATAGAGCACAGCTCCCTGACTCATGGCTTTCTTCTCAGATGTGAGGAACCACGTATTTGTGATCCATATGGCGTGCTAATTACTGTTCGCTTCATTTTAAGCGTATGTTCTACATAATGACGAGAGAGTACAAGCTAGTTTACCGACAGATCTTCCCTCAATTTTAGGTGATTACGAGCTGAATGTGGCATGTATTTTACGATTTTATGTTTTGTCTTCTCTTCTACCTAAGCACACAGATCTGAGCTTTTACTTTGTCAGAGAACGATTGCCTCATCCAATTAGTACTCTGTGATCAGCAAATCTTATTTTCTGGACTTGCCTCTTAGTTCTTATCGATATGTGATATCATTGTTTTTAATGGTCTCCCTTGACTCAGTTGTTCCATTGTACCGTTCTGAGCAGTGTATTCATGTAAGAAAGAGTGCAAGTGAGGGTGTGTCGCCTTATTTGTATTTCAGACTATCCGCTGCGGTTGGTATGATGTCTGATGAGGTGATACACGGGCGCTAATTCTGCTTCTACTATGGATATTTCTTTTGATTTGATCTTCGGACTGTTTCCTTTTGGTGGTACGAGTTTCGCTTAAATTCTTCCATCTGTTACATGTGCTCGTTTATAAGGTTGGGTTTTTCGTAATGATTTTGTTTTTCTGACGGCGTCAAGTCGGTCTTCGGCACCCAGATTGGAAAAATTTAATATGTATTGGTCCCTGTATTGTGGGCTGTTTGTCTAGGGCTAACGCCACAGATAACGCACAACGATCTGAGAACGGAGCGGGGGTGAAATTTGTGGTGAGCACTCATTGACGGACGTTCTCATTCATGTTCATTATATCAATTCGGCCGGCCGCTGTCATGTCAGGAAAGTTTATCACACAAGTATGGGATATTTTAATTCTTATGCATCGTTCAACGGCAAGTTCATCATAAGTTCGTGTAACTCTTTACAGCAATTAAAATTCGGCCGCTGCTCTTTCGCATGAAGTGCAGGGTTGGAATCGCCTCCTGGATGAAGATTAAGCTGTTTTTTCATCTTTACAAAAGTTGGCACGTCCCACCTTTTTGTAACTGTCTGTTAAATCTTTTTATAAGGGTGATCCCTCTCCCGGTTGCTAATTCCCTAATATCTGTGACTGCAGTAGCTTCACGCTAAAGGATGGCCGTGCCTGTGTTTTCGTCGAACGCGAAGTTCACGATTGTTCGGAAAAAAGTCCATTCTCGTTTGTTTGTGTCACCTCCTGTAAGAGGATGACATCTGCTGCAGTCTCATATATGAATTGCTCAATTGCAGCTGTTTTTGATTCATGTGGTATTCTGTGTTCAGGGTAATAAATGTGTATGCTTGCGAGATTACTGAACTGACTGATTTTACACCCTGTCTGGTCATTTTAAGTCCTGTTGTGTCGCATATTAACTTTCACTTCTTGCATTTGTGTGTTGTTCAAAAATGGCTCTGAGCACTATGGGACTTAACATCTATGGTCATCAGTCCCCTAGAACTTAGAACTACTTAAACCTAACTAACCCAAGGACAGCACACAACACCCAGCCATCACGAGGCAGAGAAAATCCCTGACCCCGCCGGGAATCGAACCCGGGAACCCGGGCGTGGGAAGCGAGAACGCTACCGCACGACCACGAGATGCGGGCTTGTGTGTTGTAATCATGTTCTTTTTTGCTAAATTTTACCACTATGTGCGCCGATGCAACCTCGGTATATAGGTGAATGTGGTAGGGAGATCACACAGACGGCCTGCTTCTGCTTCCCGTCTGTTATTTTGCGTGCTTGCGACTCAGATGGGTTTTCCTCAGCTGGTCCGTATTTGCGTTATCTCTATCACTTTCAACTTGTTGACGAACACCAGATGGCCTGTTCGAAATATTTACGATGTTGGCTGGCACGAGGGTTAACGTTTACCGTCACCAGTTTCTTTAAGTTGTTTGTTATCCTTACTGACTTTGCCTGGTTGTATTTGTTTCCGTACATGGCGACAGGTAATTCGTGCGGAAAATAAGAGCACGTCGTCCTGTTGTCGTTCCATCTTCCTTTCCTATCAGCGATCAGCCCTCTGAGTGGTTCTATGCGAGCGCCGCGACTTCCTCTCCTGTTCCAGCCTCTTCACCTCAGAGTAGCAGTTGCGCCCTACGTCTTCAATTATTTGCTGGGTATGTTCCAATCTGTGTCTACCCCCACATTTTTTATCATCTACAGCTTCTTCTAGCACCATGAAAATTATTCCCGGCAGTATTAACACGTGTCCTATCATCCACCATCCTGGCCCTTCTTCTTGTGAGTGCTTACCACGCGTTTATTTCCTTGCCGTTGTAAGGGAGGACCATCTCATTTGTCATCAGTAGTTTACCAAATAAATATTCAGCTATCAAGAAATATTTCGATTAACATTATTTATATCGTAAATAGTTACAAAACTTCACTGCAGACATGAACATCGGGGCCACAGTTCTGTTATCGACTGCAGCTGTCAAATTCATCACAATACATTGACGAAATCCGCAAGTCGAATTTGTGAGGTACTTACGCTATGTTTAATAGGGACTCAGACATTTGTTATTGACAGGTGCGCGTCAACGTCAGCAGTACATACCAGTAACTGAATAACTAATTTCTTCTTTTATTTTCGTGCTGCATTTGGGGTATTAGGGCCCGACATCTAATGTTTTGTGCGTCCCAAAGCGTTCCACGAGTATTCTTAACTGGAACCAAAGACCCCCAACGTACACTCTGAAGCTACGTAGTTGAGTCCGCGGGCTCCGTTGCCCATGCAGCACCACGTGGAGTTGGGGGTCTCATGGGGATCTTTTGTTTTGGTTTAAGAAGAACGATAAAAGAACATAGCATAGGCTGAGTGGTAGATATCCGTTCTAGAGATGGGTCTTTCTCGAAGTAACGGGTCCAAAGGATCGGTTCACCAAGATGAACGGAAGGGGCGAGGAACGAATTCTAAGGAACGGTCTTTCATAGTTCACTTCGGTCGCGGTTTTCTACTTATAGTTCCCGGGAACGGGAAACGGTCGGTCTCGTTCCCGCAGCGGCTCGTCGGCCGGTCTCGTTCCAGCCTCGGTCCCGTTCCCGTCTGTCTCTGTCTCCCTCGCCCGGACTCGTCCTTCTTCGCGTGGCCACTCGTCGCAGTTCCACTGCCGACTGCCCGTAGTTAGTTCAGTATCGAGTTGCTGTTCGTTTCGTTCGCTTCGCATGCCCATTATAGATCTATTTCAAACCTTTTCTGAACTCTGTACTTCTTTTCGTATTGTATTCAGCGTCCATGACCGGTAATTAAAATGTATTTTATACTTACGTAAAATACATAAAAATTACGTGGTATGCAATACAACATCTATTAAGGTAAGAAAACGGCGTATCAGCTTACTTCACTATTTCGGTAAACAGCAGAAGAAGGACTCGTAAAAAGGCAAGAGTTTTTGTTATTAGACATGCAAAGGACGTCGGCACGGCACACACGAGTTGCCATTTTCCGTCTTTTTTTTATCTAAGGTAAAACAGCATGTTCATTGTTGTAGAAGACTTACTCGCAATCGAGTGTATGGTATCACATTTTGTAAAGAGAATATGATAATTCCCACAATGTTATTTCAGTGGTACAGGGTGGCACACGAAAATTCGGCCCCGACTACTACACTGCTCATTGTCGCTTACTAGTCGTCATTTACTGTTTCGAAGTTGTTTGCATTAGCTTATTTGTTATTTCTTCACTGCCTAATTATTACACGTTTACCAATTCTGCTCGATGCGGTCAACAAATCATGAGTAATTGGCGAGCAGTTTGTTCTCGGGGCCGATTTTTCGTGCGCCACCTTATGTTATTTCACTGCGATCAGCCACATAACGCTACGGTTGGCTAAACGATATGTTTTGTAGAATCACGAAAATTACTTCTACAAATGTGTGAGAATTCTATACTCCAGGGGAGACGCAAGTGGCCCCTCTTGGCGCCTTCCATCTTCAGTCACCTACGCTAAAAATCTTCAGTTTTTCATAAGAACCATATACCAAGCACAATGAACGGAGAACGAGTAATAATGAACGGTTCCCAAAAAAGAGCGATTACCAGTGAACTATTTTCCAAGGATGAACGAGTTTGCCCGCCTCTAATCCCTTCATATGCTCTGCCCAGGGTCGAGATCTCTGAATGTGACCTCAAGCCCGACATTCCTGACCAGTGCCTCCAGGTTTGCTTCCTAAGATGTATTAATACATTAGTCAGCTTATTTCTAGGTTAGTGTTTTACAGGTCTGCTGTGCACCTGGTGCAAAGACCGGCCACATTAGAATATACACTCTACATACATCATGTCTGTATACTATGTGATAAAAGATTACTACTTACATGTATTGTATATGTGTATTGAGTCTCCTCGTGTATTTCCTCATGTGTACTCATATTCTTACTTAAGCTTTTGTGCTAAAAGTCTGCGTTATTATAGTAACGTCACGTCTGGTACGATAACCAGTCGCCGGCCGCTGGTGGCCGAGCGGTTCTGGCGCTACAGTATGGAACCGCGCGACCCCTACGGTCGCAGGTTCGAATCCTGCCTCGGGCATGGATGTGTGTGTTGTCCTTAGGTTAGTTAGGTTCAAGTAGTTCTAAGTTCTAGGGGACTTATGACCTCAGCAGTTGAGTCCCACAGTGCTCAGAGCCATTTGAACCATTTGATAACCAGTCACGATTATATGATAACGTAAGTCTCTGATTTATCTGCGTTTAATGTTCCAATTTATGAGTGGTTAAGTGTTCTTCTTCGTGTGTTATGTCCTCCGCGTCGTAGATGGAGATGTCCGCAGTACTGGAGTCTTCATCTGAACTAACGCAGTCGTCTCTCTGCCGTCTGCTGCGGTGCCTGCAAGGTTTCATTTGTTTATAGGTGGTGTGTTCTGTCTGTTAGTTCATTTAGCTGTCACCGTAGCGTTTCTTGAAAATTTCTATTGCGTTTTATGGAATGTTTCTCCGTGTGTTTGAGTGCCGCTCACGGTACAATACAATGTGTTGATGGGATCCACGTTCACTGTATTGGCAGTTGCCGTTTCCAGAAAGTGAAGGGCGCTGTAGGTGCGCTGGATATGGGCTTGCCGGCCGGAGTGGCCGAGCGGTTCTAGGCGCTACAGTCTGGAGCCGAGCGACCGCTACGGTCGCAGGTTCGAATCCTGCCTCGGGCATGGATGTGTGTGATGTCCTTTGGTTAGTTAGGTTTAATTAGTTCTAAGTTCTAGGCGACTGATGACCTCAGAAGTTAAGTCGCATAGTGCTCAGAACCATTTGAACCATTTGATACGGGCTTTGACAAATCAGGAAATGAACCCTGCAATGGCCAGGATTGGCATGATTCATTCGTGACCGTTCCCTGATTCTCGCGGGGGAAAAGTTGTACACCGTACGGCCTTTATCATTTTGCTCCCGGGCCCGTAGCCATACATTTAACAGCCAAGTGTTTAGTTGATGTTTGTGTCGGATGTCTTCCCTCTTATTTCCCTGATCTTATCACGTTTCCTCCACTCAAGCCAGTAGCATGGCGTCTCATCATTATGTCGGTTGGGAATACACCCGACACAAACTGTATGAGAGAAACCAATGGGCTCCTTTCTTCTCTAAAAGCACGATGTCTTGGTATGTGACGGAATTTCCGTAGTCAGCATTCGGCATTGAATACGCTTCCGCGAGTTGGAGCGCCACGTACTCGATTGCGCCCCGCCGGCAGGGAAGGCCCTTCTCCGGCGCCGGTGGCCGGGAAGGAGGAGGTGGCGGTGTAATTTGGGCGCGCAGCTCAGCAGGCCAAACAAACCGATAACTCGCCGGCTGTAATTCGGCGCAGGCGGTGGCGGGGGCGGCGGCGGGGGCGGCGGCGGGCGCTACGTGATCCGCGGGTCGTGACCGCCGCCACGGCTCGCTACTTGGCGCTGCCGGATTGCTTTCACGTCCCGCGGCCGGGCATCGCCGATCGCCGATCGTGCTGCATTACAAGGCGATCCGGCAGCCCGGGGAAAGAAGGGGCAGGGACGCGGCTAGCTCTCATCTCCACAATGACGGGTTGGCTGCCACTTACATCCCGCGTCATGTCGAGTCTTTGCGAACACGGTCGTGAGCGGCGTCTGTATCGTGGTGGATCGTCTTCAGCTTCTCGTTTCTTGGTCGTACTGGCAGCTGTCAGTAGTCACATTTCGCATATACCCGAGGGCGCTAGACGTAGACAGTGAATGTGTAAATTTGTAAGGTATCTGTAATAAAAATGGTGGTTCTTTTCAGGGACGGCCGTGGCAGCAGGCGGTGCCCGTGGGTGGAGGGGGGGGCTGTCTGTCCCGCCAGAAAAAGCGTTATAGAACGGCTATTAATCTGCCCCTACCCCTTCCTCACCCTCAAGAGGAGGAAGATTTCGAACTAACGGGTATAGCGTGGTAAGAGACTATGTCTGTGAGCGTGGGGTTGATCTGCTCTTCTGTTATTCTGCGCAACGGATTAATCTGAGATGTACCCTTTACCCTGTGGCTCCTGCAAGATGCAATTTCCACTCTCACACTACCACAGAAGTCAGACAGACGCTCCTAACGTTCTAAAGAGAAACGCCTGAAAAACTTTCAGCAATAAATATCTTCTGGAGTCGTCCGTTGTAAGGAAATGACAAAAAAATTCACAAAACTTCTTACGTAAGTAGTGGGGTACTGGAGTAGTGCTAGTTAGTGTAAGAAAAACATGAAACTAACGGAAGTTATTATTTACTTTGCAAAACTTCTGAGAAATCACAATGGCACTTTTAGTTATGAATTGAACAAGTTATATCCTGGTTCTTTTCGGAATGTGAAGTTACCTCTCAAGGATAGGATTCGCTAATGAAATTTCTATACAAAGTTTAAGATGGTTGTTGACTTGGCAGAATGGCTGAGAGGCGCGCCTACTCAACTTGAATAATTATCCTTTACAATGTTGCTAGGTACGGTCGAGGCTCTCGCGTGTGAAATGCAGTGAAGAGTACTGTTGTGTAGGAAATATGCGGCTCACAAAAGTTGTAGCGCACAATACCGTAAGCTGCAATGACTGCTGTCTGCGCCGCTCGCTGCTGACAAAAATAAGATAACTCTCGTTCTATCTGGATTGACCTTCGCCAATCAAACTCTCCCTACGCCTTGATGAAGTCAAGGATTCCTATTCGCCCCTAGTCTAACCATTGGCGTGGTACACTGGTCAGATAACCAGTCCACCGCGATGCCACTCAAAAATTCGCTCGCAGGCGTTTAACTATAACTCTGTCCGTTCGCATCGCACAATAAGTGTGGCGGCTAACACAGTGAACAACACTTAATCGCAAGGACTCAATATAGAGTCCCACTCCGATTCGCTCTCGACAGAGGTGCTCTCCCAGTGAAGTACTGAGGAGAGACTTGTTCCTCGCCCTTTGAGTACACGTATGAGTGCACACACTCTCGTTATGTGTTCTCGTTCCAAGAGCGACAACGGAACGGCCCCTCTCTAGGCCAGACATGATGGGGTATATCTTTCAGTCTCTTCTATTACTCCTTCAGCTCAAGGCATCAGAAATATCGTCTGCCAATCAGCATTGCTCTTCTAAAACGGGACACTGACGTCTCGTTTAAGGGGACCAATACGGAAACCTGTAGCATCGGCGTTTGGCGTTTGCTGTCTCCCTGTAAAAATCTCTGAAATTGCATGCTATGTTGTAAAGAATGCGTAGGCTGGGCGCTCCCACACAATGTAGCGGAATTTGCTTTTAAGCCGAACACGGGGTCGTTCTTCCTTTTACTTGGGCAAACGCTGTCTGCTCTATGGGCGGTCACCGGCCAACATAGATAGGCGGAGTCGTCCTCTGAAGGGACCGGACCCCCGGCGTGCAGTTTGCGTCTCCCGAACTAAAAGCTCCTGTGACCATCGTGTCTGGAACGTGTGTGTGTACGCCAGCCTCGAGTATTTCAATCTCGGTGCGCATTTGCGATTTATTAGTTATTTGCATATCGTTTTCATGAATTCATAGAACGTTGACTTTACCTTATCGAGTTTGGGTTCGAATGAAGCGTCTTGATGTGTGGAATACGATTGTGAGGGCGGAATATGTAAGCAATGAGGGTCAGGAGACCACGACGTCTTACACTCACCCTCAAGAGGAGGAAGACTTCGAACTAACAGGTATACCGTGGTAAGAGACTATGGTGCAAAATAACATATCATATGGATCCGTTACGAATTATTAGCACAGTGAGCGACGTGAAGTGATACGAAATTTCAAAATAAAAAGACTTTTATTAAAGGGAGGTGGACTGACTTGTGGTGGGGTGTCTGGCGAATGCCGATCGGCACAGTTCAGAATCGTGCGTAACTGATGTAAAGCCATCATACAACTGGTTTCCTTGATTATAACACTTAAAAAAGGGATAATGGTGTCCCGAAACATGTTGTCAATAATCACACGATTGACAGTTGGGCCGAATATGCTCAATATTGTCAGAATCACGTGTGGCGGACCGCAGCTCGCTAAAGCCGCTGGGGAGGGCCTCAGTCTTGGCTGTGGTCTGGCAGAGGTAGGACTTGCCCTGGATGCTCCACGAGACTGGCTGAGAAATCCAATGGCAGTAAAAGGCAGCACACGCGGACGAGTCTTTAGAATTGGCTGTGTAGGCAGTTTACTGCTGCTTATTTACCTGTTACGTTGTTTCTAAGACGTTTCTTTCTCGTCAGTATGTTCTAAGAAATTCAAATGTCAGTGAAAAAATGGTTCAAATGGCTCAGAGCACTATGGGACTTAATTTCTGAGTTCATCAGTCGCCTAGAACTTAGAACTACTTAAACCTAACTAACCTAAGGACATCACACACATCCATGCCCGAGGCAGGATTCGAACCTGCGACCGTAGAGGTCGCGCGGCTCCAGACTGTAGCGCCTAGAACCGCTCGGCCACTCCAGCTGGCAAATGTCAGAGAATCCATATTGTATGTCCTGTGGTACAGGACTCTCATCATAACTTAGTCACTAGTTAATTTCCAACGTGGCTTTTGTTAAAAAGTAGTGTAACAAGCAGTCAAACAATGTGGAAATCAATGTAGGTGCCGAGGTAAAAAACAAGCGTCATATTGTAAAGAACATCCGCTTAACGCCACCAAGTCTTAACGTGTTACTGTACTAGTTCACAGCCTACTCTACCTGATGCACCACTTTGCAATCCCAGAATATCGCATGCTCCCCATGTTTATTTGTTTATTATTTTTCTTCTTGAGAGAAACTTTATTTCACAATAATCTGAAATCCACACTTACGTAAAAGGTTATCAAATGTAGACTAACACAAAACTATATCGTTTCAAAGGACTTAGGAGCCAAAAAATAAATGCTTTTATGTTTTACTTAAATACTTAAAACTGTTGTTTTCACCTGAACAACAATTTTCACACCTAACCTTTTTTTTATGTGATCAAAGTTACAAGAAAATTTCATCAGTGAGACGATTGAAATTGTTTTTCTTTCAAAAGCTCTTAAACGCTTGGTTTCAAAGTAGTTAAAGCTCATCTATGGTCAGATTCCACGTTCAGACATCTTCCGTAGTGTTTTTTCGGTTCTCACTTAGGTACATCGATGAGAACTCAGCGAGAACTTTCAAGGTTCCTTTTACCAATCCTGGATAAATTGGAAGGAAACTGCCCTAAAATTCTTCCAACGCCATTTTTGAAACTATTCTGTAACACTAGAATTACATTTCAATTCCATTGCATCCTCTGGCATTTCATCAGGAAGTGCACGGACATCAATTGAGAAACGTGTTCTTGGTAGATTTGCATTGTCAGTCAATAAACGTGAATCTGTACGTGATATATTCTTCATTATACAATCTTCTTTTAGCACACATCTTCACTCAGTGCACAAAATCAATAAAAATGCTATTTACTTCTACAGAGCACAACATGCATAATACTGAGTAAAGAATGCACAGCGCGAAGTGAAGAATATGTTGTGTCAGCAATAACTTGGAGACGCGCGAGGCAAAGCTAATGCTACCAAATATACAAAAAATGCATTCGCCAACTGTAATAAAATATAAAACGTTTGGCTTCTCTGACTGCATGTCTCTTCTGAGCTGTTAGCGCCTCTTACCCCCCATAAATCTCTCACTACCGGGCGGGGGCCTTCACATTTGGAACCACTGCATTAGACCCTGACTGACCATCTAATAAGGAAACTTTTCTTGATTCCTAGCCGATGTGCGAGTGTTTGTGATAATTGTAAATATGACCGTGAATCAAAACGAGGCTGCCGAGATTCGGTAAGAAAGTTTCATAGCTGTAGCAGTATCATTAACGAATCAGGGCCCGCTGATAAACGCGTCGTGGCTAATCAGTGACGTTATTTTTTTTGTCGTATAACTCTTTTCTTACGCCGCTCGCAGCTATGACTCTGGATTCGAGCAGTGTCGCGGCATCTTCGAGAACGAGACAGAGAAACGCTTGTAGTTCTTGATGCAGTTGGAATTTGTTGCATAAAAAGGACCAGATGTGTGAGATAAGATTCAATCACAATATGTTTACTCGCAACTTGTCGTTTGATAGATGACAGAATGAACGCAAGTTTTTAGGAAAACATAGCAGATAAACTTCCTGAAAACAGCAGTCAAAGCGCCATCCGCAAAGGAAGCACCTGGCAGCTCAAAGCACTTACGTAAATATACTGAAGATGTTTGGGTTTAATTAGAGACTGTGCTGTTCAAGAGATCGATTCACCTATAAAACTGCTAACAGTTACTCTCTATACTTCTGCATTAATACAAAGAAATTCCACATTCAGCAGTCCATTCCACCAGAAATTAAGTAAACTTTTGCCATAGCTTTATTTATTCATTTATCGTATGATGCTACAACAAGTATATATTGCAACCAAGGCTCTAAACTCAAGTACATTTGTAACTTAATGAACTGATGAAAACAGGTAATCTGGACGGCTTCGAGTTTTCCGTCCATACCTCGGAAGCGAATGTCCAATTCGTCCAGAGACGTTACATCTTAGTGAAAAGGCACAGAAATACTCCGGTCCCGATTGAGGGATTGACTGTAAGATAATCCGAGAACTGGAAATCCCCTGCTACTCCGAATTACACACATCAAAACAAGTTTTGCATCACCTCTGTTCCGAGAGTTCCGGAACCTGTAAGGAAACTTGAATACAGATCAACATAAACATCATTTCCGCCATTTTTATTGTTCATGAAAACCACACATTGCATGGTGTATCACCATACAGCGAGACTTTCAGAGGAGGTGGCCCAGATTGCTGTACACAACGGTTCCTCTATTAGCCAGTAGCACGTCCTCTTTCATTGATGCATGCCTGTATTCGTCGTGGCGTACTATCCAAAAGTTGATCAAGGCACTGTTAGTCCAGATTGTCCCATTCCTCAACGACGATTCGGCGTAGATCCCTCAGAGTAGTTGGTGGATCACGTCGTCCATAAACAGCCGTTTTCAATCTATTCCAGGAGAACATGCTGGCTATTCTAGTCGAGAGACGTCGTTATCCTGAAGGAAGTTATTCACAAGGTGTGCATGATGGGGGCACGAATTGTCGTCCATGAATACGAATGCCTCGCCAACATGCTGCCGATATGGTTGCACTATCGGTCGGAGGATGGCATTCATGTATCGTACAGCCGTTCCGGCGCCTTCCATGACCACCAGTGGCGTACGTCGGCCCCACGTAATACCACCCCAAAACAGCAGGGAACCTCCACCTTGCTGCACTCGCTGGACAGTGTGTTTAAGGCGTTCAGCCTGACCGGGTTGCCTCCAAACACGTCTCCGGCGATTGTGTGGTTGAAGGCATATGCGACACTGATCGGTGAAGACAAAGTGATGCCAATCCGGAGCGGTCCATTCGGCACGTTGTTGGGCCCATCTGTACCGCGCTGCGTGGTGTCGAGGTTGCAAAGACGGACTTCGCCATGGACGTCGGGAGTGAAGCTGCGCATCATGCAGCCTTGTCGCACAGTTTGAGTCGTAACATGACGTCCTGTGGCTCCACGAAAAGCATTATTCAATACTGTGGCGTTGCTGTCAGGGTTCTTACGAGCCATAATCCGTAGGTTCCAGTAATCCACTGCAGTAATAGCCCTTGGCGACCTGAGCGAAGCATGTCACCGACAGTTCCTGTCTCTCTGTATCTTCTTCGTGTCCGAACAACGTCGCTTTGGTTCACTCCAAGACGGCTGGACACTTCCCTTGTTGAGAGCTCTTCCTGGTACAAGTAACAATGCGGACGCGATCGAATAGCGGTATTGACCGTCTAGGCATGGTTGAACTACATGACGAGCCGCTGTACCTCCTTCCTGGTGGAATGTCTGGAATTGCTCGGCTGCCGGACCCCCTCCGTCTAATAGGAGCTGCTCATGCATGGTTGTTTATATCTTTGGGCGGGTTTAGTGACATCTCGGAACAGTGAAAGGGACAGTGGCTGTGATACAATATCCACAGCAACGTCTGTCTGTCTTCAGCAGTTCTGGGAACTGGGGTATGAAAAAATTTTTTCATGGTGTATTTCTCTGGCCCGTCCTCAGTTCGAAGAGATCTGGCTGGAAAGAACCGACGTCTGTAGAGGGGCGGATTTCAAACAGCTCGCCTAGCACCCTGGCTGGAAGGGGAAGAAGACGTTGTCGATGCTCGTCCACAGATTACGTGATTGTTCGCAGAGGGTAGTCCGTTGCGATGTGCACGGAGGTTTGCACCGTAGTCACAGGCAGCAGATTACAGGCACCCCGAAGATTAACTGTAATAGCAGAAGATAGACCAGGCAGCTATCAGTTACACTTTATGATCATTGCGTACCGCGTGACTGAATGCCTCTTGGAGGAATCGTGGGCACGTGACGCAGTAAGGAAAGAATGCAAGCGGAAGAGAGGCAAAGATCAAGGCCTCAAAAGCGGGAATTCGCTAATATAAGGGGTTCTGAAAAAGGGCACTTAGTTGTGACGCTGCGGCTGGAAACGAGAATCTCTTAAGCGGTAAAGCTGGTCGTGAGCAGAAAGTGGTTGAAGGATAGTGTAATAACACGTAGGCCATATGGTACAGGACGTCCACATCTCATCACAAAACATCGAGGTCGTAGTCCAGGATAGGCAGGGATCTTTGGTATATACGACGACAGAGTACTATGCTAGTACAGGCACAACTGTTTCAGGCGACACCGTTCAAAGGTCATTGTTGGTACTCCACATCTCACGACCTCTGTGTTCCTGTGGTGACCCAACTACATCGTCAGTTACGACTGCAGTGGGCAGAACATCACTGAGTTTTCAATGTGGATCAATAGAAACGTGTCGCCAGCGGAGTGAATCGCATTTGTTGCTATACCAGCCGATGGTTGGATCCTTACACGCCATTATCCTGGCTTATAGCTCCACGAAAAATGCACAGCGCCAAAGATGCCGGCCGGTGATGGCTTAATTATGCTACAGTGTACACTGAGTTGGGCGTCAGTGGGATATGTGGTTACAATCGGAGGCATCATGGCAGCAGTGAACTACGTGCACATTATTGCGGACCACCTGCATCGCTTCATGCTGGAAGTCTCCCCCTACGCAATGACGTAGTCCAGCAGGATAAGTGTCAGTGTTGAAAGATCAGAATCGTGCTACAGTGGTTTGAGGGGCATTGTAGTGAATTCACATTGGTGTCTTATCCAGAAAACGCCCCCGATCTGTGCCTGTTGGAATATACACTCATGATCATAAATTAAGGATAATGCTGATACATGGTGAAACAACGCTCTGGTGAGCGGTTTGTTGGCTTAAATCACCTCGGGGTATGACGATGTGGTGCATTTGACCTGCGGTCGTCGCACGGTGGCGCTGGCATCTGTCCACATAATCAGAGGTGTGTTGGTACATGTCAGAGTACGGTGCAGCGAGTAAGTGTGCAGACGTTTTCAGACGTGCTAATGCTGACTGTGTGTTAAAAATGGCTCAAAGAACACATATTGATGTCGTTATGAGGGGTAGAATACTAGGGCGACTGGAGGCTGGTCAAACACAGCAGGTCGTAACACGGGCCCTCCATGTGCCACAAAAAAAAGTGTGATCTCAAGATTATGGCAACGATTCAAGCAGACAGGAAACACGTCCAGGAGCTACAGTACGGGACGTCCACAGTGTACAACACCACAAGAAGACCGATATCTCACCATCAGTGCCCACAGACGGCCACGGAGTACTACAGGTAGCTTTGCTCGGGACCTTACCGCTGGAACAGTTGTCTCCATACATACAGTCTACAGGCGACTGAACAGACAAGGTTTATTCGCCCAGAGACCTGCAAGGTGCATTCCACTGCACAGGAGAGCCAGTAAAGCCTGGTGTCAAGAACACAGTACGTGGTCATTGGAACAGCGGTCCCAGGTTATCTTCACGGACGAGTCCAGGAATAGTCTGAACAGTGATTCTCGCAGGGTTTTCATCTGGCGTGAACCAGGTAGCAGGTACCAGCCCCTCGCCGGCTGGAGTGGCCGAGCGGTTCTAGGCGCTACAGTCTGGAACCACGCGACCACTACGGTCGCAGGTTCAAATCCTGCCTCGGGCATGGATGTGTGTGATGTCCTTAGGTTAGTTAGGTTTAACTAGTTCTAAGTTCTAGGGCACTGATGACCTAAGAAATTAAGTCCCATAGTGCTGAAAACCATTTGAACCATTTTTGAATCAGCCCCTCAATCTCCTTGAAAGGGACCTGTATGGAGGTCGTGGTTTTGATGGTGTGGGGTGGGATTATGATTGGTGCACGTACACCCCTGCAGGTCAGGTGTATCGGGACATCATTTTGCACCAGTATGTCCACCTTTTCTGGCGTGCAGTGAGTGCCACCTTCCTCCTGATGGACGATAACTCACAGTCCCACCGAGCTGCCATCGTGGAGGAGTACCTTGAAACAGCAGATATCAGGCGAATGGAGTGGCCTGCCTGTTCTCCAGTCCTAAATCTCATCGAGCACGTCTTGGATGGTCGACATATCGCCGCACGTCTTCAAACCCCTAGGACACTTTAGGAGCTCCGACAGGCACTGGTGCAAGAATCGGAGGCTATGCCCCAGCAGCTGCTCGACCACCTGATCCAGAGTATGCCGACCCGTTGTGCGGCCTGTGTACGTGTGCATGGTGATCATATCCCATATTGATGTTGGGGTACATGGGCACATGTGTTTCGAGACGGTTTTCTCAATTTACCACCAATACTGTGGACTTACAGAGGTGTGTCGTGTGTGTTGCCTATGTGCCTATGATATTAGCGCCAGTTTTGTGGCACCACATTCTGCAATTATTCTTAATTTATGAGCATGAGTGTATATCGGGCGGCAGCTGCGAGCTCATAAACCACAGTCCCGTAATTTTCGGGAATTTAGTGAGCTGTGCGTAGACATCAGGTGCCACATACTTCTGGAAACCTATCAAGAACTTGTAGAATCTGTGACAAGCAAAGTGGACCAAAACGCTATTACACAGGTGGTCAACATGTTCTGGCTCATCGATGCGTATTAATGGCGTCTTTCAACTTCAGTCACATTTTATATACACTCCTGGAAATGGAAAAAAGAACACATTGACACCGGTGTGTCAGACCCACCATACTTGCTCCGGACACTGCGAGAGGGCTGTACAAGCAATGATCACACGCACGGCACAGCGGACACACCAGGAACCGCGGTGTTGGCCGTCGAATGGCGCTAGCTGCGCAGCATTTGTGCACCGCCGCCGTCAGTGTCAGCCAGTTTGCCGTGGCATACGGAGCTCCATCGCAGTCTTTAACACTGGTAGCATGCCCCGACAGCGTGGACGTGAACCGTATGTGCAGTTGACGGACTTTGAGCGAAGGCGTATAGTGGGCATGCGGGAGGCCGGGTGGACGTACCGCCGAATTGCTCAACACGTGGGGCGTGAGGTCTCCACAGTACATCGATGTTGTCGCCAGTGGTCGGCGGAAGGTGCACGTGCCCGTCGACCTGGGACCGGACCGCAGCGACGCACGGATGCACGCCAAGACCGTAGGATCCTACGCAGTGCCGTAGGGGACCGCACCGCCACTTCCCAGCAAATTAGGGACACTGTTGCTCCTGGGGTATCGGCGAATACCATTCGCAACCGTCTCCATGAAGCTGGGCTACGGTCCCGCACACCGTTAGGCCGTCTTCCGCTCACGCCCCAACATCGTGCAGCCCGCCTCTAGTGGTGTCGCGACAGGCGTGAATGGAGGGACGAATGGAGACGTGTCGTCTTCAGCGATGAGAGTCGCTTCTGCCTTGGTGCCAATGATGGTCGTATGCGTGTTTGGCGCCGTGCAGGTGAGCGCCACAATCAGGACTGCATACGACCGAGGCACACAGGGGCAACACCCGGCATCATGGTGTGGGGAGCGATCTCCTACACTGGCCGTACACCACTGGTGATCGTCGAGGGGACACTGAATAGTGCACGGTACGTCCAAACCGTCATCGAACCCATCGTTCTACCATTCCTAGACCGGCAAGGGAACTTGCTGTTCCAACAGGACAATGCACGTCCGCATGTATCCCGTGCCACCCAACGTGCTCTATAAGGTGTAAGTCAACTACCCTGGCCAGCAAGATCTCCGGATCTGTCCCTCATTGAGCATGTTTGGGACTGGATGAAGCGTCGTCTCACGCGGTCCGCACGTCAAGCACGAACGCTGGTCCAACTGAGGCGCCAGGTGGAAATGGCACGGCAAGCCGTTCCACAGGACTACATCCAGCATCTCTACGATCGTCTCCATGGGAGAATAGCAGCCTGCATTGCTGCGAAAGGTGGATATACACTGTACTAGTGCCGACATTGTGCATGCTCTGTTGCCTGTGTCTATGTGCCTGTGGTTCTGTCAGTGTGATCATGTGATGTATCGGACCCCAGAAATGTGTCAATAAAGTTTCCCCTTCCTGGGACAATGAATTCATGGTGTTCTTATTTCAATTTCCAGGAGTGTATATCAGGACAATTGTCTGGACTCTCTCCGGAACGGCCTGGCACCCAACTGCGTCTTATTCTCTGAGCGAATATTTGCTCTGCGCCGACGTGGGGGCTGCGATAGGCACGCTGTTGCTTTAGTTGTCGACGTCAATCCTTCAGTGGTACAAGCGAGCGTTACAGCACAGCCGGAAGCGTAATTCACCGCGGAGCGGAACGGGGAGCCCTGCGGAGGACGCGGCCGTCCTTACGCCGTGACCCCCGGTCGGGCGGCATCGCGTTTCCCATTACGGACCGCTAATTACGACGGCTGCCGCTTAATTACCGGCGCCAGTCGCCTCCCCCCCTTTCCCCTGGAGCACGGTACCGCAGTCGTCGGTCGTTCCCCTCAATTTGACATCTCGCGACGTGCGGTGGCGGCACAGGGGCGCGGAGAGGGTTGGCAACCCCTGCCACCGGCTTAATTAAATTACGCTCCCTCGGGCACTGACCGTACCCGCGCGAGCAAAGCAGCTAGTCTTCCGTCTCAGGCGACACGCATCCACAGTTCGCCGAATCAACGCGGCGGCATTTCCGTTTTCAAGAGCAGCATTACTGTCGCCGTTACAGGGTCCGCTAATGACGGACAATCATCCACCCTCGATTTGACACCTGTTTTATTTCTTATTCTGGGGGTGGGTATTCTTTCAGTTGCCGAAGATATCATCTACTCTAAGAGAGATTTGTGAATCGCGTGAACTTTGTCCTGCGTCAGTTTTTACTGTGGCTGTTTTTGTATTGTGGTTGAGGCATCAATGAAGAAACATTTACATTGTTGCCTCCAGTCGCCAGTCTTCCCTTTGGTTTTACACTGAGGTGATACGACACCTCCTAATATCGTATACTACTTGCCTGGCGTAGTGCAGCAACTCTACGTGGCATGGACTCAACAAGTCTTTGGGAGTCCCTCGGAGAAATATTGAGCCATGCTGCCTCTGTAGCCGACCATAATTGTGGAAGTCTTGCCGGTGCAGGATTCTGTGCACGAAATGACCTCTCGATGATGTCCCATAATGTTCAATGAAGCTCACGTCGGCCGATCTAGGCGACCAAATCATCGCTCCAACAGACGAGAATGTTCTTCAAACCAGTCGCGAACAGTTGTGGTGCGGTGACTTGGCCAACTGTCACCCATAAAAATTCCATTGTTTTTTGGAAGCATGAAGTCCATAAATGACTGAAGATGGTCTCCAAGTAGCCGAACATAACCATTTTCAGTCAATGATCAATATTAACACAGCCTTTTGTGGACTGGCAAGACAGCCAATCCACTAGGACGGGAGCCGAAAGGCACGCGTTTAAGCTCACGCAGGCTGGCGTGAGGTCTGGAACAGGACAAGGTAATTAATATAGCCAATAACGTACGTAGCTGCTGGAATACTTAACTTTAATCCACAATTGGTGAACATCGGTCGTGACGGTACATGTTTTACAGCATCAATAGTAACTGGTAATGGCGCCTTGCTAGGTCGTAGCAAATGACGTAGCTGAAGGCTATGCTAACTATCCTCTCGGCAAATGAGAGCGTAATTTGTCGGCTGTACAACTGGGGCGAGTGCTAGAAAGTCTCTAGACCTGCCGTGTGGCGGCGCTCGGTCTGCAATCACTGATAGTGGCGACACGCGGGTCCGACGTATACTAACGGACCGCGGCCGATTTCAAGGCTACCACCTAGCAAGTGTGGTGTCTGGCGGTGACACCACACAGTCTACACCGTTAGGCTGGTTCAAATGGCTCTGATCACTATAGGACTTAACTTCTGAGGTCATCAGTCCCCTAGAACTTAGAACTAATTAAACCTAACTAACCTGAGGACATCACACACATCCATGCCCGAGGCAGGATTCGAACCTGCGACCGTAGCGGTCGCTCGGTTCCAGACTGTAGCGCCTAGAACCGCTCGGCCACTCCGGCCGGCACACCGTTAGGGATTCACTACCAGCGTGCACAGTGCCTTGTTGACAACTGGGGTCCGTGGCTTCGTAGGGTCTGCGCCACACTCTAACCCTACCATCAGCTCTTACCAACTGAGATTGGGACTGATCTGGACAGGCCATTTTCCAGTCGTCTAGGGTCCAACCGATTGGTCACGAGCTCAGGAGAAGCGCTGCATGCGATGTCGCGCTGTTAGCAAAGGCACTTGTACAAAATTGTTAAGGCTTTCGTGGCCACTTGTTGACAAACTGCCTATTGGCTTCTGTCTCGGGTTCTTCGGCCGACGTTCATCTAATGATTTTTCTGACGTTTCACCAGCACGAGTGGCTGGCATTGTCAAAGCTTCACTCTCCAGTTCACCACCAGCAATGGAGGGTGAAGCTTTGACAACGCCAGCCACTCGTGCTGGCGAAACGTCAGAAAAATCATTAGATGAACGTCGGCCGAAGAACCCGAGACAGAAGCCAATAGGCAGTTTGTCAAAAGCACTTGTGTTGTCGTCTGCTGCCATTGCTCATTAACGCCCAATTTCGCCACACTGTCTTGATGGATACGTTCGTCGTACGTCCCACATTGATTTCTGCAGTTATTTCACGCAGTCTTGTTTGTCTGTTAGCAGTGACAACTCTGCTCTCTGTCGATAAGTGCACGCCGTCGGCCATAGTGTTGTGCATCGTAAGGGATAACGCCTGAAGTTTGGTATTCTCCGCACACTCTTGATACTGTTTATCTTTGTCTATTGAATTCCCTAACGATTTCCGAAGTGGATGGACGGTTGTGCGAGCGAATATGCCAGGTCACAAAACTTTCACACGAGCAGCGCCGAAAGCACAAGGAAAGCCAGTTGTTAGCCAATCGGGGGCAACCGGATGTGGAAAAGCGGGCACTCAGTGTAATGCATAAAGCTTTGGAGGTTGCACGCTACAAACATGACCAGAGGTGACCGAGAAGGCCGTCCAGGCTAGGATGATGCACGATGGAGATCTGCAGAAAGTGCGGTGCATTCCACAGAGTCGTCTGTCGAGCAAATAAAAATAGATCAGAGGCATGAGGCCTGCTGGAAGGAAGAGTAGTGGGCTAACAGGAAGGTCAAGGGCGACAGGGCTTGCGTTCACCGGACAGGCGTTACTGGGCTAGCGTCCGCAAGTACAGCGTCGAGATGACCAGCGTCAACGGGACGGAGTCACCGGCGTCGGCGGGGACCGTAACAAGAGGTCCGGCATCGACGGGATCCTGTGTAGGAGCCTGCTGCGATGGTGCCTGGGGCGACGGGACGAGCAGCGGAAGGTGAGAGAGGAGTGGACGGGTGGGAAAATCCAGCCGGGAGGCCCGAGGGGACAGAGAACACGCCCCTGAAAAGGAAGGTGAGATCTGTTTTCGCAGGACAGAGTGGATGAGGTTGTGGAAAGGGGCCAAGGTCAATTACTGTTAGCTATACAAGAACACTCACAACTTTATTCCTCAAACCGATGCACATTTTTCTCTTTAAAACAACAAAGATCAATTCACGGCTGATGGCCCAAGTAACTTCTCCAGAATAAATATAAATGATTGCTTTCAAAACAGCAGGATTTAGAGTAACGGCTGAAGGCCTTCCTTACGTAAAATTACTGTATCTTCTTGGCTAAAGGCCGAAATAATATTTCAGATCAGCTAAGAAAATTCTTTAAAAGCCAAGCACTTAAAAATTCCGGCTAAAGGCCATATTAAGGAAAATTCAAATAAATTCTTCGGCTGAAAGCCCAATAAAATTTTTTTTACATAATAAAAGAGAGGCTTTAAAGATGAGCTTTTACACAGTACAACAAAAACAACTTAAGAAAACTTGAAGTATCTTGTTTGCTGAAGGCCCAAACATTACTCAAGAATAATTAAAGACCACCTTAAGATAAACATTTATAGAAAACGGATGAAGGCCGTTACAAGAATTAAAGATAATTAAAGTGAAACCTTACAGATCAGGGTTTACATATTAAAGCCACAGATTCTGAAACAAACACGGATGAAGGCCTAAATAAAGAACAACAAGAATTTTAAATAAAACACGGCTGAAGTCCTAATCTTGAAACAGTTGTCATGAAGTTGGCTGAAGGCCATATACTAAACATAAAACAGACAATATTAATACACGCCTGAAGGCCTGGCACAATAGCTGCGACCAAATAAAATGACAATCAAAACAACAAACAGTGCTGCTCAGAAGTGTTCCAAGGGTCGGATTGGGTAGGAAACTCTAACAACAGTTTAGGTGAGACAGCCAGCCAAGCGTAACACTAGGGACAGCTGAAGAACCAACCAAGAACCTAATCAATTCGCTCTGTCGCAACCGACCAACTGCGTACTCCAGTCCGCAGACAGCATTCATCTGCTCAGTGGAAATCATAGAAGATACACACAGTTCCAGCAACAAGGGCAAATGAATTCGACACACAGACAGTTTCCACAAGCGGTCGGCCACCAAATACACGACGTCCGAGGAGACGACCGACAAACGACCAACCCAGGTCGTTCCCACTGAAGTTGCGTGTGTCGGCAACGGTCGGGGGAGTCTTGGCTGTCCGAAGCTGACGGCAGCTCCAACCAGACTCCATGTCCGTTCGGAATTCGGAGACACGTCGACCCGGGCACACTGGCTCCGATCCAGCCATGCAGAGGTAGCTATTGCCCATTGGCCACGACATCTCTTGCCACGTCCGGCAAGATGACCAACTGACGAGCCCTAGAAACGGTCAAAGGACCAAATACACGTCGCTCAATGAGACGACCAACCGAACGACCAACCAACGGTCCTGTCGCTCCAATCTCCTTCCGTCGGACAGTTCATGTGTGTCGCCAGCGGTTCGGTGAGCAGTGGTTGTCCGCACCTCACTGGCGCTCCGTCGCCGACTTCACTGCTGGTCCGTCCCCCGACTGACTCCACAACTGAACTCCCGACGCACGACGACCCGGAAATACTATCGGTCGCTCCAGAAATGGTACGACAATGCCCTTATCGATAAGCGCTGGTGCTGCCACTCACGGGCAGGTACGGCAGGAAGTTAGTGACGCCAGTAAATGGAATAAGAAAACGAGGCGGCAGTACCGTAAGAGAAGATGACAAACAATAAACGGCATGAACACGAGCTGCGCACGGTTCAAAAGGGAGTGCTCTGGCGAAATAAACTTGTCTCCGGATTTGTGTTTGTGACCGAGCAGGAACGACAAGCTACTAGGTATGTGCCCAAGTACTGCGAGCAATGCAGCTTCGCACCGATAAGCCCCAACGTTGTACCACTGCGCACCGCGACGTTGGATGTCACATGGTGTCGATGCGAGCACGTGACGCGATAACAGAAGTATGTAATGGGAGCAGGAACAGACGAGGATCACCCTAGCGAAGATATGGGCTACAGATGGGGAAATCCATTGATATCAGCGGCTTTGACAAAGAACAGATTATTATTACCCAGAGCCTGTGAACGAGTATCTCGGTGTAGCTGGTCGAAGTTCACGTGGTACGGCCGGGAGCATCTACAGAAAGAGGTAGATGGACAGTGAAACTACCACTAGGCGCTAAATGCTTGGATGTCCACGACCCTTCACAGAACGTGTCGATCAGTGGCTTGTCTGCTCTCTGAAGCAGGATAGATGTTGATCTGTGGCATCTCTGCGGAAAGAGCACAATGCTGATGCACGCACTATCTTATATTGTTGCACATGGAGCTCCGCAGCAGACACTCATATGTGTTCACATGCCGGCCGAAGTGGCCGTGCGGTTAAAGGCGCTGCAGTCTGGAACCGCAAGACCGCTAGGTCGGAGGTTCGAATCCTGCCTCGGGCATGGATGTTTGTGATGTCCTTAGGTTAGTTAGGTTTAACTAGTTCTAAGTTCTAGGGGACTAATGACCTCATCAGTTGAGTCCCATAGTGCTCAGAGCCATTTGAACCATTTTGTGTTCACATATTGACCCAACGTCATCGTCACTTACGACTGCAGTGGACACGGAACTATCAGGATTAGACCGTTGATCGTTGGAAACGTGTCGGATCTTCGGGTGAATCACATTTTGCTGCACTAGGTCGATGGTCGTCTCCACACGTGCCGTCATCAAGGTGAACGGTGGCTCGGAACGTGCAGTGCGCCACGGAGGCAGGCTGGTGAGAGCAGCATTATGCTATGGCAGACATTCTCCTGCGCTTGCGTGAGACCTGTGGTAGTAATCAAAGACTCGCCTACAGCTGCGAACCACTTGCATCTCTTCAAACTTGGTGTTTTCCCCGATGGCAATGTTATACCTCGGCAGTATAATTGTCCGTCTCGGAGCCAGAACCGTGTTACAGAAGTTTGAGGAGCATTATAGCGAACTCAAGTTGATGTCTCGGCCACCAAATTCGCCTGATATACCGGGTGATCAAAAAGTCAGTATAAATTTGTAAACTAAATAAATCACGGAATAATGTAGATGGAGAGGTACAAATTGACACGCATGCTTGGAATGACATGGGGTTTTATTAGAACCAAAAATATACAAAAGTTCAAAAAATGTCAGACAGATGGCGCTACATCTGATCAGAATAGCAATAATTAGCATAACAAAGTAAGACAAAGCAAAGATGATGTTTTTTACAGGATATGCTCAATATGTCCACCATCATTCCTCAACAATAGCTGTAGTCGAGGAATAATGTTGTGAACAGCACTGTAAAGCATATCCGGAGTTATAGTGAGGCATTGGCGTCGGATGTTGTCTTTCAGCATCCCTAGAGATGTCGGTCGATCACGATACACTTGCGACTTCAGGTAACCCCAAAGCCAATAATCGCACTGACTGAGGCCCGGGGACCTGGGAGGCCAAGAATGACTAAAGTGGCGGCTGAGCACACGATCATCACCAAACGAGGCGCGCAAGAGATCTTTCACGCGTCTAGCAATATGGGGTGGAGCGCCATCCTGCATAAACATCGTACATTCCAGCAGGTGTTTATCAGCCAGGCTGGGGATGATGCGATTCTGTAACATATCGGCGTACCTCTCACCCGTCACGGTAGCAGTTACAAAACCAGAATCACGCATTTCCTCGAAGAAAAAAGGTCCGATAACGGTACATGTGTTAAATCCAACCCATACCGTGACTTTCTCGTCGTGCAATGGAGTTTCCACGACAGTTCTAGGATTTTCGGTTGGCCAAATCCTGCAGTTATGGGCGTTGACAGATCCTCGGAGTGTGAAATGTGCTTCGTCGGTCCACAACACGTTACTCAACCAATCGTCATCTTCCGCCATCTTTTGAAACGCCCACACCGCAAATGCCCTCCGCTTCACTAAATTGCCAGATAATAGTTCATGATGCCGATGGATTTTGTACGGATAGCATCGGAGGGCACGCTTCAGTGCCAACCAAACAGTAGTGTATGGATTGCCGGTGCGACGTGCGACTACACGAGCGCTGACTTCCCAGTGCATAGACGAACCCGCTACAGTCTCCATTTCTTCCTGAACTGTCTCAGCAGCATTACGCCTTGTGTACGGTCGGCCACTACGGGGTCTATCGTTTAAACAACCCGTGGCTTCGAACTTCGAAATCATTCTCGCCACAGCTGCATTTGTCAATGGACCTTTACCCGTTCGAATCCCCTGCCTATGGCGATAGGATCGTAACGCTGAACTAGCACATTCCCCATTATTATAATACAGCTTCACTAAAAGCGCCTTTTCAGGTAACGTCAACATGCTGCGACTGCTGGCGCATCTGATTCTCTCTCTCATTACAGCTCCTTTTATACACGATTGTCATGCGCAGTCACTGACGTTTTGCTGTCCAGCGCCATCTGACGGACATTTTGTGAACTTTGCTTTTTTCTAATAAAATCCCATGTCATTCCAAGCATGTGTGTCAATTTTTCAAATTTATGCTATCGGACGCTTGTGGGTCGCTATCGGGCGTCATTACCGCGTTCCCAAATCAGCGATCCGTTATTTACCCGAATAACATGCCCTTTGCATAGACTTCTAATGCCACATAACTCCAAAGATGTACTAACAAACTGTCGGATCCATGATACGCAGAATCAGTGATGTATTTCGTTCCAAATACGGACAAACAAGCTGTCAAGCAGGTGGTCATAATGTTTTGGCTCATCATTGTATTAAGTCTGCGAACAACGATACTCTCTAGGTTCATACTACTGGCAAAGGCTTAGAGAGCCACTGTTTAGTGGAATGTCGTAGTACTGGTTGTATGTGGCCATGATCAGTTGTAGAATGAAACTTGATGCAAGCTCAGACGCTATGAAGGAGGTGACAGTCTGTGAAGCGATGCAGACAGGGTACTCGGTGATGGCCCAGCAGTTTGACATACAGAATGCATCGTGCTCCTTTATCTTCGGCTGTGGGTCCAGTCCCCAGTATGTGGTGTCCCGCGTGATGATAGCTCAGAGATATGGTGGTGGCGTCGTCCCATGAAATGATCTGGAGGAGGCACTAGGCGATTGACCGGTGGTTTGACACGCGTAGGCAATTGCTAGTAGATGAAGTCGGCATGAACTGATGCAGAGAAAGCCCCTCAGTGAGGGCTCAGCCGTTCGACACATGGCTGGAAAAGTGCTCCTCGATCTTCAGTGGTGGACTCCTGCAGAAGGGCCACGAGGTGCAGCTGGCATTGATGCCCCAAGTGTTCACCTCATTCCCATGATTAGCTTCGATTAATCAGTGTTCAAAGCGATTGGTTGATTCAGAGATCCAATTAGGATCAAATCAGATGCATTTAATATCACACAGTATTGGATATCCTTAATTGTTTAAAATTAGTCCTGATCACTGAACTTCTAACCGGTTTCGGCCTTTCAATTACGGGCCTACACAGAGAAGTCGATGATGTAAAAGTATGAAACGAAGCATCATCACCCACTGGATGACGGCTATGGCGCCTGACCCGCCGTGGAGGACACAGTCATTGTAGCTGATGCTGATGGCCAAATAGCTACGAGTTACATAGCGTAGAGAGAGGGCCCTACAGAGCCTAAGGCATCGCTGCCAGCCCATGGGGAACGACCTACATATCGTTTTGAGTTTTCATTTTTACATATTTATCTTTTAACTAATCAAGAAACGAGTTTATATTCACTTACTGTTCACAATCTCTGTTACAGCTAGCGTCATAAAATGCATTAAAATTTAGTGTAATTTGTTAATTGAAGTCCAGAGCGTCGCGTAGAGGAAATAATTAGCTCTATAAGATCATAATTCTATAGCTGCTACTATTTATTCGTAATAAAATCAAATGTATGGCTTAGACTTATTGACCTATTTGTATTAGTAATCAATTATTTAAAGTCTTAAAAACACTAGAAAAACTAAATGCATCGTTGCGTAGGTGTGTCATCTCTTGTTGCCAGTGATAACGTATTAGGACGCCGTTTCCATGGAGATATCCACATTGATATGACTGTCAGTTGTGAAACATGTACTAGATACTTGTATAATGCTGGAGGTCGGTATCACTTACCAAATATAAAAGGGGCGTTGTTCACAGGCGTGGTGCCAGTTTAGCCACAGTATGTTACTGTGGATAGTCTGCAATACGTTACTGTTCACAGGAGGAAACGATTTGTTGTAAATAATTTAGAAACATGTGGAGCCAGCCAGCTTTTCCTATAGTGAACAAAAATGTCTATTTCTTCCAGCATATCTAAAAGTAAACCTTTAGGACTGGTGTGCATAGCCTGAAGATATCAAGGCCAATAAATGCCATACGATCATTTCATTTCATTCATCATGTGGCCTTCTGAATGTTTGCTGTTAGTAAGGTGTTGCCCAAAAACTGATTTGTCACGTGATGTACCTGCCATGTGTTCTTTGAAGCGAATTTTATAATGTCGACCAGTCTGGCCAATATATATTTTGTCACAGTCGTTACAAATTGACTTATAGACCCCTGATCCACATGACTGTTTATCAGATTTGCCAGTAATGTGTTTGAGTTTATTGAAAAGCATGTTCGTGTTTGAAAGAGCAATGGTTAAACTAGAATTTCTAAAGAGTCTGATTATTCTGTTAGATACTGTTCACATATGTATCAATTCAGAAAATGTCTGTTTTTAGGCGCCTGTGGTTATTTTTGGAAAAGATCATGAAATATTCTATAATTATAGTCGTTAGCAGATGCAATTTGTTTTAGAACTTCAAGTTCTTTCTAAATTTTATCTGTGGATAAACGATGTTTGATCATTCTGTTCCACATGGTTAAGAGGGAAGCTCTCATATATTTCATGGGATGACATGAATTAGCGTTGATAGTGGCATCAGTCAGGATTGCTTTCCTAAAAACGCTAAAAAGGTGTTTTCCATTTCTATTACAAATAGTCAGATCCAAAAACTTAATGGTTTCTTGTTTCATGTTCTATTGTGAATATCAAATTTAAACCCAAATTATTCAGAGAACTCGTTACGCAATTAAGATATTCTTCAGAGCCATTATATAGCAATAGCGTGTGTGTGTATTGTGTATTGAAGCGGGCGGGCTTCGTCCCGCCGTAGCCCTCACTGGTACACAACCCCACAACAGGCCACAGCAGTCCACCCACCCCACCGCCGCCCCACAGCGAACCCAGGGCAGACGAGTGTAACCCCAAATGTTTGCGTGGTAGAGTCATTATGGTTTACGCGTACGTGGAAACAGTGTTTGCGCGCAATCGCCGACGTAGTGTAACTGAGGCGGAATAAGGGGAACCAGCCCGCATTTGCCGAGGTGGATGGAAAACCGCCTTAAAATCATCCACAGGCTGGCCGGCACGCCGGACCTCGTCACTAAATCCTCCGGGCGGATTTGTGCCAAGAACCGGCACGCCTTCCCTCTCGGGAAGCAGCGAGGTAAACCGGGCGGGCTGTACGCCATATTACCTATTAAATACAGGTTAGAAAAGCAAAGAGCTCCAGTTTAGGAGCAAGCTATCAGAAATCGATCGAGTTTTTGCAGTTATTGTTTGACTTTTGGGTCTGGTAGATTCTCGGGAATTATATCAGAGTGTGTGGAAACACTGACCACGTTGTTTAGGTGGGTTCTTTTCGTGGCTATTGCCTGTACCGTCTAACAATACCACCACTTGCAAAGTAGGTTAGAAATCAAATTAATAATGTTGCTCATGCAGCATATGTTCGCTTGACTGTGGATGGTATCGTCAGAATGGAAATAATAAAGTCACTGTAAAAGAAGTCATTAATTTTGGCACTTATCTAAGTTCTAGGCGACTGGTGACCTTAGAAGTTAAGTCCCATGGTGCTCAGAGCCATTTGTACCATTTTTTGGCACTTATCTTGAATGGATTCCCACGTAGATTTCGTCGAAGTTATTATGGCTCATTTTGTTGATTCTAGGGTGATTCCACTTTGACTGCTAGATGGTTCAGATCTGTATTTTAGCAATATTTGAATACCTAACAAATGCGTTTTTCAGGAAATTCTTAATGATCAAACAATCCCAGGTCAGAACAATGGTATGGTAGAAATAATTTTTGACTTGTTGTTCACGATACACATTTTCATTAAACTTCTTGTAAATTCACATATACTTCTTAATTGTCACATCATCAAGAAAACAGTTTTGTATCAATCTTCATATATTTAATTTCCTCGTTAACCAAACACAAGACTTGACTGTTCTTTTACAAATTGAAACAAAGTGAAACAAAGACTGCTCTGTGCGCAATCGCGCCAAAACGGTTACAAGTAAGTCAAAGATTATGACAGTCTCACAGAAATAAATACACACAAGAACCATATCACTGTAATATATCAATACATCGGAATACCTATTCATTAATAAAACCAAATGTGAATATTGTCACAAAAATATGTCTGTTACTTCGCAGAAAAGTAGTACGATATTAATGGTATCGAGAACTGGGGTTGGAGTGGCGTAATGGTCACGTAAATACGTGTATACGACTTTCTCGTGTAGCTGGAACTTTGATGCAGTAAGAGTAGCACCATTTGATTACTGTGGAACGAGCTCTTAACGGCGGTTCGGCGCGTGCAGCTCCGGATGCAGATGTTTGTCTCCCACGCGTGGCGTCGGGCTCCGGGATTTATGGGGGAGCGCAACGCGGCGCAGCGTGATATATCGGCCGACCGGCCGGCTGCCGGTGGCGGCCGCTGCTGGGCAGTCGGTGCGGGCTCCCACAGCGCTAATCCCGCGAGATTAGCCGAGTTTTAAGCGGCGCCCGCGCGCTTACAAATTGGCCGCGCCATTCCTCACGTGCCCGCGCAGATAATCCGCTGACCGTGTGTTTTGTCTCTGCGGCACCTTCTGCTCTCTCTCCAGTGGGCTTTCCCACTGGCTCCATTCTCTGCCCCTCCCCACCAGATGTCTCACGTATTAAATAACTGGCGCTTCGTGTGAATCTGCCTGGGTAGTCGTTGTAACTAAGGCACTCTATGCGATGGGTCATCAGTCTTCTGGCTGGTGTGGCGTTGCGTGGCTCGCGACGCCTTCCTTTCCTGTGCGAACCTCTTCATCTCCGAGTAGCACTTGGCATCCAACTGCTTCAATTATTTGTTGGATGTGTTGTGTACGGTAAGGAGAGGTGGGCTACAGAGTGGAGCAGAAACTATCGTCTTAGGAATGCTGGACAGGAGCAGAAATGTTTAGCGAACAAGTTATCACGATGAACAGAAGATTTAACCAACTTGAATTTCTCCAAGCGTACGAAGACTCGTTACAAATAAAGCAGCTACAAATAGAGTCCATAGATCTCAATGTCAACACGAAAGAGGCTCTCTGTACCAAGTGCGTACGATGGTGTCGTAGCGAAGAGGTTCTGAGTGCGGGTGGGGCATCTGGCAGCTGCCAGCCGTCATATGTAACACGGGCAGAGTGCGCTCGTAGTACGGAGCCACTGAAGGTATGGCTCACTGGGTGTGTACCACTGCTATAGCATCTGACAGAAACTTGCCATTCCATTGCCAACACTGCTGTGCCTGTGGAGTGGTACTGATACGTGATACCATAGGATATATTTCAGTTTCTGTTTTTACTCTCTGCAGCTCCTTCTAGAACCGTGGAACTTCTTCGCTGGTGTCTTAATAGATGTTCTGTCATTCTGTCCCATCTTCTTGCCAATGTGTTAGACGTGTTACTATCCTCAGCAACAGACATTACATGTGCCCCCTGTGTAGAACAAAGAGGAGGCACGTTCATCTGGAGGTCCTTTCGTTACACGTCGCTGTTGAAAACTGACTTTATGCCACGACGTATACACACATTTGAATACAGAGAGAAGACACGTCAGTGACCGGACGGACAGTTCGTAATTTCGTGAAAATGTGGGACACAAGAGGGATTTGAACATGGGTCTCTCCCTTCGGAGTCCAAACCCGTGATCCCATAACCACGACACGATGCTCATTAACGTTGCTCGGTATTGCACATATTAAATGTGGACCGTTTATTGTTTACATTTTGCTTCTTTTTTCCACAGTTCAGTACACCTTCATGGTCTCATGTTTGATCTACGTTTAGTTTCTGACGAGCTATCCGGTGTGCCAACTGACCAGTAAAACTGGGGCGGCGGGGAGGGGGAGGTTGTATTTTAAAAGTTAATGATGTAGCAATGCGATATTAACTATTAAGTTGAAAGTATACAAATAGTATTTGATTAACAAGCTACTTCTGAGCAATATTTTCGAGATAAAAAGCAAATACAATTTTATGTCATTCCATGATTTTTGAGAGGGAGGCGTGACCGTTTCCCCTTTCCATACTAAGCCTAAATGACACGCAACTCATTTCTTTTGCAAGGAAACCAAACTGAGGGGTACCACAAAGAAACAAACCAAACTTGAAAAATAAGAGCCTTCCTAAATGTCATGTTTTATTTCTGGATGAATTGCGAAAATTGCATGTTTTATGTAAATTTTATTACGCTACATTTAAAAATTGATCAAAGGTTATATTGAAAACTAGTCGTTAAATCAAGAAGACGAAACTCAAATAAACTACGAATAAGAGAAAAATGGATGCCTTTTTTTTTGTCAAAGAAAAGAACTTTCCTTGTGCTAAGCATGTGTTCTACAGATGATGAAAACTACGAAGAGATAAGCAGATTGCTCTTTTTGTTGTCTAAAAAATATGTATGTATTATACACAACATAATGTGTATGTAAGTTACACAATTATAAAAAAGTTTAACTGGAAAGGATGTAAGGTTGCGGGGGTTTGCTTTTGTTTATTCTTGAATTGAGAACAACTGTGTGAGGTGAAATGACAAGTTTAATGTCGCAATATTTCTCACCAGCTCGCCAACATTAAAAACAGCACACTGGATAATGCATCTTGCCAACATCAAAAAGTGAAATAAGTTTATACACAACAATGTTAAATATTAACTCTCTGAAAGAACATTAATGTTAATCACAATATTATGAAAGTTTAATTGGAAGTTTCTTTACATTAATCCTAAGCACAATAATATGAAAGTTTAATTGGACGTTTCTTTACAAAATTACTCCTACACATACTTTATGATGTTGGTCAGTACTACGAAAATCGTCCGATTCCGATTCAAAGTTCGGTACTATTTAGGATGACAATCAAGTCTACAGTGGATGGTTAGTCAAGTGACAAGATTACCCAAGTCCGCTTGAGTTTACAGTGGACGCAAGCTGGCGAACCAACGAAGTTTACGCCTCTGGACGCGGTATTTACCTTAAGCTTCGATGTGCTGCTGTCTGCAAGGCCGCTCTCTCTCACTGAAATTCCTACAAAACTAATCTGGCCTTTGCTAAACTTTCCAGTAGAAACTTTCCCTATGTTTCTCGTTATGCGAGAAAACATGTACTCAGCCCTAGTCTTATTATGTGGCGATATACACGCGCGTGGTTGGAGCAGCGTGCATATTATAGTGCCCTCTCAGTTCTCGCAAGAACAATTAACTAATTTGGCTGGTTCGTTTCTCCACAGTTGGAGCTAAACGTTGCTACAGCTAAATTTAGCTGGAGTGCAGCCGCTATGAACACAGTGTCCACACCAATTTCTTCTCCGCGTCGTACGGAGCGTTAAGTGCTCCGTTCTACACTTTACGCCAGTTCAGAGAAGAGTCCCCACCAAAATTTCTCTCTTGTCCTACTCATGGCAGAACTACCTCCCTCCACTTGGGTTCCTTCTTCACGTCACGGCCTTTTTCGACATATAGGAGCGTTCCTCTTATTTTGTAGAAACATCCTCTACCAATCGCAACGTCCCTTCTATGAAACTGCGTCGAAACTTCAGTAGTTTTCTCCTTCCTAGTGAGTTTCCGCCAATCGGACGTTTTGTGCCTATTCTAGACGCCTAAAGTACATTGACCTTTCCGTGTGTCGCACTCGCTGGACGAAAATTCGTCACTTGCTTTTGTTCGTATCCCTTTGGAATTTCGAAACGCAGTTTTCTAAAGCTTCTTCTGCGCTCTTGTACCGATGCCCTCGCTACAGGCGGCCCTCCAGCTCGAGCCACCTGGCCCAGGGTCGCTGTCCTCTTTCCTGCCACCCCTTTAAATGGTTGCCGGTGAAACTCCTGCAGCGCGGTTTCGTTACGCCGTTGTGGAGCTGGCTTTTCAAAACAAAAAGCGACTCGACTCGCGTTCCCTGTTCTACCTTCCGCTCTAAGACATGCATTGTATAGGAACGATGTGTTAACTACCGTCGATTGACTGTCATCCCTTTTTGCTTTACATATTGATACGCAAATGTTCTCATAACTGTCGATTTACGTTATATGTCAACTTCACCTTCTCATTGCGATTTGTAAGGGTCTCATGTAAGGTGCGAATGTGACCATTTATTCTCCCACCTTACAAGGAGAAGAATGACTACACAAAAAAGAACGAAACAGACAGAACGACGCCGAGGCGAGAACGAGGAATCAAATAATGTAGTTCATGAAATAAGTTCACGGCTTGTGGAAAATAATTTGATGCTAAATCACAGTAAGACTCAGTTTTTATAGTTTCTAACTCACAATTCAACAAGAACCGATATTTTGATCAGACAGAATGGGCATATTATAAGCGAGACGGAACAGTTCAAGTTCCTAGGCGTTCGGATAGATAGTAAGCTGTTGTGGAAAGCCCACGTTCAGGATCTTGTTCAGAAACTAAATGCTGCTTTATTTACCATTAAAACAGTATCTGAAATAAGTAACAGTTCAACACAAAAAGGAGTCTACTTCGCATATTTTCTTACGCTTATGTCATATGGTATTATTTTTGGGGGTAATTCTTCTGATTCAAAAAGGGTATTTTTGGCTCAAAAACGGGCATTTCGAGCCATGTGTGGTGTAAGTTCGAGAACCTCTTGTCGACCCCTATTCAATAGTCTGGGAATTCTGACATTGCCCTCACAGTATATATTTTCTTTAATATCGTTTGTTGTTAGCAATATTAGCCTATTCCCAAGAGTTAGCAGCTTTCACTCAGTTAATACTAGGCAGAAATCAAATCTGCATGTGGAATGTACTTCCTTGACTCTTGTGCAGAAAGGAGTGCAGTATTCTGCTGTATCCATTTTCAATAAGCTACCACAAAAACTCAAAAATCTTAGCAGTAGCCCAAACACTTTTAAGTCTAAACTGAGGAGTTTCCTCATGGCGCACTCCTTCTATTCTGTCGAGGAGCTCCTGGAAGAGCTGAAAAATTAAGCAAATTCCAGTGTTACATTGTTGATTTTCTTTATTTAAACTTACGACTTGTCGCCTGAATACGTTTCTTATATTTCATTTTATCTGTTTCTACTGTAAGTAGGCTGTTTAGGTTTTTATGTTGGTAACGCCACGTAGTGATCTGTATGAAAATCACTGGCTGTGCTGTGTGCAGTCTGTGGCTGGTTGGCATTGTTGTAATTTTCACCATTGTAGTGGGCAGTTGGATGTTAACAGCGCGTAGCGTTGCGCAGTTGGAGGTGAGCCGCCAGCAGTGGTTGATGTGGGGAGAGAGATGACGGAATTTTGAGAGCGGGTGATCTGGACGTGTGTCCATCAGAGACAGTAAATTTGTAAGACTGGATGTCATGAACTGATATATATATATATATATATATATATAATGACTTTTGAACACTATTAAGGTAAATACATTGTTTGTTCTTTATCAGAATATTTCATTTGCTAACTATGCCTATCAGTAGTTTGAATCTTTTATTTAGCTGCCAGTAGTGGCGCTCGCTGTATTGCAGTAGTTCGAGTAACGAAGATTTTTATGAGGTAAGTGATCTGTGAAAGGTATAGGTTATTGTTAGTCAGGGCCATTCTTTTGTAGGGATTTTTGAAAGTCAGACTGCGTTGCGCTAAAAATATTGTGTGTCAGTTTACTGTTGATCAGAATAAGTAAAGAGAGTAATGTCTGAGTACGTTGAGTTTTTCTCAGCTGTTTGAAAAGCAAATAATGTAAGAGGATTATCAGCACAGTCATTCATTAATTTTTCTAAGGGGACGTTTCACTACTATCGTGTTATAATTTTATGTATTGACTCGTTCCATGACCATGGAGACTTCTCCTTAATTTGGTCGCATGGAACAATAAACAAATAAATAGTCATCACGCGATGACACAAACAGCACTTCAAAGTGCCATGTTGCCACCTGGTGTACAGTTATGAGCACTACCAGTGCCAGCTCCCTGAGCTGTGCGGCAGAGGCTGAAGCCTCTTCTGAGGCTGTGACAGATTTACAGCAGAGTTCAACAGATGGCACAGACAGCCAATAGCCACCAGACCCACTCCGCCTACCCCCTTGGATAGCTGCCACCAATGTCACAAGGGAATACTGTCCCCCCCTGTGTGTACACAAACTCTGCATATGGATCAGTTTAGCTGCAACAGCTCCTTACAGTACCTACCTGTACAACAGACATCTGCTTCTGCCACACCGCTAGGTGGCAGTTTAATGTTTCAGATATCATGTCCGAGCGACACTTTCTTATCAACACTGGCACAGACTCCAGCATCACCACTGCCTTGTGTGCCCCCCATGCACATCTGGCTATCGAAATGTTCTTTTATGTGGTGGCATCCAAGGTGCCAGGTGCATCTGATACTGGATCTGACTTGTACATGTGACAGACACGGAGGCCCCAATGCATGGGATTGATTTTCTCCAGCACTTCAGTCTCTCCATAGAATTACACATGGCATACCTACACCATCACTGAACCAGTGTGCACATCTCAGGATTTTTGGTCACTCTGCAGCGGAGTGTGCGCTGATATGAAACTTCCTGGCAGATTAAAACTGTGTCCCGGCCGAGACTCGAACACGGGACCTTTGCCTTTCGCGGGCAAGTGCTCGACCATCTGAGCTACCGAAGCACGACTCACGCCCGATACTGGCAGAAGTAGAGCTGTGAGTACCGTGCGTGACTCGTGCTTCGGTAGCTCAGATGGTAGAGCACTTGCCCGCGAAAGGCAAAAGTCCCGTGTTCGAGTCTCGGTCGGGACACAGTTTTAATCTGCCAGGAAGTTTCATATCAGCGCACACTCCACTGCAGAGTGAAAATCTCATTCTGGAAACATCCCCCAGGCTGTGGCTAAGCCATGTCTCCGGTATATCCTTTCTTTCAGGAGTGCTAGTTGGTTGGTTGGTTTGGGGAAGGAGACCAGACAGCGTGGTCATCGGTCTCATCGGATTAGGGAAGGATTGGGAAGGAAGTCGGCCGTGCCCTTTCAGAGGAACCATCCCGGCATTTGCCTGGAGTGATTTAGGGAAATCACGGAAAACCTAAATCAGGATGGCCGGACGCGGGATTGAACCGTCGTCCTCCCGAATGCGAGTCCAGTGTCTAACCACTGCGCCACCCCGCTCGGTCAGGAGTGCTAGTTCTGCAAGGTTCGCAGGAGAGCTTCTGTAAAGTTTGGAAGGTAGGAGACGAGATACTGGCAGAAGTAGAGCTGTGAGTACCGGGCGTGAGTCGTGCTTCGGTAGCTCAGATGGTAGAGCACTTGCCCGCGAAAGGCAAAGGTCCCGTGTTCGAGTCTCGGTCGGGACACAGTTTTAATCTGCCAGGAAGTTTCATGTCAATGAAGTGTTGGAGAAACTTTCTCATGCCCTTTGCACGTTCCACTGCCTTGCTGAACGAGTCCTAGATGGGAACGGGACCAGCTAAAGTGAACGGTGAACGACTGTTCCGGGAACGACACCGGCCGAGACCGAAGCTAACGGAGAAAGACTGTTCCTGGGAACGAGACCGACCGAGACCGAAGTGAACGACGAACGACCCTTCCTGAGTCTCTCCGTTCGCTCAGGCGAACCGTTCTTAGGGATGCGTCCACCGGTTGACTCTGCTAGGAAGCGCAGTTGGCCGCGGGCGGCGCCGTTCGCAGACGCGCACCGGCCGCAAGAGGCCGCCTGATGGATGCGCCATTGTCCGCCGCCGGTAATTTGAGGGGCGGGCGGCCGGCAGGCGGCTACGGCGCGATCGCCACTCTATCGGCCGGCCATTGTTTGACACCACTTTTCCGCCGGCCCTGATGATGGCATCTTTCTCTCTTTATTGGAGACGCGCTGGCAGCCACAATGAAATGGGCGGCGGGCCGTGTGGCGCGCACCCGGTGTTTTTCGCAACCCCGGGCTGTCCGCGGGTGAATGGCGAGTGCCGGAAGCTTGTAACGTCTCTCTTCTCTGCAGCTGCTCGAGTCACTTCACTTCCGGGACTGGTCC
Organism: Schistocerca piceifrons; assembly: GCF_021461385.2. Taxonomy (NCBI): domain Eukaryota; kingdom Metazoa; phylum Arthropoda; class Insecta; order Orthoptera; family Acrididae; genus Schistocerca; species Schistocerca piceifrons. The sequence goes on along the minus strand of NC_060144.1, from coordinate 55,428,894 downwards.
AGGAGAGCGGCGCAGCCGAGGGGAAAGCAGTAGGCGCCCTCGTGACTGCCACCTCTCTACCAGTTTCCGACAGAAGCATAGACATTGTCTGCAGCGAAAACCTCTGCTCCGTATTCGTTTTCCCTAACTTCTTGACCGAGCGAGGTGGCGCAGTGGTTAGCACACTGGACTCGCATTCGGGAGGACGACGGTTCAATCCCACGTCCGGCCATCCTGATTTAGGTTTTCCGTGATTTCCCTAAATCGCTCCAGGCAAATGCTGGGATGGTTCCTCTGAAAGGGCACGGCCTACTTCCTTCCCTGTCCTTCCCTAATCCGATGAGACCGATGACCCCGCTGTTTGGTCTCTTCCCCCCCAAAAACCAACCAACCTAACTTCTTTGAGGACTCGTGTCTACCAGTTTCTTTCACATATTTTATATTTCATCTTTATTCTGCAATTTTCTGTCCGAACATCATAGCAGAAACCTGAGATCGTAACTAAGAATTTATACGCGTCCCACCAATACGATCTGAAAGGTGAGAGTCATTATACGGAGTGTTCAAAAAGTCTCTCCGTAGTGCCGTACGATTGTTAGCCGCGCGTGCCGTACGATTCTTCGCCTGCCTGGGTTACTTCTCTTCAATTGGACTGTCCCAACATTCCGCTGTTTCGTTTATCTCAGACAGCGTCAGTAGTACCGTTGGTGTGTGTCGTTACGTGTTGACGTCAACGTTAAGTTTAGTTCCTTTGATGGTTTGTTTCGTTTTTGCTAACGATTGAAGAACGTGTGTTTTTAGTCGAACAAGTTATAACACTACCGTCCGTGTGCTACTGCTTATAGCGTCCCCAGTGCTATATTACGAAAAGACAGTATTTATAAAGAAGAGACATTTAAAAATTGAATAATATATTTTTATCATGTAGCCGTAAAACAATAATTTCTCTGTCGAGAAATGCAAGGAAATGCAATGCAAAGAAATAATTTATGACAAAATGATCTAAAGAGACGACAAGATACGCTCTTTTGTTAATTTTTTTAGTCGACTTCACTTCTTCACTTGTCTTGATGATGTACAGATGGACATCTTGCGAGTGCTCGCAAATGTAAGCATATTTGTATGAGTTAAGCATATAATATACTGATTTAATATTATTATGCACTTTTAATTTGTAAGAGGTGATCCCGATTTCATGTCCGCCTTCCTTGAATTAACCTGCATTCAAGTAATTTACAGTTCAACAATCGCAGCGGCCGATGCAGCCAACGACGCCATTACGTGGCGATATTAACTTATGAAAAATTAGCGGAAGCGGGAAACTCGCCCGCTATTAACATAATATTAATTTTTCTCCACAGCCGCCCGACGTTGCAGAAAATACTTAGCTTTAAGATTCCTATTTTCAGTACCATAGCCGAGAGCCAGAGCCAGGACTCTGACTAAAATACAATGGTTAACAGAGGTAAGAAAAATACTCTCGCGCGTGTGTGGGCGGCAATTTTAATTAATAACTAAAGATTTCTTGCTTTAAAGTGAACTGACTAGCCGAGGAAATTAATATGAAAAGTTTATTACATTGTACAACTTATATGCTCATGTTTTAAGATTCAGCGAGTCTAACATTCATTAACGTAACAAATAATTTAAGATTAATATTGTTAAAAAGGAGAACTTCAGGAAAGCATTTAATCGTAAAATCAAAAATAAATGAAACATCATTTTTATTAAGGCCCACCACGTAAGTCGACAACAATCAAAAAATAATAATAACAGTAATACTATATTAAATTACGACGGCCGACGGACGCGAGATGCTATACCATAACATTAAAGTTGAATGCAGATCGTAAACTGGAACTATCTTGTTAAAGCAGTTATGGCATAAAGCAACAGAGCAGTGTTACCCTCTGAAAGGAATTTTGTTGTGTTGACCGTGATGTAGTTAACGGAGGTGGCTTATCGGAAGTGAAAGTGAGAATTGCGTAAATATTTAAACAGTAACAAACAATAAAATACTTATTCACAGTGTCCAAATGATAATAACAACGGTCGCCAGCCTAATTAGGCATAAGGATGAGTAACATTCATGTTCAAGAAACTGAAAATACGTAACTTCAGTGGGTAAACACAGCCTATACTTTGCAACACGAGAGTGCAATGAACCCTGGCACCTGCATACAGTATGTTCACGTTAAGGTTGGAGCTGACAGAGCAGAACAAACTGTTTGCATAAATGTAACAGATAACAAAACACGCTATTACCTTGAGAACTTAGCCAAACTGAATGGTCTCAGTAACGTTACTATTAATATTCACTGCAGAATTGTAAATTTGACATAGGTTTAACATTACTTTTCAAACAAATTCCTATCTGACATGAAATATGGATATGGTTCACAGCAAAATCAGTTACTGTGCTTAGATTAAGTCTCTCACTACTAGACACCTTTCTACTTAGAATGATAATTAAATGGAGTTCACTAACAAATTACTTATCACTGTCTTTTGAATAAAGAAGTTACTATTTTCATAGATAGTGGTCTTTCTATTAATCGTTATCTAGCATGAGCACAATAGACAAACTGTTGATCCTGTTACACAATTAATATGCACTTTTAATACGCAAGAGGGACCGAATATTATACAGAATTTCACTTGAATAGCAAGAATAATTGAAACTTTCTATAATTAAGTAACTTTGTGCATTTTATCTACTTTCAGTGGAGGGGGGGGGGCCTTAACCTTGACCACTGCAGCAGAGCAAACTAAACATTCTTTCAATACACTAAAGAAACAAGCCCTTAACAAGCATGAACATGTAACTTTCAACAGTATTAGTTCTCAACTTTTACTGCAGAGGAACACAACCTGATGTGGTTATAAGACAATAGCTCACCTTTGGGTGCTTTTCAACAGACTGCACTGTGATCATTTAATTTGCAAAACTCTATAAGCCACAGTTTTGAGAACATTCACTTTAGAAGTTGGCAACAAAATATTAACAAACAGTTTTAATAGAAAAATAATTTTCAGCAATCATCATTTACTATATTACTCAGTTGTGCTACATTAACTATAACTTAGTTTCTTCTTACTATCTTCAAGTGGCATTAATTAGTAAAACACTGACCTTTAATGTTCTTTCAATAAGGACACTCGGCATGGGAAGGATCCTAAGTGGAAATGTGACAGAGGATAAATAAAGGTAAGTTTTCATAAATAGTCTTTTGGTTACCTTATTACTGAAAACGAATAAATCATCCACATGAGCTGATCCTTCACTGTACATTTCTGCTATTCCTTGGTTCCTTTTCAGAGATTGCGCAATGTGGTGGCGACTGCATGTTAGTAGGTGGATTTGTGGGTAGAACTGCTGGACTCTCTCATTTCATATAGCTACCAATTCCAGAATACTTCCATCTCTTTATCCATCCATTCGAGGCATTGGAAAGCGTCAGAAAAAGCCTCTCTCGGAACCAGCACAATACACAACTTTTACATGAGCAGTTGATAGTTTGGTAACTCGTCCCCGACTGACTCTTGATTCCACCTTTTTATCCATGCCCACTACATTTTGCGTGTGCTACTAAGTTCCGTTCCGTAGGGGAACCACATCACCTTTTACATACAAAATAATTCAGAACACTAAGTGAAGGTCAACAGTTTACGTAACAGCAACCAAACATATTAAATAAAACAGAACATTTGCACATATTGACATTTCTACAAAAAATTATTCACCCAAATTCCAAATATATACAGTTAGTTATGTTTACCTCCAAATGGGACAAAGAATTTAAATGATAGATACACTACATTGCATATAATCAAACCATGACATCAAAGTTTTTACAAAGAAAGAAGTATACAATTTTGTGTTATCGATTCAAACCAACAACATTCACAGAGGCTCAACGATGGAATGTTGAACAAAACAGAAAGTAAAATGAATCAACAAAAAGTATGTAGTGTGTAAGCTATGGTGTTACAGAGTGTTCAAAGCTGGCGGTAAATACACAGTTTCAGTTCGTCAAACATTTAATTCAGTTTTCCCGGAGACAACACTCCCACATCGCGATACTGTGCGAGATCTGATTAACAAATTTCGAAGTACGTGTTCAGTGACAGATGCACCGAGAAGTGGCCGTCCTAGCGTTTTGTCTGAGGATAAAGTACTCGATATTTCCGATAAAATGTCAATGGGTCAGAACAAGTCAGTAAGAAAACTCGCCAAGGAAATCTTTGTTAGTGTCGGAACGGCCCACACAGCTGTAAGCTTTCCCATACAAAGCGACAGTCGTGCAAGAACTGAAAAATACTGAACATTGCAAGAGACAGCATTATTGTCATTGGTTCAAAAATTTCGTTCAACAAAATGGAAGGGATATTCTTAATCAAACGTTTTTCACTGATGAGGCGTGGTTTCATTCATCCGGGTACATGAACCCGCAAAATTCTCGTATGTGGAGTACTGCAAATCCATTGTGTATTCATGAGGAACCACTTCATTCTGTGAAAATAGGAATTTGGATTGCAATTTCTAGACGTCGGATTGTGGGTCCCATATTTTTCAACGAAACAATAAACGCAAAACGATACTGCAGTGATGTTCTGTACGCATTCATAGGAGAACTTGTGTTAAGTGAAATACTGAACGGTAATTTTCAACAAGATGGTGCAACGACGCATACAGTTCGCGTTTCAATGTCACTGCTTGCTGATGTTCTTGGTGATTGCAAAATTTCACAGGGACTTTGGCCTCCACGACCTCGTGACCTAACACCACCTGACTTTTTCTTCTGTGGTGCAGCGAAAGCAACTGTCTATAAAAACCGTCCAAAATCCATCGACGAACTGAAAACTGCAATATCCACCTTCATTGCTTCTGTTGCAGAAGAATTGTTACAGCTTGTAATTGGAAACGTGATTAGAGGAATTGAATTGTGTATTCAACAACAGGGGGGACACTTTCAACATTTAATGTGAAAATTTGTAAGCAAAAATGAATATTCAATAAATTAATAACTTGTATTTCACTGTGTTTCATTTCGGTATATTCACTGCATCATACGCATCGTGCGGCTAACAGTCATACGGCACTGCGGAGATGCTTTTTGAACACCTCGTACATTTACTTGGTCCTCTAGATCTAAAACTCGATGAATGAAAATTTTGAGACGACACATTGTTACTACGTAGCTACAAGACTTTTCTCTACAATCAATATTTCACAATATATTAAGCTTCTTATCTTGATATTGTTTCGGTATCTGTACTGAATTTAGCAAAAGTTATAGCATATAAACGCATATATTGTGCAAAGAGCGGAAATTATCTATATAAACGCAACAAATTTCTTATAAAAGAATAACATACTTCACACATACTGTTGAGAAATTGTCAGAAAATTAAATTCTTCCTGCAAAGCTTTTTCCAAACGACAAAATCACAGTTGTTCGCTCAATTCCTGACAGTCATTTAGTTCTCCGCTTCTACAGGAATAAATGACCAAATTTCAGTTTGGAAGTATTTGTTTTCTGACAATACCTCAGCAACACGCGTTGAATGTTTTATCACGCTTTATGAGAAACGATACCGGTTTCTATCTATAATGTTCGATTTTTACATAAACTAAGCTTCTATGTCTTATGACTTTTTTTTAAAGATAGTGCGCCTACAGCTACGTCAACAATATTAAGAAACATAATAGATCAGAACCCGTTGATTCTAGAAGAAACTCTTGTAGCGAATTGGATCGTAACATTCTGACGTCTCAAAATCTTCTTCATTCAGCTAGTGGCTGGCTCTGAGCACTGTGGGACTTAACATCTATGGTCATCAGTCCCCTAGAACTTAGAACTACTTAAATCTAACTAACCTAAGGACAGCACACAACACCCAGCCATCACGAGGCAGAGAAAATCCCTGACACCGCCGGGAATCGAACCCGGGAACCCGGGCGTGGGAAGCGAGAACGCTACCGCACGACCACGAGATGCGGGCATTCAGCTAGTCTTAAATCCGAGGACCAGGGCATTTTTTACAAGGTACATATATAATGACTCTTATGATTCAAATCGTAATATTTAGACACAAATAAATACTGTCGAACAGAAGTCCGTTCGCGTATGTTTGGTAAAGTTAATGCTGCTTTCAGCCTGTATATTTAGCGATTTAACATGGAAAAACTCTCTTCCTGCCATCTAAGGCTGCACAAGTTTTCCATCACACTAATAAAGAAACCTGTACTGAAAATGCTACAACTAAGATTGAATGAACAGTACTGCAGAAGCCGCCTGCAAACGGACACTGCCACCGGTCAGACATGTTGCCTTCAGTATGATGACGTCACGCGCATTCTGTGTCATCTACGGCCTAAGAATAAAATGCTGTGAGAGTACGAGTACCTGAATGTAAAAATAATATTCATTACCTGTTTTATGACGAACAGTTAGACTCTGGGAAAGCTAACGGCACCAGAGGGCTGTTCTGGCGTTGCGTTTGATAATGGAAGCCAGGCATAACAAAAATCGAAACACTTTGACCTAGAAAAAAACTTTCGACAATTTTAACTGGTGCAAGATGTTCCAAATTTCTAGACGAATAGGTTTAAACTGTAGGGAACTACGGTTAATACGCAATACGTATAAGAAAGAACAGGGAAAAATAGGAAGATCAAAAACGAAGTTCTCGAATGAAAAAGGGTCTAAGACAGCTATAGAGTCTTCCGACCCAGCTGTTTCATCTATGCATAACAGAAGTAAAAACGGGCATAAAAGAACCTAGGAGTGGGCTTATATTCATGGTGAAAGGACAGCTATAATAAGAATTGCTCATGACATTGATTTCACCAGTTACAGTGAAAAAGAATAGCAGGAGCTAATGTATGGAATAGACAGTCTAGTAAGTACGAACTTGGACTGAAGGTAACTAATGAGTAACTAATGAGGACAACTAATGAAGGGGCACTGAATAGAATTGGGAGAAAAGAAATTTGTGACCCAATCTGGCTAGAGGAAGGGATCAATTGATGGGACACATTCTGAGACATCAAGGTATCACCAATTTAGTAGTGGAGGGAAGTGTAAGGAGTAAAAATTGCAGAGGGAGACGAAGAAATGAATAGCGTAAGTAGATTCAGAAGAATGTAAGTGCAGTAGTTATTTGTAGGTGAATAGGCTTGCACAGGATAGAGTAGCATGGGCAGCTGCATCAAACATGTCTTTGGACTGAAGACTACAACAACAACAACATGGATTGAGGGTAAACCGAAGAAATACGAAGGTAATGAAGAAATCGGGGAGTTCAGCATCAGAATTTGTGATCAGGAAGTAGAGGAAGTGAATGAAACCTGTTAGATTGGAAGCAGGATAACGCATGACAGACGGAATATCCCAGGCAATGAGGGCTTTCTGCACAAAAGAAGTCTACTAGTATGAAAGATACGTCATCTGAGGAGGAAATTTCTGTGAACGTGCGTGTGAAGCACAGCATTGTACGGTAGTGAAACATGGATAGTGGGGAAACTGGAAAGGAAGAAAATCCAAGTGTTCCGGATGTGGTGATACAGATAGATGTTGAACGTTAACTGGATTAACAAGACTGAAAAGATAAGGTATGAGCAGGTTCTCCATAGAAGTGGTGAGAATAGTAACATGTTGAACACACTAAGTTACGTTTTGGAAATTTTGACTCTTCAATTCCTCCGTTGTAATATAGTTCATACTCGTTTATTTCTTATTTCCATTTCTGTGAGACATCTATGCGGCATCTCGCCTGCTCTCACTGTTCACCACAGAATATGATTCTTGTGGTAGAGTATACTACCGTCGCAAGTAAATGTGACGAATGGTAAGAGTAGACGAGTTACATTGTATTTTTGGACTAAAATATATCTTATTTATGCCATACTTATCCAAGTGTTTCCAATTTTTCTTTCTATAATTAGCGGTGTACTAATCTGATTAGTGAATATCTCTCTAAGTTTATTCCGTTTATAGTATTTAATCTTTCATAAATGGTTCAGAAACGTTGCCCTATAAAGTGTGTTTCATCACCGGAAGTAAAGAAATTAACAGGAGACATCAAAATGGGAAGTTTGGAAGTTACAACTTTCTGGTACATAGCCTGTGAACCATGTATGACAGATTAATTACTATTAACAGAATAAACTTGCAGACACATGGAGGACCTGTATGACTGCACTGCTAATTACAAAACAAAGACTGCAGACAATTGGATAAGTGTACCAGAAGTAAGATGTATCTTGGTTCAGAAGCAGCCATTAACTCATGGCCGTGCCTCACTTACAGGGCTGTCACCTGTCTGTATATCGCCGTTCCTGACACGGACGTAGTGCAGGTTGCATAAAACGAACCGGTAGGAGCAGCTGAATCACTCTAATTTACACTCCTGGAAATTGAAATAAGAACACCGTGAATTCATTGTTCCAGGAAGGGGAAACTTTATTGACACATTCCTGGGGTCAGAAACATCACATGATCACACTGACAGAACCACAGGCACATAGACACAGGCAACAGAGCATGCACAATGTCGGCACTAGTACAGTGTATATCCACCTTTCGCAGCAATGCAGGCTGCTATTCTCCCATGGAGACGATCGTAGAGATGCTGGATGTAGTCCTGTGGAACGGCTTGCCATGCCATTTCCACCTGGCGTCTCAGTTGGACCAGCGTTCGTGCTGGACGTGCAGACCGCGTGAGACGACGCTTCATCCAGTCCCAAACATGCTCAATGGGGGACAGATCCGGAGATCTTGCTGGCCAGGGTAGTTGACTTACACCTTCTAGAGCACGTTGAGTGGCACGGGATACATGCGGACGTGCATTGTCCTGTTGGAACAGCAAGTTCCCTTGCCGGTCTAGGAATGGTAGAACGATGGGTTCGATGACGGTTTGGATGTACCGTGCACTATTCAGTGTCCCCTCGACGATCACCAGTGGTGTACGGCAAGTGTAGGAGATCGCTCCCCACACCATGATGCCGGGTGTTGGCCCTGTGTGCCTCGGTCGTATGCAGTCCTGATTGTGGCGCTCACCTGCACGGCGCCAAACACGCATACGACCATCATTGGCACCAAGGCAGAAGCGACTCTCATCGCTGAAGACGACACGTCTCCATTCGTCCCTCCATTCACGCCTGTCGCGACACCACTGGAGGCGGGCTGCACGATGTTGGGGCGTGAGCGGAAGACGGCCTAACGGTGTGCGGGACCGTAGCCCAGCTTCATGGAGACGGTTGCGAATGGTCCTCGCCGATACCCCAGGAGCAACAGTGTCCCTAATTTGCTGGGAAGTGGCGGTGCGGTCCCCTACGGCACTGCGTAGGATCCTACGGTCTTGGCGTGCATCCGTGCGTCGCTGCGGTCCGGTCCCAGGTCGACGGGCACGTGCACCTTCCGCCGACCACTGGCGACAACATCGATGTACTGTGGAGACCTCACGCCCCACGTGTTGAGCAATTCGGCGGTACGTCCACCCGGCCTCCCGCATGCCCACTATACGCCCTCGCTCAAAGTCCGTCAACTGCACATACGGTTCACGTCCACGCTGTCGCGGCATGCTACCAGTGTTAAAGACTGCGATGGAGCTCCGTATGCCACGGCAAACTGGCTGACACTGACGGCGGCGGTGCACAAATGCTGCGCAGCTAGCGCCATTCGACGGCCAACATCGCGGTTCCTGGTGTGTCCGCTGTGCCGTGCGTGTGATCATTGCTTGTACAGCCCTCTCGCAGTGTCCGGAGCAAGTATGGTGGGTCTGACACACCGGTGTCAATGTGTTCTTTTTTCCATTTCCAGGAGTGTATTACAGAGTTCCTGAGCTTGACGCCTAACGCAGCCGTATAATTTACAACCTTTGGGTTAGAACTAGATGTAGAGCGTTGCCAACATTTTCGTTTTCATTTCAATGTGAAGAATCTTCGTATGGAACTTGGGAACTTGTCACACAAATCAGATATTTTTAAAGACGCTCTTATTTATTAGAAACGGAATATTCATTCCCGTTAGTCATAATTTTTTGGATTTGATCGATTCCTACTTGAATCCTTATATATTTTTGCCTATTGTTTCTGCTTCCTGATTTACTGTAGTAACTGTTTCAATTTTTGATTCAGAAGAGTAAGGCGTCAGGACAAAGGAGAGGAACCGTAAATTGTTTTTCAGATTTTGTAAAGCCACACGTTGAATATCAGTATTGACTACCTGATATAGATATACAAAGTTTAAAAAGAATATGAAATCCAAATATTGTGCTTTGGCTTCCGAAGCGGCGCAGTATCACATTTTGACTTAAACTGGGAAGGAAAATAAAAATAGAACAAATTGCGGTCTCTTCTTGTGGCCATAATTCAACTTCGTTACGGAACATAAAATTTTAATACATAAATGGCTTTTGCCATCCACCCTGCATGACCTTGGAGCGCGGAAAGGAACTCCATGAGATCGTTATTCAAGAAGAGAGTTCGCAGTTAATTTTATAACTTTCAGCATAATCCTCTCATATGTCTCACACCTGCATGATAAATACTAGAGAGCCGGCCGGTGTGGCCGTGCGGTTCTAGACGCTTCAGTCTGGAACCGCGTGACCGCTACGGTCGCAGGTTCGAATCCTGCCTCGGGCATGGATGTGTGTGATGTCCTTAGGTTAGTTAGGTTTAAGTAGTTCTAAGTTCTAGGGGACTGATGACCACAGATGTTAAAGTCCCAGTGCTCAGAGCCATGTGAACTATTTTTGAAATACTAGAGATTTTTTTCCAAAATGTTTTCAATCAAATCAGACGCACCTCTGAAAGAGCTCATATTTCATGCTGTTGTAACAACAAAGCCATTCAGTACGAGTTTCATGAGCAAATTTTCCTGGCTTTTTCGTAGTAAGTTAAATGACTGAAATATATGTAAAATTATCACTAATTAACTAGTAGTGAACTTATATTTTCAAATACGTTTCCATTAATACGTTGATTTTCACATTCGTTTCACTCTCTTCCGTTAATGACTACGTTCTCTCTCAGAAGTTGTCTTTCCCAAATAACTGATGGTTGATTCCATGCATGAACCTTTGGGGCCCCTTTCAACTGATGACTGATCAAAAACTGGTTATTTTTTCTGTTGTAAGGATCGTTCAAGCAATGATGTGTCTGTGTCGTCAAAATTTTGAAAAAAAGTCTAGTTTCCTTTACAAGTTTCGACGATCTCTCACATATTTATGTAGTTGCCATCGTAGCTGACACAATGCTTCTAATTTTAATGCACAATTTCTCAGCTCCTTTGTAAGAAGTCGTCATTCTTCCAAATATATCTTTACTTCCCACGCAGAAGTGAGTAATTTCCATGTAATTAATTCACACACGTCCACATTGTGAAAGAAAGTTCTAATCTTGGTGTGACAGATGAGAGCATCCTTCTAGTTATTTCATGCCAATGGTGCTCACGCAATATTATTTTCTGTAAACGAACTGAAACTTAGACTTCGTACTTTCTTAGATTACGAGCTTTCCTCGACACTGAATGACGACCGGGGTCGCCCGCAGTCTATCGTAAACAAGTTTCGTAATCCTTTCTTTCGTTCAGCCTACTGAGCGTCTCTACCTGGCTTTGTGTAACTGGCCCGTCACGTCAGCCGACTAATGTGATGATTTCCAAGAGCGCATTCAGCTAAGGAAGTCGAAGTAAACAACCTGTCTGCATGAGTTAATCAGTGACTTTCTCGTTCGGAAGTAATATTATACTGTGCATACTTGGTGTTTTTTCTGCAAAATTTATCTAAAATCCATGCAGTACGCACAATTAGGTAAAAATGAAACGCTGAAAGAGTAAAAATAACGACTCCCAAACAGACACGATCACTAGTGAACTAGTTCCCAAAGATGAACGAGTTTTCCCGTCTCTAGTTCCTAATCACCGATTCGAGAATCACATCCAGCTACTGCAATGGCGAGATAGGTAGAGACGAGGGAGCAAATTCGTATCTGAAACTTCATGACCCACCTGGAACAAAATAATCTTACCCACGGAAATTACCATGTTTTCCGAAAACACCGGTGTTATTCACACATGATATCCCCAGTGTCATGGATGAAATAAAATAGTAAACTTCACGAAAAGTGAAAGCGTTGTGGCCTCTGACTACAAGATTAATGAGGCGCAACTATCGGCAGTCGTGTTACACAAAATGCTAGTGAATGCTAACCAAGCCGGTACGAACGGTCGCAGTCTTCAGAAGGGATGAAGAGTAACAGAAATGTTGAGAATAATTAAATGGCAGGCACTCGAAGAAAGATGCTGTATATCCCGCGAGAACCATGCGAAAAATCTTCAACAATACCCTAGCAATGTAGAAACTACGAATATTCTTCATCTCAGTAGGTATCAAAAATGGTTCAAATGGCTCTGAGCACTATGGGATTTAGCATCAGAGGTCATCAATCCCCTAGAACTTAGAACTACTTAAACGTAACTAACCTAAGGACATCACACATATCCATGCCCGAGGCAGAATTCGAACCTGCGACCGGAGTGGTCGCGCGGCTCCAGACTGAAGCGCCTAGAACCGCTCGGCCACACAGGCCGGCTCAATTGGTATCTATTCTGCGGATATCATATTGGTAACGTTAGGCAAATAACAGTTCGTATATAGGCATACAATAAAAACTAAAAACGGCGCTCTGCCCCTTACTTTGTACCGAATCGCAGACGTAACTGCCGTAGAAGGTCGAGTGACATAAAGTATAACGAATATATATATATATATATATATATATATATATATATATATATATATATATATATATATATATATTCCCTGCTGTATCAGACACTGCAACGTACGCGCTAACACAAATTGCATTATCCGCTGTGTGGAGCCGAATGGTGCAATAGTGACATTTTTAAATCTCGCTAAGTGTTTATCTATTTGTAAAGACAGTACTGAAATCGAAACATATGTTGACACCGTCTTTGGTGATGTCGTAGTGTCAAATACTGAGAGTACCACCCACTGGGCCCGATAGGATGTATAGGATCCACAAACAAGCGCAATGATGCAACTTTAAGAGTCATGAAAGGTCTGTTGGATTCCTTTAATGTTAGTTTCTTAAATCTGTTGTCATTTACGGCATAAATTCCTCTTCTAAATTTACTGTGGCGTTTCTGACTATCTGGGAGGAGACTGAGTCGTGGAACGTGTTACTTTTACAGATAAACAAGAACGATCTGTCACACTACTACACTTTAAAACACAGTTTATATGTAATTCATGTCACACAATCTCATACGGAACCAACATCCGCTTTCTTTTATATACTGTATATGATAAGATACTGTCATCCCCCTTCCCTTCTGTGTGAAAGGATGAATGAGCAAATGTATTTCTAGTTGCATGCTTGATGGTAGCAGACAAGCCTGTCTGCTAGAGAACAGTAGGACCAACGTCGGAACAGGTAGCTACGCTTTCTAGAAGCAGAGAGGTTTCTATTCTTAGTATGGTCCTGTCCGTCCCTTGTCATGTTGGTATAGGAAGCTGTCTCTCTGGTCACTTCCGTTTGTATTTGTGAGGCACCCTCAGGAAGGGACCACGGCAGTCTGTCTGTGGCGAGCGTCTGAAGTGGTAAGATCTCTGGTTAAGGGCGTCTCTGCTAAGTCCGTAGGACAATGGATTTCTTAAGTTCAGCCTAACTGAAAATTTAATCACCTTTATTTCAGGTTAAGCTCTAAAATATCTAATGTTATCTTAAATTGCAACGCAGTGTATTTCGAGTGTGAAGTTCAGAATATCTTCCAGTAGTTGCTTTGTCATTACTTTGGGAGTAAAGTGGAACCACGTGTTGATCAGTAACTCTAACTAAGATCATCAGTCTTAAATGCGAATGTGCTGAGATTATTACGTCTCATCTTGACAATATTTTTCAATATAGCAACTTTTCTTTATGTTCAACCCACGTGGGGCGTACTTTGTGAGACCAGTACCACGTGCTTATACAATTGTTTGACCCATCAGGTTAGTAATAAGACGATAGTAACCAGTTTGAGGTTTTTCTTTGGTAAACTGCGTTTCGATGTAGTTTATTTTAATTATCAAAATTACTGTGGAGTTACACTCTTTGTGTAAACCAAGTTGACCACGTGAAGCATGTGGTGTAAGCATCAAAGTAGCCCTTAGCTATTCTTTTCGGGAAGATTTCACAGAGAGTTAATATGAATTTAGTATACCAGTGTGTGGTAATTTCATGACGGACAGGATTGTGCTACGAACATAACTTCTTTGGGTGAAAATTGAATCGGTTGGTTGTGGTTAATTTCCTCTTGCATATGTTTCAACGTTCTTTGTGTCTTATTTTATTGAATGCAGTGTTGTATGCAGTCTCCCAATGTTGGCTCCACATTTGATGTGTTCCGTAAGATCGTAAGATCACAAACTCACATTTTCACAATCCTAAATAAGGCACCAGCTTAGTTATGACTCAAGTTTAATGTGCTGAAATTTCAATGATCAGTGTTAAAATAAATTTCCAAATATAAACTGATTTATTTCTTTTTATTTAAATTCTCTTACACACACATATATATATATATATATATATATATATATATATATATATATATATATATATATATATCACCGGTTGTCGTATGACTATTAAAAGATTATAACTAATGTTAGTCTGGTTGGGAATTTGGTAAGCTAGACCGGATACCTGGTGAAACAGTTGCTCAGTAATGCAGGGTTAACTTCCCCAGACAGCTCACAGCTTTTACACCGCTTTTATTGTCTATCACCACCGCTTTCATAACAAATTAATGCAACAACATTACAGTCATAGGATCAGTACTGCGTCGTAGCCTCCTACATTTCTCCAGAGCCCAAACTGATCTTCCCCAGGGTCGGTTTCCACTAGTCTTTCCATTCTTCTGTAAAAATTCGTATCAGTATGTTGCAACTACTGATGGTTCGGAAATGTTCACACCTGTCAGCGCATGACTTCTTTGGAATTGGGATTATTTATTATATTTTTCTTGAGGTCTCGTTGATACGTCCCAAGGATCTCATTAATTCTGAGGGAATGGCATCTAGCCCTGGTGTCTTTTTGCACTTAGATCTTTCAGCATTCTGTGAAATTCTTCTTTATACACAGATCAACAAAAATTTTGCATCACCCCGGTTCCCAGAATTCCTGAAGATAGATAGATGTTGACTGTTGATATTGTATCACAGAGACTGTCTCTTTGACTGTTCAGAGATGTCACTAAACCCGTCCAAAGATGTAAACAACCATCCATGAGCAGCGCCTATTAGGTGGAGGAGGTCGGACAGCCGATCAGTTCGTCATTCCACCAGGAAGGAGGTACACGGCTCGTGTTGTCTGTAGTTCAACCATGTCTAGATGGTCAATACCGCGGTTCGATCGCGTCCGCAATGTTACTTTGTGCCAGGAAGGGCTCTCAACAAGGGGAGTGTCCAGTCGTCTCGGAGTCAAACAAAGCGATGTTGTTCGTACATGGAGGAGATACAAAGATATAGAAACTGACGATGACATGCCTCGCTCGGGCCGCCCAAGGGCTACTACTGCAGTGGATGACCACTACCTACGGATTATGCCTCGGAGGAACCCTGACAGTAACGACACGATGTTGAATAATGCTTTTCGTGCAGCCAAAGAACGTCGTATTACGATTCAAAATGTGCGCAACAGGCTGCATGATGCGCAGCTTCACTCCCGACGGCTATGGCGAGGTCCATCTTTGCAACCACGACACCACGCAGCGCGGTACAGATGGGCCCAACAACGTGCCGAATGGACCGCTCAGGATTGGCATCACGTTCTCTTCACCGATGAGTGTCGCATATGCCTTCAACCAGACAGTCGCCGGACACGTGTTTGGAGGCAACCCAGTCAGGCTGAACGCCTTAGACACACTGTCCAGCGAGTGCAGCAAGGTGGAGGTTTCCTGTTGTTTTGGTTTGGCATTATATGGGGCCGACGTACGCCGCTGGTGGTCATGGAGGCGCCGGAGCGGCTGTACGATACGTGAATGCCATCCTCCGACCCGTAGTGCAACCATATCAGCAGCATATTGGCGAGGCATTCATCTTCATGGACGACAATTCGCGCCTCCATCTTGCACATCCTGTGAATGATTTCCTGCAGGATAAGTACATCACTCGACTAGACTGGGCAGCATGTTCCCTAGACATGAACCCTATCGAATATGCCTGGGATGGATTGAAAAGGGCGTTCATGGACGACATGACCCACCAACCACTCTGAGGGATATACGTCGAGGACTGGGACTGGGACAATCTGGACCAACAGTGCCTTGATGAACTTGTGGATAGTATGCCACGACGAATACAGGCACGCATAAATGCAAGAGGACGTGCTACTGGGTATTAGAGGTACCGCCACCTCTGAAAGTCTCGCTGTATGGTGATACAACATGCAATGTGTGGTTTTCATGAACAATGTAAATGGTGGAAGTGATGTTTATGTTCATCTCTATTTCAATTTTTTGCAAAAGTTCCGGAACTCTCAGAACCGAGCTGATGCAAAATTTTTTGATGTGTGTAGTATCAAATACTTCCTTTTTGCTTTCTGTACCAATGCCTTCGAGATCGTTGTATTCGTACAGCCCTTCGATGTACTCACACTACCTTTCAGACTTCCCGTTTTCGCTTAGTGTTGGCTCGGCACCTCAGCTCATAATATTCATGCAGATGCTTCCCTTTCTGCAGATTTTTTTTTTTTTTTTTTTTTTTTTTTTTTTTTTTTTTTTTTTTTTTTTTTTTGGCATCGTCCATCTCTTCCACAGTCATTCACGCTACTACAGCTTCCTTTCTTTTCTAGCCATGCATGTTACGCCAGTTTGTGCGTCTTGTCAATGTTTAAATAAATTCAATATCCAATGATTTCTACAGCGCTTGTTTTATTGCCAACTTCATCTTCTGCTACGTCCACTATTTCATCTACCAAAGACACCCCTCTCTGTTTCAGTCAGTCGTCCGACGCCCCCTTTCAAACTCTCAACGACCTGTCATTTGTTTAAACTGAGCCAGGTCGCATGTACTTAATCCCTTACCTTTCAGCAATTTTTTCAGTAATTTCTGCCGATAAAAATAAATAAATTATAGTCAAAAGTCCACATCTTCTGCTGAAAACTTTTACAGTAATGAAGTTTCCGCGAGCTTCCACTCGTGTATATGCCGAGTGCGTCTCGGCTGTTGCGAAGTGACTGTCGCGTGGTTGCTGCTGCTGTGCCATTGCCAGCCTACATTTTATATCCTCTCTACTTCTACCATCATCAGTTATTTTGCTCCCCAAATAGCAAAACTCCTTTACTTCTTTAAGTGTCTCATTTCCTAATCTAATTCCCTCAGCATCACCCGATTTAATTCGACTACATTCCGTTGTCCTCGTTTTGCTTTTGTTGATGTTCATATTATACCCTCCTTTCAACTGTCCATTCCGTTCAACTGCTCTTCCAAGCCCTTTGCTGTCTCTGACAGAATTACAACGTCATCGGCGAACCTCAAAGTTTTTATTTCTTCTCAATGGATTTTAATACCTACTCCGAATTTTTCTTTTGTTTCCTTTACTGCTTGCTCAATATACAGATTGAATAACATCGGGGACAGGCAACAACCCTGTCTCACTCCCTTCCCAACCACTGCTTCCCTTTCGTGCCCCTCGACTCTTATAACTGCGAGCTGGTTTCTGTACAAATTGTAAATAGCCTTTCGCTCCCTGTATTTTCCCCGTGCCACCTTCAGAATATTAAAGAGAGTATGCCAGTCAACATTGTCAGAAGCTTTCTTTAAATCTACAAATGCTAGAAATGTAGGTTTGCCTTTCCTTAATCTTTCTTCTAAGATAGGTCGTAGGATCAGTATTGCCTCACGTGTTCCAACATTTCTACGGAATCCAAACTGATCTTCCCCGAGGTCGGCTTCTACCAGTTTTTCCATTCGTCTCTAAAGAATTCGCGTTAGTATTTTGCAGCTGTGACTTATTAAACTGATAGTTCGATAATTTTCACATCTGTCAGCACCTGCTTTCTTTGAGATAGGAATTATTATATTCTTCTTGAAGTCTGAGGGTATTTCGCCTGTCTCATACACCTTGCTCACCAGATGGTAGAGTTTTGTCAGGACTGGCTCTCCCAAGGGCGTCAGTAGTTCTGATGGAATGTTGTGTACTCCTGTGGCCTTGTTTCGACTCAGGTCTTTCAGTGCTCTATCAAACTCTCCACGCAGTATCATATATCCCATTTCATCTTCATCAACATCTTCTTCCATTTCCATAATATTGTGCTAAAGTACATCGCCCTTGTATAGACCCTCTATATACTCCTTCCACCTATCTGCTTTCCCCTCTTTGCTTAGAACTGGGTTTCCGTCTGAGCTCTTGATATTCATGCAAGTGGTTCTCTTTTCTCCAAAGGTCTCTAATTTTCCTGTAGGCAGTATCTATCTTACCCCTCATGAGATAAGCCTCTACATCCTTACATTTGTCCTCCAGCCATATTTGCTTAGCCATTTTGCACTTCCTGTCGATCTCATTTTTGAGACGTTTGTATTCCTTTTTGCCTGCTTCATTTACTCCTTTCATCAATTAAATTCAGTATCTCTTCTGTTACCCAAGGACTTCTACTACCCCTCGTCTTTTTACCTACTTGATCCTCTGCTGCCTTCACTATTTCATGCCTCAAAGCTACCCATTACTCTTCTACTGTATTTCTTTCCCCCATTCCTGTCAATTGTTCCCTTATGCTCTCCCTGAAACCTCTGGTTCTTTCAGTTTATCCAGGTCCCATCTCCTTAAATTCCCACAATTTTGCAGTTTCTTCAGCTTTAACCTACAGTTCATTACCAATAGATTGTGGTCAGAGTCCACATCTGCCCCTGGAAATGTCTTACAATTTAAAACCTGGTTCCTAAATCTCTGTCTTACCATTATATAATCTATCTGAAACCTTCTAGTATCTCCAGGGTTCTTCCATGTGTACAACCTTCTCTCATGTATGTAAGCTATAATATAAAAATCACCCAAAAACGGTTTGAAATGCAAACTTATTCTAGTCTGGCTTCTTCCGAGTTGTGCTTGTGAGGTGAAAGCGATCTTGCTTGTCATCGGTAACGAATGTCTCCAATAAGCAAGAATCTGACGCGAATTCTGTCTCTCTCGCTTGGTAACGAATGTCTCCAATAAGCAAAAATCTGACGCGAATTCTGTCTCTCTCGCTTGAGAATTCTCCGCAACGTGGAATTCCACTGTTTAAAGTCACAAAACTACACCGTCCGTAGTCGAAGTCCGCTTTCACGTGGCGTGTGAAGGCAGCGTTACGTTATGCGGCTGCGACTGTCAGCGCTGTAATAGGACGTGAGGCATTGCTGCAAACGGCTGAAGGCCGGGGGAGGCGTTCTTTGTGGCGGCTGCCCCTGGAATGCACAGTGGTGTTCGGCGGGCGGCCAGATATACAGCCGGGCCGGCGTTATGGCCGCGCCGTAAACAGCGGACACGGCCCGCCTCTTAGCCCGCTGTCCGCCTTATCTCTCGCAGCGGCTGTAAACCCGGGCCGGGCCGCGCCGCGCCGCTACGCTGCTGCGGCCGCCCGTCCGCGACGCTTGACCCGTGTCCATCCGCGCTCGCCAAACAAATTAGGCCCCCTTCCTTCGTTAAACCGCTGTATTCGTCACTGGCCATTCTGTGGCATCGCCATCACCACTTCGGTAGACCTCTTCACACGGTACGTGGAACTGGACATGGGGCGCGACGACCTATTTGACATTATCAGCTACAGCCATTTATCACACACTGCAAGATACAGGCCATTCCTCTTACTCACTTCTCCATATATCTTCAGATTTAGCACTCGAATGTGTCCTGCTTGTCTCTTCATGTCGTCAATGCATCTTTCACTAGTTCGTCCTCTAGGTCTTCTTTTAATTACAGAGGATTTAGTATCTGACAGTGATTCGGATTCGCCACCCAGCTCAAGCATCGATATGGATGGAAGGTCAGAGATGTTCGGGCTTGAGATCACGAACTGTCCGTCCGGTCATTGACGTGTCTGCTCGCTGTATTCAAATTTGTGTATATGTCGTGGCATAATGTCAGTTTTCAACAGCGACGTGTAACAAAGGGACCTCCAGATGTACGTGCCTCCTCTTTGTTCTACACAGGTATCACATGTAATGTCTGTTGCTGAGGATAGTAACACGTCGAACTCATTGGCAAGAAGATGGGACAGCCGCGCAGAGCGGTCTAAGGCTCTGCAGTCATGGACCGTGCAGCTGGTCCTGGCGGAGGTTCGAGTACTCCCTCGGACATGGGTGTGTGTGTTTGTCCTTAGGATAATTTGGGTTAAGTAGTGTGTAAGCTTAGGGACTGATGACCTTAACAGTTAAGTCCCATAAGAATTCACACACATTTGAACTTTTTTTTTTGTTTATTTGTTTGTAAATTACTCCCAAACAGGCCGCCGCCGACACGTCACGTGGGCCCGTCCAGTGACGTGACGGAGTGCGAAAATACCGCGGCGGTAAAATCGTTCGGCAGTGCTCGCTATTCTCTGAAGCCTTCGATACGCGCCATTGATATCGGAGTCACTGACCTAGCCTTTATTTGCGTTTATCGATTCGGATCGCTCCCTGGACTGATTGGTCACCCTTACAATGAATGTCATTGACTTTGCTTCTGCCTACCGGTTCACTTCGTGGACTCCGCCGTCATTGACTGCAGGGACCACCTGTTTGTTCGACCAATCTCTGTGACATCACCAATTTGAGTGATCTTAAACTGTCTTCTATGTACACTGAGTAGGATAGAAAAACGAGTTCACTACATATGTCTTCATCTCCATTTCACTTTTGTAACACTCACTGTCACATCCTCATGTCCTGCTTTTATCTTATACATTACTTGTTTTTCTGTCCCTTCTTGTTATGCCCAGTGGATATCTTTCCACCACTCGTTCAATCCTTAACTACTGCATTTTTTCCTTATTTAACGTCCATCTTTGACTATCTGAAGTTAGCTGGTGCGAATCGGAAAGAGTGGAATAGGAATTCGGCATGTCCGATTCAAAGGAATCATCTCGCAGTTGCCTTGAAACGATTTAGAGAAACCTCAGTCGGAGAACTGAGACCTAGCCCACCCATGTTTTAGCGACTGTGTCACGTTACTCGGTGTTGAGATTGATGTCCGTCGCAGCTTTTCCACCCCGTTAAACGTGTAGAGGAGACTGTTTTGCGATTCTCTTAGAGCAGACGTTTGTGAAATGCTCTTCAGGATATGTAGAAAAGACGTTTTGCGCTACATTCTGTCTCATACGGCCTCCCTTTTCAAATGACTGAATCAGTAAAAACATACAAACTACTGTGCCATATGACTAGAAACAATTATTCATTTCCGAAAGCATTTTAACAGAAACCTACATGAAACTTACTCCTAATAAAAGTTTCCGACTTCGCACTGTTTGTTTCTGTAGTACAACGCTGTGTCGAGACAAACAGTTAGGCTGATCCCACCATTTGGTGGACTTCTTCACCGTTGTAAATGGTCAGACTACCACATCCGTACTCCGCAAGCCAGGACAGTCTATCATATCCCCTTCCTGTTCCAAAGCAGGATGAAATTCTGTCAGTACATTTATTTGCGAACCACCACCCGTCATAGTGACTTACAGCTAATGGAGTATTGAACTATAGCAGTAACACCTTTTCGAATAAGAGAGTTCTACATCCTTCTTTCATCGCCTAATCCTTTTAAGAACCTTCTCATTTTTTAATTTGATTATTAATACCTTCGTATAGCACCATATTTCAAATACATTCTCTTCAAGTTTCACTTTTAGACAGTTTTGTGCTCCAGACATACACATTCACAAATTTCTACCTACATTCTTTTGTGGCGGTGTTCGTAGCGACAAACACTTGCTGTAGAAATGGCTTACGAAGTCACCGCCACACCTTTAATAGCGGGCCGACCGGTCCGCTGGAACAGTGAACAGAAAGATGAAAAACCAAACACTCTGATTAAATAAAAGTCGGTACTTATCTTTATTGATGAAGATACAGAAACACAATAGTGAACTCCGTGTCTACAGAGATCTGTCTAGTTCGATTCGAAGCGGCTAGGTCAGCGTCGGCTGACGACAAACAACAACTCTGCTGCGATGAACACACAACTGACTAGCAAGTACACAATTCGGTGGCGAGTATACAACTGAGCGGCGAATACAGAACTGTCCTAGCGCTCGCGACTCCAGCGCTTAAGAACCCAGAAGCCAGCGGTGGCGCGCGCAGACTTGCGGCGATTTGCTGTCTCGCTGGCGCTGCTTATGCGGACGGCGTCCGGACTTTGATGCTGCCAACCTTTTGGCAGCGGGCTCGGGTGGCATTACTGGCTAGGACATAACACATTCCACGCAAATATCAATACTACTTTTTCTGTAGCAAGAAGTTTTCTTCAATAGACCAATCTTCATGTGATAGTTTTTTGCATTGGTTACAAGGTGCAATCCTGCTTTCCAGTTAGAAGTAAGCTTCCACTTTTGCTACAACTATGTCTTCCTCAGTTTTGATGTTGAGAAAGTCGATGCTTTCCTGTCAGGCGAAGTGCCGCAATGTTTAGCACACAGGACTCGAATTCGGTGGGACAATGGTTCCGTCCAGTAATTCAGATTTAGGTGCTCCATGATTTTCCTAAATCGCTCCAGGCTTGTAGGAAGCTGGTTCCTTTGAAAAGAGCATGGTCACTTTGGTTCCCCATCCTTGCGTAATCGGAGCTTGTGCTCCGTCTCTAATGACCGCACTGTCGACGGGACATTAAACTCTAATTTTCGTTCCTTCCCTCTGATACTTTTAGATTTACTGCTCTTCATCATATAATCTTAGTTTGAATTACTTTTATTCTAGTAGTACCGAATTATATATTAATGACCTTGCACAAGTTATTGATATCAATCTTAGACTTTTGACACATGATTCAGTTTGGTCTAATGAAGCACTGTCAGAAAAAATCTCAACTGATATTCCGCCAGATCTTGGTAAGGCTTCAAATTCTTGCAAAGCAATGTAGCTTGATGTAAATGTTAAAAAATGTAAGACTGTGCACCTCAATAAACGCAAAAACATACTATTCTATTCACAATCGGAAAGGGATAACTCGTACAAAAACCTTGGTGTTACAAATAAATGGCTCTGAGCACTATGGGACTTAACTTCTGAGGTGATCAAACCCCAAGAACTTAGAACTAATTAACCCTAACTAACCTAAGGACATCACACGCATCCATCCCCGAGGCATGGTTCCAAACTGTAGTGCCTAGAACCGCTCGGCCACCACGGCCGGCCCTTGGTGTAAGACTTTGTAGGGATATAAAAAGGAGCGATCACATAGGCTCAGCCGTGGATAAAGCAGGTGGCAGACTTCGGTTTATTGGTAGAAAACGACGGAAATGTAATCGCCTGCAAAGGAAATTCCGTACAAATCACACGTGCTAACCACCCTTGAATATCGGTCAAGTAAATGGATCCATATCAAATAGCAGTAACAGGGGCAGTAGTACGTATACAGAGAAGGGCAACATGAATGATCACAGATTTGTCTGACCCGTGGGAGAGTGACATAGAGATACTGAAAAAACTGAACTAGCAGACACTAGAAAATAGACGCGAAGGGTCACGAGAGAGCCTACTTACATAGTTGAACTAATGAGCTCTAAATCATGACTCCAGGAACAAACCTCTACTATCGCTCCCGTAGGGGTCGTTAGGACTGCATTAGATTAATCACGGAGCACAGATACGCACTAAAAGGGTTATCGTTCACACGTTCCATGCGTGACAGAACGGGAAGAAACCCTAAGATCAGGTACATTCTGTCATGCACTTCACAGTGGTGTGCAGAGTATTGACGCAGGTGTAGAAAAAACTAATGACCGTATGCTTTGTCATATTACCTTAATTTATTTAACAAGAGGAAGTAAAACAGCAATTTTTGTGCACAGTTATTTGTTCATTAATCTAGGTGAGACTGAGGAAGGTTGTCACAACTCTCAGCCGTTGTTGCTTCTTAGTGGTCTAAACTAAAACCACAGTACGATCACAATTTTATGAGTAGGTTGTACCCAGTTTTCTTTGCTGGCGACATTTTTCAGGATTTTATTGGTGCTTTTGTGCCGTGAGTAGTTATTTATTGATATAATTAATGCTTATTATTTACTCTTTATTCGATGAAATCAGTATTTCTATATTTTCTATTATCTTATAACAACTGCATAATGTTATTCTTTATCGGTATTGAGGTTAGTTTCAAGGCCTGTCTTTCCAGCTCGGATTTATCTGAAATGTTTATTCGGGCCAGGCTGTAACAAAACTTTCGGGGATGGTTGTCATGTGTGATAACCTACCCTGGGAAGCCGGCTTTTAGTAATTTTTTTCGCTTGTTTGACGTGAATCTGTTGAGAAATCATAAAAAAGATGAATCGGAGAGAATTACCTGCAGACAACATGCTTGCACCAGGGGAGACCACAAAACATTAGAAGTTATCAATACGTAAACCTACAACAGATCCCCAAACCAGTTATGGAAATTTACCAAAACACTGTAAACAATTCCCCGAGATGAAACTGATGATGAGAAGATAGTTCTGCCTTGCACCACCGTTAGCTATTTTACAAACAGAAAAGTTTTCGTTTTGCTTTGGTTTTGTAAAATGCCCTGAGGCCCAGCAAATGCTCGTGGAGGAAAAAACAACAGACAGAAATTAACTCCCTAAAAGATATATAACAGTTTTAACTGTTCACTTGTTGAAAATGCAAGTAAAACGTGAATGAAATGACTAGAAAAACAACTGAAAATAACGAGAAAGCAAAAAATAAGAAATGAAGCAAAAAGAAGGAACGAAAACTCTAAATCTAAATTAGTGAAGAAGAAGATGATGAATGTATTAATTTACTTTGTTTTAAATCGTTTTCTAACAGAAATGCTGAGGAAAAATGGATGCAGCGTATAGTCTGTAAGAAGTTGGCTCATGAATTGTGTACCATTGGGTCAAATAATTTTTGTACATGTCGAAACTGTGAGAATGCGCTATAACGTGACTAGGCTGAAGTTGGACATTTTTATAAATATTTACATAAATTATTATTTTAGAGTCTAATTTCGTGTTAACTATCTGTTAATGCTCTGCCAGTATTATTGTGTTAGCTTTGTATACCTAATACGACGTCTTTTAATAAATTATTTCTTTTTCGGATTTAAATAATGCGTGACAACTAACGACAATGTCCGCGACAACCAACTCGGAGGTGGGGCAGGTTGCCAGAAAAATGTACTCGGACAGAGATTTTTCTTTCTGAAAATCGAATGCTGTCATGGTTTGAAATGTCCGCCTGCTTAGCTGGGTGGTAACGTGCTTCACTCTCATGCCCTGGGCCTGGGCTCGATTCCCGGTCGGGTTGGAGATGTTCTACTCTCGTGGGCTGGGTGTTGTGTTGTCCAGATGATCATTTCATCCTCATCATTGGCTGCAAGTCGCCCAGTGTGGCGCCGACCGAAATAACACTTGCACTTGGCGGCCGAAACCGAATGGGACCTCCCGGCCAAAAATGCCATACGGCCATTTCCTTTTCATGGCTTGAAATTTGTGAGTAAATATATCCACTACTAATACTAAAAAGGGATACTGTAAAAACTGCCTCTTCAAAAATTAAGAAATCACCTGTTGTGACAAGCTGCCTGAGTCACCCCTTCTGTGAGGGGTGTGTGAACACTTTCGGACCGTCACTATGGCCCATCTAAGTGGAAAAGAATATGACCTGTTTGTTACGTCCCAGAAGAATCCCTAAAGACTAGAGAAAATTGTGTCTGTAAGCTCAAGCATAGCTGTTTCAGCTACAACGCCATTTCGCCTACCATGGGCACCTTCTTGAAAGTACGCTGCTTCACAGGTCGATCTTGTGTCCGCTTCTTCTGTAGAAATTCAAGCCTGATACTCCTTGTTACAGTTCAGTAAACTATGAGCTGTTAAAATCGGTACGGCGTGCGAGCGAGCAACGACTCATAAGTCATGCTCACTGAACTTCGGATTAATTACAGCACACACAGAGGCACGTAACCAATCATTTTTCCCGCTCCCAATACGTAATATGTACGGCAAAAAGCCCTAATAACTGGTACAGTGGGACATGCCCTTTGCAATGCACTTCACAGTGGTTCTCAAAATACACAGGGTGAAAATTATTTAAACCGACAAACTGTGGGAGGTTGTAGGGGACACCAAAACAAACATTTTTCCCTAATGTCATTTTTTCCTATGGGGTGTATTTAAACCGGTAGAGGAAGATTTCTCTGGCGGCACATTAATTAAACCAACAAACACTTTTCAATTTTTTTAAGACAAAGAGACAACACATTAACACAACCCAATTTCAATTACAGTAGAGTGTCAAAAATGCCTCCATTGACAGGTAAACAAAGGTTACACCGTCGGATCGTGTTCTGTTCAAATGGCTCTGAGCACTATGCGACTTAACTTCTGAGGTCATCAGTCGCTTAGAACTTAGAACTAATTAAACCTAACTAACCTAAGGACATCACACACACCCATGCCCGAGGCAGGATTCGAACCTGCGACCGTAGCGGTCGCTCGGCTCCAGGCTGTAGCGCCTAGAACCGCACGGCCACTCCGGCCGGCTCGAGTTCTGTCTGACATGGACAAAAACCACCGGAGTGTCCTGATTTGTTCATGCTCCTGCTACTATCCGGGCAACCAGAACCTCTTCTGATGCAACAGGAGTTCCGTAAACAAGGTTGCCCTTCTCTCCCCACACAAAAATGTCCAGAGGAGACTTATCTGGGGATGGAGCAGGCCATGGTACAGGACCACCTCTGCCAATCCACGTTTGTGGGAACCGTCGGTCCAGGAATCGACGCAAACGACGACTGAAATGTGCCGGCGCCCCGTCATGTTGGAACCACATGCGTTGTCTTGTAGGGAGCGGGACGTCTTCCAGCAATTCTGGAAGTCCTCTGCCGAGAAAATTGTAGTATTGCCTGTCATTTAATGGCGTAGGTAGCAGATACGGCCCAATTAAACAGTCCTCAACAACACCGATATACACATTAACGAAGAACCGCACTTGATGAGCGCTAGTAACTGTGACATGTGGGTTATTCTCAGTCCAAACATGCGAATTGTGCATGTTGAAGACTCCATCACGCCCGAACGTTGCTTCATCGGTAAACAACACACAGGATGGAAATGTAGGATGCGTTTCACACTGTTCCAGGCACCACTGCGAAAACTGTGCTCTGGGTGGATAATCAACTGCTTCCAGGTTGTGGACACGCTGTAAGTTAAATGGACGTAACAATTGCTCTCGAAGGACTGCTCTTACATTCTTCTGATTCGTCCCCATGTTACGTGCAGTTGCACGAGTGCTGATTGAAGGATCCCGCTCCACATACTGCAAGACAGCTTCCTCAAACTGCAGCATTCTAACCGTGCGAAGGCGTCGCTGTCCAGATAATCCGGTAAATGACCCGGTCTCACGCAGACGTTGGTACACAGCAGCAAAGGTCGTATGACGCGGGATACGGCGATTAGGATATTGTTGTTGATAAACCCGCTGTGCAGGTCGTCCGTTGTGGTGCGCTACGTAGTACGTACCAACCATATCAGTCTACTACACTGGTGGACAGCAGTAGCCTACAAATGAAGAGCGTAATATGCCCTCTAACAGCCTGCACCGGTTTAAATAATCCTCATAGGAAGAAATGACATTAGGGGAAAATATTTGTTTTGATGTCCCCTACAAACTCCCAGAGTTTGTCGGTTTAAATACTTTTCACCCTGTAGATGTGGATCTAGAGTAAATGAAACCGCATGTTGTACGAAAACGAGATTTTTTATTGTCTCGGGGAGTAACGCTGTGTTTCGGCCACCCCGCGCACATCTGAAAGCCTGGCCGGGCTTTGTCACGAGTGATCACCAACAGTGGAAATGGCGAGCTGGTGGAGCCGTCGCTGCCTGCTCGTGGCTCTCCGCGGTGTGCGGCGGACGGCAGAGGGCGGCCCCTGTGTGACACGCTATACAGCCCGCTGCCACGGTGTGCCGGTGGCGCAGTATCGTCTGTCAAAGCGGCTTTGCACTAATCAGCGGGCGCGTGACGGTCTTGCGGTGTTGCGGGACTCCGCGGTAACCTGCCACCGTTACTGCACCACTGAAGACTCACCTGGCAGGTAGACTCGCGGTTACCGAGTTGGAACACAAGGTTCGACTGAAAAAGGGTCGTTAACAGAAATTAAAAACAAAGCTCTAATGAAATTAGTGTGTTACAATCTCTAACGCTGCAAAATAGCTCACCGCTCCGCGGGAAAGTTCCGACGATGAAGAGCATGAGTGTTATTCAGAATGAGATTTTCACTCTGCAGCGGAGTGTGCGCTGATATGAAACTTCCTGGCAGATTAAAACTGTGTGCGCGACCGAGACTCGAACTCGGGACCTTTGCCTTTCGCGGGCAAGTGCTCTACCAACTGAGCTACCGAAGCACGACTCACTCCGCTGCAGAGTGAAAATCTCATTCTGGAAACATCCCCCAGGCTGTGGCTAAGCCATGTCTCCGCTATATCCTTTCTTTCAGGAGTGCTAGTTCTGCAGGGTTTCGCAGGAGAACTTCTGTAAAGTTTGGAAGGTAGGAGACGAGATACTGGCAGAAGTAAGGCTGTGAGTACCGAGCGTGAGTCGTGCTTCGGTAGCTCAGTTGGTAGAGCACTTGCCCGCGAAAGGCGAAGGTCCCGAGTTCGACTCTCGGTCAGGCACACAGTTTTAATCTGCCAGGAAGTTTCATATGAGTGTTATTGTTTGCGTATTGGATATGATGTAAGTAGGCTGTTCAGTTTTTTATGTTGGTAACGCCACGTAGCGCTCTGTGTGAAAATCACTGACTGTGCTGTGTGCAGTCTGCGGCTGGTTTGCATTGTTGGAATTTTTGCTATTGCAGTGTTGGGCAGTTGGATGTGAGCAGCGAGTAGCGTTCTGCAGTTGTAGGTGAGCTGTCAGCAGTGGTGGATGTGGGGAGAGAGATGGCAGAATTTTAAGAGCGGACGATCTGGCGTGTGACCATCAGAAAGAGTAAATTTGTAATAGTGGATATCATGAACTGATTTATATATGATGACTTTTGAACATTATTAAGGTAAATACATTGTTTGTTCTTTATCAAAATCTTTCATTTTCTAACTATGCCTATCAGTAGTTAGTGCCTTCAGTAGTTAGAGTCTTTTATTTAGCTGGCAGTATTGGCGCTCGCTGTACTGCAGTAGTTCGAGTAACGAAGATTTTTGCGAGGTAAGTGATTCATGAAAGGAATAGGTTATTGTTAGCCAGGGCCATTCTTTTGTAGGGAATTTTGAAAGTCAGATTGCGTGGCGCTAAAACTTTGTGTGTCAGTTTAGTTTTGATCAGAATAAGTAAAGAGAGTAATGTCTGAGTACGTTCAGTTTTGCTCAGCTGTTTGAAAATCAAATAACGTAGAAGTTTTCCAGCACTGTCATTCATTAATTTTTCAGAGGGGATGTTACAATGAGACGATCATCAGACTCGGTGTTTTCTTATTGGAGAAAGTTGTAGCAAATAGAGGTTTCTGATCACAATTTTCTACTCGGTAACTTCACACGCACATCTGAACCTTTAGTGTTACTAAACTCTGCAAATGAACCTTAGGCTGGTGGGCGGGAGGGGGGGGGGGGGGTTCGAGTGCAGATAAACCCACACTGCTGTTCTCGAGATAGGCCTAGTAGCTAGTCGAGGTAGCTTGCCGTTGCTTCACTTCGAGCTGTTATGAAGTGTCAAATGCGCATCTTCATCAAGTAGATTCGTGAGGCAATTAGTGAGGCGATGGAGGGAAGTATGACATGCAGGAGACCAAGACTAGATTACAGCAAATGTTTTCAAATAGACGTGGGTTGCAGTAGTTAAACAGGATGAATAGAGCTGCACTGTATAGCCTAGCGTGGAGACCTGCATAAAAACAGTCTGCGCACAACTACATTTAGACGACCGTGATGGGCGCTTGTAGCCTGTGAAATAGTGTTTGTGTTGATGTGAGAAAGGACGGTAAGGCTGAAATGTGGTGGCTTTTCTTGAATAGCACCAAGGGAATTGCTTGGCTAAATAAGTGTCTCCGAATTTGCTGAGAGAACGGCACTGAAAATTTTGATTTCCCAAAATTATTTTCTGTACCTCTCCAATGTTGCTGTTATTCGATGAGGGAGGTCGAAAACCGATGTTTAACCTACTCTTCTCAAATAGCACAGTAACGTGTTAACGTCCTCATCCGAAGAATGGATGAATCACTATTAACAAGAAGAGAAGAGCTCACTCGATAAAGCACTGCTAAAATTTAACCAAGGTCACTGGTGCAAAGAATAGTGACCAAACGTTATCAGCACCACCTCATCTCGTACCGCCGGCCACATTATGGTGATGAAAATTTCTTACCATTTCGCAATTAGAATCTTCTAAATTGTAGTGGAGTACCACGCCTTCACATGCTGCGGATGTGTGTGTTCCGCTCATTCCGAGACTTTATCTTCCAATAAGACAGGGCAAGTCCTCATGGGAGCATCGTTGTTAGTCGCCACTTAAACGACGAAGTTCACCATCGCTTGATTGGGCGTAGTGGTGAAGATGATGTGGTTCTCTTAACGGGATTGGAAAACTTGCAGTGAGTCACATTTTCACGAAACGACACTTGCACGGAGTCTGAAGCTCTTGCCGGACTAACCGGCTTTTCACAGGTGCACGCACGCTAAGAAATGCAGCATTCCAGGATAGCCGCTCGTGCCAACTGGCTCGCGCTCACATCACAGCAGTGAGCAAACATGTATCGCTTCAGATTGGCTCATTAACGCGTTTCGTGGCTAATTTTGTTTTCAACACTGTTGTATTAGTGAGAACTGACAATTAAATTCAACATTTCCTGTGTTATTTTCATGATGGTAAAAACGGGGGGCAGCTAAGTAAGAAACATGGTGTTTCTTACGACTGTTGCAGCCTTATGATGACTGCCATTTTAGGACGAAATTTAAATTGACAAATTTATATTTCATCACCATTTTATTTAAAAGTTAAACATAGAAACAGAGAATTAATATTATTTATTTTGCTTTTCATTAAAGGATCAGTTTCTGATAGCATTGGCCGGCCGCGTTGGTCTAGCGGTTCTAGGCGCGCAGCCCGGAACCGCGCGACTGCTACGGTCGCAGGTTCGAATCCTGCCTCGGGCACGGATGTGTGTGATGTCCTTAGGTCTGTTAGGTTTAAGTAGTTCTAAGTTCTAGGGTACTGATGACCACAGCTGTTAAGTCCCATAGTGCTCAGAGCCATTTGAACCATTTTTTTGATAGCATTTTTCGAGAAATGCTAATACGAAAACAAGCTCTTAAGTTGAAGTCTACCAGTGAACTTTTGTTGCTGAATTTCGTTCTCTTCATTGTGTAAAAATGCAGCATGTACATCTAAATCTAAACATAGACATATTGTAGCAGTTGCACAGTCGTGAAAATTTACTTTGGGTGAACAGAAGTCTTACGGGACAAATTTTGCTGTGAAACTAAACACGGAAACTTCACACTGTGGGTGTATAAGTTCTAGTAGCAGAGTTTCCACACTGTCAACATAACTCGAAAATCAGTGAAACTGCGCAATCCTTTGCCACCGGAAAAGCAGTATGCTAAATTGATCTAACTCCAGATTCATTTGTTGAGTCTTCCTTCTGCAAACAAAAAATGTATTTTCATAGCGAAAATGTTGGCAAAATTATTGCGATGTATGTTTCTCTGCTCCTGTATGATGAACGCTTTCTTCAGTCATATTGCTTCAAAGCATTTGTTTACTTCTGCTCTTCGGCTTCTGGCTGTTCACCTTTCACGTGTCCATACTCTTTGACATGGAAATCTGTTGTAATGTTGTTGTAAACTGAATTTTTCGTAGTGTCCAAACTTTTGAAACACACTAATAGAACACTAAGGGCCGAGTGTATAAAGGATGTAACAGTATATTAAGGCAGGAAATGACCTCAGATGAAGCTTAACCTGGAAATCTGCGTTATAGAAACGTTAATCCCAGATCATATTTGACTGGCGAAAATTTGCGGTTCAAAGCCGGGTTCACTTCAAATCGTAAGTTTATAGTGCAGTGGCATTACGATTCATCGCTTATGTTTTTAGCAGATACCGACTGAAATAATAGAAAAAGGTTGTTATTAATATCAAAAATTGTAAGCAAATATGTGACAACGCCACTTCCATCCCGCTGATGCTCATAATACTTTTTTTCGATCTGGAAGGTTAGTTTAAAGGAATTCCCGGCTACTGTGTGTCTTGACAATCATTCTCGTAACAGCTGTTGGGAGATGACTCGTAATTTATGTGATTAGTTCAAAGGAAGTTTATAGACAGCAGCAGAGTTACAATGGAAAATTCGAAATGTTTACAGTGAACAGAAAAAAAATGGTTCAAATGGCTCTGAGCACTATGGGACTTAACATCTATGGTCATCAGTCCCCTAGAACTTAGAACTACTTAAACCTAACTAACCTAAGGACAGCACACAACACCCAGCCATCACGAGGCAGAGAAAATCCCTGACCCCGCCGGGAATCGAACCCGGGAACCCGGGTGTGGGAAGCGAGAACGCTACCGCACGACCACGAGATGCGGGCAGTGAACAGAAGTTTGGGAATTTTGACAGCTGCTAATAACTTTTAGCATCTCTTGTACATGTTCCCTCTCTCGGTCCGAGTAGCAGTAACTATGGAACTGGTATTAACTTTTTAATTACCGAATACGTCCTTCAATGCTATGAAAAATCCATGTGCATTAATAAATGTAACATAAGCAAGTGTTTTGAAATAAGCTTAACACCTTATAGCACTTCATACTCGGGCAGCCGGCATGGCAGCTCACAGTGTTCGATCAGAAGGTTAGCTACCCTCTGTAATAAAAAAAAAAATAAAAAAAAACTGAGTGAACGGATCAAAGAGGAACAGGTGTCAGGGAACATCCGCCCCGAACAAAAGCAACGAACGATGAAAAATAAAATGAGATAAGAAAAAAAAAGGTGACTGAAAGACTGAGTTGATTACAGTGCAGAAAATCACGTGTTTGAACCCACGTCAAATCTCAGAATTTTTTTTCCAATTGTTACTACTTTCTCCACTTTATTGATCGTAAAGATAATTATAACAACTTTACCATGTCTTCCATTCCATACTATTGGGCCGGCCGAAGTGGCCGTGCGGTTAAAGGCGCTGCAGTCTGGAACCGCAAGACCGCTACGGTCGCAGGTTCGAATCCTGCCTCGGGCATGGATGTTTGTGATGTCCTTAGGTTAGTTAGGTTTAACTAGTTCTAAGTTCTAGGGGACTAATGACCTCAGCAGTTGAGTCCCATTGTGCTCAGAGCCATTTGAACCATACTATTGGA
The DNA here is from genome assembly GCF_021461385.2 of Schistocerca piceifrons. Taxonomy (NCBI): domain Eukaryota; kingdom Metazoa; phylum Arthropoda; class Insecta; order Orthoptera; family Acrididae; genus Schistocerca; species Schistocerca piceifrons. Next base: position 55,395,394 of record NC_060144.1, on the reverse strand, counting down.
ACCATACTATACTCTTCGTTTTCCGAGCGTTCTAGACCACTGTTGGGCAAAATTCTGTGGGTATCAGCCCTAAGCGATGTGAAATACATTATTTCCTTCCGTTTTCTTTACAGATACCCTGGTATTCAGACTTGTCCATTGACGGCGACGACGACGAGATCCAGCGAGCTTCCGGCACGTTCCGTGGAAGAGTGAGTCCACTCTTGGAGTTAAATAAAAAGTCATTTAACCTGAGGTTTCGTTTGGAAGAAGTTAGAGCAATCGGAGTTAAGGCTCAGAAACCAACCAAAAGAAACCAGCCACTGACTGCAGTGTGCATGTAGCTGTTAAGCTTAGGAATTTACACCACAGGAACCTTTCTAATAGTGGGTGGTGATCTGTTTAAAGTAGACATAGCAACAGCTTGCAGAGCTGTCCATAAGATATCGACCTACATTGCCTCATTGAAAAATGAATTTATCAGAATGATAATGGATGAAAAATTACGTTAGAAACACCCAGCTTGATTTTTATCAAATAGCGCGTTTTTGTGGTGTTTTAGGTGCTATTGACTGCACTCATATCCTAATCAAGTCGCCTGGTGACGACAGTGATAAGATATTTAGAAATCGTCACAGGTGGTTTTCTTTAAATTTACAAGCGATCTCAGACGCTAAGCTGCGGTGTTTAAATATCATAGCTAGGTGGCCAGGACCGGCCCATGACAGCAATATTTTCTGAAACTTGAGAGGTGGCATAAGCCCCCTCTCATATTTCTATCTTACGATTTTCGTCTCTAATTGCATGCGGTGAAAAGTTGCTGTTCCTTCACACGCGGACTTCCCACGCAGCGTCTCTCGTCACCCGGGTGGTCCGGTGACAGGCGGGCTCTGCGGATCTCGAGAGGGTGTTAAGCCGACGAGTGTGAGGGAGTCGAGTGAATGCTTTCCAGACGCCGACATTGTCAAAAGACACGCCCGGAGGGGTCTGAAGTAGCGGCTGGGCTAGAGGTTCCGTTACTTCGCAGAAACTTAGCGAAAACACTTTCTGGCGGGCTACCAGCGAGGCGTGGGAATGACTTATGTACCCAGTCAGTTGTGGCGCGAAAATTCCCGCGCTTTCTGCAAAATAGTAACTGGGATTGGCTTGCTCAGGGCGTAGCTCCGTGACATAGCAAAATTAGCGAAGAAATTGGCGACAAGAATCTCCATTGGTGGAATGGTAGTGTACCGGCAATAGAGTGGAATTTTCCGCCGGTTTTCGAGTTGCTGATTGGAACGTTTAACCACGGCCACTGTCGTGGTGGCGGGAATGTTGTGTGTTCAGCCTGTACAGGTGCTCTAGGTAGTCGGCTCTCGCCTTTCGGTCGAGGACGTCGAAGCAACCAGCCATCGCCTCCGGTACGCCAAATCGTGTTCTTGCAGTTGAGAAGACAGATTGGTAATGTATGTCCGCAGCACCGGCAGACAGGGATTTTCCTAGGTGATAATCAGAGCTCAGCAGAGCGCGCCTGTTCGTCTTTTTCTAACTTTGTTCTGTCTTGGGTAGCAGCAATTAATGTTGGGTTGGCTATGTGTTTTCTCTTAAGATTTGAGTTGCAAGGAATTGGTTCCACATACCACTTCGTCATAATCCTCACAATCTAGTTTAGGGACAACTTCACATTCACAGCGTTTGTTTGAGTATCCAATTTGAGCCAATTTGATGTATTGTAAATGTTTCATGTGTTTTTGTTTATTATTTTGTGTTTAGTCTTAATAAATCATATTGTTATTTTGGACAGAACTTTCATTCTGTTAATCGATAGAGCAACCCTAACATTCCTCACTATGTTAATGAAACCTTCGTTTATTTAACTTATTTATCAAATTAAATTATTGCAGGTGCCCAACTCTCTTCTGCTCCACTGGCAGGGTTGATTAGAGTCAGTTCGCGTATTTTTTTTAATCTTTGTGCAACAGCAAAAGTCGGAGTTAGAATAGGTGGGGCTTAGAGCATCATTTACATATGTAGATTCTAGAAGAATTTAGTGTTAAATACACTGCTAGCCCCGGCACCTCGCAAACTCACGCGTAGAGGTAAATTTTTGGTTGGAGTCGATCCTTAAGCACCGCACCGTATAAACTGTATCTTCGATCTAAGGCTGCGCCGAATCAAATTATGGTCATTGTTGGCACTTCTGTTCTAGCAGTACCCAGGCGCCGATGCTGGAGAACAGCGTCAGCGCACTTGCTTGCGTAGCCGGATCCTCAACAGGCCTGCTGCTGTCATGTGTTATTAGAAATTGGTTTTGGCATAATTACGTTGAAAGGTCGAAAAACTGCGAAAGGTCACTTTTTTACAGCAATTTATTTTTTCTTTACCGGTTTCATGCTGGCTTGTTGATATCTAACGGCCGGAGAAAGTATGTATTTAATTGCTTGTCATTTGTCTGTACTTCTGCTGCAAAAGATTTTGTATTTGGTGTCTGTCCATAGAGATTTTCATTCTAAGAACCTCTGAAGGCGAATGCTGCTATTATTCCCTAGAAAAGGCTTGGCCACTGACACAGACTTCATTAGAGTGTATTTTACAAATTTCGAAGGCATTTATCAAATGGTTCAAATGGCTCTGAGCACTTTGGGACTTAACATGTGAGGTCATCAGTCCCCTAGAACTTACAACTACTCAAACCTAACTAATCTAAGGACATCACACACATTCATGCCCTAGGTAGGATTCGAACCTACGACTGTAGCGGTCACGCGGTTCCAGACTGAACTGCCTATAACCGCACGGCCACACCGGCCGGCTCTCAGATTTCCAGAAGGCTTTTTATACCGGTCCTCACAAAAGACTACCAATCAAATTGCGTGCATATGAAGTATCGTCTCAGTTGTGTGACTGGTGTCGTGATTTCTTCTCAGAGAGGTCACAGTTCGTAGGGATAGCGGTAAATCATCGAGTAGAACAGAAGTGATATCACAGCGGCCGGCAGGCATTTATCCCATGTCGTTTCGTTTACAGGGAACTCCACGAGGAGGTGGTTTCTTTTCGTCCTCCATTAAATTTATTTACAATGTCTAGAAGATGCCAATGACAACATTACACTAATTTTCAATATTTACAAATTTGTGAAAGGTTCTGACGTTTCAGTTGTCACTGTAATTTCTGTGTGTAGGCCACTGAAGTCAGAAATGATTTTAAGGTCCCATCAGTTCGAAGTTTCTTTCAAACCTTTTCAGTCGTTTCGTCAGTCTTGATTGGTGCCTTTTTTTCTTCTTTGCCCATCAAAGTTTAAAATTATTGTGTCTGCATGCTCGTCATCAAATATGGGGCGTCTAGGAAGTCTGCTTACTACGTTCACTAGACAAACATTCAAACGAATAGGGTTAATGAGTTTTATTACAAAATGAGCAATAACAAAACTTAACTTTTGCAATTACACAGATGTGTCGCCAGCAAAGGACGACATACAAAATAAGCAGTCTTCTTCATTACAAACAATTCCAAGTCTGTACTACATTGAGGTTACAAGTGAAGTAACGAGCGTTGACGATTCTATCTAAGCGAAGTAACGAGCGTTGACGCTTCTATCCAAGTCGCTAGTCTTGAAGCTGCTATTCAACTGGGCCTTCACCAGTCGGTCGCGGCGCTTACGTCCTCTTCTCAAAGAGGCTGCTGCTGTCGCGTTGTCGTCCTGGAGGATGGTGCGGTCAACGTGCAATTGGCTGACTTCTTCTCACAGCCTGCCCTCCTTTGTCGTACCATACTGGCGTGCCGGCGCTTGACGTAACGCCGTAACAAAAATAAGTCTGTTAGACTGGTTTCCATGGTACGAAATTTTTTGCAAGCCGTCACTTGCTTTAATCATGAATAAATGTCTGAGTGATGCTGACTGTCATTATGGTTGCGTAAAGAAAAGTATTATCCTCTCAATAACTTTCATATCGTTAGTTGTAATTTTGTATATGAATTAGTGATTTTACTCATGGTCATTTTGTTGTCTGTACAACGGCCTTGCCACAGTGGATACACCGGTTCCCGTGAGATCACCAAAGTTAAGCGCTGCCGGGCGTGGTCGGCACTTGGATGGGTGACCATCCAGCCCGCCATGTGCTGTTGCCATTTTTCGGGGTGCACTCAGCCCCGTGATGCCAATTGAGGAGCTCCTCGACCGAATAGTAGCGGCTTCGGTCAAGAATACCATCATAACGACTGGGAGAGCGGTTTGCTGACCCCACGCCCCTCCTATCCGCATCGTCCACTGAGGATGACACGGCGGTCGGATGGTCCCGGTAGGCCACTCGAGGCCTGAAGACGGAGTGCATTTTGTTGTCTTTGCCTATTTTGACTGTCAGAACTCAAATTAATAATCAAATTAATTAATTTAATAAGATTGAACCTTACATTGCTGGTATATCCATGTACCACAACAATAAAATAAAAACAGTGAATAGTTGAGGGAGTATGAATGAGAACAGTGGTGTATTTAAGTTTACAAAAATAATGACAATTTTTATTATTCCTTTTATAACTACAACGAGCTGATAAATCTTACACAAAAAAAAGACAAACACAAGTCAGAAAAGGGATGGTGCTTGACTGCCAAAGCATTCATTGGGATGGAAGGTACACAAATTCTCCCCTGAATTAATCATTTTTGCAACACAATCTGGCTTCGTTTACATGAACCAACTGCGAGGCCCAACTCTATTCAAATGGAATCAACTAAGACCAAGTATACCACAAACTGCGGTTGACCAGAGAACAGGGAGCCGTGAGTCTCATTTAACCACCTTATGCTTGTGCACCAGTGTTTTACCGTTTCAACTTCATTCTAGCTGCAGCAGAAAACGGCACGCTGTGGGCGAGGAGCGGATTGCTGCGGCAGCTGCAAACTACGCGGACTGGCGTTCTGATTATCAGATCGCGGGAACCTTCCCCGTCAGAGCTCTGAAATCCCGACAGATTTCAGTGTGAGATGCACGCATTCACTGGTCTGGCCAAACGAATTTGACTCAAACGACGGTGTTCGCTGGAGTCGTCAAACTTCAGACACCCGGCTCAGGACGAATAAGTTCGCTCTTGTGACACATGACATATCCGAGATGGTGTGAAGTTCCACTGTCGGTATAGTTGGAAACTGCCAGTGGCTCTTAACCACCACAACAGACAGCCCACAAGTCTCACGCACTAGGGAAACATCTGAAGCTCTCCACCAGGCAGAAGTAAAAGGTAAAAGCCAAGAATAACAAATACTTTCCACCAACCCTCAGTACGGTAGCCGAATTATCAAAAACAGAACCCATATTGGATAAACCTATCGAACTATCCTCTACTCACTGAATAATCCCTCTTGACTGTTCTCTTGGCCCAATAGCCAATCGAGAGACATCACCGGAGTTCCCCTGCAGGGAGAGCAAGCCTCTGCTTTCTTTATCCTAAGAGTAGCCAATCAGCGACTCAGAATCTCTCTGTCTTGACAAAAGAAGACTAGGGAGGCATCGTTCTCACGGTAAACATGACCATGTTTCGGCAAAAATCATCTGCCTAGTTGCGACCACAGTTCCACATTTACGGACAGATCTAATCTTTCTAGGCCGACCATTTCCAATTTCTGGAAGCTTCCCCGACAGTCGTGCCCATGAAATATATGTTTTTACCGCTTGCTAAGAGAACCGGTGGCTTCCTGGTGTCAGGAGGGATACGGTCTTGCCTCCATTAAACACATGCACCAGCCACTGTCCCTATCATTCCAGCTTCTAACATGAGGATGCACAGAGTTTTATGGTGTTCCCGCCATTTGTACAAAAGCTCAGTTTGCAGCCATCTCTTTTAAATGGCTTCCTCCAGCCACATTCCGCCAACTGGCCAACTTTGTAATGGACTACCATCTGGCCCTGGTAAAATGTTTTGGCACCGGTGCACTCCTGTCCGACCCCAAGTGAAAGAAGGAGCGTGCTGTGGACAGAAGTTCCTCTGCAAGTACGATCCACTGAGTGCTGCCTCCCAGAATTGCTTACACAGCCTGGTCGATGCAGTCACAATTTTTGCACTTCAATCCGTTTCTCTCTCTCCTCCACCACGGCCCCTCGGGTACAAGTTCTCTACAGGTTACTCATGCAGTTATAAGAACATTTTGCCCACACTTTCCTGATGTACAAGTCAGAAATCACACATACCAAATTTAGTACTGGGGAACACTGAGATCATGACCTAAAATATGAATATTGATCTGACTGACAGTGCTGGTGAAGTGAGGGAGTGGCATGCCACCTCTCATTTTCACGAAAGAGTAAACATTAAGATGAATTTTTGATATTAATTTATTTATTCTTCGGTTCCATCTTCCTTAGTGCGATGGTGCCTTCACTGCAACTCTCTTGGCATATGTTCGTTATCGAGCCACAGGCCCACTAAAGAATCACAAATCCTGAAGCATTTGGTTTCCAGGCGTGCTCTCCCGGATACACAGCCAACCATCATCCAGCATTAGAATTATATATTAATACCTTCAGCTGCTGACGGGCGTTGATATATATCCACGGGGACAGGTGAAAATGTGTGCCCTGACCGGCACTCGAACCCGGGATCTCCTGCTTACATGGCAGACGCTCTGTCCATCTGACAAGGGGAGGCCGCCAATTGTGAAATTCAGATTCGATTCATACTGCGCATAATGAAAGCTCATGGCCAGAGGTGCAATGTGGCAAAGCACCAAGATGCACTTCTCAGCCGTTGTCGAGAAAATCGACAGTTAAAAGAAACCGTTGCCGTGAAATACTCTCTACGATCAACAATATCTTACAGCGTCGTGGCGCAGCAGTAAGCGCTCGGGTTCGTAATCCGAAGGTCGCCGGATCGAATCTCGCGCCATGCAATTTTTTTTAATTATTAGTTTTTTGTAAAACTATTAATGAATTGCTTATGCATGTTGGTGAAGGCGGATCGCTCTCCAATTGTACCGCCTCCATTTCTCCGTTTTTTTTAACAGGGTGTACCAAAGCTCTCCCGTCCGCACTGATTTTCGACGACGTTATAAGTTGCTCTGGAGACCGCATCTAACTTCTTTCTAAGTTAGCAGGCAACTACGCTGTTATGCGGTGGCTCGTTTCGGCCCATTCAACATCTGTCATTCAAGTGTAACGAGCGAGTAACGGAGTTTATACACTCCTGGAAATGGAAAAAAGAACACATTGACACCGGTGTGTCAGACCCACCATACTTGCTCCGGACACTGCGAGAGGGCTGTACAAGCAGTGATCACACGCACGGCACAGCGGACACACCAGGAACCGCGGTGTTGGGCGTCGAATTGCGCTAGCTGCGCAGCATTTGTGCACCGCCGCCGTCAGTGTCAGCCAGTTTGCCGTGGCATACGGAGCTCCATCGCAGTCTTTAACACTGGTAGCATGCCGCGACAGCGTGGACGTGAACCGTATGTGCAGTTGACGGACTTTGAGCGAGGGCGTATAGTGGGCATGCGGGAGGCCGGGTGGATGTACCGCCGAATTGCTCAACACGTGGGGCGTGAGGTCTTCACAGTACATCGATGTTGTCGCCAGTGGTCGGCGGAAGGTGCACGTGCCCGTCGACCTGGGACCGGACCGCAGCGACGCACGGATGCACGCCAAGACCGTAGGATCCTACGCAGTGCCGTAGGGGACCGCACCGCCACTTCCCAGCAAATTAGGGACACTGTTGCTCCTGGGGTATCGGCGAGGACCATTCGCAACCGTCTCCATGAAGCTGGGCTACGGTCCCGCACACCGTTAGGCCGTCTTCCGCTCACGCCCCAACATCGTGCAGCCCGCCTCCAGTGGTGTCGCGACAGGCGTGAATGGAGGGACGAATGGAGACGTGTCGTCTTCAGCGATGAGAGTCGCTTCTGCCTTGGTGCCAATGATGGTCGTATGCGTGTTTGGCGCCGTGCAGGTGAGCGCCACAATCAGGACTGCATACGACCGAGGCACACAGGGCCAACACCCGGCATCATGGTGTGGGGAGCGATCTCCTACACTGGCCGTACACCACTGGTGATCGTCGAGGGGACACTGAATAGTGCACGGTACATCCAAACCGTCATCGAACCCACTGTTCTACCATTCCTAGACCGGCAAGGGAACTTGCTGTTCCAACAGGACAATGCACGTCCGCATGTATCCCGTGCCACCCAACGTGCTCTAGAAGGTGTAAGTCAACTACCCTGGCCAGCAAGATCTCCGGATCTGTCCCCCATTGAGCATGTTTGGGATTGGATGAAGCGTCGTCTCACGCGGTCTGCACGTCCAGCACGAACGCTGGTCCAACTGAGGCGCCAGGTGGAAATGGCATGGCAAGCCGTTCCACAGGACTACATCCAGCATCTCTACGATCGTCTCCATGGGAGAATAGCAGCCTGCATTGCTGCGAAAGGTGGATATACACTGTACTAGTGCCGACATTGTGCATGCTCTGTTGCCTGTGTCTATGTGCCTGTGTTTCTGTCAGTGTGATCATGTGATGTATCTGACCCCAGGAATGTGTCAATAAAGTTTCCCCTTCCTGGGAAAATGAATTCACGGTGTTCTTATTTCAATTTCCAGGAGTGTATTTCATACCTGCCACAGCAAATTTGTGTTCGTGGGGTCTCTATTCTAATTCGAACGTTTGACTTACGCTATACGTATTCGTTTCGGAATATCGTTTCTACGTCTTCCGTTAACTATACGTGGTTAACATTATGAAGACAATTAATAACATTTGTGAAATACAACTTTGTTTGCGGAAAACATAATGATGTTCGAAGTTGCCAGTTTTTCCACGACAACCGACTTTCAACAACTTATTATATGCATAATTGTTGCAACTGATTGCCGGGAATTATATGTATATATTTTTTTTAGTACTTGTTTTTTGTAATTCAACTAAAAAAAAAGGTTGCATGGCGCGAGATTCGATCCGGCAACCATTCGGATTACGAACCCGAGCGCTTACCGCTGCGCCACGACGCTGTAGAAAATCATTAAGCGTAGAGTGTATTTCACCGCAACGGTTTCTTTTAACTGTCGATTTTCTCGACAACGGCTGAGAAGTGCATCTTGGTGCTTTGCCACATTACACCTTTGGCCATGAGCTTTTATTATGCGCAGTATGAATCGAATCTGAATTTCACAGTTGGCGGCCTCCCCTTGTGAGCCACCGAGGGCACAGAGGATACTGCGACTGCAGGAACTATCTCACGCACGCCTCCCGCGAGACCCCCATTCTCACCCTATATGTCCACACACTGCATTCGTAGTGTCCCTCCCAGCACACTCGTTACTCGTGGAAGACATTGTTACCAAGTCCCGTAAGGGTTCGGGTAACGTGTGTGCATCCGCACAGAAGAAGGAGGTCACGACCGGTATTGCCAGTACTATATACTTATATGGATATGGTGTCTGCTCTTTCGGACACTACGAATGTAGTGTGTGGGCACATAAGCTGACAATGTGGGTCTCGCGGGAGACGTGCGCGAAATAGTCCCTGCAGTCGCACTATCCTCTGCGCCCTCGGTGGCTCAGATGGATAGAGCGTCTGCCATGTAAATAGGAGATCCCGGGTTCGGGTCCTGGTCGTGTCCGAAAGAACAGACAACATATCCATACATCATCCAACATTCCCAGAGGAAGAGCACCTAGAGCAGAACACATTCTTATGTGACAGCGTATTTCCTCGTTTTCCTTGTAGACTGGAACGCGGCAGGAACATTGAACTTGTTTCCGCAAACGTTGATTAAAACGGTAACTGCAAGCCAAGCATTCACATCTGTTCCAGGAAACAAACTGTTAGCTGCTTGGACGATGGCAATTTCGAAATCCATCATCCAAGCACGCTAGTTTTAATAGCTTGAAGGGAACGTTCATATGCTACTCACTTTTGTACCAGTATTTGGCGCCGCGCGGTATTAGCCGAGCGGTCTGTGTGGCTGTTCCCGGCGGAGGTTCGAGTCCTCCCTCGGGCATGGGTGTGTGTGTTTGTCGTTAGGATAATTTAGGTTAAGTAGTGTGTAAACTTAAGGACTGATGAACTTGGCAATTAAGTCCCATAAGTTTTCACACACATTTGAACTTTTTTTTTTTTTTAGTATTTGGCAGCAAAGGATAAATAACTGGAATGGTTTTTGTTTCCTCCCTAGAACTATTAAGGTCAGCGTAGAGTATAAACAACTGTCCAAACTGCTTCCTCGAACTATCGAACGTTCCAGCCACAAACAATGATTCTGAGGTTGGTAGACTGGCAAACATCAGTAGTCTGTCATTCGGTCACCTGTTACCATCTGCAACTAAAAATTTGTTAACGTCATCCATTAATAAATTATTTCCTTGCAAGGACATTCCTCCAGAATAGGCGGGTTCTGGTGCAGTTCCCATATATTTTCGCCTAAAGCGTTGTAACGATTGTTTCGAATTTCTGTGTGATGGTAATGATGTTACTAAATCGTAGCTTCGATTGAAGAGCTTCCCTACTATCCAACGTAAACTGATGAAACTGTAGCATCAATTTCTTTTGCCCGTTTCTTTGCGCTGACAAAATGTTTTCGCAATTCATTTGCTGCTTCATCTGGAATACAATGGGCTACCCAAACACTGTGGTATTTTTCGTGGGTACTATTCCTTTGCATTTATTGTTTCTAAAGTTAACACGACGCCAGTAAGTCACTCCTTGTTTGTTTGTACAGCCCACTATATACCAATGCCTGTTGTAAATCAGTAAGGTTCAAAATGGTTCAAATGGCTCTAAGCACTATGGGACTTAACATCTGAGGTCCTCAGGCCCCCAGACTTAGAACTACTTAAACCTAACTAACATAAGGACATCACACACATCCATGCCCGAGGCAGGATTCGATCCTGCGACCGTAGCAGCAGCACGTTTCCGGACTGAAGCGCCTAAAACCGCTCGGCCTCAGCGACCGGCTAAATCAGTAAGGTTTGCTCTTTGGTGATCTCGGTGAACTCCATTATCTCAGCACTAAAATACGGAACACTACTTGCCAGAGGTCAGCTACAGTACTGAATTCTGAGAGAAAGCCACGCACACTACGAAGGTGTGAGGACGGGGAATTTAGTGCAGGAAATGAGCTTTGGCCTTCCCTAGAATACGTCGCAGATAGCGGTGGATAGGGCAGTGTATCTTACTCCTGGAACACTTTGTGCACGTTCTACACTGTCCTAGGCTTCGAGCAAATGCCAACATATTCCATCTCTGTATAGGTGTCACTCTGTGCAAGTATCACAAACTCTCTGTTACCCTGCTCGGCCCCCCGCACCCCTTTCCACCGGCCGACAGGTCGCGTAACACCTTATGACCTTTTCCTCAGGAGGGTACATTAAGGATCGTTTTTACGTACTCCTACTGCCAGGAACACCGGAACGGCTCAGGAAACGATTCACTGCTGCTGTTGTGATGTCCATGGAGAGGATGTTGCTGTACGGGGTGTCCCATTTTAATGTATACCGGCCGATATCTCTGCAAAAAAAACTCTCTAGTAAAACATGTAAGGCTTGATGAGCGTCATGGAATGGTTCCCTCTAAATGACCTTGAACCCTGATTTCAAGGTCAGACCAAGGTCAAGTTCAGTTTTGCAAATGGTAACCTGTATTTTTTGTTCATATTCGTGTTCTAAGCGAAAAAATACGCATAGTTTGTAAGGAACATTTTTTTCGAAAAATCAATGGTTTGTCGCCGGGGGGCACTTCATTATTAACTTTCCCAGATTACCAGTATCTCGAGAACGAAGCGAGATCGGTAAAAATTTTCAATGGAAATCTTGTACGGTATCTGAACTCTGTCCATGGTGATATTTTGGTGAACTTGATAAATGGCCTTGAAATTCCTCAGTAGGGATTAACCTGAAAGCAAATACCATCGGCATAAACGGAACCCAAAGTGCAACACTTGGAGGGTGCCGAATCAGAGATCAGAACTGTGCTTTTAGCGGCACAGTCAGAGAAGAGAAGGATGGAGCTTTGAGACTAACTAATAAGCGTCCTTGTGGGGGAATTTGAAATCATGTCCGGGGGTTTAGAGATATTTTACCTTTGGAGACTCTGAAAATTTCTCGGCTGTGATCACTTAGAATCATTCTGGCGTGACTCGCACAATTTTTTCTCTTATGGACTTATAAAAAATGTGTGTTAAGGGATGTTGAAAAATTCCACTTCGTCGAACTCTGATCAATTTCGTGGGACTCAGAATAATCTCGTCTCGTGAGACTCTAATGAAGTTTTTGCAAATGCGTACAAACAAAATTACTCTCAAAATGGATGTTTGGAGCCCATAAGAGAAAAATTTATCTGGGTCACCTTATCTCGCAATAGATTTTCTCGGGCCCGTCTTTCGTTTCTGCCTTCTCATTTGAAAAGGACTGATTATCATGGGGTATTTCATTATTTTATTATTTACGTCAATATCGAGATATGTAAAGGTGCTCTCATGAAAGACACACATCCATTCGACACCTAAGTAATTTTCTGAAAGAGCGCACTTGAATACTGTATGTTTTGGTTTCACGTTGTGGCGTACACAACAGCAAGCATGTGTAAACAAACGTGTCGCGTACACTGTAATAAGACAGTTGTCCTGCAACACGCTTGCCGGATGTTTCGTTGAACGATAAACCTAAGAAAACCAATAACAGTAAAAGCAATCAATACAATTTACTTTTCCACTCTAACCTGGCATAAATGGCTGATTACACGCCATTAGAAATAGTGAGAGTCGCTATAATTACGCAACCGTGCAAAAATTGTACGCCGAAAGGTATCCAGATGCCCTTCATCCCACGAAGGTTACAATTATGTCTCTGTTAAGACGAGCTAAAAGAGGGACCTTGAAAAGGCAGAGACGAAAGACGGGCCCGAGAGAGGCGTTTGCGCCGGGAGTTCGTGCTATCGTCGCTGAAGATCCACACCTTCCGACTTGACAGATTCAGCGAATGCATGGCGCGCTTCAATCAACGGTATCTCGTGTTTTAAGATACTTTAAATTCCAAACATATCGCTTCCATATCACCCAGGCAATTGAGCCTGGGGATCCTGAAAGACGCCTGGCATTTTTCGCCTTTTTCCTTCACACGCACTCTCTTTAGAAAGGAGATAAACTTCGACAACATGGGAGGAGTCAATCCCCATAACGCACACTCCTGGGCGGAAGCAAATCCTCACTTTCAACGAGATCACCGAACACAGAGACGGTGATCAATCAATGTTTGGGCGGGCATAGTAGGAGATTACGTGCTGGGTCCTGTTTTTTATGGCGAAATGTTGAACGGCTCGCGCTATCTTCATATTCTCCAGAATCTTGTGCTTCTTTTACTAGAAAATATCTCCCTACACATACGAGCACGTATGTAGTTTCAACATGACGGCGCCCATGCACATCAGAACTTACCTATCAGAAGGTACATTAATGCAACTTACCCGATGGATAAGTGAATTCCCGCCAAGATCGCCAGACTTAACATCATTGGACTTCTTATTATGGGGAGCTGTGAAGCAGGAGGTGTAGTCCACTCCCTCGACGATGCCAGAAGATATGAGAGAAAGGATTCTGGCGGCTGTCCAGGCAATCACCCATCAGACACTGAATGGTGTCGAGACCAGTTTCCGACAGAGTGGGCAATTGTGTATTAAGCGAAATGGGCAGTTCATCGACCAGATGAGATCCTAAGTTTCCAGTGAGAATCATCTTAATCAGTCCTTTTCAGCGCTAACAATGTGCGAAGTCCGCTGGGCACCTCCACGTGATGCACATTGGGTTCCGCTAATGCAGAAGGTATTTGCTTTCAGGTTAATCCCTACTGGAGGATTTGAAGGCCATTTCACCAGTAGCCAGAGATCAGAAACCTTACAAGATTTTCATTCAAAATCTTTCCCGATCTCGCTTCGTTCTCGAGATACTGGTGATCTGGGAAATTTACAATGAAGTGCCCCTGGTGACAAACCACTGGTCTTTCCAAAAAAATTTTCCCTACAAACTAGGGATATTTTTTCACGTAGAATGCGAATGTGGAATATAAAATAGGGGTTACTATTTGCAAAAAAGAACTTGACCTTGGTTTGACCTTGAAAACAGGGTTTAAGGTCTTTTCGAGGTAACTACTCCATGACCCCCTTCAAACCTTACATCTTTTACTAGAGAATTTTTTGGCAGAATTGTGCCGCTCCAAAGGTATCGGCCGATATAGATTAAAATGGGACACCCTGAACAGGGTGTTACAAAAAGGTACGGCCAAACTTTCAGGAAACATTCCTCACACACAAAGAAAGAAAATATGTTATGTGGACATGTGTCCGGAAACGCTTACTTTCCATGTTAGAGCTCAATTTATTACTTCTCTTCAAATCACATTAATCATGGAATGGAAACACACAGCAACAGAACGTACCAGCGTCACTTCAAACACATTGTTACAGGAAATGTTCAAAATGTCCTCCGTTAGCGAGGATACATGCATCCACCCTCCGTCGCATGGAATCCCTGATGCGCTGATGCAGCCCTGGAGAATGGCGTATTGTATCACAGCCGTCCACAATACGAGCACGAAGAGTCTCTACATTTGGTACCGGGGTTGCGTAGACAAGAGCTTTCAAATGCCCCCGTAAATGAAAGTCAAGAGGGTTGAGGTCAGGAGAGCGTGGAGGCCATGGAATTGGTCCGCCTCTACCAAACCACCGGTCACCGAATCTGTTGTTAAGAAGCGTACGAACACTTCGACTGAAATGTGCAGGAGCTCCATCGTGCATGAACCACATGTTGTGTCGTACTTGTAAAGGCACATGTTCTAGCAGCACAGGTTGAGTATCGCGTATGAAATCATGATAACGTGCTCCATTGTGCGTAGGTGGAAGAACATGGGGCCCAATCAAGACATCACCAGCAATGCCTGCCCAAACGTTCACAGAAAATCTGTGTTGATGACGTGATTGCACAATTGCGTGCGGATTCTCGTCAGCCCACACATGTTGATTGTGAAAATTTACAATTTGATCACGTTGGAATGAAGCCTCATCCGTAAAGAGAACATTTGCACTGAAATGAGGATTGACACACTGTTGGATGAACCATTCGCAGAAGTGTACCCGTGGAGGCCAATCAGCTGCCGATAGTGCCTGGCCGGCCGTGGTGGCCAAGCGGTTCTAGGCGCTTCACTTCTGAACCGCGCGACCGCTACGGTCGCAGGTTCGAATCCTGCCTCGGGCATGGATGTGTGTGATGTCCTTAGGTTAGTTAGGTTTAAGTAGTTCTAAGTTCTAGGGGACTGATGACCTTAGAAGTTACGTCCCATAGTGCTCAGAGCCATTTGAACGATATTTTAGTTGTTGATTCTGTCGGTTGACGACCATACCATGTGTAAATACTTTCGTTATTGAATTTACTCTTAGAATGTGTTGATGTCTGTTTGACACGTGGAAATGAACTACGCCTTGAAGCAACCAGTAATGCTAAATAAATGAAGTGCTATTTTAATCAAACATTCTGGTGGAAATTATGTCGTCCTTTGAATTTATCAAAGGTGTGGTACCCAGCCACAAGAAATCAAACAAAAACTTGTAATGTAATAAACCATCGAGCAACACTACTTTGTCTAAAATCAGGGAGAAAACATCAACACCATAGACGAGTTTTCAATTAGAACGAGACTATGCAAAGAAATAACTGTATTACAGCGGTGTATGACTTGTGTGATTAAAAATATTGGGCATTCTGTCAGAGATATATAGAGGAGCTACAAGTGCCTGGTCCATTTCTAACTATGCTTCTGTTACATAAAAACGGTTACATAAAACGGTAAAGGTGATAAGTCGTCCCCTTGTCTAGTACCTTTTTATTTAAAATGTCAGAGATACTTCTGCCACAAATTTAACATAAGATACCGTATTTGTTAGATTCTGGTGAATCATGTTAGCCAATTTTGTTTTTCTACCGAATCAAACATTTTCTTGAAATCAATAAATACTACTATTATAATTTGCTGGTTAATATTCCGTGGCGAATTTTAAGTTAAAATCATTTCTATGCACAATCGTCCCCTTAGAAAACTACCCTGAAATTCTACCAGATTTTTGTCTAAAGTTTTTTCAGCTCTTTTCAGGAGAAGATCTGATAATATTTTGTAGGCCGCTCGCAAAGGTGTCACTGCTCTGTAATTCTTGACGTGGATGGAGGATTACAGCTATTTTACATCTTCAGATAATTTTTCCGTTGACCAAATGCTGGTTCCGACCATTTCAATAATTCTGCTATAATGGAGCCTTCACCACTTGTTTTATTGTTCTTGGGCATTTTCATGGTTCTCTGAATTTCTGGTTCTGTTGGTGGGAAATCTTCCACAATATTCAGTCTTTTATTATTACGCTCTTCTGCTACAAAAGCCCTGTAAGATCTTCCAAGTAAACGGCCTTCACACGTTTCGCATCTTGTTAAAAATCAACACTACGATGAAAAAGCATTCTGCAGATGGTAATCGTACTCATTATACAAGGACGTTTGAAAAGGAATCGCAAAATTAGGAGATGCAGTGGTTAAGACACTAGACTAGTTTCGCGAGGACGGCTACTCAGATCCGCATCCGCCAATGTAGATTTAGTTTTTTTTGTGTTTTTCAACATATTCTCCCAATACGGGTTTGTGCTCGGTCTGTAATGATCTGGTTGTCGATGAGATGCTAAACCACAATGTTCCTTCCTTATTTAAACAATAATATACGGCACATGAAAAGGGAAAAAATTCCATCGTATGGTTTCATTCATCACCTTTAGTCTCTCCTTGTTTGTGGTACACTCACACTGATGAAAAATCTGCAATGATGAGACTTAGCAGCCACACGTTTCTGGGACGTTGGTGGAGGAGAATGAAGTGAACAATTCACAGCCCCTCTCTGTTTACACGTATACTAAACATGAGAACGCTGAGTGCATAACAAATGCATTTGACTTACTAAGAGAGTTATCCCCTGCGGAAATTTGAGCCATGCTGCCTCGTAGCCGTCCATAATTGCGAAAGTGTTGTCGGTGCGGGATTTTGTGCACGAACCGTTCTCGATTACATCCTACAAATATTCGATGGAATTCATGTAGCGCGATCGGGGTGGCCGAATAATTCGCTCGAAATGTCCGGAATGTTCTTCAAAACCAATCGCGAATACATGTGGCTAGGCGACATGGAGCATTGTCTTCTATAAAAATTCCATCGTTGTTTGGAAACATCAAGTCCATGAATGGCTGCAAATGTTTTCTAAGTAGCCAAACGTAACCGTTTCCATTCGATGATCGGCTCACTTGGGCCAGAGAACCCAGTTCATTCCACGTAGCCGCGCGGGATTAGCCGAGCGGTCTCAGGCGCTGCAGTGAGGGACTGTGCGGCTGGTCCCGGCGGAGGTTCGAGTCCTCCCTCGGCCATGGGTGTGTGTGTGTTTGTCCTTAAGATAATTTAGGTTAAGTAGTGTGTAAGCTTAGGGACTGATGACCTTAGCAGTTAAGTCCCATAAGATTTCACACACATTTGAACATTTTTTTCATTCCACGTAAACACAGCCAATACCATTACGGAGCCACCACCAGCTTTCTCAATGCCGTGTTGACAACTGGGGTCCACACTCGAACAGTCCCATTAGCTCTTACCAACTGAAATCGGAACTCATCTGACCAAGCCACTGATTTCCAGTCGTCCAGGGTCCACCCGATATGGTCACGGGCCCTGGAGAGAGGCGCTGCTGGCGATGTCGTTGTGGTGTCACCGTCAGACACCACACTTGCTAGGTGGTAGCCTTTAAATCGGCCGCGGTCCGTTAGTATACGTCGGACCCGCGTGTCGCCACTGTCAGTGATTGCAGACCGAGCGCCGCCACACGGCAGGTCTAGAGACACTTCCTAGCACTCGCCCCAGTTGTACAGCCGACTTTGCTAGCGACGGTTCACTGACAAATTACGCTCTCATTTGCCGAGACGATAGTTAGCATAGCCTTCAGCCACGTCATTTGCTACGACCTAGCAAGGCGCCATTAGCATTTACTACTTATCTTGTGATGCATGTACCGTCAGACCGATGTTCACCAATTATGAAGTATTCCAGTAGTTACTTACGTTCTTTGCTACTATAAATTCCCTTAACTGTTCCAGACCTCGTAGTGGCTTTGCTGTCTTGCCAAGTCACAACAGTCGTGCTGTTAGCAAACGTACTCGCATGGGTCGCCTTCTGCCCTATTTCATTGACGTTAAATTTCGCCGCTCTTTTCTCACGGATACGTTCATCGTACGTCTCATATTGATTTTTGCGATTATTTCATGCACTGTTGCTTGTCCATTAGCACTGACTACGCAAACGCCGCTGCTCTTGGGTCCTTAGTCGCGCGGAGTGGCCGCCACGCCACGGATTGCGCTGCCCCTCCCGCCGGAGGATCCAGTCCCCCTCGGCACAGGTTTGTGTGTTGTTCTTAGCAAAAGTTAGTTTAAATAGTGTGTAAGTCTAGGGACCGACGACAGTAGCAGTTTGATTCTTAGGAATTCACACACATTCCTTGGTTGTTTAGCGAAGGCCGTCGGCCACTGCCTTGTCGGAGGTGCCTGAAGTTTGGCATTTTCGACACACTCCCGGAATATCGAATTTTCTAACCATTTCTCTGCGTTCAGGGTCTGTTAATTCCCATCGTGCAGTCATAATCACGTCGGAAACATTTTCACATTAGTCACGTGAGTACAAATGAAAGCTCCGTCAATTCAGTGGCCTTTTATACTTCGTGTATGCGATTCTACAGCAATCTGTATATGTGCATATCGCTATCCCATGACTTTTGTCACCTCTGTGTACTAAGATGGCGAATATAATCATATTTCGTACAACTGATAGACTTTCAACGAGGTCGTATTGGGGGTTTGCCGAGGCATTTCTAAGGAACTGTTCAGCACGTTGGATGTGATGTATTTAGCTGTGTGTTGATTCTGATTCGGTGGTACAAGGCATGTGTACATGTCCATGTAGCCCGAAATAATGAACATAACGGTACTACTCAACTACAATGAACAATGACGTTAGTAAAATAGCGGACATAAACTACTCATCACAATCAATATGCGCGCCATAACAAGAATTATAGTTATCCCCGTGGTATCACGTTCTTTGCCTAGATCAACTCATAATCAGTCACCTTTCAACCTAACCTAGAACTCGGTCTTCTCTACAGATCTGTATAACTGCTAAGATTCTAGTTCACTTTCGTTGGCTTAGTCAACGCATAGAAAACTGTCAGCGACCAACTTCACCTCCCACTGACCTACAGATCAGAACATACATTTCAAAAAATATTGTCATTTTTCTTTCTCTGTTTGCTCACGTATACGCCTCAGGCTACATCATCAGTCAAAGCGGATGTCCTGCATGGGCGGACTCAACCAACCCGTATGACCGCATACACACTACCAGATGAACTGACGCATCAGAGTAGCACCGTTGTGAAATAAAACGGATATTAAACGCAAATCTGTAGACGGTGCCACTTCAGTGCTTATGGAACATTTCTCTACTGTAGAAAATCACTTGTAAAGGACGTAAAAGGCTCGAACTGGTAAAATAAACAAATCAGAACTAAGAAATACAATATTATTTTAGCACTCAAAAGAGCTTGGTAAACGTAAGCAGATGACTCTGTGCACTCAAAGTATAATGCCGAGACAGTGACGATGAAGTCGAAGCACGACAGAAACAGTGGCGAACATTGGCGGGCGCCCCTAATCCGAAGAAGTGAGATGAAAGCTACACTGTGGCCGAGCGGTTCTAGGCGCTTCAGTGCGGAACCGCGCTGCTGCTGCGGTCGCAGGTTCGAATCCTGCCTCGGGCATGGATGTGTGTGATGTCCTTAGCTTAGTTAGGTTTAAGTAGTTCTAAGTCTAGGGAACCGATGACCTCAGATGTTAAGCCCATAGTGCTTGGAGGCATTTGAATTTTTGAAAGCTACAGGGGGTGGGAAAAAGTACAGAAACACAACACATCACCATGCCCAGTACGGTTTAGGATACCCATTGGCATTAAATACAGCTTCCAGTAGTCTCAGAATATATAAATGAAGGTCCTGTTGGTTATCAAGGGAATCTTATCCCATGGTTCCTACAACGCAGTGGAAATTCCAGGTAACATTATGGAGGTCGATGGCGATTACGCACCCTTCTATCCAAAACAGACCACAAAGATTCAATAACACTGTGATATGATGACCGTGGTGGCCTTGGGATTTCGTTCTCGTGCTGACAAAACCAGATCTGGACGATAAACAGGGACCCTGTCGTCTAGGAACACAGTATGGACATTGGTGATCAAACACTGCACCATCGTATCAGCCAAAATGGTCACACAAGCCTTGGAAGTAATGTGACCTTGCAGAGTAACTACGGGGCTCATGGAATACCTCGATACGGCTGCCCAGGTCATCATCGAACCGCTGTCAAGTTCCAGTCTTGGGAAGTAAACTGGGACAGAAGTCAAGGTTAAACGAAACTCTTCCGACCAAATGACTTTCTTCAGTTGTTCAATATTCGAGGTTTGGCTTCGACAGCACGTTTCCCTGCTAGGATGAGCAGTTTTGGAATTCCAAAATGTTCACATGTGTGTGAAATCTTATGGGACTTAACTACTAAGGTCATCAGTCCCTAAACTTACACACTACTTAACCTAAATTATCCTAAGGACAAACACACACTCCCAAGCCCGAGGGAGGACTCGAACCTCCGCCGGGACCAGCGCCCTAGACCGCTCGGCTAACCCCGCGCGGCCTCAGCACCGACTAACGTGACACAGTGGATAAAACATCGGAGGACTAGGTCTCACTTCTCCGACTGAAGTTTCTCTAAATCGTTTCAAGGCGACCGCGAGATAATTCCTTTGAATCGGACACACCCAATTCCTATTCCACTCTTTCCAATTCGCACCAACTAGCTTGAGATAGTCAAAGGTGGGCGTTAAATAAGGAAAAAATGCAATAGTTAAGGACTGAACAACGAGTGGTGGAGAGATATTGACTGGGCATAAGAAGGGACAGAGAAGCAAGTAATGTATAAGATAAAAGACAGAACATGAGGACGTGATAGTGAGTGTTACAAAATTGAAATTGAGATGAAGTCATGTGTGGTGAACTTTTTTCTATCCTACTCAGTGCACGTAGAAGACAGTTTATGATCACTCAAACTGGTGATGTCACAGAGATTGGTCGAACAAACAGGTATTTCCTGCAGTCAATGACGGCGGAGTTCACCAAGTGAACCGGCAGGCAGAAGCATATGGTTCAAATGGCTCTGAGCACTATGGGACTTAACATCTATGGTCATCAGTCCCCTAGAATTTAGAACTACTTAAACCTAACTAACCTAAGGACATCACACAACACCCAGTCATCACGAGGCAGAGAGAAAATTCCTGACCCCCGCAGAAGCATAGTCAATGAAATTCATCGTAAGGGTGACCAATCAGTCCAGGGAGCGATCCGACTCGCTAAACGTAACTAAAGGCTAGGTCAGTGACTCCGCTATTAATGGCGCAATGGAAGGCTTCAGATAAACAGCGAACACTGCCGAATGAATGTAAGGCCGCGGTATTTTCGCACTCCGTCGCGTCAGTGGACGGGCCCACGTGATGTGTCCGCGGCGGTGGCGGCGGCCTGTTTGGGAGCAATTTACAAAAAAGAAAAAAGTTCAAATGTGTGTGAATTCTTATGGGACTTAACTGCTAAGGTTATCAGTCCCTAAACTTACACACTACTTAACCTAAATTATCCTAAGGATAAACACACACACCCATGCCCGAGGGAGGACTCGAACCTCCGCCGGGACCAGCCGCACAGTCTATGACTGTAGCGCCTTAGACCGCTCTGCTATTGGAATTCCAGTCTGCCTTGCAATTGCCTGTTTATGGAGCTCCTTTCGTATTGTTCTGGCGCTTACATTCACTTCTGCAGTGACTTACGTAGCTGTCGTCCTCTTATTTTTCGTCACAATCCTTTTTCAATGATTGTGTGTTACGATCACTCGACAAACACTTTCGTCCTTGTAGCGACTTAACGGACCATAGGTTGCCGATTTCCCTGTAAGCGGTATAAATCTTAGGTACGATGCCTCTTGAAGCATCATTCACTTCGGCTATGTTGGCTACGGAAGAACCCAGCATTATGGCACCAGTATGTGCCCACGTTCGAATTCACTTATTTCCGCAACCCTGTTTTGACCACGGTTGACTCTTGCTACGTATTGAGCATATTGCACAGGTCGAATACGAAAACGTAAGTTGCAGGCTTAGACAGAATCTGCATGTATGTTCAGACTTGCATTTCTCGCGGTGCTTCCATATTTTTCCTCACACCCGTCGTGACTGTTCGAGGCACACATGCATCCGCTTACATATGCCTGGATGAGCAAGTGCTGGCTGCGGTATTGAGCATATTGTGCGGCGAAATCTCCGTTCCAGACGATGTCTTACCTTTTTGCGACCGTAAAGATAATCTCCTTACTGCGTCTTTCATGCCTACATGTTATTGGTGATGGAACTGAAGTAAATGAGACAAAGTCTTTAGTTGCTCTGTGAGTCAGAGCCATTGGTTCAGCTATGATTCGTAGACACACGAAAGAAAAATGTAACATGAGTCAATTGATCGAAACAGACGTTCAGCGTGGAACACCGGTCCTGTTAGTTAAAGAAAATCGCTTCTAATTTCTAGCATATTTAGTTATCTACTGCAAGAGCATATCCTTGGCTCTGTCCTGTGTAGCGTCGGGGGAGGGGCGGCTGTTTTTTCGTGGAAGAAGGAGTGGAGGAAATTAGCCATAACATTCTGCAAAATGAGATCCAAAATTATTGAAAATTATGTTTATCAACCTTGGAACCTACTGACGCTACTACATTAAAACAGATACCTATTACCTACAAGGTACGACAGTAAAGTCATGAGACTGATGTGAAAAAATGTTGCTTACCGTTTTAGTCAAATTTAGTGCTGTCTCCTTCAAAGTAGTTCCCTTATGATTGCCCACACTTTTCCATCGCTTCTGCCATTGATGGTAACATTTCAGGAACTCATCTTCTCATCTTCTGTAATATCCTCCAAGGCTCTGGCTCTGGCTCTGAGCACTGTGGGACTTAACTTCTAAGGTCGTCAGTCCCCTAGAACTTAGAACTACTTAAACATAACTAACCTAAGGACATCACACACATCCATGCCCGAGGCAGGATTAGAACCTCCGACCGTAGCGGCCACGCGGTTCTAGACTGTAGCGCCTTTAACCGCTTGGCCACAAAGGCCGGCTCCAAGGCTCTCGTCACAGCTTTTTGGACATCTTGTGTTGTTTGAAAATGGTGTCCCTTGACCGCCGTTTTGACTCTTGGAAATAGAAAAACGTCGCACAAAGCGAGATATCTGGTGAATATAGTGGCTGTGGTAGTACTGAAATTTGTTTTGAGGTTAAAAATTGCTGTACTGAGAGAGATATATGGGATGGCGCATTACCGTGATACAGAATCTAGTTATCAGCAATGTTGGCATGGACACGTAGAATTCTTTTACGAAGTCTTTCTAAAATTTCTTTGTAGTAATATTGGTTAACTGTTTGTCCAGGAGGCACCCACTCTTTATGAACAATTCCCTTGGAATCAAAGAAGAACACAAGCATGCATTTCACTGTTGACTGACATGCGAGCTTTTTTTGGCCTGGCTGATCCCTTTGAGCACCATTGCGAACTTTGGCGTTATGTCTCTGGATCGTATTGAAAAAACCAACTTTCATCACCAGTGATAACAAGGCTCAACAATTCTGGATCGATTTCCGTTTGCTCTAACAGATCAGCTGCCACATTTTTCCGTGTTTCTCGCTGTTGTGGTGTGAGATTTTTGGGACCATTTTTGCACAAATCTTTCTCATACCAAGATCTTCAGTTATTGTTAGACGAACCGTTTCTCTATTGATGTTCAGTTCTTCTGCAATCATTTTCACAAATAATCCTCGATCAGATCGTACGAGTTCACTTCACCCTGGCCAAGCTGACATCCGTTCGTGAGGTTGATGGTCGTCCACTGCGGTCTTCATCCTCAGCGTTCGTTCTGCCTTCACTAAACATTTTATGCGAACGAAAAACTTGAGCTCTTAACATAACCTCCTCTCCGAAAGCCTTCTGAAGCTTACAGTAAGTTGTCGTCACGTTTTCACCCGATTTAACGCAAAAAGATATGGCATACCGTTGCGCAATATTATGCGGTTCCATTTCCGTGACGAGAGACACAAACACGTGTTAACTTATTACAGCACTGTTCACGACTAAGCAGTTGCGTCGATGGGCTGCTTGGAATAGAAGCAGCTTATAGACCAAGGCAAAGATATTGTGCCTACGCAAGCCTGCAGGGTTGACACATTTTGCAAAGATGATCTCATTACTTTATTGTCGCACCTCGTACATATACTCAGTTGAGAGTATGTTTTGTATAAGATTTGTAAGCATCTCCAAAATGGTTCAAATGGCTCTGAGTACTATGGGACTTAACAGCTGAGGTCATCAGTCCCCTCGAACTTAGAACTACTTAAGCATAACTAACCTAAGGACATCACACACACC
Source organism: Schistocerca piceifrons (assembly GCF_021461385.2). Taxonomy (NCBI): domain Eukaryota; kingdom Metazoa; phylum Arthropoda; class Insecta; order Orthoptera; family Acrididae; genus Schistocerca; species Schistocerca piceifrons. The sequence continues at coordinate 55,370,823 of NC_060144.1, read as the reverse complement.
CATGCCCGAGGCAGGATTCGAACATGCGAGCGTAGCGGTCGCGCGGTTCCAGACTGAAGCGCCTAGAACCGCTCGGCCACTTCGGCCGGCGTAAGCATCTCAGGCAGTGTAGTTTGTAAGAGAATTGTACTCATCTGAGAAAGTATAAAAATTAAATAAAAATAGTCTCGATCGCGTTTTAAGATTTTTATTCGTTAGCAATCGGCTTTTGCCCTTTCCTGAGACTATCATTAGGTTTTCCCCCGCAACTACGAGTGCTGGGGGCGGCAGACGGAGCGAGATCCGTAGAAGTAAGGATGTCACTGTTCTTCTACGGATCTCGCTCCGTCTGCCCCCACCAGCAGCCATAATGGCGGGGAAAAGCCTGAAGATGGCATGAGGAAATGGCCAAAATCAGCTTCTAAGGAATAAAAATCTTAAGACGCGATAGTGACTGTTTTTATATGACTTTTAGCATTTTATATCGATCGCTCCTTTGTTACAATCACAGAATGCGTTCTAAAATTTGAGAGGGTGTAGTTTCTAGGAAATTTGATCTCATCTGAGACAGTGTACGATCGTGATATCATGTGAAAAACCGAGCAGCATCCAGCACCAGCCATAGGGGACCCAAAAATTCCGAGGATGGATTTAACATAAGCCGAAACCGGTCAATAAACAAATGTTGTTGCCATCTCGACTGTTGGTTTTAACCCACGTACAGCACCAGATCGCTGCGCTCCACAGACAGTTCTCTAAATTTAAGAGTACACGCTATCCGATCAAAAGTATCTGGACACTGTGATGTAATGCAGAACTGACGACTAGGTATCACAGGAGGTGGAACCGCCAGTATAAAAGACGGCAGGGGGTACTGTGTTGTTAGCAGGGAAGCTGTAGCAGTGCTAGTGGTGGAGAAACAGGAGTTCGAAAACAGTCTACATCTTTGTAGATTTCCTATGATGTCATAGATGACATCACCCGATGAGTGACGCAACATTGCCATATTTCTCCCTCCATTCCTTCCCCGTCCCCCACCCGTGATATCACAGTGGATCTAGGCCAGCTGCCGTACGTGTTAAAAGGCGGAAAATTCAAAAATTTCTCGGACATTCAAAGTAACCCAATTGATCTTAGTGTAAACTGGCAGGAAATTAAAAAATCCCAAGATATCAAACCGAGCACTATTGCCCTAAGTACACATTGCAAGATAGTCACTTATTCTGCTGGGTTTTCTCCAGCACTCTGACAGCAAAACCCAACTGGCACAGCCTGCGTGGTTGGTGTGTGGAATTAATGATGGGGGTCCAAGATGAGGGACCTGAGGCTGCAGGGACAGCCTACATGGTTGCCGGGCTTTTTGATGACTACACATCTCAAATAGGTAAGAAATGGTGCATGCCTTGCTTCAGCTGTACAACTCCAACTCCTTTTATGTAACAGGTTGACACTGGAAAATGTTTGAAACTGGGGAGCTGAAGGCATCGAATGTACCATTTCTTACTTATTGGAGCACAGCAGGTTTCCGCGCCCTTCCTCACAAATGACCTACTTATCGCCGTGTCGCTACAAGCCAGTATATAGCTGCAACACAGTACATAAACGTGTCTTTATGACTGAAAATTGACTTGGCACACCACACGTGGAGGAGAAGGAGGAGCGTCATCAGCACCTTTAACACCACAACAGTCATCAACCATGAGAGCCACAGCAGCTGCATGACACACCTGCCTCTGTATACTATGGATACAATTTTGACCGGAAACCTGCAGACTCTACATTCTTTTTAAAATTTGGCCTGGTGATCAACTGTCTTCCGCCACAATCATTCTGCATGGTTGTCCCAAAAATTGTGTTATTCGTTAAATTTTAAACATGTGTCTCAGATGGTATTTTTATCAGTGTACTAGCTGAGCACCCAGTGTTCCTCGGGCATTTATTTATTCCTATCTTCCATTAATTCATCTTGTTCCCTCTCTCTCTGTCTGTCTCACTCCAACCCCCCTTTCTGTACACCTCCTCAAACCTTCAATCTCTGTTCGTCTCCTCCTGCCCTCTCTCTGTCCCTCTCCTCCTACCCCTCCCTTTGTCTACCTGCTCTTCCTCCTTTCTCTGTCCATTTGCTCCTCCCCCTCTGTCCATTTTCTCCTTCGCCAATTGTCTATCTCTTCCTCCCCCATCTAATCCCATCTCCTCCTCCTCCTCCTCCCCTTTTTGTCCATGTACTTCTCCTCCTCTCCCAGTCAGTCACCTCCTGCCTCCAACTTGCTGTTAATCTTCTACTCCCTCCTCTCTTTGTCCATCTCCTCCTTTCCTTTCACTGTCCATCTCTTCCCTTTCCCTTCCTCTGTCATTTCCCCTCCCCCACTCTCTGTCCATTTCCTCCTCCCCCCTACAGTGTCCAGTTTCGCTTTCTCCCACTTTGTCTGTCCACCTCTTCCTCCCTGTTCTATCTCCACGTTATCACCACCATCCCATAGGATGCTGGTGATTCTTACCCCCACAGTATTTTTTTCCAGATCTTAGCTAATATGTCTCCCAAATGTGCTTGAAATCGTTAGAGAGGTTTTGATAAAGCTTTCTGCTGAATATATTTTCCAGATATTTTACGATATTTCATATGAATTTTGTTGTGACTTGGCAAGACAGCCAAGCCACTATGAGATAGCTGAAAGGCACGCGTTTATGCTCACGCAGGCTGGCGTGAGGTCTGGAACAGTTAAAGGATTGAGACTAGCAAAAAAGGTACGTAGCTTCTGGAATACTTAACTTTAGTCCATAATTGGTGAACATCGGTCTGACGGTACATGCATCACAAGATAAATAGCAATTGATAATGGCGCCTTGCTAGGTCGTAGCAAATGACGTACCTGAAGGCTATGCTAACTATCGTCTCGGCAAATGAGAGCGTAATTTGTCAGTGAACCATCGCTAGCAAAGTCGCCTGTACAACTGGGGCGAGTGCTAGGCCGTCTCTCTAGACCTGCCGTGTGGCGGCGCTCGGTCTGCAATCACTGACAGTGGCGACACGGGGGTTCGACGTATACTAACGGACCGCGGACGATTTAAAGGCTACCACCTAGCAAGTGTGGTGTCTGGCGGTGACACCACAAATTTCACCTGTATCTCTAACAAATTTATCCCTGTATTTAAATTTTCACGCACCTCGGTGCTTATATCATATGAACTATGTGTCGTACTGTAATATAATTTTGATGGTATATTCAATGGTGTATGTGGACACTGGCTGCAAAATGTGTCGTGAATGTAGTTAGTAATAAAGAATCAATAAAGTAAGCCGTCATGCTTCATGCGGTAGTTTTACTGCATTAACAGTGAACATGTAGTAAGCGATAAACTTTTATTTCATCATTTGGTGAGCTGCACGAGGTAGCAGCGCGGTCTAGGGCGCCTTGCCACGGTTCGCGCGGCTCCCCCCGAGAGAGGTTCGAGTCCTCCCTCGAGTATGGGTATGTGTGTTGTCCTTAGCCTAGGTTAGTTTAAGTTAGATTAAGCAGTGTGTAAGCCTAGGGACCGATGACCTCAGCAGTTTGGTCCCATAAGAACTTACCTCCATCATTTTGTGGGGCTTGTCAACGAGGAAAGTTTCGAAAACGTTTTAATTTACGTACAAAGTCACAAAGCGTTCTCTTTCTCAAATAGTGGGTGAATGAAGTCACGGATATTCGCTGCTTTTAATCGCCACCCCTTTGATAGGTAGATCACAGCAAATATCTTCAGATAGTATGTGATATGTGTACCAAGTCTTGTTTAAATCGGTCCAGTGGTTTGGGAAGAGATGTGGAGCATACATACATACTCATACACATCTATGTAAATCCACTTTTATAGAGTATATGGCTGCTTTCAACCAGGAACCTTGGTCGAAGGCAGTAGTGTGGGCGTCTCTGTTTAACTGCAACCCAAACTTGAGACACTGCTAGCCTTTAAGATAATGCATGAAGTAGCTTGTTTCTTTTTTCGTCTCGAGCGTTGTCGGTAGATTGGAGTGATAGCCATTTCGCAGAACTCGGTGGTCTGCATATAGCGGTAAATCGCTGTGCCTATTAAGCCATCTATTTCTATTCGTTAAATCTACTTTCAAAAGGTATCCTACAAGAGAATCTACTACCCCAAGTGAGAAATCAGCTAATCTGTTGATTTCAACATTGGGCGACCATCGAAATCCACCATCTACAATACTTTCAAGCTTGGGCGAAAACTTGATAGTGCCCTCTCCCCCTCTCCCCCCCCCCCCCTCCCCCGAGCGTTAGAGATAGGACGTCAAAAATTTTTAAAAAAATCGATTTTTCCAAAAATGTTCGTTTTATAGCGCACATTTTTCTGAAGAGTTTGATTGTTGTTGTTGTTGTGGTCTTCAGTCCTGAGACTGGTTTGATGCAGCTCTCCATGCTACTCTATCCTGTGCAAGCTTTTTCATCTCCCAGTACCTACTGCAACCTACATCCTTCTGAATCTGCTTAGTGTATTCATCTCTTGGTCTCCCCCTACGATTTTTACCCTCCACGCTGCCCTCCAATACTAAATTGGTGATCCCTTGATGCCTCAGAACATGTCCTACCAACCGATCCCTTCTTCTGGTCAAGTTGTGCCACAAACTTCTCTTCTCCCCAATCCTACTCAATACTTCCTCATTAGTTATGTGATCTACCCATCTAATCTTCAGCATTCTTCTGTAGCACCACATTTCGAAAGCTTCTATTCTCTTCTTGTCCAAACTATTTATCGACCATGTTTCACTTCCATACATGGCTACACTCCATACAAATACTTTCAGAAATGACTTCCTGACACTTAAATCAATACTGGATGTTAACAAATTTCTCTTCTTCAGAAACGCTTTCCTTGCCATTGCCAGCCTACATTTTATATCCTCTCTACTTCTACCATCATCAGTTATTTTGCTCCCCAAATAGCAAAACTCCTTTACTACTTTAAGTGCCTCATTTCCTAATCTAATTCCCTCAGCATCACCCGACTTAATTAGACTACATTCCATTATCCTTGTTTTGCTTTTGTTGATGTTCATCTTATATCCTCCTTTCAAGACACTGTCCATGCCATTCAACTGCTCTTCCAAGTCCTTTGCTGTCTCTGACAGAATTACAACGTCATCGGCGAACCTCAAAGTTTTTATTTCTTCTCCATGAATTTTAATACCTACTCCGAATTTTTCTTTTGTTTCCTTTACTGCTTGCTCAATATACAGATTGAACAACATCGGGGACAGGCTACAACCCTGTCTTACTCCCTTCCCAACCACTGCTTCCCTTTCATGTCCCTCGACTCTTATAACTGCCATCTGGTTTCTGTACAAATTGTAAATAGCCTTTCGCTCCCTGTATTTTACCCCTGCCACCTTTAGAATTTGAAAGAGAGTATTCCAGTCAACATTGTCAAAAGCTTTCTCTAAGTCTACAAATGCTAGAAACGTAGGTTTGCCTTTCCTTAATCTTTCTTCTAAGATAAGTCGTAAGGTCAGTATTGCCTCACGTGTTCCATTGTTTCTACGGAATCCAAACTGATCTTCCCCGAGGTTGGCTTCTACTAGTTTTTCCATTCGTCTGTAAAGAATTCGTGTTAGTACTTTGCAGCTGTGACTTATTAAGCTGATAGTTCGGTAATTTTCACATCTGTCAACACCTGCTTTCTTTGGGACTGGAATTATTATATTCTTCTTGAAGTCTGAGGGTATTTCGCCTGTTTCATACATCTTGCTCACCAGATGGTAGAGTTTTGTCAGGGCTGGCTCTCCCACGGCCGTCAGTAGTTCCAATGGAATATTGTCTACTCCGGGGGCCTTGTTTCGACTCAGGTCTTTCAGTGCTCTGTCAAACTCTTCACGCAGTATCGTATCTCCCATTTCATCTTCATCTACATCCTCCATAATATTGTCCTCAAGTACATCGCCCTTGTATAGACCCTCTATATACTCCTTCCACCTTTCTGCTTTCCCTTCTTTGCTTAGAACTGGGTTTCCATCTGAGCTCTTGATATTCATACAAGTCGTTCTCTTATCTCCAAAGGTCTCTTTAATTTTCCTGTAGGCGGTATCTATCTTACCCCTAGTGAGATAGGCCTCTACATCCTTACATTTGTCCTCTAGCCATCCCTGCTTAGCCATTTTGCACTTCCTGTCGATCTCATTTTTGAGACGTTTGTATACCTTTTTGCCTGTTTCACTTACTGCATTTTTATATTTTCTCCTTTCATCAATTAAATTCAATATTTCTTCTGTTACCCAAGGATTTCTACTAGCCCTCGTCTTTTTACCTACTTGATCCTCTGCTGCCTTCACTACTTCATCCCACAAAGCTACCCATTCTTCTTCTACTGTATTTATTTCCCCCATTCCTGTCAATTGCTCCCTTATGCTCTCCCTGAATCTCTGTACAACCTCTGGTTCTTTTAGTTTATCCAGGTCCCATCTCCTTAAATTTCCACCTTTTTGCAGTTTCTTCAGTTTTAATCTACAGGTCATAACCAATAGATTGTGGTCAGAGTGCACATCTGCCCCTGGAAATGTCTTACAATTTAAAACCTGGTTCCTAAATCTCTGTCTTACCATTATATAATCTATCTGATACCTTTTAGTATCTCCAGGGTTCTTCCATGTATACAACCTTCTTTCATGATTCTTAAACCAAGTGTTAGTTATGATTATGTTGTGCTCTGTGCAAAATTCTACCAGGCGGCTTCCTCTTTCATTTCTGTCCCGCAATCCATATTCACCTACTATGTTTCCTTCTCTCCCTTTTCCTACACTCGAATTCCAGTCACCCATGACTATTAAATTTTCGTCTCCCTTCACAATCTGAATAATTTCTTTTATTTCATCATACATTTCTTCAATTTCTTCGTCATCTGCAGAGCTAGTTGGCATATAAACTTGAACTACTGTAGTAGGTGTGGGCTTCGTATCCATCTTGGCCACAATAATGCGTTCAGTATGCTGTTTGTAGTAGCTTACCCGCATTCCTATTTTCCTATTCATTATTAAACCTACTCCTGCATTACCCCTATTTGATTTTGTGTTTATAACCCTGTAGTCACCTGACCAGAAGTCTTGTTCCTCCTGCCACCGAACTTCACTAATTCCCACTATATCTAACTTCAACCTATCCATTTCCCTTTTTAAATTTTCTAACCTACCTGCCCGATTAAGGGATCTGACATTCCACGCTCCGATCCGTAGAACGCCAGTTTTCTTTCTCCTGATAACGACATCCTCTTGAGTAGTCCCCGCCCGGAGATCCGAATGGGGGACTATTTTACCTCCGGAATATTTTACCCAAGAGGACGCCATCATCATGTAATCATACAGTAAAGCTGCATGCCCTCGGGAAAAATTACGGCTGTAGTTTCCCCTTGCTTTCAGCCGTTCGCAGTACCAGCACAGCAAGGCCGTTTTGGTTATTGTTACAAGACCAGATCAGTCAATCATCCAGACTGTTGCCCTTGCAACTACTGAAAAGGCTGCTGCCCCTCTTCAGGAACCACACGTTTGTCTGGCCTCTCAACAGATACCCCTCCGTTGTGGTTGCACCTACGGTACGGCTATCTGTATCGCTGAGGCACGCAAGCCTCCCCACCAACGGCAAGGTCCATGGTTCATGGGGGGGGATATATGACATATATACGTTCGAGGAAATGTAAGACATGTTTTTTGGTCTTAAGTGTGAAAAGTGCAGTGCCACGCCTCTTCACACAGCATTCTTCTATGGCACATCACTATACTCCTTTCTGCGGAATTCAAATGTGCATATTTTGCGATGAAAGCCATCAAATCTGTATTCAAGACAGTGGAAGTTAAAATGTCCTGTGGTGCCTCTCCTGCTCCTGGGTGGGACTATTTGTGAGCAGGAAAATGAGAACTGTTCAGAAAACTTGCATTCTTTATTGCCTATTAGCTAATAACTTTCTCTTTTGTGTGACATAAAATTAAACATAGGAGGCACAAATGCTGTAGAGAAAAGAAAGATAGTAGCCATTTCTTCAATCCTTAGATGCAGCCTTCTTTTCTCTCTAATCTTGCTACAGCTTTACACGGCGTGCTTTCTTATCTGCGAAAGAATCTCTTACCTCATCAAAGTTCGTCAAACGTTTTGCTGTACGAAAATTCAAAATGTCGTTTTCTGCTATTGAAAAATGTGTTAATACGACCACCCAAGACCGGTATGGTTTCTAGATTTGATTACGTCTATTTTGTCACTGTCTGCGAGAGAAAATGCAACAGGCACTTGTAATATTGCATCAATTTTAACACACGCCAAACAAGCGAGACTGTTTTGGCACAAATGGTCATTTTTATCTACCTCATTTACATAATTGAAACGACAGAATATAATTCACGAAGTACGAATATCAAATGCCTATTAGGTCTACTATAAGCAGAAGGTTTTATATTAGAAAATAGTTTCACATTTCATTCATATGTTCCGGTTTCTCAAGCATGATATCGAAAAGTAGTGGTTGTATGAAATTTTTATATAAATTCTGGATCTTCATTTTCTTCCATATAGTTTGTGTGCTGTCCCCGTTTCTTCGCCTTCCTCGTTCTAACAAATAGTCTTGTCATCGTTGTAGGATGTAAGGTCCGCCAGATATGCAAAACACCGTATTTTCTCAGTACCCAAACATGCTTCAGCACCAGTGTGCCATCATCACAGGGTTTCCGTTATTTATTCTGTAATGTGAACATTTTTATTAAATTATTACAGAATTATGTGGATGTTTATTTCAAACAATAGTTCGTTTCTTTTTGTTAATATCTTTAAACTTGGTGTGCAAGATTTTTCCAGATCACTTGTATATTATTTACTACAGGTAGCTTGTCATCTGCAACCAAACGATGTTGATGAGAAATTTTACAGGGAGTTAGCCTACCACATAGAATGTAATTTAGTTTGTCGCGATATTTCGCGCCTATATTCATTTTTAATTACGTTTTCTTGTGGAAAGCCATTTTTTTCTCCGCATCATGGTAAGTTGGCGTGATACACACGTAAATATAGCACGTATTTTCCACAAGTAATATAGTAAAACACTTTTCACTTCACCAAAACACGGTGTGATTCTGGTTTTTTGCCTGTCCCAGCCCAGTCAGTGTTCATTTGTTCACCAGAGAGTTCGGCACCAAATTCGAATTTTGTTTACATTTTATCTTTGTGTGTGTGTGTGTGTGTACCTGTAATAAATAATGTACATGGTTATTACAAATTATTGAAGCGATTTCACAGCTCTACAGTAACTTTATTATTTGAGATATTTTCACAATGCTTTGCACACACATACAAAAACTCAAAAAGTTTTTTTAGGCATTCACAAATGTTCGATATGTGCCCCTTTAGTGATTCGGCAGACATCAAGCCGATAATCAAGTTCCTCCCACACTCGGCGCAGCGTTGATGCGTGCTCGCAGTTCTGGCACGTTTCTTGGTAGAGGAGGTTTAAACACTGAATTTAAACACTGAATCTTTCACATAACCCCACAGGAAGAAATCGCATGGGGTTAAGTCGGGAGAGCGTGGAGGCCATGACATGAATTGCTGATCATGATCTCCACCACGACCGATCCATCGGTTTTCCAATCTCCTGTTTAAGAAATGCCGAACATCATGATGGAAGTGCGGTGGAGCACCATCCTGTTGAAAGATGAAGTCGGCGCTGTCGGTCACCAGTTGTGGCATGAGCCAATTTTACAGCATGTCCAGATACACGTTTTTTTCGCAGAAGAAAAAGGGGCCGTAAACTTTAAACCGTGAGTTGCACAAAACACGTTAACTTTTGGTGAATTGCGAATTTGCTCCACGAATGCGTGAGGATTCTCTACCGCCATATTCGCACATTGTGTCTGTTCACTTCACCATTAAGAAAAAGTGTTGCTTCATCACTGAAAACAAGTTTCGCTCTGAACGCATCCTCTTCCATGAGCTGTTGCAACCGCGCCGAAAATTCAAAGCGTTTGACTTTGTCATCGGGTGTCAGGGCTTGTAGCAATTGTAAACCGTAAGGCTTCTGCTTTAGCCTTTTCCGTAAGATTTTCCAAACCGTCGGCTGTGGTGCGTTTAGCGCCCTGCTTGCTTTATTCGTCGACCTCCGCGGGCTACGCGTGAAACTTGCCCGCAAGCGTCAACCGTTTCTTCGCTCACTGCAGGCCGACCCGTTGATTTCCCCTTACAGAGGCATCCAGAAGCTTTAAACTGCGCATACCATCGCCGAATGGAGTTAGCAGTTGGTGGATCTTTGTTGAACTTCGTCCTGAAGTGTCGTTGCACTGTTATGACTGCCTGATGTGAGTGCATTTCAAGCACGACATACGCTTTCTCGGCTCCTGTCGCCATTTTGTCTCACTGCACACTCGAGCACTCTGGCGGCAGAAACCTGAAATGTGGCTTCAGCCGAACAAAACTTTATGAGTTTTTCTACGTATGTGTAGTGTGTCGTGACCATATGTCAATGAATGGAGCTACAGTGAATTTATGAAATCGCTTCAATCATTCCTAGCCACACGACATTTCCATTTTTTCCATTTGTAATAGCCCTGTACAAGTGTGCTGGAAAAATCATGCACACCAAGTGCAAAGGTATTGACAAAAAGAAACGAACTACTGTTTGAACTAAAGATCCACATAATTTAGTAACAATTTAATAAAAATGTTCCCATTACAGAATAAATAAAACGGAAGCCCACTGATGATGGCACAGTGGTGCTGAAACATGTTTGGGTAATGCGAAAATACGGTGTTTTGCGTATCTGGCGGACCTCCATCCTACAATTTTAACTGCAAACACGGTCAACACAAGGAGCTGCAAATGCAAGTGAAGAATATGAAAGTCTTGTCATCACTAATTCCGTAACTATTCCTGCCAATGTCAAAACTTATTCTCAAGTTAACTTAACTAATCCTTCCAGAATCACCAGTTCAGTTATCCCGCCTTTATTCTGAGACATACAACGCGTTTATTATGTGTCCGTACAACGCGTTTTCCGCACTATTCCGAGAATATAACTTACGCGGCTGCCAAACGGGGACTGTACAACTGACTCTTAATAGTATATCGTTCTGGCAAAAAAATTCTGTCAAAATGTTACTTTCTTGGAAACACCGAGAAGATAATATGTAATCTTTGTTGCCCGTCAAATAGTCGTTTATTTCCACACCTGTATTCTCAATCGATGGATTGCGCTAATAATTAAACAAACCTTATCATTGGCACACCCGATCAGCCACATAAACAAACAGCGACTGGTGTTCACCCACTGGAGTTTATTTGGCTCAGCTCGTATAGCCCCGTCCCCTTTTGTTTGTGGGAAAGTTTCTTTCGTTTCCAGATGCGACGGGGATGCCCCTGGCAGAGACGTCAAGTACACTACGCACGCATTCAAAAATCAACTTCTGATTCGTCATAAATCAACTTCGAATGTGTTTAAAAATGTTCAGAAACCGTATGCGTTTTGAAATCATATGAACAATCGACAGACCAACGTGCGCTGGATGCTAGGCGCTTTCCGAAACAAGGTTTTCTTCTTCAAGATACGCCGGTTTTCACCCCTCGCCTCCCCCCCCCCCATCCCCTCCCCGCTAGATCGGGGCCTGTCGAAACCCTCCAATAGGTAAATATAGTTACATGGCACGTTCATGTAAATTTTGCATATAACTTCACTCATCAGATGTTTTATTGAAATTTTCGTCCATTCACAGGTTACTTGTCTCAGTTTGCCTGTGAACGCGCTCAAGAAACAGCAGCACGTCAGCATCGGATAAGGGTCTGATTTCAACTCCTGTACATTTGATCCCAGCGTCCCATGGAAGCCCTAGTGTGGTGTAATAGAATGTGTGGCCCAACGCGTTTGTTTCAATGCATTGACTCTGGAACAGCTCGAAAATGACAATAATTAAGTGTACAACTGTGTCTGTATAAAGTCTTGCTTGTCCTTATAAATCAAAGATGTTAAAGTTCTGCTAAACAGTCACTATGTGCTCATATTCCACATCCGTTAAGGTATCCCCTAGTAATTTACTGGAGAGCACAGTTATGTTGAGCAGTGCGGTTTCGCTGAGTCTCTCCACTGAATCCAGCCCCCTTTGTTATTGTGGTGTCACCGCCAGACACCACACTTGCTAGGTGGTAGCCTTTTAAATCGGCCGCGGTCCGGTAGTACACGTCGGACCCGCGTGTCGCCACTATCAGTGATTGCAGACCGAGCGCCGCCACACGGCAGGTCTAGAGAGACTTCCTAGCACTCGCCCCAGTTGTACAGCCAACTTTGCTAGCGATGGTTCACTGACAAATTACGCTCTCATTTGCCGAGACGATAGTTAGCATAGCCTTCAGGTACGTCATTTGCTACGACCTAGCAAGGCGCCATTATCATTTGCTGTTTATCTTGTGATGCATGTACCGTCAGACCGTTGTTCACTAATTATGGATTAAAGTTAAGTATTCCAGAAGCTACGTAACTTTTTTGCTAGTCTCAATTCCTTGTCATTTTCCAGACCTCACGCCAGCCTGCGTGAGCTTAAACGCGTGCCTTTCGGCTTCCTCTCATGGTGGATTGGCGCTCTTGCCAATCCACAACAGTTATGAGCTGAAACTTAGCATCATCACCATTTTCAGCTCAAGTTAGATTCATATCCTCCTTGCGCATGGTTTCAGCAAGTTTCTTAGTGAATCCAGGAGACGGTGCCTAATATTCTTGGTGACTCTCTTTGAAAAAGAAGTAAATTTTTCTATGCTCTTTGTAGACCGAAATCAGCCAAGTGCTCGTATATGTAAGAAACCAGACTGCTACGTCTTTAACTACACAGTTTCAGATACTTTAAACGTTGCCCAACTACCCAAAAATAGTTGAAATGGGGTAGCTGAAGGCACTGCACGCCCCTTTTCTTACCTGTGTGAGCGACATTAAAGAAAACTATGGTTGGATTGCAGCGTGTTGGCAGCGTCACCAGCGCTTGCACCGTCAACGTCGCTGTCATGAATGCTTACAACATCAACATTGTCGCCATGGACACCCACACCTGCGATACTGACTTCAGCGTTACAGGCATAGGTGGCGACGCTGACGCACTGCAGTCCAACCAAATCTTCTTTAACGTCACTGAAATATGTAAGAAATGGGGAGGTAGGATGCCTTCAACCGCCCAGTTGGAACTACTTCTGGAGAATTGGACGACACTGACTAGTAGTGGAAACTGGGTAACTGAACGCACTGTGGGAGCTTGTGATGGCAAAGTTCGTTGTGCAAGCATTGGTGATAGTGCTGGTACACAGCAATCCAGACAAAATCTTCCTTTACGTCTCTGAGATAGGTAAGACACGATGCATGCAGTGCCTTAAGCTGTCCAGTTTCCATTATTTTTCGTTAGGTGAGTGACGATGAAAGGTACATCATGCAAAAGTTGACAGTCTTGGTGATTTTGATGTGGATGTTAATGGTGTGCCTGGTGACGACAGGCACGGTGCACGATGGGGGACGCAGACTAAAATCATTAAGCATTCCGGAAAACAGCTGGACAGTCCATAAGTCTTTTTCCGCACTTTCCATATTGGTCATTTGTTCTGTGTTGCGGTTCCCATCTTTTTGTTGGTCTGCCACGATCTCTTATTTCCTTTTTTATTTTTAGTAAAACTTTGGACCAACTAGTCTTAGTCATATGCCTTCCTGTTTTGAACATTTTAGTTTCTTGAACCTTCTGTTTATGACATTCGCTACCAGTAAGAATGTACTACAGCATCGACATTCGGTTCATTTAGATTATCATAAGACTTAAGACTAAACTTAATTGAGTATGTGTGTGTGTGCTGAAATTAAACATCTGATCTAGCACCTGTTTATTTTCCTACCCACTCTTCCTTCAGTTAAATGATATGTTGTATTGATTACGTCATGTTGGTTTCACTTGGAATATAATGAAGTCTCTTGCGTTACATTGACAAATTCTTGAATGTTGAAGTAGATTACAGTAAAATATTTCCTTTCGTCTGAAATTTATGGATTTTCTGGAATTACATTTATGAAATATTTCCTGGACGTGGACGTCAGCAATAAATCCAGTTTTATAGGCATCCTCAGCTTTCTCTGACACCAAACTGGTTGGTGTTTCTCCCCGGCTTCTTTCTTATTTAGTACTAAACAACGTACTATCTTGTTGGTTCTCATTCTTGAGACCACCTCATACGTCTCCGAATTCAGCCGCTATTTTGTAAACTATGTTATTGAATTTAAAATACAGCAAAGTTTAATAACAACATTCAAAGTAATAAAAATGATCACTGGATGTGGGCCGGCCGGAGTGGACGAGCGGTTCTAGGCGCTGCAGTCTGGAACAACGCGACTGCTACGGTCGCAGGTTCGAATCCTGCCTCCGGTATGGATGTGTGTGATGTCCTTAGGTTAGTTAGGTTTAAGTAGTTCTAAGTTCTAGGGGACTGATGACCTCAGAAGTTAAGTCCCATACTGCTCAGAGAGATTTGAACCATTTTTGAACGAACACAGTCATCTGAAAAGGCTGCACAGAGCTAATCAGTTATCTTTCCTGTAAATCTGACCATACACACTATTGAAAATAGCGCAATGTTTGGCCGAATCGTGCCAGAAGCTACACCGTCCTTCACTGTTCGACGATTACGATGGTTTTCGTCGTATGTAACCACCACCTGCCGTAACAAACAGAGTTAAAGTTAAAATTTCACCAAATGTGACAGGGAAACATTCCACGTGGGAAAAATATATCTAAAAACAAAGATGATGGGACTTACCAAACAAAAGCGCTGGCAGGTCGATAGACACACAAACAAACACAAACATACACACAAAATTCAAGCTGTCGCAACAAACGGTTGCTTCATCAGGAAAGAGGGAAGGAGAGGGAAAGACGAAAGGATGTGGGTTTTAAGGGAGAGGGTAAGGAGTCATTCCAATCCCGGGAGCGGAAAGACTTACCTTAGGGGGAAAAAAGGACGGGTATACACTCGCACACACACACATATCCATCCACACATACACAGACACAAGCATTTGAAAATGTCTGCTTGTGTCTGTGTATGTGCGGATGGATATGTGTGTGTGTGTGTGTGTGTGTGTGCGAGTGTATACCTGTCCTTTTTCCACCCTAAGGTAAGTCTTTGCGCTCCCGGGATTGGAATGACTCCTTACCCTCTCCCTTTAAACCCACATCCTTTCGTCTTTCCCTCTCCTTCCCTCTTTCCTGATGAAGCAACCGTTTGTTGCGAAAGCTTGAATTTTGTGTGTATGTTTGTGTTTATTTGTGTGTCTATCGACCTGCCAGCGCTTTTGTTTGGTAAGTCTCATCATCTTTGTTTGTATATATATATATATATATATATATATATATATATATATATATATATATAGTAAGATGGTAAATGTTCTTTCGGACATGTCCGAAAGAACATATACCATCAGTGACCAAGCAGCTCGTTAGAATGAAATTAGAATGAAAAGACAACCCTTAGCTGCTTACAGGCGTTGACATACGTCAACGGGGACAGATGAAAATGCGTGCCCCGACCGGGACTCGAACCCAGGAGGCGTGCGAGAGATAAGTCCCTGCAGTTGCATTATCCTCTGTGTCCTCGGTGGCTCAGATGGATAGATCGTCTGCCATGTAAGCAGGAGATCCCGGGTTCTAGTCCCGGTCGGGACACACATATTCATCTGTCCCCGTTGACGTATGTCAACGTCTGTAAGCAGCTAAGGGTTGTCTTTTCATTGTAATTTCAAACATGATAATTGTTTGTGTTCTAGGCTTCATTTTATAAATTCTGTAATACAGACCTCAACAAATTCCGTACAAGACGGATGAAGTTAAAATTTTTGAAGTATACTTGTTGCTGGTTACTGTTTCATATTATAAGCCTTATGCAGATAACAGACTCCCTAAGTAAGGAGTCTACTCCGAGATCTTCGTTTTATTTCGCCCAGCCCGCGGCTGACGGTGCGCAGGATGTGTAGCGCAGGGAGAGCGCCGGCCAGAGCAGGCGTCGTGGCTGGGACTGCACCTGAAGCCGAGGCAGCGCGCAGAGCAGAAGACGGGCGGCGTGTGTGAGTGTGCGGGGGCGGCGGAGGGTCACGCGGCTACCAGCGCGCGCGTCCGCGACGCCCGACAGCGATTTACAGCTCGTGCCTCTCGCTAAATTATCGTCGCGTCTGGCCGAACATAATTTTCAGCGGGACTTAACGCGCCCGCGACTCCGACTGCGGCCGCAGACCACACACACATGTATATTTTATGAAGCGCACATAGTAAATACCAATAAATATGGCGCGCGCCGTGTACCGCTCATTTCGTAGCGCGCGCGACGTCGCGGCCCGTTCTTTACGGCCGGCTCGACAAGTAGCGCAGCGCGCCTCTTCCCTCTCTAAATTGCTGCTCCCGCGGCCGCCATTACCATAGTCCAGTGGCTGCCAGGGTTCCCGCGTCGCACCACGGCTCGCTGCTCCTCGTTAGTCGAGCTGGTTACTGGAGACCAGCATCGCACGGGCGGTCTTCCGGCTCTTCTTGCAGTACAGTGCACAACCAGCCGAGATCGAAGGGACTGCGCGTATCTAGGCTGCAGTGACGACAGGGTTCTAAAACGAATCATGCACAGAGCCAGCCACTGGAGGACGCCTGGTATGATGACAGAGCGTAAGGCGTGAACCCTTGCGCTACCGAGGGAGATGGCGCAGTATTTATTTCAAATCCGTGTCCGACAATCCCGATTCCCCTATATTGCTCCATTGCTGGGATGGTTCCTTTGAAGGAGCACGGCAAGTGCCCTTCGCCATCCTGCAAAAGATCCGGTATTGTGCTCCTTCTCTAGTGTCCTCGATGTCTATGATACGTTATACCATAATGTGACTCCTTTCCTTCTGTTGCCGCGCCTTTAAGGGTACGACCTGTTAGGACCTGTTGCTGCCGCTCGACCTCCAATCTTCTGTGGAGTAGAGTTCTCCCTTTGGAGGAGAATTGCAGACACAAGCACCTGAACGTATCTCCCATCCCCAGCGCCGGGATAATGCTGTTCACAGCATTTAAGGTGACCTTAAAGTCAACCTTCACCTTCTTCTCCTGCGCCGAAATACGCACCGCAACGAAGAAACACTTCCTGGGGTTAACCTGCAGACCAAGGTTACCACGTGTGAACACCGCACTGGCTCTTAGTACCTGCAATCCCTTGCGGGTACTATAAATTAATAAAGGCCCAATCATTACTAACCTGGGATGAACAGAAATGCCATATAAATTCAAACACAACAACACGTTACAGAAAGCAGATAGTTTGTGGGGCCCTCTAAATAAAGCAAACAGAGCGAACGCTTCTGCTGTACAAGCTCTATAAAACACGGTCGCGCTACTCGGCGATCTTCGAAAGAGTTCGGATGACGTCACTACTCAACCGTTGCGAGTTACGTATTTTTCAGTGTCGGCTTGTGAGCTGGTTTAAGCTTTAAAAATTACCATGTAAATCTCTACAGCCTTGAAGGTTGTCTCTCGAGGGAGAAGACGAAAAAAAGGTGTTACCAACGATTGGAAATAGACCCCCAAGCAAGGGACATTAGGCAACTACTGACTGATGTCACGGAGAGGAATAATATAGAAGTCGAATGGGTTGCCTTGATGTACACTATGTGATCAAAAGTATCCGGACACCCCTCAAAACACACGTTTTCCGTATTGGGTGCATTGTGCTGCCACCTGCTACCAGGTACTGCATATCAGTAGTCATTACACATCGTGAGAGAGCAGAATGGGGCCCTCTGCAGAACTCACGGACTTAGAATGTGTTCAAGTGATATGGTGTCACTTGTGTCAGACGTCTGTGCGCGAGATTACCACAGTCCTGAAGATCCCTAGGTCCATTGCTTCCGATGTGATAGTGATGTGCAAACGTACAGCACAAAAACGTACAGGTCGACCTCGTCCCTTGACTGACACCACCGACAGTTGAAGAGTGTAGTAATGTGTAAAAGGCAGACATCTATCCAGACCATCACATGTAAGAACTTCATCAGGATCCACTGGAATCGACTAGCCTCCAAGAGTCCTGACCTGAATCCTACATAACACCGACTTCATGCCAGGCCTCACCGACCGACATCGATACCTCTCCTCAGTGCAGCATTCCGTGAAGAATGGATTGCCAATCCACAAGAAACCTTCCAGCACCTGAATGAAGGTATGCCTGCCAGAGTGGAAGCTGTCATCAAGGTTAAGGGTGGGCCAACACCATACTGAATTCCAGCATTACCGGTGGAGTGCGCCACGTACGTCATTTTCAGCCAGGTGTCCGGATACTTTTGATCATATGGTGTTTAAAGTAGTAAAGGCAGCAAAGGATCAAATAGTTAACAAAACACTGCCAAGCAGAAACCTGTAGACAGGGCATGACATGCCGAATTTAACTGATGAACGCGGAAAAAATAAATATGCAGCCGATGGAGGAGGCAAAAAAGCATCCAGACTCGCGCTTAAAGCGTAATGTTGGAATGAAAGAAACAGTATTAAATAACTATATTACCAATTTTTTAATTGTCCAATTGCTCTTGGTCACCTCCTCAATAAAAAACAAATGTCGTGTGGCTAGGGCCTCCCGTCAGGTAGACCGTTCGCCGGGTGCAAGTCTTTCGAATTGATGCCACAGCGGCAACTTGCGCGTCGATGCGTATGAAATGATGATGATTAGGACAACACAACACCCAGTCCTTGAGCGGAGAAAATCTCCGACCCAGTCGGGAATCGAACCCGGGCCCTTAGGATTGACATTCTGTCGCGCTGGCCACTCAGCTACCGGGTGCGGACACCTCCTCAATTAAAAATAGAAAGATAATCTATTTTCTACGCTTGTTTCAATTGAGGGATTACTCTCAACCAAAGGTGCTTCATTAACTGCTTTGTTTTGCAATACTAGGAATGTCATCCATTATCCTAAAATTGGTGACTTGTTACCTTTAATCGGTTCACAGTAAAGTGTGAGATGTTTACCATCAATTATTTTACGGCGGGAAAGTTATTTACTTTTCTGCTGTGGCGAAATGTTCGTCACAGACGTCTGGAAACATTGTCTGCGGCAGCCGTGACGGATTTACGGTCGAGACCCGTCGTGGAGACGACACTCGTCTCCGGCGATGCGCAAATTGGTTTCACGGGAGCTGAGAGTTCTGGAAACTAATTCCAGCACTGCTCACGACGCAGGGACAGTAACGTGTGTGACAAACCGAGGCGCTGCTCGTGACTCGCTCTGCGTGCAGTCGGCAGCGACGAAGCCAAGCACCCCGGCGGAATCCTCGCCGTGGAATGGAGAGAATGCAGAAACATTAAAAAGAATGGAAGAAGACACGCATCGCAAGACTAAATCACGAGCTACTAGAAAGGCTACATAGAGAGGGAGTCAGCTACTAACAAAAACCACGCAAGTGACTAATAGTCACAGCACAATACAAGGTGAGCATAACGTCTTTCCCTGACTAAAAAAATTTATTTCGAAAGAACTACGCTGCATATTGTTACGAGATTCCTGCAGATAGCAGCTTAACTTGCAAAGGTTTCTTATAGAAACACTTTCACGTCAGCTCCATTTGTTGCCCTTAGAATGTGTATGCGATACTCAATTTCTCTGCAACTCTTTGACAACGTCTCTCCCATCATCACCTCTACGACTTCTCGTACTCGTCCGTTATAAGTTCGCAGATCAGAAAGTGGTGAACTAAACGTTTTATCCTTAACGAAACTTCAAAAAAAAATTGAGAGGGGCTATGGCAGTCACGATGTTAGACCGTCTATATAAATCCATCTGTCTGGATAGGTTTCAACCGAGAAATGGCAAAATAATAATTACCAGTGTCTCTGTGCACCATCTTGTCGAAACACTACCCACGGCTGAAATTCCTGAACTGAGATGCAACACGAAGTTCCAACACGGTCAGATAAACTGTTGTCATAATGATGAGCTCAGTGAAAAAAGAGCGACCTAATAATTCCGTTTTGCATTACGCTACACCACATATTCACTTTCAGGCTGTCCGTTATTTCCTGTAAAAGGGTACGTGAGTTCTCTCGGAAACCCAGATCTAGACATTATGCCTCTTTGCTTTCCCAGAGATGTTAAAAGTCGCTTCGTCGGAAAAACAATTCGTTCCAACAAACCCAGCGTGTCTGGACCTATCCTCTGTCTGCAAAGCTTGCAGGAGTTGCACTTTGTATGCATGGAAATGCAGCCGTTTGAGTGAAACAGTGCTCTGCGGTATGCCTGTTTCTCCGTCACAACAACTCGCTATTTCCGCGGAACCCATTGAAATGGTGTACGCTCGATACCACCAATGTCGTTACTGCGTCTGCCGCTGCTTGATTTTTCACCAACACTGCCAGTCCCATTAAACTTTCCATGCCATCCTTTGACGTTATTCACATCTGGCGGATCACGACCATACGCACTTCAAAATTGTCACCGAACTACAGGGCATCCCGTAAAGAACGCAATTTTTAATTTAGTAATAAAACACGCAATTTTACAAGAAAGTTGCTAGTATTATTACGTAAATATGAAACACAAAAATTGCGACTAATCAGGGAAAAAAATCTGGCAGTGCTTCATCTGCACACACTTCACTCTGTGGACGAAAGTTTCAACGACTTACCGATGACACGTCAAATTTTTACGTCGAATTGAGGGATGGTTCGTGGATTGTTCACATAAACAGAAGATCTGACTTACTTCTACAAAACGGTCAAATAGTGTCGGATCACAGGATCTCGGCGGCCAGTTCTGATCGCCACTGCGAGAAATGAGACGAGTAGGATATCTTTCTCTCAGCAGTTTTGTTTCAATGACAGTGTGTCACATCGCCCTATCCTGTTGGAACCACGTATGTTACACATTCAGTTCTTGCAACTCCGGCCGTATGACCTGCGTTATCATATGATCATAACGATCACCAGTCACTGTCACTGCTTTTACAGGTTCGTCTTCAAAAAAGACAGCCAGCCCTCAACCCCACACCATAGATAAAGCACCTTATAGATAAAGCATGCGAGAATTCTCTGTACCCCAAATCCGGCAATTTCGTTTACTCACACAGTCACTAAGCAGGAAACGTATTCCGTCGCTGAAGATTATTTTCTTATGAAAATCGGTATCGAATTCTTATTTTCTGAATACCCAATCGACAAATGTTCGATGCTTCAGATGGTCCACCAATTTCAGTTTTTGTGTTAGTCGGATCGTAAAAGGATGCAAATGCAAATCTTTTGTTAAAATTCGATAAAAACTGCTTCTCGGAATCACTGAGTGTTGAGGACGGCGGCGAATCGATTTCATTGGAGTCGCAGCGACGCTCTCACCGGCGAGAGCAACGCTCGACTACAACTACATCTACATCTACATCTGCATGATTGCCCAGCAGTTCACAATTAAGTGCCTAGCAATGGACCATCGAATCACCTTCAAGCTATTTCTCTTCTGTTCTACTGTCGAACAGCGCGCGGGAAAACACAACACACAAATCTTTCTGTGCGAACTCGGATTTTTCTTATTTTATCATGAAGACCATTCCTTCCCATGTAGGTGGGCGCCGAAACAATATTTTCTGACTCTTAGGAGAAATTTTGATGAGTGACATTTCTTGAGAATATCCTGCCTCAACGAAAAGCGCCTTCGTTTTAATGACCGCCACCCCAATTCTGGTATCATACGAGTATCTGCGGCTCTATCTCCCTTATTTCGCGATAGTTCAAAACGAGGCCTTTCTTTGAACTTTTTCATTGTCCTGCGTCGATCCTATCTGATGCGGATCCCACACCGCTTAGCAGTAATCAAGCAGAGGACGTAAAACCATAGTATTAGCAATGTCTTTCGTAGATCTGTTAGGCCCTACATCTTGTAAGTGTCCTGCTAAACACGGTGTCTTTGGTTTGCATTATCCTCAAACATTACCTATGTGATCATTCTAGCTCAAGTTATGCGCATTTTTAATCCCTAAGTATTAAGCTCAAGTTACAGCCTTTACATTTGTTTGATTTATCGTGTAACCATAATTTAGCGGTTTCCTGTTGGTACTCATGAGGATGAAATTTCATTATTTATAGTCAACTGCCACTTTTCGCACCTTACATACACTACTGGCCATTAAAATTGCTACACCACGAAGATGACGTGCTACAGACGCGAAATTAAACGGACAGAAAGAAGATGCTGTGATATGCAAATTATTAGCTTTTCGGAGCATTCACACAACGTTGGCGCCGGTAGCGACACATACAACATGCTGACATGAGGAAACTTTCCAACCGATTTCTCATACATAAACAGCAGTTGACCGGCGTTGCCTAGTGAAACGTTGTTGTGATGCCTCATGTAAGGAGGACAAATGCGTACCATCACGTTTCCGACTTTGATAAAGGTCGGATTGTAGTCTATCGTGATTGCGGTTTATCGTATCGCGACATTGCTGCTCGCGTTGGTCGAGATCCAATGACTGTTGGCAGAATATGGAATCAGTGAGTAACAGAAGAAATACTTCAGTTGATTGATGAAAGGAGGAAGTACAAACATGTTCCGGGAAAATCAGGAATACAGAAATACAAGTCGCTGAGGAATGAAATAAATAGGAAGTGCAGGGAAGCTAAACGAAATGGCTGCAGGGAAAATGTGAAGACATCGAAAAAGATATGATTGTCGGAAGGACAGACTCAGCATACAGGAAAGTCAAAACAACCTTTGGTGACATTAAAAGCAACGTTGGTAACATTAAGAGTGCAACGGGAATTCCACTGTTAAATGCAGAGCAGAGAGCAGATAGGTGCAAAGAATACATTGAAAGCCTCTATGAGGGTGAAGATTTGTCTGATGTGATAGAAGAAGAAACAGGAGTCGATTTAGAAGAGATAGGGGATCCAGTATTAGAATCGGAATTTAAAAGAGCTTTGGAGGACTTACGGTCAAATAAAGCAGAAGGGATAGATAACATTCCATCAGAACTTCTAAAATCATTGGGGGAAGTGGCAACAAAACGACTATTCACGTTGGTGTATAGAATATATGAGTCTGGCGATATACCATCTGACTTTCGGAAAAGCATCATCCACACAATTCCGAAGACGGCAAGAGCTGACAAGTGCGAGAATTATCGCACAATCAGCTTAACAGCTCATTCATCGAAGCTGCTTACAAAAATAATACAGAGAAGAATGAAAAAGGAAATTGAGAATGCGCTAGGTGACGATCAGTTTGGCTTTAGGAAAAGCAAAGGGACGAGAGAGGCAATACTGACGTTACGGCTAATAATGGAAGCAAGGCTGAACAAAAATCAAGACACTTTCATAGGATTTGTCGACCTGGAAAAAGCGTTCGACAATATAAAATGGTGCAAGCTGTTCGAGATTCTGAAAAAAGTAGGGGTAAGCTACAGGGAGAGACGGGTCATATACAATATGTACAACAACCAAGAGGGAATAATAAGAGTGGACGATCAAGAACGAAGTGCTCGTATTAAGAAGGGTGTAAGACAAGGCTGTAGCCTTTCGCCCCTACTCTTCAATCTGTACATCGAGGAAGCAATGATGGAAATAAAAGAAAGGTTCAGGAGTGGAATTAAAATACAAGGTGAAAGGATATCAATGATACTATTCGCTGATGACATTGCTATCCTGAGTGAAAGTGAAGAAGAATTAAATGATCTGCTGAACGGAATGAACAGTCTAATGAGTACACAGTATTGTTTGAAAGTAAATCGGAGAAAGACGAAGGTAATGAGATGTAGTAGAAATGAGAACAGCGAGAAACTTAACATCAGGATTGATGGTCACGAATCAATGAAGTGAAGGAATTCTGCTACCTAGGCAGTAAAATAACCAATGACGGACGGAGCAAGGAGGACATCAAAAGCAGACTCGCTATGGCATTTCTGGCCAGGAGAAGTCAACTAATATCAAATACCGGCCTTAATTTGAGGAAGAAATTTCTGAGGATGTACGTCTGGAGTACAGCATTGTATAGTAGTGAAACATGGACTGTGGGAAAACCGGAACAGAAGAGAATCGAAGTATTTGAGATGTGGTGCTATAGACGAATGTTGAAAATTAGGTGGACTGATAAGGTAAGGAATGAGGAGGTTCTACGCAGAATCGGAGAGCAAAGGAATATGTGGAAAACACTGATAAGGAGAAGGGATAGGATGATAGGACATCTGCTAAGACATGAGGGAATGACTTCTATGGTACTAGAGGGAGCTGTAGAGGGCAAAAACTGTAGAGGAAGACAGAGATTGGAATACGTCAAGCAAATAATTGAGGACGTAGGTTGCAAGTGCTACTCTGAGATGAAGAGGTTAGCACAGGAAAGGAATTCGTGGCGGTCCGCATCAAACCAGTCAGTGGACTGATGACGAGCCTGGGTGCACGAATGGAAAAACGTCATTTTCCGGATGAATCCAGGTTCTGTTTAGAGCATCATGATGGTTGCATCCGTGTTTGGTGACATCGCGGTGAATGCATATTGGAAGCGTGTATTCGTCATCGCCATACTGGCGTATCACCCGTCGTGATGGTATTGGGTGCCATTGTTTACACGTCTCGGTCACCTCTTGTTCGCATTGACGGCACTTTGAACAGTGGACGTTACATTTCAGATGTGTTACGACCCGTGGCTCTACCCTTCATTCAATCCGAGCGAAACCCTACATTTCAGCAGGATAATGCACGACTGTAAGTTGCAGCTCCTGTACGGGCCTTTCTGGATACAGAAAATGTTCGACTGCTGCCCTGGCCACACATTGTCCAGATCTCTCACCAATTGAAAACGTCTGGTCAATGGTGGCCGAGCAACTGGCTCGTCACAATTCGCCAGTCACTACTCTTGATGAACTGTGGTATCGCGTTGAAGCTGCATGGATAGCTGTACCTGTACACGCCATCCAAGCTCTCTTTAACCCAATGCCCAGGCGTATCAAGGCCGTTATCACGCCAGAGGTGGGTGTTCTGGGTATCGATTTCTCAGGATCTATGCATCCAAATTGCGTAAAAATGTAATCACATGTCAGTTCTAGTATATTTGTCCAATGAATACCCGTTTATCATCTGCATTTCTTCTTGGTGTAGCAATTTTAATGTCCAGTTGCGTATATCTTGTCTAAATCGTTTTGCAACTTGTTTTGGCCATCTAATGACTTTATGAGACATCATCATCTGCAAACAATCTAAGAGTGCTGCTCAGATTGTCTTGTAAATCGTTTATGTAGATCAGGAACAGTAGAGAGTCTATAACACGTTCTTGGGGAACGCCGAATAGTACTTTTGTTTTACTGGGAGTTGTAACCCCGTGGTCTCAGGCGCTTTGTCACGGTTCGCGCGGCCTCCTCCGTCGGAGGTTCGAGTCCTCCCTCTGGCACGGCTAAGTGTGCTGTCCTTAGCGTAAGATAGTTTAAGTTAAATTACGGAGTGTGTTAGTCTAGGGGCCGATGACCTCAGCAGTTTGGTTTACTCGATGATTTTCCGTTAATTGTTAGAAAATGTGAGCTTTCTAAAAGAAGGTAGTGAATCCAATCGCACAATTGAGACGATAGTCCACAGGAATGGAATTTGATTAGAAGTCGCTCTTGAGATACGGTGACAACAGCCTTTTGGAAGTCTAAAAATATGGAATCAGTTTGAAATACCCTGTCAGTAGCCTCAGCAGCCAGAGATTGTGGTTATGTGTGTGTGAGTTGCGTATGCATGTGTGTGTGTGTGTGTGTGTGTGTGTGTGTGTGTGTGTGTGTGTGTGTTGTCTAGTTTCTGTAAGAATGCATGGTTTCGCGGCGATATGAATTAATACAATTTTCTCGGGCTTCCAGCCGCGTCAGGTGGTTAAGATCCCACGATCTTTCGACCGAGCTCTCCTCAGTCATTGTCAAGTGGTCATTCTTACCACCTGACAATGGCTGAGGAGAGTTCGGTCGAAAGATCGTGGGATTTTAACCACCTGACGCGGCTGGAAGCCAGAGAAAATTGTATTAGTTGTCTAATTCCGATGAATGCTTACTTGTTCGACAGTGTTTTTGTTGTGCCTATCTTCGACTCAGCATCTCCGCTATACGGTGAGTAATAATCTGTCCTTTTCATAGTATTGGAACTCATAACTTCGTGAGAATAAAGAGCTAGTTGTGTTTCACGTGGAAGGTATCCTCTGAATCCGTGTTGGCTTTTGTCAGTAAATCGTTTCCTTCGAGACAATTCATAATGTTCGAAAATGTACGTTCCAATCTTTTACTGCAAATCGACGTTAGCGGTATGGGTCTGTAATTCACTGAATTACTCCTATTCTATTTCTCGGGTATTGGAGTGACTTGTGCACCTTTCCAGTTGTTCGGCACGGGTGTTTGAACGAGCGATCGGTTGTATACGACTGCTAAGTATGGAGCTATTGCATCAGTATACTCTGTGAGGAACCTGACTGGCACACAATCAGCACCGGAGGCCTTCCCTTTGTTAAGTGATTTAAGCTGCTTTGCTAGACCGACGATATCTAGTTCTAAGTTACTCATATTGGCAGTTGTTCTTCGTTTGAGTTCTGGAATATTTACTTCGTCTCCTTTTGTAAAGGATTTTCGGAAAACCGTGTTTACTAACTTTTTTTAGTGGCACTGTCATCAATAACATGACCACTGTTAACACGCAGTGAAGATATTGACTGTGTCTTTCCACTCGTGGGCTTTACAAACGACCAGAGTCTCTTTGGATTTTCTGCCAGATTTCGAGCAGAGTTTCGTTGTGTGAATATTAGAAGCATCTCGAACTGAAGTTCGCGCTTCATTTCGAGCATCTGTGAAACATCGCCAATGTTGGAGATTTTGTGTTCTTTTAAAATTGGCACGCATTTTGCGTTGCTTCTGCGACAGTGTTCTGATATGTTTAACGTAAGATGTGGTATCAGTGCGATATCTTATTTATTTGATATATGTCTCTCAATAGCCATCGATACTATTTCTTTCAATTTAAACTACATCTGGTCTACGCTTACATATTCAGATTTGAGGGACTATTCTTACGGAGGCCTCAAGCCAATTTTTTTATTTATTTTGTAATAGATTGATTTTGCGTTTATTTTGGTGAGTTTTGATGTTATGGCATTCAGTCTCGCTACAACAACCTTGTGGTCACTAATCCTTGTATCCGTCATGCATTTCTCTACCGATTGACGAGAACAAAGACGTCTAGATGATTTCATGTTCACTGTCTAACCTGTATCTTCAAATTTCCTTTCGAGTCTCTGCACTGTTGACACATTAGGTCGATTTCAGCTACCAAAACTACACGAAGCCTTCGAACGGTGTCTGCATAGCTTTCACTTTCCTTGAAATGCCCTTTGAAATTCTGGATGCGTTGATCCATCGTGTGTCGCTCCACTGTAGCTGATAACAAAACACAGTGAAAATCGGTAATCGCAATATCAACAGACGACAGACGCTTAAACTTAAGGTCCGGCAACCTAACAAACTGAAAGAGGCGCTCAGTTTAAAAACTGAGCTCTTTATAGGACAGCCTTTATTACAGGTGACCCGCGTTTCATGAAACCACAAAACACGTTGCGCTTTCTGCTGCATTCCTACTATGCTACCCGTAACAAGCGACAGAGAAAAGAAATCAGATGCCGTCACTGCACATGTTGACGTGCATCTATAAAAACTTCATGATTTAAGCTACCATTTCCAAAATATCAGTTCGTTATTTGTGTGCAGATAGAATCACTATGACTGCCTCAACAGCTACCCGCAGTAAGCAGTTTTGCCACTCTGTTTGTTCGTATATCACAAAGGAAAAAGTAGAGGGTACTATGAATTTGGGCGATTCAAAATAGATATCAGCGAATTCACGATAAATGCCTAAGACCAGTGGAGTTTAGTTGAAACTAGTATCAGTGTGTAGTTCCAGTCTCCTCTCCCTCGTTTAAAGAAGCGACCTTAGTGTTTGTAATAATGTATTTGATGAACTATGTGTCGTACAATGATACAGTTTTGCAGGTACGTACAGTAGTATATGTGGATACTGTGTGCAAAATGAGTTGCGAATGGAGTTTATAATGAAGAAGTAATGAATTAAAACGTCATGTATGATGCTGAAGCTGTACTGCAAGAACAGCGAAAATGTAGTAAGCGTCAAACTTATTCTTTTCAGTATTTTCTATATTTGTGGAGCAGGAGGCAAAACTTGCAAGAAATTGGTTGTGTCGTATTATGAGACCAGTCCATTCATACCTTGTCCGCTATATTCCTCTGGATGGCCTTTAGCTGCCTACTCTTATCTTAGTGATAGTTTTATCTGTCCACTTTAACAGGCGTCTGCAGCACCGTACCAGAAATTCTTCAAGAGATTCCATTTAATTTATGCTTATTGTCCATATTTAAAAGTTATTAACCACCTCTTACCTCATTTCAGTATTTATGTTGCTTCCACAAAGCATGTATCTTTTATTCATGAACTTTTCCTTTTCCTCCTGTACTTGTTTGTGTTATATCTTTCGTGCTTCTTCCGACTTTAGTTATGTTACTTCCTAAATATCTGTATGATTTTCTTCGGTTTGTTTTATTTTCTCTAATTTTGATGTTTAGCTTTCTGGATTCTTGAAGCATACGAGTATTCATTTTTAATTTCCGTTTTGTAGACATCCTGAACTTCTATGCTTCTTCGGAGATTTCTTTCGCCTGGAGCTACACAGCTACGCCGTCTCCAAACCTAAGCATCATTTATGCTGATACTTGTACGGTTTTTCCCCCCTCCTTTATTGTCTGTTGTATTTATATGTCATGTAATGCCTTTAAAAATTATAGCTTATTCGTGGGTTTCTTATCTTCACCACTACCATACAAGTGGGGCCAGCTGTAATTCTATCTCTGACTGACGTCATTATTCTCGATTGAAGGTAATCGATTGTCACATCGTTGGTGCAAAGTCGACCATATCTTACCTAACTTAAAGACTTCCTCT
The DNA here is from genome assembly GCF_021461385.2 of Schistocerca piceifrons. Classification (NCBI taxonomy): domain Eukaryota; kingdom Metazoa; phylum Arthropoda; class Insecta; order Orthoptera; family Acrididae; genus Schistocerca; species Schistocerca piceifrons. The sequence continues at coordinate 55,341,856 of NC_060144.1, read as the reverse complement.
TTTCTATTAAAATTGTTGTGGTGTTTCTGAATTCCTATAGCTTCTCTATACAGGGTGTTACAAAAAGGTACGGCCAAACTTTCAGGAAACATTCCTCACACGCAAATAAAGAAAATATGTTATGTGGACATTTGTCCGGAAACTCTTAATTTCCATGTTAGAGCTCATTTTAGTTTCGTCAGTATGTACTGTACTTCCACGATTCACCGCCAGTTGGCCCAATTGAAGGACGAGAATCCGCAAGCAATTGTGGCAATCACGTCATCAACACAGATTTTCTGTGAACGTTTGGGCAGGCATTGTTGGTGATGTCTTGATTGGGCCCCATGTTCTTCCACCTACGCTCAATGGAGCACGTTATCATGATTTCATACGAGATACTCTACCTGTGCTGCTAGAACATGTGCCTTTACAAGTACGACACAACATGTGGTTCATGCACGATGGAGCTCCTGCACATTTCAGTCGAAGTGTTCGTACGTTTCTCAACAACAGATTCGGTGACCGATGGTTTGGTAGAGGCGGACCATATCCATGGCCTCCACGCTCTCCTGACCTCAACACTCTTGACTTTCATTTATGGGGGCATTTGAAAGCTCTTGTCTACGCAACCCCAGTACCAAATGTAGAGACTCTTCGTGCTCGTATTGTGGACGGCTGTGATACAATACGCCATTCTCCAGGGCTGCATCAGCGCATCAGGGATTCCATGCGACGGAGGGTGGATGCATGTATCCTCGCTAACGGAGGTCATTTTGAACATTTCCTGTAACAAAGTGCTTGAAGTCACGCTGGTACGTTCTGTTGCTGTGTGTTTCCATTCCATGATTAATGTGATTTGAAGAGAAGTAATAAAATGAGCTCTAACATGGAAAGTAAGCGTTTCCAGACACATGTCCACATAACATATTTTCTTTCTCTGTGTGTGAGGAATGTTTCCTGAAAGTTTGGCCGTACCTTTTTGTAACACCCTGTACATGTGCGTAATAATACCGTGTCCTGGCTAGCGCGATTGTCTCACTAAATTTTATTTCATGATCACCGTCTTTAAGAACAGCTGATTTGTCGGTATGTCCCAGTCGACAGTTCCTTTTGCTTTCGGTTAAACGGGTATTGACACTTCTTTTCGTTCTTCCAATATAAACCTACCCACAACTACACGGAATTTTATACACCCAGGAGTTGCTAAGGGATGTCGAGTGTCTTTTGCCGATCTTGAACACTCATAACCTTCTTGGTGGGTCTAAAGATTGTTTCAAATTGAAACTTGGCCAGAACTTTCCCAATACAGTCCGTAACGCTGGGAATAAATGGAAGAAAAACTTTTCCAGCTGACAGATGTTGTTGCTGGATGTTGTCAGACACTCTTCTTCTGGGATGACGTGCTCGATCTATCTCGTTGTCAGCGTATCCATTTTTGTTAAAAGCCGTTCGAAAATTATTAAGTTCATCTTGAAAATAAACTGGCTCACAGATCTTATTAGCTCTGTCCACCAATATTTTAATGATACCTCTCTTCTGCCTAGGATGATGGTTCGAATCCTTATGGAGGTAACGGTGAGCCAGTCGTTGACTCACCTCGGAAGATGTTGCCCGCAGTTGGTCACGAAACGTCAGAAAGAATAAGTTTTACAAATCGACCACGGCCTCTCAGCCCGTAAGTTTTAGCTAATGAATACGCCAGCCTTGAAAGTCTACACGTTATGTTGAGACCGTTGGTTGTTAAGTCTCCACGTGAGCTCGAATCTCTCTGATTTTATTTTCGGTTGTCTTTTCTGGAGACATACGTTGGAGGACTCTTCTAGGAGCGCACACTTTCAGAATATTAATAATAATTGTATCTGTAACGAAACGCACTGCTCTTCTCTGAATTTTCTCTATCACTATTATCTGCTACAGATCCCAGGCTGACGGGCAGTATTGACGTACTGGTCGAACGAGGGTTTCGTAACCTAACCTCCTTTGTGGGTGGACTGCACCTCCTGAGGATTCGTCCAATGAATCTCTGTCTGATATCTGCCTTACCTCCACTTAATTCTCCGCATGGCATGCTTCTGGATACTTTACGATTGTGACTGCTTCCAGTGACCGTTCTGAAACCGTATAATAATACAGTCATGCGCCTCTACGTTTCTGCGCAAAAAGTTATATTTATGCTAGGGTCAGCTCCCAAACCGTACACCAAACGTCGATCCCCTGCAGGTCTTCGTCCATTTCGGTACAATTTTCGAGCGCTGCGACCTCGCTCCATATAACATCCGCGGAAAGCCTTGTAGAAATTCTAACGTTATCAACTGGGTCATTTACATATTTTGTGAAAAATAATACTCCTCTGGGGTACATCCGAAGTTGGTTTTACGTCTCAAGATTTATCTCCGTGGAGAATTATTCTTCTATCTCGATACTCTAGGAGAGGCTCGTCCAAACTGTGCCCCTGGGGCGCTAGCGCCCGCGATCGCCCGCGGCCAGCGCCCCGGGCGAATTCGTATGTTGCTGCAGCGACCGAGCTGTCCCGCTTAGCTGGCCGTGCGGAGCGCCCGAACGCCAGCCGATAGATGTATTTGTTCGCCCGTTTTCCCTTCGGGCAGAGGACGTCTCAAAAGTGCTTCAACTAGAGCTGATTGACCTACAGTGCCATATCCGCCTGAAGCACACCTTTCTTATGTGTAAAACTTTGGATGAGTTTTACAGCTGTCTTCCACGAGAGAAATATCCTCTTTTGCACAAGCACGCGGAAAGTTCTCTCAATGTTTGGTTCCACGTATATTTGTGAGCGCTTTTTCTCTCTTTTAAAGCTTGCTAAAACTAAGAACCGTTCATTCCTTGGCGATAAAAATTTGACCAATTGTTTGAGGTTAGCAGTCTCACGGAATATTGTACCAAGCCTAGACAAAATCGTGTCCTCGAAAAAGAAAAACGTGTAAAATGTTAACTGTCTTCTTTAACAATGCTGACTGTAAGAATTAAAGAGCTTTATAACCTTAATTCTATTTTAATAAGTTTTCAAACTGTTGTGTACATAGTTCCGCGCAGTCAGCGCGTACACAACTTTCCCACTAGAGCGCGCCCCGCTAAGCACAACAGCGCAGGCGCAGCGCTCGTCCCTCTCCGCACTACGAGATGGCGCTGTCTTAGAGACGGACCAAATTCTGCTTCCGCCGATCCGCATATTAATATGTAACGCAGCCAATGAGATTGCTGCTAACGTAGAACCTTTTCTCCTCGCGGATCACACTCGCGCAGTGATACCTGAACGCGCGAGGTATTATAACAAGTGTCTGCATTAGTCTGCAGTCAAGTTTCAGTCTGCGCCTAATAAGATTATCACATTCCTGAACCGAGCGAAGTGGCGCAGTGGTTAGCACACTGGACTCGCATTCGGAAGGACGACGGTTCAATCCCGTCTCCGGCCATCCTGATTTAGGTTTTCCGTGATTTCCCTAAATCGTTTCAGGCTAATGCCGGGATGGTTCCTTTGAAAGGGCACGGCCGATTTCCTTCCCTAACCCGAGCTTGCGCTCCGTCTCTAATGACCTCGTTGTCGACGGGACGTTAAACACTACCCACCACCATCATATTCCTGTACACAGCCATGAAGAGAAATGTATAGACACTTTGTCAAGTATCAGAGATATGTGAGAATAAGATTAACGTACCAAGACCAAAGGAACTTCAGATTTTCATTTGTAAATAGCATCCAGAACCAAGTTAAGTTGTTTATATGCTTGTTATTGTTTTAATAAATGTGTGTGAAAATTAATCAAGTTCTGTTTAAAATTGGTCACCGTCAATCTGCTACTCTAAGCGTGCAAGTGGCATTTCTATCGTCAACCTAACGGCAGAAGACAAACACGCCACGATAAGACCACGAGACATATTGCTGACACTCGCCTACTTCGTTAGAGCGACAAGTCAAATAATGTGATGGTGTGTGTACCGAAGGTCTTACAGTACGCACACCACACAAACTTGGTCAGTTACAATTATTACGTACAAAACAGCAAACTAAGGATCCGATTTCTAAACTCTGAAAAGGGATACAAAAAATTGTAGCACGAAGTATAACAAAAAATACTTACCTGTAACTACTAACAGTAAGAATGAGACTCTATATCCCTTACACAAAATTAATTCTGAAATAGAATATTTTGTTTACATTGTATCTGACCGCGGGACAGTCCAGCGCAGAGCAGTGCTGTGCGGTCTCACTCGCTCTGCCTCTCTCTCTCTCTCTCTCTCTCTCTCTCTCTCTCTCTCGCTCCTATGGCGACACTAGCGACACACGGTTGCGGACGGGGCTCTGAACTGCACTGTCTTGCGCCCGCGGGGCACGGGCTTGGATGAGCCTGCTGTAGGATACCTAGGGCTTCGTATCCGTAGCGAGCTGTGCTCTGGACTAGAGGACACGAAGACTCCGACCTATAAAAAACTGGGTTCAAACACCTTGCGCGGGCAGGAGGCGCCCTGGGAATCTCGGAGTAGCGGTACGGCCGCTGCGACGTCCCCTGCGGAAGGCGGCGTTCTCACGATTTAATTATGAGCCGCGGTGAGCCGTGGCCAGATGGCCAGTGGCGCCCCCGAGGGCCCGCGGCGCTTTAATTACCGTCACCCAGAGGACACCAGCTGCGCCGCCGGCACATGTGGCCGCCTGAGCTGGCCAGCAGGTGTTCCGGCCGCGACAATAGCGGGACAAGACGGGACGGTGGCCGTTGTACTGCTACCTGTCTGCGTGGGTGAGCGCGCTGGCCACTTAACGAGCGGGGCTGCGCGGTGGCTGAGGCGCCGCGCCAGTCCCCATCCGGTTATCCTCATAATCGTATTTGGTGATTTCCCTTCAGAGTCTAAACTTGTTTGGGCCGCGACAAGGCATCAGTTGTGAAGACGAGAATTTTGCAGCCCCGTTTTGGCAAGCTAATTCACGTTCGTTGCCTTTATAGACTATAAGCAATGCCTTTACTTGTAGCATTTTTCTGAATAGCTTTCGACTGAGTACCAAGGAAGCTTACAGTGACTCACATAATTGTTCGGACCTCCTCCCAAATTAGTTATTTCAGTAATAATAAAGCACGGTATAAAGTAAATACAAGTTCCTGTAAGAAATGTAAAAACTAAATGTTCATCGTACTTCTACACAACACTGCAAATAATAAGTAACACACATACACATATTCTTTCCACTTATGGTCCACAAGTTCAGTATCTGATAGACATTCCTTTCATCTTAATTACTTCTCTGAGACGTCTTGGAATGCTCTCCACTAATTATCGGCGGTACTCGGGAGACATTTTCTTCCCCTCTTCTTGCAGTCTGTTTTTCAGCTGTTCTCTAGATACGATAGCTGCTTTTCCTCATTTCTTTATCAAGTTTGTTACAGAGATTCTCAATCTGTTGATTCAGGGGGCGGATGAACAATAACCACATCCTCATTGCTACGGCGTAAAGTCAAACGCCAGCACGCCAGTCGGGAACTAAACATAAGAGATGGCTGTGAGAAGACGTCAGCCAATCGCACGCTGACCGATCCCACTCCAGGACGACAACGCGACAACAGTGGCTCCTACGTAAAAAAAAAAAAAAAAAAAAAAAAAAAAAGTCTTGTGGCGAGGGCCTCCCATCGGGTAGACCGTACGCCGGGTGCGAGTCTTTCGATTTGACGCCACTTCCGCTACTTGCGCGTCGATGGAGCGGCCCCTACGTGAAGCGGACATAAGAACCGCTCTCCACTGGTCGGGGCCCAGTTCAAAAGTAGTGCCAACACTAGTTGCGTCGCTTGTACTATCTATGTAGCACAGACTCGAGACTGTTTATACTGAAGAAGATTCATTATTGCGTATGTCCCACTTTGCTTGCGACACATACGTATAATCACAAAAGTTAAGTATTGTAACTTTTCATTTTGTGACAAAACCATTAATACGATTTTTTTGATTTGATTCTGTAGCGAACCGAGTTCGAAGTATTCCTAGACACCCCATATCTGACGACGAGCATGGACATATAATACTCATATTTACGTATTCGGCGTTCTTTTGCAGAGTGTACCTCAATAGTCTGAGATACTCGAACTGGTCCATTTTACCCTCAATAAAAACCACTTCACCAACTCAATTTGTCGACATGCACCCTCACCCCATTACATGTCGATTGCCATACTGCCGGGCACTGTGGCCGAAGGCTGGAATCCTGCCTCGGGCATGGATGTGTGTGATGTCCTGAGGTTAGTTAGTTCTAAGTATAGGGGACTGATGACCTCAGATGTTAAGTACAATAATGCTTAGAGCCATTTGAACCATTTGATTGCCGTACTTCACAGTTGCTTTGAGGTATTTCTATTGAAGCTCAGTATCAGGTCGCTGCCCGACTGTTACCGTCCCATCATATTGGAATTTGTTAAATTTTGCGTTCGTCAGCAAATATAACATCATTTCATCTCATGCTCTTTGGCAAACGGCATTCTCTTTCTTTTATTTATTTTATTTATGAACCTCCGCCTTACAACACGAATGTGAAAGTTACCTCTTCAGAGCACCCTCCGTATCGTTTTGGGATGCACTTCCTTTCCGAAGTCTTTGGCAATCTCAGTAATGAGTTTTGGAGCACTTAACAGTGGATCCTTTATTGTTTCTCTGATGGTGTAACACTCTTCTCGCACAGTAAACGTTGTTGGACGTAAGTACGCGATAGATTGTCATCGCTACCTTACTCCCGGAATCTTATGATTGTATCGGAAACTGTACTTTTCTTCACTTGTTACAGTTCAGGAACTTTACGATAACATTTGCATTTAGCATGTTGAAAAATTACTAGCTGCCAGTGTTCGAATGTGTTCTCTCTTCACCGAGCGAGGTGGCGCAGTGGTTAGCACACTGGACTCGCATTCGGAAGGACGACGGTTCAATCCCGCGTCCGGCCATCCTGATTTAGGTTTTCCGTGATTTCCCTACATCACTTCAGGCAAATGCCGGGATGGTTCCTTTGAAAGGACATGGCCGATTTCCTTCCCCATCCTTCCCTAACCCGAGCTTGTGCTCCGTCTCTAATGACCTCGTTGTCGACGGGACGTTAAACACTAATCTCCTCCTCCTCCTCCTCCTCCTCCTGTTCTCTCTTCCTCTGCGACCCATCGTTACTTCAGCTATACCCAGCACATTACCTCGCTGAAAGTTTACGTTCACACTTTCCGTGGCTCCTCCACACAAGACTTCGCAGGATAAATGAGTGTGTCCGAATAACTTTGCTGACGACGTTCGGAGCTTCCACAGTCACTGGTCCTCTCCTGTTTTATGGACAGCCCTGCAGGATTCATGGTGTCAGTTCCCTGCAGCACTACTTCAGGCGTTAGTCGAGTCCATGCCACGTTGTAGTGCGGCACTTCTGCGTGCTCGCAAGGGCCCTACAGTATATTAGGCAAGTGTACCGGTTTCTTTGGCTCTTCAGTGTACTTCCGAACGGAACCTTTCCGAACAATGGTTCCGAGTCCCTTCTTCATCACCCAGAAGCCCGTAATTGGAATTGTGAAACACCTGTACAAACCTATCAGAGAGCCACCTACACTTCTGATAAACTTGTAACACTGCGATTTTGGGCACACGATACTCATTAAAGCCTGTACTATGGTAAGTCGACGGGCTTCACCTTAAGAGAAAGGATTTTTGTATAGATGTTGACCGCGTGTACCTGAATGGAGGCAAATCAGACTTACACCCACTCAGTAATAATAATACGTCAAGCAAGTACGAAATGAAACTACACGTCAGGACGGACAAGAAACAACACAGAAGATGCTACCAAATTGTTAATAAAACGGTCGCCAGCCTAATTAGGCATTAACTAAGTTTCTTCCCTGTACAAGTTGATGTACGTTTATGCCAAACAACACGCAATAATACTGCATAATATGGTAAATGTTAGAACCAGAAAATCTACTGAACTAATAATTTCACTTTCTGTACTAACATGGACAAGCCATAAATTCACAACAATACACTATAATGTTTACTACAAACTTCGTACTGTCTATTGATCTGATTAAAATCGGGCATAGGTTACCCTAGAAATAACACTTTCGAAACACACTTACAATGTCAATATTGAAAAAGGTAAAACACTGATAAATTTTGGTTTTATATTGACTTTAACTTTGCTGGTCAAATCAGTTCAGTACACTTCAGAATTCAAATGAATAGAAAAGAAAAAAGGTGGGGGGGGGGGGGGGGGGGGGGGACCCTGAAACTGTTGTGATCACTGTATTGAAAATTTTAATTATTGACATCATTAAGCACTCAAGATTTCCAATATATGAGTTACTACTTTTTTTGTCTTATTTCCTGCTCATTTAACTCTCATTATTTCTGCCTCAAAACAATTAAACTTCATTACTGATTCAATTTCAAATTTATCTTCCAACTTTGTCAGACCTTTGTTGTTTACTTATATATTCATTAACAACAAAGTTCTTTAAACATCATTCTAACATGGATAGGTCTGCAGGTAATTATTATTAACATAAACTTTAAATCTTCATTTCGGGACACTCGGATTGCACAACATGTGGAAAGGACCCTGGCTAGGTTAGTTGTGAGGATAATTAAATGATAGGACAGTTCTGGTAAAATTTAAGTTGTTATTGAACAGTATGGAACAAAAATAACACTGGTCCACACGAATACAGTACTAAAAGTTTCAACCTGTTCGTATCGATGCGGCGGTCGGCAGGCGGCGAGATGGCGAGGCACAGAGCACACATACAATCACAGCAATGGCTCTTGATGTATCGGCACTTTGCTTCTTCTTAGCGTCGCCATACTTTTCCGTTTAGTGCCTATGGAATATTGCCATGCTGTGTAGGCGTCGGAAACGGCACATCCGAGGCTCAACGAAATCACGTTTTCCAGGAGAGCCTCTTCGATCCAGAACGTGTTTCTCAGACCGATGCCCAACTCCGACTACTACTGCTGAGCCCGTTATGCCGTGCAGCGCCCGTGTGCATTTTCCCGCGCTCGCCTGCCATCCACCTTTTACCGCTCCCCTACAGACAGGATATTCACCGGAGGTTTTGCATTCTACATATCCTAATACATTACCTACGTATGGACCAGGCGCACAATTACAACTTTAACATCTTACAATAGTTTCAACGTTTCTTACATTTCAATTCTGTTATAATATAGCTTGAAATTTGACATAAACATTAATATTCACTTCGAAATTTGTTTACAGTTTTCTTAACACAAAGGCATGAAACAAAAAAAAGAAATGAAATAAGAATATCGATTGCACTAATTTGTCGAAAATCAGAAGAAAAAATTATTTATATGTACAATAGTATAGCGTTGGTGTTTTTACAAACTGCAGCTGGTATCCTGCCTGACAGGCACCATGTGAGGATTTTCATCCTCCCAGATATGTTGTGGCTTGTTTGTCTAACGAAATAAATTGTTTGTTGCAAGTTTCGTTTTCTGAATTTTACCTCGAAACGTGTTAAACGTAAGTTCACATTAACTCAAAATTATGAAATGTCGGATAAATGTTTATATGAATCTATTTTTCATGTTTTGGTAGAGAAATCTGCTCGACATCTTGCAATATTATCTCTGATACATCCTGTACATATATATACATACTCTTAGGCCTTAGTGCCTCGCGAAACCCAAAATTTAGTATGGACAACTCTGTTCGCTAATGAAATTAAAAGGACTATCAAAAACAAAACAACCATTAATGTCTAAAAACGGTGAAAGATAGTATGCTCAAAGTGACTCTGTGGAATCGCGTACAAAAAGAATATACACATCCGAGTCACATAAATGTAACCACTGCCTATGTTCGACATCAACGTGCAATAACCAATCACAGGCGGCTGGTGGCAGCACTAGCGGTGGAGGGTATGCAAAGTGTGTAGGTGGGTCGCGGTGAACACTGCAGGCATTGTCGTAATGTGGAAACGGAGTGATTTATGTGGCGTCCAAAACGACATGATCATTGGTTTTGGGCACAAGAGAGGACGTATGTCCGGAACGGCTATTTGTAAAGTGTTCGCGTGCAGCCGTGGTTAAATTACACCATGCATGGCAAAATGGCGCTATCCGTAACCGGAGCCGAGGCAACTGTGTTAGACCTCTGAGCCATAGAACGACAGTTGTATAGAGTAGTACGGGTGAATAGAAGTGCAAATGTTGAGCAACTAACCGACCAGATAAACCAAGGGGCTACCAGCAGTGCATCCATAGGCGAACGTTGCTAAGGACGGGCCTCCGCAGCAGGCGTCTCCTGTCCATCGGCGACAAAGGCTGGAATTTGCACGCCAATACCGCGCCTGGACGATCACTGCGTGGCAGTTTGCTTTTTCAAATGAAACCCGTTTTCTGCTCCATCGGACAAATGGCTGTTGGCTTGCATGGCACAGCAACAATCGTCGTAAGGGCCCGGGCCGGAGGGGAGAATGTTTCCGTGGCATTTGCGAGTGATCTCGTCATTCTGGAAGACACGGTGGATCAATAGAAATATGCGTCTGTCCTTGGGGACTAGGTCCACCTGTTGTTTGTTTTTTCCCCTGACGTGATAGCAACTACCAGCAGGACAACGCATTGTGTTACATAGCTCGCACTGTATGTCCTTGGTTTAAAGAGCACCAGGATGAGTTCACCGTACCCCCCTTGTCACGAAACTCCCAGGATTTAAACCAAGTCGAGAATCTACGGGACCATCTCGATCGGGCTGTTGGTGCCACGGACCCTCAAGCGAGAAAGCTGGCGCAGCTGGACACGACACGACACTAGAGCCGTCAAGGCTCCACGTCCCTATCAGTATCTTCCAGAACCCCACTGACGCTCTTCCCCCAAGTCCGCGCTGCAAATGATTATTCAGGGTTTTCACAGGTGATAACGTGACTGGACAGTGTAAATAATTTATAAAGTTCGTCTGCTGTTTGCATAAGATATTCTGTTTTTGTCTGAAAATAGAACTACATTTATTGGTGATAGAAGAAACTTCCGAAGCCGACATGAACGGCCAAGAGGCTGGTGCCCAAAACACCTGACGGTAATCACGTGTGAAGGTAGCGACCAATGCTGTCGCGCAGTCACTTACGTCAGATCACGACGTGATTTTTATTTTTAAAATTTTTTACCCATTACAAAAATATGTCAAAATAGGAGGGGCTCCGTGACTGACCCTCTTTTGCATGTCACCTCTCATTTTCATCAATTTTATTAATGCCAGCCGCGGTGGCCGAGCTGTTCTAGGCCCTTAAGCCTGGAACCGCGCGACCGCTACGTCGCAGGTTCGAATCCTGCCTCTTGCGTGGATGTGTGTGATGTCCTTAGGTTAGTTGGGTTTAAATAGTTATAGGGGTCTCATGACCTCAGATGTTAAGTCCCATAGTGCTCAGAGCCATTTGAACCATTAAATTATTGTGAGTGTGCATTCCTTATTCCCCCAACTAGCAGGGTCCACCATGATTTTCCTTCGTTACCGTTGTGCGCATAATTAATTAGGTGGTAGGTAAGGATGGTGTTGAGTGCATGTCTCGTTCTCATGCAAAATTCGCCAGAATTAAAGAGGTAAAAACTCTTCTCCACCCCGGCACTTGGCAAACTCACCGAATCGAACATGAATTATACTAGTCTTACTGGGTTGCGTACGTACTCTGGCATTGGTAGGTGTGGTATCGATAGCTACGATGCCACAACGTAGGTGCGCTCTGCTAGGTTGGCACTACGAGACCGACACCGACGACAGCGGCTTCTAGCCGGTGCTGTGCAGCTCTACGAGCGTCGCTCCGGATTCAGCACATTTGATCAAGAGCAGACGGCCGGGACACTTCGCTTCAATTTAGCTTCATATACTTTGCTCTACCTTCGACGGGTTTAAGGCTTGCTCATCATTACAAAGTTATGTATGACCTGTATATATTCATGCACCAGTAAACCACTGTTACTTTCTTGTTGGGGGACATAAGAGAAGCCTCCACGAAGGATGTGTCCTGACAACTAAGCTTTACACATCCGGGGTCCCCTGGGCGTCTAGGTATACCTAGACGGCTGATTCTCCCACACCAGAAGCAAACAAACAAACATGCGAGTAAATAAACGGTCCTTATCAGAGCCAAGTTTAACTATCATGTCTATAAATATTGAAGGCATATCATCAGCCAAAGAACATCTGTTATCCAACCTATGCCGTGACAAAAAATGCGACGTCCTGTGTATACAAGAGACGCATAGAGATGAGCGACAGAGACGACCAAAACTACCGGGCATGAAACTAGCTGCAGAAACACTTCACTCTCAGTATGGAAGTGCTATATTTGTAAGACTAGGGCTTCAGATAATCAGTGCTCACTGCACCGTAGAAAATAACATCGAAGTCATCTCAGTGGAGTTGAGTAACTGCGTGGTTACCTCTGTGTATAAGCCCCCTTCGGCTGCATTTTCCTTCCCACCACCCAGGAACTTCCATAACAGCAAGACGTCTGTAGTAATCGGTGACTTTAACAACCATAGTCATTTGTGGGGATTGGAGATGACGAAAATGGGGAGGCAGTCCTCTCCTGGGCTGAATCCTGCCAGTTGTCTCTTATACATGACAGCAAGCTACCCCCTTCCTTCAACAGTGGCAGGTGGCAACGTGGATTTAACCCGGACCTCCTCTTTGTGAGTGAAGACATCACACAGCTTTGCTCCAAATCAGTGTGCTCGCCCATACCAAAGACGCAACACAGGCCACTAATGTGTCAACTTCTTCCAGCAATAAGGCCACAGGAGGTGAATTTCAAACGGAGATACAATTTCAAGAAAGCTGATTGGAAAAAATTTGCTAAGATGCTGGACAAGGAGATTAAGTCTGTGCGACCTATTCCTGAAGAGTATGACAGCTTTGTTGAAACTGTCAAACATTGCTCCCGGGCATCAATTCCAAGAGCGTGTAGGACAATGTATCTGCAGGGTGTGACACCTGAAACAGCTGCTCTGCTGGACGGATACTATGGACTATATGAATAAAACCCTTATAGTGAGGAAACTTATCTGGCTGCGCAAAATACTCTCTCCTCAATCTCTGAGGCGAAGAGAGAACAGTGGATTAAACTGATGACAGAATGTGAGATGAGTAGATGTAGTCAAAAGGCCTGGAGATTGTTCGACACCTTAATAATGATCCCTCCCAACCCAATACGCAACAAATGTGAAGGCGGACCAGATCGCTCACCAGCTTTTGAAAAATGGTAAACCTGACCATACCAGTAAAATCGGGAGACGAACCCTGGAAAGGGAGCCCGAACAAGAGGGAAACATTCTGTCTCGACCATTCAGTTTGAATGAGCTCCACTCAGCTCTAAATAAGTACAAAGTCGGAAAAGCAGCAGGGCTAGATGACATAAGAAGTGAACAGATCAAGAACTTTGGTCCAGGAGCAAAGTGCTGGCTACTCGAGCTAATGAATAATTGTGTCAAGAGCGGCAAGATACCAAAATCTTGGCGGAAAGCAAAAATTATAGCTGTACATAAACCAGGGAAAGACCGGGATGACCCCAAAAGCTAAAGGCCAATCTTCCTCCTATGCCACCTGTATAAGGTATTGGAAAGGTTGATCCTCCAAAGAATTACAGGTATGATAGAACCATTACTGATCCCTCAACAGGTAGGATTCAGACAAGGGAAGAGCTGCACAGCACAGATGTTGAATTTGACACAGCATATAGAGGATGGCTTCCAAATGCGGCAGATAACAGGAGCGGTGTTTATAGATCTTTCAGCCGCCTACGACACTGTCAACCACAGACTCTTGTTGCTGAAGCTATACAACCTCACCGAGGACTATAAACTAACCTGTCTAATTAGAAATCTTCTGCAGTACCGAAGATATTTTGTGGAAGCAGAAAAACGGGTTGCCACAGGGCAGTGTACTGGCACCCACCCTCTTCAATATATACACTAATGACCAGCCGTTACCAGAAGGAACACAAAGCTTCATATATGCAGATGACCGAGCAATCACAGCACAAGATCACAGCTTTGAGAGGGTGGAGCGGAAGCTAACTGATGCTCTGAAAGAATTAACTGCCTATTACAGGGACAATCAATTGAAACCAAATCCTTCTAAGACCCAGACCTGTGCTTTCCACCTCCGAAACAGACAGGCTGGTAGAACCTTGCAGATAGATTGGGAAGGAACCTCTTTAGAACACTGCAAGACTCCAAAATACCTCGGAGTCACTCTGGACCGTGCTCTTACATATAAGGAACACTGCTTAAAAACAAAGCAAAAAGTGGCTGCCAGGAACAATGTGGTTAGGAAGCTGACTGGAACAACATGGGGAGCACAGCCAGACAGTGCGCACATCCGCATTAGCCCTCTGCTACTCTGCAGCTGAGTACGCTTGCCCAGTATGGTGCAGATCTACGCATACAAATAAAGTTGATGTTGCTCTGAATGAGACATGTCGTATCACTACGGGTTGTCTAAGAGCCACACCTGTGGAAAAACTGTACTGCTTATCCGGCATAGCCCCCCCCCCCCCCCACCCGGACATCCGAAGAGATACAGCAGCACGGAGTGAAATGAAGAAGGCATTTACATCCGAAGCCCACCCACTACATGGCCACCAACCGACACAGCAAAGACTTGTGTCTAGAAAGAGCTTCCTTCACAGTACAGAACCACTCGCTGACACTCCACATCAGAGATGGCAGGTCAGATGCCAGAGTGGCTGATCCCGCAAGAAGTTCTTCCCCCAGGCCACAAAGAGAAATGGTCCACATGGAAATCACTCAACCGCCTGCGTTCTTCTGTCACAAGATCCAAGAGTAATCTGGAGAGGTGGGGCTTCCAGGTGGACTCTCTCCAGTGTGACTGCGGAGCTGCCGTGCAGACATCAACACATGTACTACAATGCACATTGCCTCCAACTGTGTGCACCATGGAGGACCTCGTAAACGCTACACAAAGTGCACTGGACGTTGCAAATTTTTGGGCATCCACTGTATAGATTAAAATCACCTTATGTTTGACAACACAATCTGTGTCTAATCATTTATTTCATTCTTGACTAGTTTAATTTATAAACCATAATGTATGTATGTATGTAGTAATGTATCTAATATTGTTTTTTTTAGTTTGCTTCTGACACGATAAATAAAAAAACTTTCTTGCAGTACCGATGTGTATTACCTTTTCTTGCTCCTACTCACTTCTTTCATTCGGCCAACCTTTCAGTTTTCAGGAGCAGACTCACATGCCGCCTTCCAGGTGGGGTACAAAAGTAGGGATATGAAAAATAGGCAGACAATTTACAAATATGTATGTCCTGCACGAAAATTGCGACGCTATGGAAAACGGGGCGCCTCTGTAGTCTGATATTGTAGCACGCCACGCCTTTCGGCCCACAGCATCAATCTTCCGCTGAATCTTTGCCCCATTGCCACTGCTAAACCAGGCGACCATGGATAGGGGTTGCATTGCAAGGACAATAAAGCCTAAGCTTGCTGCTATTATTCGTAGCACCTGTGTCACATAAGCTGTCTGATACTTTGGTGTTACACCTGATTACCTGATCATTACTAGTCTAGAAAAACTTGAGAATGGCGAAAAATAAATCTTCGCGCTTCCGTCCTCGGTTCTGCTAAAGTGTCCGTTGATAACGAACATATAATGTCAGTCTTTCACGTGCCATACGTACTATAGAAGTACGTGAAATGCTGAAATCATTTACGGAAAGAAGTTTCTGTTGACCTTGGCCCTACAGAATTTCGTATCATCTGATAGGATCAACAGTGACAGCCGTACGATTGTTTCCAGCAGTGACTTTTTAGTTGAGTGAATACAAAGAGCTTAAGTCAATTGAAAAAGTCACATGAACAAGTAAATCGAAACTTGACTTCTTCACTTTCCCCTCAGTGAGTGTTGCTCTGTTAATTTTTGATACACTAATAAATCTTCATACGGTCATGTTTTAATTTTTCCTTTCGGTACGTAATCTATCAACAGTATGCATTACGAATCACCAGAACCAATGCTACCTTCTTTCTTTCCAACCGAAAAAACTCTTTTTGACTGCCTTGATGTATTCTCACCAGACTTAGGTCCACTCAGTTCGGTGCTGCTCATTCACTGCTCGAAACAGGCAGGCACCGGCCTTGTCACACGTTATCCACCCTTCCCTATATTTTTTTCAGTATTTCGAACACCTTGCGCCATTTCACGGTGTCGGACACTTCTTCCAGGTCGGTAGATCATACAAACGTGTCTTGATTTTTGTTCAGGCTTGCTTCGACTATCAACCACAACGTCAGAAGTGCGTCTCTGGTGCCTTTACCTTTGGAACGCCGAACTGATCGCCATCTAACGTATCCACACTCTTCTTTTCTTCTGCATTAGCATGAACTAGCTAGTAATCTCTGTGTACTAGTCGACCTACAATACCACCGTCTGAGACAGATAACAGAACGCAACATGTCATTCTCAATGGAGAGAAGTCCTACGAAGTAAGAGTGATTTCAGGTGTACCGCAGGGGAGTGTCGTAGGACCATTGCTATTCACAATATACATAAATGACCTTGTGGATAACATCGGAAGTTCACTGAGGCTTTTTGCGGATGATGCTGTGGTATATCGAGAGGTTGTAATAATGGAAAATTGTACTGAAATGCATGAGGATCTGCAACGAATTGACGCATGGTGCAGGGAATGGCAATTGAATCTCGATGTAGACAAGTGTATTGTACTGCGAATACATAGAAAGAAAGATCCTTTTATCATTTAGCTACAATATAGCAGGTCAGCAACTGGAAGCAGTTAATTTCATAAATTATCTGGGAGTAGGTATTAGGAGTGATTTAAAATGGAATGATCATATAACGTTGATTGTCGGTAAAGCAGATGCCAGACTGAGATTCATTGGAAGAATCCTAAGGAAATGCAATCTGAAAACAAAGGAAGTAGGTTACAGTACACTTGTTCGCCCACTGCTTGAATACTGCTCACCAGTGTGGGATCGGTACCAGATAGGGTTGATAGAAGAGATAGAGAAGATCCAACGGAGAGCAGCGCACTTCGTTACAGGATCATTTAGTAATCACGAAAGCGTTACGGAAATGATAGATAAACTCCAGTGGAAGACTCTGCAGGAGAGACGCTCAGTAGCTCGGTACGGGCTTTTGTTGGAGTTTCGAGAACATACCTTCACCAAGGAGTCGAGCAGTATATTGCTCCCTCCTACGTACATCTCGCGAAGAGACCATGAGGATAAAATCAGAGAGATTAGAGCCCACACAGAGGCATACCGACAATCTTTCTTTCCACGAACAATACGAGACTGTAGTAGAAGGGAGAACCGATAGAGGCACTCAAAGTACCCTACGCCACTCACCGTGAGGTGGCTTGCGGAGTGTGGATGTAGATGTAGAAGTAGATGTAGACAGCGCAATGGTTAGCATTCGTATTCAGATTTCCGTCAGGCCATCCAGATTTGTGTTTTTCCGTGGTTTTCCTAAATCGGTTAAGGGCTTGCTGGGATCGATCCTTTGAAAGTACGAGGCCGATTTCCTTCCACATCCTTCTATATTCCGAGCTTGTGCTCCGATCCTTACGAACGCGTCGGCGATGGTACGTTTAGCTCTAGTCTCTCTTCATTTCTTCGTTTCGGTTTGAAGCGGAACAGAAAATCGCATCATTTTGGGTCAGCGGTAACTAACAAAGTAATTCATTGACGGCTGTTTCCGTTGCCTCTACGTCCTATCAATGAGCCTGTCGCGATTTAATGCCCGTGGTACTAAAGCTGTTGGCAATTACGCGAAAATTTATCTCGGTAATTAAAGGTCATATTCGCGCTAAATTACTGTAGCAAATCTTTTGTAACCTATTCTGCAGGACGAAGCCTTTAGATTATGATGCCTAGTGCGTAGTCGTCAGAGCCGCAGTGCCCTCTACGTAGGATTCAACTCTCCCAGTTCTCCCGCGGACTCCTTGGCGACGGGGAGCCTCGGAGGGCAGAGTTGTCGGCAGGAGGAAGATCCTTGCTGCCTGCTGAGGATCGGCCGATAGCCGCTGCCGCGCGCTCCTTTATCTCGCCCCCTCCGCCGTCACGTCGCGGAGCCGGAAAACCCACAAAATGCCGCCTTAATTAAGACGGAGAATTAACGAGCGCGCTGCTAATTCATTAAGATGTAGACAAGGGAGAGGTGTCGCGGTCGGTGGCGGGCAGGGGGGGGGGGGGGGGGAGGAGGGCGGAGATATGACGAGAAAAATGGCGGGGGCGTCGTCAGGCAGCGGCAGGCAGGCAACAAATCATGGCCGGGTGGTGGCGGCGGCGGCCGTGTACCTGATAAGGCGGGCGATCATCGCAGGCCGCGGAAAAAAAAAACCCACGAGAAGAAGCAGATAAGGCGCCTTCCGACACCCAGCCATGTCTCGAGAAAGTATCACGATCGATCGGCAAGTTGGTTGCCAGCGCCAAAATAATACAGAAACTCTGCCCAAAAGTCATGCTAGCTGCTTCATAGTACAGTAAATTTTTATTCTATTTTTCAGAGTGAAACCCGATAAGGCCCATAGAACGGTTGTTAACCTTTCCAACCAAGAACTGGACGACGGCTGTATATCAACGCTGAGTAAAGGCCTCAACTTTTCTCCAGCTCCACGACGTCTGCCAATATTGGATATAATTAGAGGAATAGAGCAGTGCATTAGGAATCTTTCGCACGATGCAGCTGAGGACGTCAGGCTAACTACCAGCCATATCCTGGCGAAAGCTAAGCCACCAAAATCTAATATTAGCCAGGAGGAACGACGTTGCTTGCGGTTATTACGTGAGAATGAAGACTTGGTTGTCTTGCCAGCCGACAAAGAGAATGCTACAGAACTCTACAGACTACCACCTGAAGATGCTGCATTTATTAGAAGGCCCCACGTACCGCAAGCTTAGTCGTGATCCCACGCAGGCCATTGTCAGAAAGACAGGGAAGTTACTAAAGGATTCTGGTTTACCAGATGAAGTGGTGAAGAAATTAACGCCTCGTGCCGCCACACCTCCCACATACACAAGGAAAGTGTTCCTCTGAGGCCCGTTGTTAGTGCAATCAGTTCGCCCACCTACAGACCTTCTAAACATCTGGCAGGATTATTAGCACCAAAATTGGGACATTGCGAACACCATGTTGTCAACTCGCAGAAATTTGTTGAGACACTCAAGAAAATGAAGATAGGCCCAAACGAGCTAATGGTTAGCCTGGATGTTGTGTCACTTTTTACGAGGGTGCCAATACAAGACACGCTGGATCTTTTGGCCCAACATTTTCCATCTGGAATCATTAAGTTGTTCCGTCACGTCCTAACGACAACGTACTTTTTGTACTGCGATGAATATTATGAGATGGCTGACGGCACAGCCGTGGGATCACCACTGTCTCCAGCAGTCGCAAATTTCTTCATGGAGCACTGAGGAGCAGGCTCTGCAAACTGACACATTACGGCCATCTTGCTTTCTACGATACGTTGATGACACCTTCCTGATATGGCCTCATGGTGAAGATACACTACAGCGGTTCGTCGATCGTATGAATGGTGTCCATCACAACATTAAATTTACTGTCGAGTTGGCGAAGCACGGCAAGCTACCATTCTTGGATGTTTTGGTTGAGCGGAAGGCAGGAGGCCAGCTTGGTCATTCAGTGTACCGTAAAACAACACACACTGATCGGTACTTGAACGCCAATAGTTTCCACCACCCTGTACACAAGAAAGCTGTCCTGAACACGTTGGTTCATAGAGCCTAGATTATCTCTGACGACGACCACCTACAGTCTGAATTGTAGAACTTAAAACGTGTCTTCGGGGAAAATGGATACAGCAAAAGAGACATCGGAAACGCTTTCAAGGGCCGCCGACGAAAGACACCTGGTGAATCAGTAGAAGAGGCCAAACGGACTGTATTCCTGCCTTACTGTGGAGCAACTAGCAGTAAGTTAGGACGTCTGCTGCAGAAACATGGGCTAAGACAAGTGTTTCGGCCCGCCCCCAAGATACGAGACATATTGCGAGCTGTTAAAGACGACATTGCTCCTCGAGTGTGCGGTGTGTATGGTGTACCCTGTGAATGTGGCAGCATGTACATTAGACAGACAATTCGCACGGTTGCGGAGCGTTGTACTGAGCACAAGCGCCATATAAAACAAAGGGAGCTTGACAAGTCAGCCATAGCAGAACATTGCCTAGAAAATGGACATAAAATACAGTTCGTAAATACAAAAGTGTTGGCTCATGCGTCATCATATTGGGACTCCGTTATAAAGGAAGCGGCCGAGATTCGCTTAAACAACAACAATTTCAACAGGGACCTGGGATACACACTCAGCAGGGCATGTGGACTGGCGTTGGACATCGAAAGAAAGAAGAGACAGATGCGCGACGCGGGGGCGGCAGTTTCAAACTTGGCGACTCCTCCTGGCGCCACCTGACGTCACGGGTGCTGCCACGGGCAGTAGCTCCGCTAGCTGCCCGGGTCGACTTAGGCGCGCGCGCCACATTGGATCGATCTGATTGGCTGCTGATGATGTCACCATGCCTATATACGCGAGAGACCGTAACAGCCCCGGCAGTCAGTGAACTCCTGACGACGATGGCGGAAATGGCCATCGAAAGCTCGAGGATTTTATTCGAATTGGCGCGGCTGGAAAACCGAGAACGTTTTATTCATTTCTACATCACATTATAATGGAAAGTATAGACTTCTTATACATATTAACCTTTGTAAAAAGTACACAATTATTCACATATCTGAAGATCTTATAACCAATAATATCCGTTTCTCATCACACGTTCGAAGCAAAAGATTATGTTAACAGTTAGTAAACAAAACCCCAAAGAAATTTTCCTCGAGACGAATTGGCACCTTCCTTCGCGAAGTGTGAGACTCGTATTTTAAGCGTAGGAACGTGTTGAGAGTAGGAGACTGTAACTTGTTTGTATGTTTGGTGTCGTTATCAAGATGTGCTATACGATGACGAGAGAAGGGAGGTGCTGAGAGCGGTTGCAGTTCGTGACCAACTCCTCTCGAACAGCAGCTAGGGAGCCAGCAGGCTTAACGTCCTCGTCCGGCGGACGGATCACTGTTAGCAGTGTCAAATGCCCTACACAGAGGTCTGTAAATTAATTCACGACATTGGTGCAAAGTCTGGTGATCAGGAACTTCACGCCACCACTGAGTAAAATGTTCTCGGGTTTCCAACAGTGTCAAATGGTTAAAATGCCACGAATTTTTGACCTTGCCCATTGTCAGGTGGAATGCCTGCTGATGGGCTGCAGGTACAGCCTTATACATTCCAGCTACCGACTGTGACGTCACTGGCGCCTGTGCTATCGCTGTGCATGGACGTACGTTGATTCTACGTTCGATGCGCCCGCTTCTATCTCGTAATCGATGGATCGCATGACGGGCTCAGCTGCAGGCAAGCGCCTCCATTACCAGCGTTGTCAACGATTTTTATTTCCATGGTTTCTTTAATTACACTGTCCTGGAAGTCTTTAGTGGAAGGCACGAGACAAACGTCTGGCCACTGCATCAAATTTGTTACACCTCTATCGTGGCTTCCTCTAACGGCTTCTCGCGCAATGTAATTAAAGAAGCCACTGAAGCAAAAATCGCTGACAACATCGTTAAGGGGGTTGAAGACGGCGTATGCCCATATATGCCTATGTCGCGGGCACCAATGACGTCACAGACGGCAGTCGGGGTGTATAAGGTCGTACCATCAGCCCGCAGCAGCCATTCCACTTGACAATGGCCAAGCTCGTGGGGTTTATAGCCCTTGA
Source organism: Schistocerca piceifrons (assembly GCF_021461385.2). Classification (NCBI taxonomy): domain Eukaryota; kingdom Metazoa; phylum Arthropoda; class Insecta; order Orthoptera; family Acrididae; genus Schistocerca; species Schistocerca piceifrons. The sequence continues at coordinate 55,320,050 of NC_060144.1, read as the reverse complement.
TTCTTATTTTATGTCACGACCTCTCTTTCCCTTTCCGGCCATATACAGGCACTGATAATTTCCTCCACCAACGTGATCGAGCCTGCTGCCCTCCGAGTCGAGCGCAACTGCGCAGGGGTACCTTACTGGCCTCTTCTGCTGATATCTCCTCTAGATGTCCTCAGAGATCTGGTTGAATCAGACCATTATTCCTTGATGTTGCTATTTTCAGGAAAAAATCGATTCGTCGTAGTTTGATATGCTAGGGTTCTGCACCTGACACTATATGGTGCGAATCACTTGGACGATGTGTAGGAAGGATGTTGTTGCGGTCTTCAGTCTGAAACCTGGTTTGATTCAGCTCCACTTTACTCTTTCTTGTCGGAGGACCTTCATCTCTGTACAACTACTTCAAGCTTCGACTTGCATTCGTATGAACCTTGTTACAGTAGGAAGCCTTGGTGATCCTCTACAGTCCTCCACCCCCCCCCCCCCCCCCCCCACCCTCCCGTACTTCCCACCTTTACCAAATTAACAATTTATTTTTTGATATCTCAGGAAGTATTCTGTATACTGAGTCCTTCTATTACTAAATCGTGGCACAAATACCTTTGTTCCCGAATTTGATGCTGTACCTCCTCGTCACTCACTCAGTCTACGTATCTGATGTTCAACATTTGTCTGTAGCGCCAGACTTCTAAAGCTTCTGTTCTATCTTGTCTGAACTACTTGTCGTGTACGTTTCACTTTCATAGAAGACTATACTCCATACAAATACATTCAGAAGCGATCAGCTAGCACTCAGATTTATAGAAAAATGGTTTAAATGGCTCTACGCACTATGGGACTTAACGTTTGAGATCATCAGTCCCCTAGACTTAGAACTACCTAAACCTAGCTAACCTAACGACATCACACACATCCATGCCCGAGGCAGGATTCGAACGTGCGACCGTAACAACAGCGCGGTTCCGGACTGAAGCGCCAAATTCCTCTTTTCCAGAAATGCTTCTCGTGCTATAGGTAGTCTACATTTTATATTCTACTTCATCCATCGTCAGTTAATCTGATGCCCAAATAGCAAAACTCATCTATTAGTTTTAGTGCCTCATTTGATTTGATTCGACTAAACTCCGTTACCATTGTTTTAGTTTTGTTTTCGTCTTATAAACTCTTTTTCACGACAGTATCCATTCCATTCAACTGCCATCGGCTAACCTCGAAGTTTTTATTCCCTTCACAGATTTCCTGCGTTTCTTTTACTATTTGCTCAGTGTAACGACTCAGTAAAAATGGGCGTAGGTTACAAATCTGTCTCACTCCCTTCTCAAACACTACTCTACTTCCCTTTCGTGTCATTCGACTATTACAACTGCAGTCTGTTTTCTGTACTTATAAATAGTCTTTCGCTCCCTATATTTTGCTCCTGCTACCTCCAAAATTGAAAGACTGTATTCCAGTCAACATCGTAAAAATTTTTCTCTTAGTCAACAAATGCTATGAAGGTAGGTTTGCCTTCCTTCAGTCTATATTCTAAGATAAGTTGTAGGGTCAGTATTGCCTAGAGTGTGCTTACATTTCTCTGGCATGCAAAGTGATCTTCCCCGAAGTTGGCTTCTACCAGTTTTTTCATTCTTCTGCAAATAACTCTTGCAACTTTGGCTTATTAAATGGATAGTTCTATTACATCTGTCAGTACCTGCCTTCTTTGGAACTGGAGCTGATACATTATTCTTGAAATCTGATTGTATTTCGCCTATCTGCTTGCACACAAAGCGCATTACTAATAGTTTTCTCGTGACTGGCTGTCGCAAGGACTTCGATAACTCTAACGGAAAATCGTCTTCTTCATGGTCCTTGTATCGCCTTAGGTGATTGAGTGCGCCTTCGAATTCTTCTCGCTGTATCATATCTCCCATCTCATGTTCCTCTACTTCCTCTTCCCATTCTGGAATATTGCTTTCATTTCCTTTGTAAGGTACTGCTGCTCATTCCTTCCACCTTTCGGCTTCCGCTTCTTTGTTTAATATTGGGGGTCCATCTGAGCAAGCGATGTTCATACAACTGGTCCTCTTTTCCTGTAGGCGATATCTGCCATGCTCCCAGTTACCCGCGCGTTTCTCGTACGTATACACGGGAGGGGTAGCACCACTCTGTTCTGCGGGTGGTGCTCACTGCCTCCTGAGGGCCCGACGGTCGCAGACGCCGGCGGCAGGCGCCATTGTTGGTGGGGGCCGAGGGCTGATTAAAAAGGCGGCGCCGGGCGTCGGAGGAGGCGTGGGCGTCGGGGCGCGCGGCTGTCGCAGGTCGGGCCCGGGGCGACGCCTCGGCGCGCCTCCAGATTGCGGCGGTACCTGAGACCAGGCGTCGGGGGCGGCGGGGGCGGCGGGGGCGGCGGGGGCGGCGGCCGTAATCAGCGCAGCCACCTCCACCTCACAGCAGGCCGGGCCCGGGGCCGTCAGATTACGCCTCCAGAGGCGACGCAGGGGTTGCGGCTCCATTCTTCTCCGGCAGCTGGAGCTGCGAACTCCCATTGTCGGCCACGACGCAAAGAAACCCGGACAGCCGCTGTACCGATCGCCACGGCCGCGAGACCACGTTGCAAATCTCTCTCGCGCCATTCACATTTAGTCTCTTTGTGAATTTCCTCGATCTACTACGGCGAATTTCTTCCACTGAAACTACAAGCAAATTGCTTTATTTCTGAAGGGTCTGTATGTGAACCTTTCCTTTTATTTAAAGTAGCGTCATCTCAGCATCTTTCGCACCTCCATTTACGATGCAGCTAGTAAGTTTCCTCCGGCAGAAGGTTTCCAACCGATTTCTCATACACAAACTGCAGTTGACCGACCTTGCCTGGTGAAACGTTGTTGTGATGCCTCGTGTAAGGAGGAGAAATGCGTACCATCATGTCTCCGACTTTGATAAAGGTCGGATTGTAGCCTATCGCGATTGCGGTTTATCGTATCGCGACATCGCTGCTCGCGCTGGTCGAGATCCAGTGACTGTTAGCAGAATATGGAATCGGTGGGTTCAGGAGGGTAATACGGAACACCGTGCTGGATCCCAAGCAGGAAATCACTAGCAGTCGACAGGCATCTTATCCGCATGGTTGTAACGGATCGTGCAGCCACGTCTCGATCCCTGAGTCAACAGATGGGGACGTTTGCAAGACAACAACCATCTGCACGAACAGTTCGACGACATTTGCAGCAGCATGGAATATCAGCTTGGAAACCATGGCTGCGGTTACCCTTGACGCCGCATCACAGACAGGAGCGCATGCGATGGTGTACTCAACGACGAACCTGGATGCACGAATGGCAAAACGTCATTTTTTCGAATGAATTCAGGTTCTGTTTACAGCATCATGATGGTCGCAACCGTGTTTGGTGACATCGCGGTGAACGCACATTGGAAGCGTGTATTCGTCATCGCCATACTGGCGTATCACCCGGCGTGATGGTTGGGGTGCCATTGGCTACACGTCTCGGTCACCTCTTGTTCGCATTGACGGCACTTTGAACAGTGGACGTTACATTTCAGATGTGTTACGACCCGTGGCTCTATCCTTCATTCGATCCCTGCTAAACCCTACATTTCAGCAGGATAATGCACGACCGCATGTTGCAGGTCCTGTACGGGCCTTTCTGGGTACATAAAATGTTCCGACTGCTGCCCTGGCCAGCACATTCTCCATATCTCTCACCAATCGAGAACGTCTGGTCAATGGTGGCAACTGGCTCATCACAATACGCCAGTCACTACTCTTGATGAACTGTGGTATCGTGTTGAAGCTGCATGGGCAGCTGTACCTGTACACGCCATCCAAGCTCTGTTTGACTCAATGACCAGGCATATCAAGGCCATTATTACGGCCAGAGGTGGTTGTTCTGGGTACTGATTTCTCCGGATCTATGCATCCAAATTGCGTGAAAATGTAATCACATGTCATTTCTAATATGATATATTTGCCCAATGAAAACCCGTTTACCATCTGCATTTCTTCTTGGTGTAGCAATTTTATTGGCCAGTAGTGTATCATCGATTCTTCGTATCATCGATTCTACAGTTAGTTGGAAAATTTGTGGAGCTATATGGCAGATGGGGACAATCGGGTTCACATCAGGCGAATTTGGTGGCCAAGACATTAACGTGATATCACTATCAACTTCCTCGAACCACTGTAGCGCGGTTCTGACTTCGAGACACGGACAGTTACACTGCTGAAAGATGACATCGTCATCAGGGAAGAAATCAAGAAAGAAGGGATACAGGTGGTCCGCAGCTGACCTGGTGTCTTCGATTACTACCGCAGGTTCATTGCAAGTGAAGGAGAATGTCTGTCACAGCATAATACTGCTCCCTCTAGCCTGCGTCCGTGGCGCGGTGCACGTTTCGAACAGTCGTTGTGCTGGATGATGGCGTTTGTGGGGAAAAGCGTCGACCTGGCGTAGAGAAAAAACGTGATTCATCCGACGAGCCGCCATGTTTCCAGTGATACACGGTCAAATCTCGATGATCCCGAGCCCACTACAGCCGGAACTGGCGATGTCGTTGGGCCAACATGTGAACACTCAGGGGTCACTTGTTCAATAACGGTGCGCTCAATAGTGTGCTTCAAAATACATGCCCCTCCACCAGCATTGAGCTCTTTCGCCAGAGGTGCCACAGATCACCGCCTGTCTTACTGTACAGAGCAGACAAGGCTTCATCCTGTGAAGATTCGTAGACACCCAACCACTTAGTGCCTGGTGGTAGTTTCACTATCATACCATTTTCTCTGGATGCTCACGATAGTATCACAAACGCAGCCAAAACGTCTCAGACAAACAGAAGCTAAACGATGTCAAAGTTAGCGTAAGGAGGGCTATGCGTGAAGCGTTCAGTGAATTCGAAAGTAAAATTCTATGTACCGACTTGACAGAAAATCCTAGGAAGTTCTGGTCTTACGTTAAATCAGTAAGTGGCTCGAAACAGCATATCCAGACACTCCGGGATGATGATGGCATTGGAACAGAGGATGACACGCGTAAAGCTGAAATACTAAACACCTTTTTCCAAAGCTGTTTCACAGAGGAAGACCGCACTGCAGTTCCTTCTCTAAATCCTCGCACAAACGAAAAAATGGCTGACATCGAAATAAGTGTCCAAGGAATAGAAAAGCAACTGGAATCACTCAATAGAGAAAAGTCCACTGGACCTGACGGGATACCAGTTCGATTCTACACTGAGTACGCGAAAGAACTGGCCCCCCTTATAACAGCCGTGTACCGCAAGTCTCTAGAGGAACGGAGGGTTCCAAATGATTGGAAAAGAGCACAGGTAGTCCCAGTCTTCAAGAAGGGTCGTCGAGCAGATGCGCAAAACTATAGACCTATATCTCTGACGTCGATCTGTTGTAGAATTTTAGAACATGTTTTTTGCTCGAGTATCATGTCGTTTTTGGAAACCCAGAATCTACTATGTAGGAATCAACATGGATTCCGGAAACAGCGATCGTGTGAGACCCAACTCGCTTTATTTGTTCATGAGACCCAGAAAATATTAGATACAGGCTCCCAGGTAGATGCTATCTTTCTTGACTTCCGGAAGGCGTTCGATACAGTTCCGTACTGTCGCCTGATAAACAAAGTAAGAGCCTACGGAATATCAGACCAGCTGTGTGGCTGGATTGTAGAGTTTTTAGCAAACAGAACACAGCATGTTGTTATCAATGGAGAGACGTCCACAGACGTTAAAGTAACCTCTGGCGTGCCACAGGGGAGTGTTATGGGACCATTGCTTTTCACAATATATATATAAATGACCTAGTAGATAGTGTCGGAAGTTCCACGCGGCTTTTCGCGGATGATGCTGTAGTATACACAGAAGTTGCAGCATTAGAAAATTGTAGCGAAATGCAGGAAGATCTGCAGCGGATAGGCACTTGGTGCAGGGAGTGACAACTGTCCCTTAACATAGACAAATGTAATGTATTGCGAATACATAGAAAGGAGGATCCTTTATTGTATGATTATATGATAGCGGAACAAACACTGGTAGCAGTTACTTCTGTAAAATATCTGGGAGTATGCGTGCGGAACGATTTGAAGTGGAATGATCATATAAAATTAATTGTTGGTAAGGCGGGTACCAGGTTGAGATTCATTGGGAGAGTGCTTAGAAAATGTAGTCCATCAACAAAGGAGGTGGCTTACAAAACTCTCGTTCGACCTATACTTGAGTATTGCTCATCAGTGTGGGATCCGTACCAGATCGGTTTGACGGAGGAGATAGAGAAGATCCAAAGAAGAGCGGCGCGTTTCGTCACAGGGTTATTTGGTAACCGTGATAGCGTTACGGAGATGTTTAGTAAACTCAAGTGGCAGACTCTGCAAGAGAGGCGCTCTGCATCGCGGTGTAGCTTGCTCTCCAGGTTTCGAGAGGGTGCATTTCTGGATGAGGTATCGAATATATTGCTTCCCCCTACTTATACCTCCCGAGGAGATCACGAATGTAAAATTAGAGAGATTAGAGCGCGCACGGAGGCTTTCCGGCAGTCGTTCTTCCCGCAAACCATACGCGACTGGAACAGGAAAGGGAGGTAATGACAGTGGCACGTAAAGTGCCCTCCGCCACACACCGTTGGGTGGCTTGCGGAGTATAAATGTAGATGTAGATGTAGAACATTCGAGAAGATTCGCCGTTTTCGAGGTACTCGTTCGCAGGCTCTGCATAATAATAATCTGCCCGACGCTGAAGTCGCTTATCTCAGTGAATTTCTCCATTTACAGCGCCTATCTTCGCTAGGGTAGTCCCTCATCTGTCTCTGCTCGGCTTACATACTTCTTACATACTTTCCTTACTGCGTTACGTGCCCGCAACATCACCAGAAGGCGTGTAGACTAGCGGTGGGCAGTTGTCATAATTTTTATGCTTATCAGTGTAAACTAGTCTGCTAACTGTCCGACTGTAATGCACTTGTGAAAAGTCCATCAAGTTTTTCTTTTTGTCTGATACACTCGTGTTTGCAATGTCTCAGTGTCATATTCCACTGTACATGTCCTTTTCTTTCCCTTCTGGAATAATCAAACGAATTTATGGCTGTGTGCCACAGATGGATGGACCTACAATTATCGCTCTAATATTACCAGGAAGGTGCACCCCATTCTTCTTCTTCTCCTTCTTCATCTTTTTCTTCCTCATGATCACAGGACCAATCACTTATAACAAAATCCAGACCCTTCACCCACGCATCCATGATACCAACTATGGCAGGTTTTGGTGTGTAATGGACTTTTATAGAAAAAATGAATGCGTATAATAATAATAATAATAATAACTTAGTAATATCTATAGTCCAATTATCTTGCTACCTGATCTGCAATAGCTGTACCTTACGTTATATAATGACATTTCAGTCAAATAAGAAAAACAACAAAGATTTCTCCACAAAGGGTGGAGAAAAAGTGTGTCACGAAATTTTAACCCTGAATAGCTGATGCCAGTAGGAGCCAAAATTACTAATGTTGTGTAGGTCAACAACGCACAATTTTTAAACTATGGAAATTTGGCACCACACACTCCGATTGGCCGCGGGATTGCCCGGTTGCCAGGTGCTTTGGACAATGCACGACGGGAAATGCTTTGCCTGCCGGAAATCGCGATGTATCTATCCAAGGCGGCCCGCACTCTCGGTGATAGCGCGCGAGCCTCCCACTCTGGGGGCCTGGAGGCGAATCCGCTGGCGTCCCGACACATCCAGTCTAGTTTCATGATAAGACGTACCGGGAACAAACCCGTCAACAGCTGTTAGTTCGCGTACAGAAAGTCATTCACAAGGGCCTTTCTTGTAGCTAGATATTGTTCACTCAGAGCAGGTGCTCGAACTGGCGACCCTCTGGTGCGACACAGGCTTGGTAACATCGAACACTTTAAAAGATTACTGGCATTGCCCAGATGTGATTGGTGGCACCTTGGATGCGATCCATTAATTCCGCTTCGTGGATGAACTAGAACCTTGAAGAATCCCCACAGGAAAAAGTCCGGTGGCGCGAGGTCTGGTGATCGCGGGGGCCATGTCCTACGAGCTCCTGTGCCAATCACCAGGACGAGTCCATTTAAATACCTGCGCACAGCACAACTGTTACGTCTAGGCTCCCCATCATGCTGCAACTACATGCGTAGCTGTAAGTCCAGGGGAAACCCTTCTAGCAGGCCGCGTAGGGTTTCTTGCAAAAAGCGGATGTAATACATAATTTGCCCTGCTAAGTCGAGGTTACAGGAGAATATAGGCTTGGGACAAGGAATGAGAGAGGAGAAAGATTAATTGAGTTCTGTAACAAGTTTCAGCTAGTAATAGCGAATTCTCTGTTCAGGAATCACAAGAAGAGGAGGTATACTGGGAAAAGGTCTGGTGATATGGGAAGATTTCAGTTTGATTGCATCATGGTCAGACAGAGTTTCCGATATCAGATACTGGGCTGTAAGGCGTACCCAGGAGCAGATATAGACTTAGATCACAATATAGTAGTGATGAACAGCAGGCTAATGTTTAAGACATTAGTCGGGAAGAATCAATAGGCAAAGAAGTAGGGTACGGAAGTACTAACAAGGGAACATCTCCATCGCACCCCCCTCAGATTTAGTTATAAGTTGGCACAGTGGATAGGCCTTGAAAAACTGAACACAGATCGATCGAGAAAACAGGAAGAAGTTGTGTGGAACTATGAAAAAATAAGCAAAATATACAAGCTGGGTCGTCCATGTGCAATACAGGCAATATTAAGGGCGATGTGAGCCGAGGAGCGCCGTGGTCCCGTGGTTACCGTGAACAGCTGCGGAACGAGAGGTCTTTAGTTCGAATCTGCCCTCGGCTGAAAATTTTGCTTTCTTTATTTTCGCAAAGTTATGATCTTTCCGTTCGTTCATTGACGTCTCTGTTCACTGTAATAAGTTTAGTGTCTGTGTTTTGCGACAGCACCGCAAAACCGTGCGATTAGTAGACGAAAGGACGTGCCTCTCCAATGGGAACCGAAAACGTTTGATCGCAACGTCATAGGTCAACCGATTCCTCCACAGGAAAACACGTCTGATATATTCTATACGACACTGGTGACGGCATGTGCGTCACATGACAGGAATATGTTGTCGACCCACCTAACGTGCACACTTGGCGAATGGGTAAAAAGATGGCGCTCCTCGACTGACATCGCCCTTAATATTGCCTGTATTCCACATGGACGACCCAGTTTGTATATTTTGCTTATTTTTTCATAGTTCCATACAACTTCTTCCTGTTTTCTCGATCGATCTGTGTTCAGTTTTTCAAGGCCTATCCACTGTGCCAACTTATAACTAAATCTGAGGGGGTGCGATGGGGAGGTTCCCTTGTAAGGAATGACGAGATACGCTTGAAGTTCACTAAGGCTATAAATACAGCAATAAGGAATACCTCAGTAGGCAGTACAGTTGAACAGGAATGGACATCTCTAAAAAAGGCCATAACAGAAGTTGGGAAGAAAAACACAAGTGCAAAGATGGTAACAGCGAAGAAACCATGGGTAACAGAAGAAATACTTCAACTAATCGATGAAACGAGGAAGTACAAAAATCTTCCGGAAATCTCAGGAACACAGAAATACAAGTCGCCGAGGATTGAAATAAATAGGAAGTGCAGCGAAGCTAAGACGAAATGGTTACAGGAAAAATGTGAAGACATCGAAAAGGAAATGATTGTCGGAAGGACAGACTCCATATACAGGAAAGTCAAAACAACCACCGGTGACATTGAAAGCAAGGCTGGTAACATTAAGAGTGCAATGGGAATTCCACTGTTAAATGCAGAGGAGAGAGCGAATAGGTGGAAAGAATACACTGAAAGCCTCAATGAGGGGGGAAGATTTGTCTGATGTGATAGAAGAAGAAACAGGTGTCGATTTAGAAGAGACAGGGGATCAAGTATTAGAATCAAAATTTAAAAGAGCTTTGGAGGACTTAAGGTCAAATAAGGCAGAAGGGATGGATAACATTCCATCAGAATTTCCAAAATCACTTGGGGAAGTGGAAACAAAACGACTATTCACGTTGGTGTGTCGAATGTATGAGTCTGGAGACATACCATCTGACTTTCGGAAAAGCATCATCCACACAATTCCGAAGACGGCAAGAGCGGAAAAGTGCGAGAATTATGGGACAATCAGCTTAACAGCTCATGTTTCCGGGCTGCTTATAAGAATAAGATACAGAAGAATAGAATAGGGAATTGAGGATGCGGTAGATGACGATCAGTTTGGCTTTAGGAAACGTAAAGGCGCGAGAGAGGCAATTCTGTCGTTGCGGTTAATAATGGAAGCAACACTAAAGAAAAATCAAGACACTTTCACAGGGTTTGTCTATCTGGAAAAAGCGTTCGACAATGTAGAATGGTGCAAGATGTCCGAAATTCTGTAAAAAGTAGGGGTGAGCTAGAGGGAGAGACGGCTCATATACAATATGTAAAACAGCTAAGAGGGAATAATAAGAGTTAACGACCAAGAACGAAGTGCTCGTATTAAGAAGGGTTTAAGACAAGGATGTAGGCTTTCACCCTTAGTGTTCAGTCTGTTCATCGGGGAAACAAAGAGGGAAATAAAAGAAAGATTCAGGAGTGGAATTAAAATTCAAGGTGAAAGGATAACAATGATTCGATTCCCTGATGACATTGCTATCTCTAGTGAAAGTGAAGAAGAATTACATGAAAAGTCCACTGAGTGCAGAGTATGGATTGAGAGTATATCGAAGAAAGACGAAGATAATGAGAAGTAGTTGAAATGAGAACAGCGAGAATCTAAACATCAGGACTGATGGTCACGAATCAGATGAAGTTATGGAAATTTGCTACCTAGGCAGTAAAATAACCAATGGCGGATAGAGCAAGGAGGACGTTAAAAGCAGACTAGCTATGGCAAAAAGGCATTCCTGCCCAAGAGAATTCTACTAATATCGAACATAGGCATTAATTTGAGGACGAAATTTCTGAGAATGTATATCTGGAGTACAGCATTGTATGGTAGTGAAACATGGACTGTGGGAAAACCGGAACAGAAGAGAATCAAAGCATTTTAGATGTGGTGCTACAGACGAATGTTGAAAATTAGGTGGACTGATAATGAGGCGGTTCTGTGTAGAATCGAAAGGAATATGTGGAAAACACTGTAAGGAGACATCTGTTAAAACATGAGGGAATGACTTCCATGGTACTAGAGGGAGCTTGCCCAAATGTTGAGCGAAAATCGCTTCTGGTGTCCTCGGACGTACGTAACGTGAGGATTTCCACTTGCCCAGTACTGAACGGCCTACGTCGCAGAAACCACTGGCAAAACCCTAGCCAGTGTTCATAGTCCGCCACAGGATGTAGGTCTTGGACTGGGTGAAAACTAAATGGATGTTTGCCGTCATCACTCAAAACCTCCCAGACTAATCGATGAGTGACCCCCATGTCTTGTCCAACCACTCGAGTACTTGTCGTAGGTGCTTCCTCGAAGCGCTCGAGAACAGTCTCTTAAAATGCAGCACCCCGTCGTGTTCGAGGTCTTCCAGCATCACCATGATGTCCTACTAACGAGCCTGTTTCGCCAAGATGCCGGTGAATTGCTGCAAACGTTTGCGGGTGTCAGTGGCGTTTTGCTGGGTACCGTTCCGTTGTACAATGATGTCACAGATGGTGTCAGACCAGCACGGTAAACTTCCAGAGATGGAGAATACTTGGAGGTCGTCTGGTGGTTTATGTAGTGTTCTGCATGACACATTTCATCCGATTCCAACTCCATAAACTGCACTATAAACCTGCTCGTTGCATGCTCAGTCTCTAACACAACACGCCAGTCACCGTCCACTGATACTTCCATACCAATATTTAAGTGCTTTGAACCGCTAACTGTTTAGTCATAAATTGAAGTGAAAAGCATAGAGCACTGGGAGAAATTGTTAGCTTCTCATTCACCACATCAACTCTCTGTGCTTGGAGTACACCGGAATGTTGTGGGATGGCATGTATGTTAGAGACCAGGACTGACCTGCACCACGTGGTGTAGGGACCCCAACACAGTTCTTCTCAGAGACGGGGACTTACTAGGTGTCTAAATCAGAATGGAAAATAGTAGCTCTTTGTCCTGTTCCAACATGCTGGTGTACTGCACTACGGGATCCCGCAGTGCTACTACCGCCGCTGACAGGCCAGAGTTCGCTGCAGGTCCCAACGAGCTGAAGACGCCTGCTGCTGGTCCCGACACACAGGGTGTCAGTACCCGTCTGGACACATCAGAGACCACTGAACGAAAAGGAAGAAGAAGAAAACAAAAAAACATTCACAGACAGTGACATGGTGTAGAACAAAGAAAGGGACAAGGACAAAGAAGAGGAGAGAGTGCTAAATGTGATAATAATAGCAACAACATGTAATAGGTACTTACTTTTACATCTACGATAGAGGGGCAGATGAGGATCTCAACTCTGCTAGCGACACTTCATGGTTGTTCATCAGAGACTGACTGCAACTGGAACCAGCGAGCTACGGCATCTGCCTTATATACCTTACAAAACTATCACGTGACTGGAAATTAATTAGGCAATCAATTTATTGACTTCGTCAGTATTTCTGGATCGATTCCCAGTGAGGCATTTGCCTGAGATGGAGTTCTCCCACTCGCCGGTATCCAAATATTCCGCACCGTCTAGAAAATAATGAAGAATTATGTCTGTTCTATATGGCAGCCCGGCACAGACTGAGTCCTTTTCTCGACAATTTCCGGATGGAGGAGGGTAGGGGAGGTATGAGGGGAGGCGTGGGGGCCAAAAGTGTCCTCTGGTAGTGGTGTTGTGAACTGGGTCATTTGGTCTCCAGACCTCAAGGTGAACACACAAAAACTGATATTCCGACCAAAAAATTTTAATTTCCCACCATTTTAAATTTCGAAAATTTCAGTTTCCCACCATTTCCAGGGAAGAGCGTGGGGGGGGGGGGGGGACTTGACGGAAGGGGAGGGGAAGAGACATGTGCCAGTTGGGGAAAACCCATGATATCACCAGGGTGTAGGGTTGGGGGGCGGGGAGGCAGAGGTTTGGGGGTGCCCCAAATTTATGCAACCCACACTTACCAAATGTGTTAGAACGTAGTTTATCCCACGGATACTCTTCAGTGTCTGCTGGGAGCTTCGTAAAACCGATTACTCGTAAGAGCATCTCCTCGGTAGTCTAAACAATGTTTGAATTTGTGTAAGTTTTCAGTCTATGTGAAGTCCTGATGCTCTTCTCTTATAGCTTTGTAGTCTAGTTGTTCGTGTGATGAATTTTAATTTTATATCGTTATTCATGAAATTTGGGTGATTTCGTAGGATACTGTCTGATTCAGCTAGATATTTGAACACTTGGAGGTATATTGAATGGGTAACGATACAGTTCTTTTAACTGTGAGTGCGCTTGCATTACATGATTCCAATGTCGTTTTTCACTGACTTTTCAATCCGTTTTATTCTGTAGCCTCCATTGTTAGGTCTTACCTCTGTTCGTGGTCACCTAACGTTGGTTTTATGTTTAGAAGCTCTCGGCTCTCACGTATTGTTACCTCTGCAATAAATTCACTGCAGTCTCACTCCATTTATTCGAAAATGCCTATTTTTTCGGTACTCAAGATACCCTTGTTCGTTACAACCACTTGCTCATGTTCTAGTTTAAGACTTTTTTGTCCCATAGCTTCCTTAATGTGTATTTAAATTAAATGTGTTTTTAGTTCATGTTTTGTTCTTAGTGTGTGTGTTTCGAAGATACGTTAATGCATTCATTCGGCATGTTAAAATCGAGGTATCGGCATCTCTTTGCTAGCCCCGTGTGCTCATGGTGAGGAAATTTGTTCTATTCTTTTTTCCTCTGTGAAACCCTCAGGAACTGCATGTGGATGCTATGTGCGTGTAGGGTTAACCCATCTTTTGATTATTCCCTTCCCATAAACCACGAATTTTGTAGCAGAGTCAGAAGCAAAGTTTAAGACTGATCAAGTATGGAATCTCTATACGTTCATAACAGGCAATTCCTGACTGACTTACTCACTCACTGACTCATCATCCCCGAGCCGAAACTGCTAAGGAATTGAAATTTGAGGAATGTGTGGATCTTATACTCTAGATACTGTTTAAGAAGGGATTGTTCAACATTCAACTCGTAAAGGGAATGAAACAGAGGATAAAAGGCTTCTTGGAAATATGTCGCAATTAAGGTAATTTTGAAGATAGAACTACGAAACTTAGTAATTGGTTTCTCAGTCAGAAATTAAACAAATAGGCGTTTCAGCAATTTTGGAAATTCAGCCGTTAAGGGGGTAAAATAGTGCGTGAAAACTAGTATTTGACTTGTTAGTTAGAAATGAAATAATTTGGAAATTCGGCCCTCTAAGAGAGTGAAATAGGGTATGAAAGGATTTATGAAATTATTCCATTATGAAAACATTTTCAGAGCTAAATGTAAGAACATTTAAAATTTTGAAAGCTAAATCTATGAAAACTGGTATTTCACTTATCGTTTAGATATAGAGAAATATGTGATAGGGGATGAAAGTTCCTATGAATATATTACCACAAGAACGCAAACGGCATGATCAACAAAAACCATCTACCAGAATCTGGCTGGTGATGGCTCTGAGCACTATGGGACTCAACTGCTGTGGTCATCAGTCCCCTAGAACTTAGAACTACTTAAACCTAACTAACCTAAGGACATCACACACATCCATGCCCGAGGCAGGATTCGAACCTGCGACCGTAGCAGTCGCACGGTTCCGGACTGCGCGCCTAGAACCGCAAGACCACCGCGGCCGGCTACCAGAATCTCTTTCTGGTCAGAAGTACATCCGAAAAAGACCATACTTCTATGTTCTTAATTAGCATGAAAAGTTTAGATGGCGCTGCAATACGTAAAGAACACAAAAATTCAATTAAAGAAAAAAATAAAAAAAATAATGCCGTACACACTAAGCGAGCGAAGCAGCGGGCACTAAGCTTTAATCTCATATATCTAGAACTACTGTTCGAGATACAAACACATGGTGTTGCGCAGATTAAAATCTGTTAAACCGGAATGTTGGCGGGGGCTTTCTCAATTTCATAACAGAAGAAAAAGCTGTTCGGTCACATACTAACATTTAATAAGATTCTTGTAAATTTGTGTATTGGACTAACAGGTCACTGAGCCAAGTGCTATGCTGTATGTCTATCATCTCGCGTCAGAGGTAACGAGGAGGTACATCAGCTGAAACGGAGGTAGTCATGTCTGCTCGAGAAATGACTGCCTTGAGTTATGAGAAATGTTCCATGTCAGGAATTGGAAGCTGATTTTCCCATAGGATTAACTTTTACTTAATAGCATCAATCTTGTCCACCATATCTCTCAGCAAATCATTCTCCCCTTACATTGAAAGACTTGATGAAATCAAATAATTTATGGTGTCGACCATAAAAGATTTTGCCTCTGCTGTGTTTTCCCTTAACTCAGTTTTTTCCTTAATGACATCGTCCTTGTGCGTGGTTTTGTAACGATGTTCCAGTGAATGTTACTCCAGCTGATAATAGTAACATGTTGTGCTAAGTTCTTTGCATGGCTTTCAGAAAGCAATTCCCATTCAGCATTCAATGATGTGACTTGTCCACATTTTCTTTCAGAAGTGTGTACACGCAGTAGTGTACCCAATCCAGAAAGTAAATCTAACTGAACACAGTTGGTATTGTCGCCAAACAAACTGCGACAGTCTGACCCCCTCGCTGTAGCGGCGTCCAACTGCAGCGTTGCTTCTCTTCTCAGCCACACTCGCCGTGGCGCTCCCAACGCTAGGCAGGAGAGCAGCCACACCGCTCACGCTCGCAGGGAATTGTTTGGCCAGGTCTGTTCTAAAAAATAGTACCAACTCATTTTTCTGAAAATATGTAGAATTCATTCAATATCTTTCTTCGCTTTTGTGTAAAAATTTCTTTTACACAGAATATGAAAATATATGAGAAATGTTCTCAAATATAGTTTCGAACACAGGTTGTTAACATATACTCTGGTTGGAAGTATCTCGCTCCTTTTCAGGCTCCAGACCTACACCCTTCCTATCAATTACATCTGTCTCATTGCCTCCTCCCTCTGCCAACGTCGTTCCTACGTCACCATTCATTATACAAGTTCCTGTAGATTTTACTATACTGCGGGTGTGACCTAGGGCTCTGTTCTTCCTCCTCTCCTGTATCTCCTGTACACCGCTGATATTCCCAAACGACCCCAAGCCTTCCATATCCTGCAATATGCTGATGACACCGCCTTCTTTGTTCTCTATCCTACCCTTCAACAGTCCCAGCGCTTCCTCCAAAACCACCTAAACCAGTTTACCGCTTGGTGCAACCAATGGATCCTTCGAATCATTTAAAAAATCCAGGCCATCATTGTAGGATGTACCATCCCCTCCTTCCACCTCCATGATTTCTACCTCACCACCTATAACTGTCCTACCCGACTTATTCCCACCTTGAAGTACCTTGGCCTCATCCTTGACTGTCACCTCACCTGGACTCCCCATCTCCTCACCATCCAATGCAAAGCCCACAGTAGACTCTGCCTCCTAAAACTCCTGTCCAGATGGACATGGGGATTGCATCCTCCCCTGTCCTTCATACCTAAGAATCCTTGATCTGTCCCATCCTTTGTATTACAGTGTCACCTGGATCTCTGCCCCTCCAGATCCTCGAATGCCATGCGCTCTGCCTCGCTTTCAGTATCCGTCTGCCGTCCCCCACGAGGATCCCCTATGATACCATCCACTTCCCTCATCTTCTCCTTTGCCTTGAACACGTCTGTATCCTGAACACCAACTGTAACCTAGATTGCCTTCACCCCCTGATGTCTCCTTTCCTCTCCAGTACCCACCTGGTGATGCACTTCTACTGATGTGTCCCATCCTCCCTCCAACTCCACACCCTCCACTTCCTCTCCCAAAGAAACTTCCAAAATCTCCCCATCCTGAATGATGTGCTTCTCCCTGATATTTATTCTTATTTACCACCAACTCTGACTCTCCTCTGCCCCTCCCCTCCTCCCCAGGGCTTCCTCTCCTTCCCCTCCCCCTCTGCTGTTTCCTCCCTCCTACACCCCCGTCCTTCTCACTTCTCCTTCCCCAGTCCTTCCACCCCTTCCTGACTGCACCCTCCACATCTCCTGTCCCATGGTGTGCTACTCCCCCCCCCCCCCATACAACCCCTTCCGACCCTTCTCCTCCACCGACCTTCTCCTTTTCCTCTCTCCCTCCTCTCTGACCTTCCCTCCCTTGGCAGATCTTTCCAATTTTAATCCAGTTACTTTGTTGTGTTTTGCTGCTCGCTGTGTATGTAACACAGGTGCAGTGTATGTTCAATGTCTTCGTCCCCTGTGGCTCTCATTACTGTGAACGCCGTTTTTAATTGTGCTCTTCGTGTCGCCAATGTTTAAATGTTAGATCATCGTCGAGTGTCATTTTAACAACATGTGTATTTTATGTAATCGTGCTTCGAAAAACTACCCGTTTATTTTAACTCCCATTGTTTCCCCTTCTCATGTGTGAACTTCATCTCTTATCCCCGTCTTTTATGTGTGTAACGTTTTGTTTTATACAGTCTCTTTTCTGAATCGTGCCGCTGCCAGCCCACCCCTGCCCACATGGGGCAGGGGAATTAAATAACAATACAGGAAAAAAAGAAATCTCGCACATGAGCGTTCTGTAGTCTGGAGATTGACAGAAACAGTTCCGTCAGCGGAGACCCATCCACACCCTCACCTCCTTACGACTCATCGCCTACCTAGAGCGAGACTAGCACCTGTTCTAGTGCGAGAAGACGTGTCTTAGCTCGAATCATTGGAGCGCTGTTGGTTCAGGACAGGTATCCGTACCGGCGTGGTGCAGGGTCCAGGAAGCCTCAGGAGTATGTGAGGATTTTTGTACTCATCCAGAGAACAGACATTAAAGTTTTACGCTATTGCAAGAATCGTCAGTTTAATATGAGTTTTGAAGGGTGTCTGTATTCAGCCTTGTCGTTTTGAACCACTGAAATTATCAGCCTAATACTGAATTTTTGTGAGAATCTTTTGATCCTTCTAGAGACCTAATGTTTCCATGTTCTTCGGTAACGGATTGCAGTCAGTGTTTTAACTCGAATATATCGTCGTTTCCTTAAGATAAATGTATGGTTATGGCTGTCCAGAATTTGGGTGTTCTTACGCAGCATGTCGTGGGTTCTTTCTTGGAAATTTTAAAATGTCTTCTTGTTCGTGCTACTTGCAGATAAGTTTATTAAATTAAATATTTTAGAGTCGTGACTAATTTATAATGGAACCCGTTTTGATTTTATTCCTCAGAAGCCACTGGACTAATGCTACGGAAACAGAAAATGGATCGAGGTATTGAAACAGTATGTACAATAAGCGAGAATAGACTAAGGTGCTCTGGTTACTACGTGTCTTTTATCTACATCACTAATAGGCTAAAACGATAACCAGTCACTTTTGAAGGCTGCCCTTCTGACAGCCAAAGCCAACAAAAATTTGATTATAAGTATTTCATATCTGTATTATTGATCGAATTTAAAATTGTAAAATGCTATCATAGTCTACTGAGTAAAAGTATACCTCATTTCAGTATCTCATATGTCTATTATTGATCGAATTTAAAACTGTAAAGTGCTATGTAGTCTACTGACCAAGAGTATACCTCTTAAACAGTAGATTAAGAGGTACGCTACAGATTTAACACAATAAGCCAAGTATTAAAAATCGAAAATTTGTACATGTCCTCAGGCAGCGTTACTCACCAAGTGCAAATTACCCAAAACAGTATTTGACAATGAGACAACTTCACATATAATTTCAAAACTTTTTCTCGCTGTCATAGTCACAAAATAATGAAGGACCTTACTACATTTTCCCTGTTTCTTTAGTGAAAACTTCAACATCAGGCATTACGTTTTAATTTATTACTTCTTTACTACTAACCCTGTTCGCAACACGTTCTGCAGCCAGTATTCACATATATCACTGGATGTATGTGGAAATTTATATTATTGTGCGACACACGGTTAAGGAGATACCTTATAAAAACTAGTAAAACACAAATAAGGCTTTGTGCGTTCATCCATAAATGTTTCACGTCCTTATCATCAAATACTTAACATGTGAACTCATTTGTGAAGTAATCAGGCTTTTGAAGCTGTTCTGTACAGGGGAGTCTGATGCTTTTAAAGAATCGAGGGTACTAGCATTACCCAACAAAATATTACAGATACAGTTTTCATCTGTCTATAAATATTAAAGGCAAGGTCCTGACTAGCTGACTGACTGACTCTTCTGACTACAAGGGGCCGAGCGGAGACACGTCTGCATGAAGTCAGGATAGCTGTTGGGAAAGCTTGACGCGTCAACGACGCCAGTAAAACATTATTAGAGTTCTGTTATTTATTCAAAATGTTAACAAGTCGCCGTTCTTCTGCAGCAGCCTCCGCTGTTGATAATTCATCTGCGTGTTGGATTCTAGCTGACAGCTTCACAACTCTGAATTCTACGATGACCGTTGATGATCCATCCGCGATGTACCTGTTGTCGGTAGTCTTGTGGTCGGTTTTCTCCTCCCTTTCTCTGGTAGGTTTCAGCACTCAAAGGCGCCTCGGTATTCAACAGGGACCCCCAATGGGCCTTGTACCTGACTTCTGCATTGAAGTCCGATATTAGCAGCGCTCTGCGATGTGGAGGTGTCGGAAGACAGTTTCTCCATCAGTAGATGGTAGGCGGCGAGCAGCAAGAAGTTCGTCCGTCTTGAGTACCTCTTCGATTAGTTCACAGATTGTGCTGGAGCACCTAGGACATAGATTCACTACAGTGTCATAAGTTTGGGAATTTCAAACAAGCGTCAACTTGAGGACGCACAGGAAACTGCGGTATCGGACCGAAAATTTGTAGATGGGATAAACAAATCCGTTCATCTGGAAGGTAAACTGGCCGGGAAGTTGTGCTGCGAGAACTTGGAGGTGCTCTCTCCCATACGATTCTTTCTAGTGTGCCTGGTCTTGTAAGGGCAGTAGGGAATATTCATGTCACAGCAAACATGAGCTGGACAAATTCAACCTCAAGATGTTTGTTTTTTTCTGTGCGTATAAAACACATTATCGCCCTGTCTGCAGGTACGCGTTAAAGGACAGCCAGTTTCGTGATAGGCTCCTCGACAGACGGTTTCGTATTCGGTTGCAAGCCGTTACAATCCATCAGTTATCATTACCCGTTACACCAGTACGATTCTACATTCATTCTTTAAGAGTGGATACCTAGCCTGAACGTTCTGCACGGTTTGTATCTCCCAACGAGCTCTTGATGGTACGAACCTTTGCGATCAGTGTGGCGCGGCATTTTCCATTCGGCGTTCATGGCAAGTTAATGGTTTCTTTGAAACATTTCTTGAATGTCGACAAAGTCCATTTTGTGAAGTTGAATACATACATCCCATAGAAGGCTGATCTCTGCATTTTCCGCACACTCATTTTCTGTCGTCCTCCTGATGCACATGTTGAGACATTGGCAGCAGATATTTTTAATGTCACCATTGGTAACACAACACTATCAAATGAACCTTAATAAATATTGAACTTGCGACCTCGCACTCAAGGTGTTCCTTGTCAGTCAGAAGTGAAGAAATACGTGTTTCATCATTTTTTTTAAATTTAACCCGTATGCGGGTGAAATAGTGGGTGATTTTTTTCTAAATAAGTCACTATTAAGGAAATAGCAATGTATTTTCTAAGGTACATCTATGAAAACTGGTATTTGACTTCTCGGTTACAAACAAAAAAGTTTTTGGAAATTCAGCCCCTAAGGGGATGAAATGGTTTATGAAATACTTCAATATGAAGACGCTTTTAAACCTACATTTACGAAAATTTGTGTTTAGCTCCTGTGTTATAAATTAAAAAATACGAGTTTCACTGTTTTTGCAAATTCGACCCCTTAGGGGGTGAAATAGGAGATAAAAATTTTTAAGAAAGTATTTCGATATCTTTACAAAATTGTGAAAATTGGTATTTCACTTCACGGTTAGATATAAAGAAATATTTGTTAGAGGATGAAAGTATCTATGGAAATATCACCACAAGAAAGCAAAAGGCGTGATTAAGTAATGCCGTGGACTTCAGTTACCAGAATCGCTTTTTGGTCAGAAGTAATTTCAGAAAAGAGGATGCTTCTTTGGCCTTAATTTGTGTGAGAAGTTCGGAAGGTGTTGCAGTCGGTGAACAATATAAAAATTCCATTAAAGAAAAACAAATAAAGGAAAAATAAAACCTCCACGCAGACCATACAGTCTAAGCGAGCAAAGTTGCGGGCGCTAAGCTAGTTTAAGATACATCAGGCTCCAACAGTCTTCACGCGTGGCAGTATCACAGCATAGACAGACTTTGATGCTTTAAGCACCTTCTTGCTTCTCACTATTGAAGAGCAATTCGGGGATGCTGACTGCATCGTTCAACACGATCGAGCACTTTTGTTCCTAATGCACGGCCTGTGGCGGAGTGGTTACACTTCAATAGCATCCCTGTAATGGATTGGTCTGCACTGAGTTCTGACCTATAGAACGCCTTTGGGATGTTTGGCAACGCCGACTTCGTGCCATGCCTCACCGACTGACATCGATACTTCTTCTGAGTGAAGCACTCCGTGAAGAATGGGCATTCCCCAAGAAACCTTCTAGCACCTGATTGAACGTATGCGTGCGAAAGTGAAAGTTGTCATCAAGGCTAAGGGTGGGCCAACACTATATCGAATTCCAGCATTACCGATGTAGGGCGCCACGAACTTGTGCGTCATTTTCAGCCAGGTGTCCGGATACTTTTGATCACATAGTGTAGTAGGTGATAACGGCCAAACGACGACGTGAAAGCAGGGAGGAGGTGGGCAGCTCCTGTGCGCAGAGCGACCAGAAGGCAACAGCCAGCAGCAGGTGTCCGCCCTGCAGAGCAGAGGAGAAAGTAGCAACCAGTGCAGCGACCCGCGGGCAGCTGGCGGTATATGCGCTGCGAGGTACAGCACAGCACGGCGTACGTGCGCAGCTGTCGGCGAGGGGCGAGGCTTCCAGCGTTTCTTGCCGATACCCGGAAGAGGCCGCCTCACTCCACTCGTCACGGTGCCCGGGAGTCGTTTAGAACGAAGCGTCGAATGGAAGTTTCGGGTTTGTCGATGACAAGGTCATTAGTGGCGGAGCTCAAGCTGCGACTGCCGGAGCGGCCGGGGCGGTTGGGGGGAGGGGGGGGGGGAGGAGAAAGGGGGAAGGCACCAGCCGAGTCCTTTCCAAAGGAATCATACAAGTAACTGCCTGAAGTGATTTCCCTAAATTACTGGCCCAGCTCTCCTCTCGGCATATCCAGCTGTTTTCGCTGTAACACTGCGAACTGGCCATGTGTGGTGTGTGTACTGTAAGACCTTCAGTACACACACCATCAGATTATTTGACTTGTCGCTCTAACGAAGTAGGCGAGTGTCAGCAATGCATCTCGTGGTCTTATCGTGGCGTGTTTATTTTGTGCCGTTAGGTCAGACGATATAAATGCCACTTGCACACTTAGAGTAGCAGAATGATGGTGACCCACTTTAAACAGAACTTGATTAATTTTCAAACACATTTATTAAAATAATAACAAGCATAAAAATTACTTAACTTGGTTCTGGATGCTATTTACAATTTACAATGTGAAGTTCCTTTGGTCTTGGTACGTTAATCTTACTCTCACATATCTCTGATACTTGACAAAATGCCTATACATTTCTCTTCATGGCTATGTACAGGAATATGGTAATCTTATTAGGCGCAGACGGAAACTTGACTATAGACTGGTACAGACAAATGCAGACTAATGCAGACTGACTAATTGGAGGTATGTACACTCGTTATAATACCTCGCGCGTTCAGGTATCACTGCGCGAGTGTGATCTGTGAGGAGAAAAGGTTATACGTTAGCAGCAATCTCATTGGCTGCGTTACATATTAATACGCGGATCGGCGGAAGCAGAATTTGGTCCGTCTCTATGGCAGCGCCATCTCATAGTGCGGAGACGGACGAGCGCTGCGCCTGCGCTGTTGTGTTTAGCGGGGCGCGCTCTGGTGGGAAAGTTGTGTACGCGCTGACTACGCGGAACTAGTATGTACACAACACCATGCTTTTCTCACCCCTTCCTATTTCTGTATTCTTTTTTCTATCTCGTCGTCTTCTCTTACCCAACTGCATCGGTGTTCAAAGCATAACGACGAAAGTAACTGTCACATGATGTGCCACTATCAAGTAACATGGCTCGATGAATCTTTCACCGTATGTAGAAAGAACTGCTACAGTGCAGTGAAAAACTAACTGAAAGAAATACCAAAGGAGACAAATCAAAATGACAGTTTTATTCAAAGACAATACTGACACTGAAGTCGCTGCGATCCTTCCAATAATTTTTGCGGCTTCATCAACGAACGTAGTTATCCACGTACTGAGGGATGTACGGCTTCTGGTATTCCTGCAACTTGTAGTTTTGAGTCGTTAATTCTGTTTGTCGGCGGTACTCATCTTCTAGTCTGAGGTACTCAGTCGTTTCTGAATGGCTAACAGGTTATCATTGCCGAGCAAAATGGCGCTGTGGTTAGTACACTGGACTCCCATTCAGGAGGACAACAGTTCAAACCTACGTCTGGCCATCCTGATTTAGGTTTTCCGTTCTGGGATGCTTCCTTTGAAAGGGCACAGCCGTTTTCTTTCCCCATCATTCCCTAATCCGAGCTCCTGCTCCATCTCTAATCACTTCGTTGTCGATAACACGTTAAACACCTAATCACCTCCTCCTCCGGGTGATTATTGGCTGTTGCTACTGTATTGCGCGCACATGGTGTGAGTTCTTTAGCTGTCTCATGTCTCACTCTAGTATTGTTACGTTCCAAGTTCATTAGCTGAGTGTTATGCCACTCTACCATAGTTTGCGCACCTTCCGCTATACCTTGCATTTAAGTTATCTGGATATTAAATTTCTTCACGACTTCTTCATTTGCTGTCCGCTATAAGGTTTTTAACAAGGTTCCACCTACGTTGATCCATTCCTTCTTTCTACGTATAGCTGCCTGTGGCACTTCATCCGTCACTTCAATCATCTGTGCTCTTAACTTGTCATACGAAAGTAGCAGCTCCTGGTGTTTGTCATTCCTCTACGAAATGCGTTTTCTTTCTTAGCCTCATGGTGTGAGTTTCTGAATATCTCTTGTAGCCTGCGAAACTCGTCTCTAATTTTCTGTACCTCGAAAGTTAATCCTAGTGTGCAATGAGGACGAGATAGCAAAGCATTTCGTTGTCTGGAAAACAATACCAGAGAGTTCACTGGTCGGCTCAGGGTTCCACTTGCAACTTTTCTGAAGACGTGTTCTGGCCTCATTATGATTATTCTTTGGGATGTTATTATGCCATCTAGTAAAAAGGAATACCCATCAGTGCCCTACCATTCTTCAAAAAGAGTGACCACATACAAAAATAATGAATGACTCACACTAATATCTTATTAAAGCCTAACATACAGTACAAACACTCTGAAGAGCCAAAGAAACAGGTACACCCGCGTAATACAGTGTGAGGTCCCTGCGAGCACGCATAAGTGCCGCAGGACGACCTGGCATGGATCCGACTAATGTCTGAAGTAGTGCTGGATGGAACTGACACCATGAATCGTACAGGGCTGTCCATAAACCCGTGAGAGTACGAGGGCTTTTAGATCTCTTCTGAACAGCACGTTCAAGGCATCCCAGATATGATCAATGATGATCATGTCTGGCGAGTTTGGTGGCCACCGGAGGTGTTTTAATTCAGAAGAGTGTTCCTGGAGCCACTCTGTAACAATTCTGGACGTGTGGGGAGTCACGTTATCCCGCTGGAATTGCCCAAGTCCGTCGGAATGCACAATGGATATGAATGAATGCAGGTGATCAGACAGGATGCTTACGTACGTGTATCTAGACGTATCAGGGGTCACATATCACGCCAACTGCACACACCCCATACCATTACAGAGCCTCCATCTGCTTGAACAGTTCCCTGCTGACATGCAGGGTCCATGGATTCATGAGGATGTCTCCATACCTGTATACGTCCATCTGCTCGATACACTTTCAAGCGAGACTCGTCCGACCAGGAAACATGTTTTCAGTCATCAACAGTCCAATATTGGTGTTGATGGGTCCAGGCGAGGCATAAAGCTTTGTGCCGTGCAGTCATCAACGGTACACGAGTGAGCCTTCGGCTCCGAAAGCCCGTATCGATGATGCTTCGTAGAATGTTTCGCTTGCTGACACTTGTTGATGGCCTAGCATTGAAATCTGCAGCAATCTGCGGAAGAGTTGCACTTCTGTCTTGTTAAACGATTCTCTTCGATCGTTGTTGGTGCCGTTCTTGCAGGATCTTTTTACTGTTGCAGCAGTGTCGGAGATTTGATGTTTTACCGGTTTCCTGATATTCGTACGGGAGAATCTCCACTTCATCGTTACCTCGGAGATGCTTTGTCCCATCGCTCGTGGGCCGACTATAACACAACTTTCAGACTCACTTAAATCTTGATAACCTGCCATTGTAGCAGCAGTAACCGATCTAACAACTGCGCCAGACACTTGTTGTCTTACACAGTCGTTGCCCACTGCAGCGCCTTATTCTGCCTCTTTACATATCTCTGTATTGAAATAAGCGTACCCATACCAGTTTCTTTGGCGCTTCAGTGTATAATACTACAAAACAAAGAAGAAAAAAATAGCACGGAAAAATACTCTCTCTCTCTCTCTCTCTCTCTCTCTCTCTATATATATATATATATATATATATATATATATATATATATATATATATATCACTGAACCGATTTCAAACATGGTACACATATCACCTACTGTTTGGAGAGAATCGCTGTGCAGGTAAGAAACACCTGCCTGACAAACAGGTGAGGGTGCGGATGAAGAAACAATGCAGGCCACAATGTGCGAAAACCCGTATTTCATTCATCCTTTTTATGAGAAAGAGCACTTAGTGACTTGGAACAAACTTTACACATAATTTCAAACCTTTGCAAATCTCTTTATCACGGACAACCAACAAAGAAAGAATTTGTCACTTACTACATTAATGCTGGTCATGCAGTAAAACTGTCATACGAAACATGGCGTTTTAATTCTGTTCATATATATATATATATATATATATATATATATATATATATATATATATATTGACTTAATACTGCACAAAGATAGATCATGTCACAGATTACAAAATTGCATTACTGCATGCGCCCTCCTTATCAACATATTCCACAAGTATTTCTCCTATACGTCGTATTTGCCTACGTAATATTAAATGTTTTATGGTGATTTTCCTGTGATAATGCTATTTCCTTTGAAAATGAAACAAATATTTCGAAAAGAGATCTAATTAACAGTATGTTCTTTTGTGCTATTATACTGAGCATGATTGTCCTTATAATGTGCTGCAGTAAAGAACTTCAGTGAGATATGACATTCTAAAGTTTTGATTAGGAGAAGTGCTCAGACATGGCCAATTGATTTGGCTCATATTTGACAGGTCGCTTACTTACAGTGTAAAATGAAAGACTCTGAGATACCTTGGCTTAATGATACTCTGTTTCTGAGAAAAACGTCCCTAAAATTCATATTGCACAATCGACTGAGAATTTATGGGATCGATTAGATAGTTGAAAACTGAGCATTTTCCATCAATGTACATGGGGTTTGCAAACGCAAATATTCCTACAAGTAGAAATCGAGAAAAGAATCTTTTCTGACGGCCGCTTACGTACCCATAAGATAAACGTGGATCAACGAAAGTGGCTCTTGTGTAACGACCAAGGGTGCCTTCGGCAGCTTAGCAGCATGGACGTCTTGTTTACATCCTCGTCACAGAGCTCATGCTCCGAGTTGATTGTGTGATTCAGCCGTCTTTGCTTGCTATATATTCTTAGAAGAACAATGGCTTATTTGAGCTGCAAATCAACATTTAAAATCAGTTTTTCGACTGAATATGCATGACTGATGGCACTTTAAATAGAACAGTTTCAAATAGCTCTAAGCACTATGGGACTTAACATCTGAGGTCATAAGTCCCCTAGACTTATAACAATGTGAACCTAACTAACCTAAGGACATCACACACATCCATGCCTGAGGCAGGATTCGAACCTGCGACCGTAGCAGCAGCGCGGTTCCGGAGTGAACGCCTAGACCCGCTCGGCCACAGTGTCCGGCTAAAATAGTTTATCTGAGATGAAGTAAAGAGTGATTATAACGATCTCGTTGGCACCCACCTCTCTACAATAAGTAGGGTGGTGTACATGAAACTGATTTATGACAAAGTATGTGGTACAATTCTACTTCCAACTAGACCTAGTTTCAAATTCTGTTACTTGGACGGACACTTTGATGACATAATTGTGGAACATGCAGGATCAGACTGGAGATGATCCCTGTATTTGAACTCTCTGTTGAGGTCCCATCGGAGATGGTGGTTTCTGCATTCTGTTCATATGGGAATTGTACTAGCCATACCACATACTTGGCTCTCAATTAGGTGCAACAGATCAGCGACCGAACATGTGCCATCCTTCTTGCAGGGTGAGAATTATTGAACTATATGAAAAGAAAACGTAAATTAGTTACAAACTACGGCGTGCACACATTTCATTCAATATGTAAACGTCACTACAGATATTTGGATTTAGGTGATGACATGTTCCATATGCCTGCCATCATTGGCGATGATGTGGCGCAAAAGAATAGCGGAATTCTGCATGACCCGCTGAAGTGTCGGAAGATCGCTGCTGTCGATGACCTCCTCAGTGGCTGTTTTCAGCTCAGCAATGGTAGTAGCCTCTGAGTACCCTACTACAGATCCAGAATACAGTCCCCAAAGGGCTCCTCCAGGACATCGAACACTCTCCTGCTTCTATGGGGTCGAGCTCCGTCTTGCATGAACCACATCTTGTCGAAGTCAGGGTCACTTTGGAAAATGGGGATGAAATCATCTTCCAAAGCCTTCATGTACCGTAGTCACCGTATTCAAGGAATATCGCACTGATTATTTCGTGATTGGACATTGCACATCACACAGTCACCCACTGAAGGTGAAGAGATTTCTCGTCACGAAATGCGGATTCTCAGTTCCCCCTAATGCGCCAATTTTGCTTATTGACGAACTCATCCAAACGACAGCGGACTTCGTCACCAAACGGAACCAAATTCACATCAAAGTCCTGATTGTCAATTCTGTGGTCAATATTGTTGGTGAACCACAACCGCTGTTCCATGGTCCTGGGGCCAATGCTGACGTGTTTTAATTTTGTATAGGAAGAGATGCACGTCTCCCAGTTGATTCCCACCTGTTGTGCAGTTCGTCTGATCGATGTCCTGGGGCTGGTTTGAAGCAAAGAGCGTGCGTTTTCGAGGTTTACAGGCGTTTTCACCCTTTCTGGACGACCGACATTGCCAAAACTGTCATCACGAACACTACCCATTCTCTCAATCTTGCGAATCAAATTTTTGATTGTTAGCACACTTGGACCAGTTGTCTTCAGCTTGAACTAGGTCGCAAACTTCCTTTGAATCGCAGTTAGGCTATCATTGTTTGCATGGTAGGCCTCCACAACCGCTATACGCGCAGGCACGCTGGCCCGTGACATATTCACATGCAAATGGCCAACGACGACAAGGTACGTTGGCATGCAAACACTAATTCCTATCACGCCCTGCGGCCAACCTTGCAGTTTGAACGTCTTAACGCAAACCGTTCGGAAGTAAGGACGATTTTATTTCATATAGTTCAATAACTGTCACCCTGCATACAGGGTGGTCCATTGATCGTGACCGGGCCAAATATCTCACGAAATAAGCGTCAAACGTAAAAACTACAAAGACGAAACCTTGTCTAGCTTGAAGGGGGAAATCAGATGGCGCTATGGTTGGCCCGCTAGATGGCACTGTCATAGGTCAAACGGATATCAACTGCGTTTTTTTAAATAGGAACCCCCATTTTTTATTACATATTCGTGTAGTATGTAAAGAAATATGAATTTCTAGTTGGACCACTTTTTTCGCTTTGTGATGGATGCCGCTGTAATAGTCACAAACATATGGCTCACAATTTTAGACGAACAGTTGGTAACAGGTAGGTTTTGTAAATTAAAATACAGAACGTAGGTACGTTTGAACATTTTATTTCGGTTGTTCCAATGTGATACATGTACCTTTGTAAACTTATCATTTCTGAGAACGCATGCTGTTACAGCGTTATTACCTGTAAATACCACATTAATGCAATAAATGCTCAAAATGATGTCCTTCAATCTCAATCCATTTGGCAATACGTGTAACGACTTTCCTCTCAACAGCGAGTAGTTCGTCTTCCGTAATGTTCGCACATGCATTGACAATGCGCTGACGCATGTTGTCAGGCGTTGTCGGTGGATCACGACAGCAAATATCCTTTAACTTTCCCCACAGAAAGAAATCCGGGGACGTCAGATATGGTGAACGCGCGGGCCATGGTATGGTGCTTCAACGACCAATCCACCTGTCATGAAATATGCTATTCAATACCGCTTCAACCGCACACGAGCTATGTGCCGGACATCCATCATGTTGGAAGTACATCGCCATTCTGTCATGCAGTGAAACATCTTGTAGTAACATCGGTAGAACATTACGTAGGAAATCAGCATACATTGCACCATTTAGATTGCCAACGATAAAATGGGGGCCAATTATCCTTCCTCCCATAATGCCGCACCATACATTAACCCGCCAAGGTCGCTGATGTTCCACTTGTCGCAGCCATCGTGGATTTTCCGTTGCCCAATCGTGTATATTATGCCTATTTACGTTACAGCTGTTGGTGAATGACGCTTCGTCGCTAAATAGAACGCGTGCAAAAAATCTGTCATCGTCCCGTAATTTCTCTTGTGCCCAGTGGCAGAACTGTACACGACATTCAAAGTCGCCGCCATGCAATTCCTGGTGCATAGAAATATGGTACGGGTGCAATCGATGTTGATGTAGCAACCTGAACGCCGACGTTTTTGAGATTCCCGATTCTCGCGCAATTTGTCTGCTACTGATGTGCGGATTAGCCGTGACAGCAGCTAAAACACCTACTTGGGCGTCATTATTTGTTGCAGGTCGTGGTTGACGTTTCACACGTGGCTGAACACTTCCTGTTTCCTTAAATAACGTAACTATCCGGCGAACGGTCCGGACAATTCGATGATGTCGTCCAGGATACCGAGTAGCATACATAGCACACGCCCGTTGGGCATTTTGATCACAATAACCATACATCAACACGATATCGACCTTTTCCGCAATTGGTAAACGGTCCATTTTAACACGGGTAATGTATCACGAAGCAAATACCATCCGCACTGGCGGAATGTTGCGTGATACCACGTACTTATACTTCTGTGACTATTACAGCGCCATCTATCACAAAGCGAAAAAAGTGGTCCAACTAAAACATTCATATTTTTTTTACATGTTGTTGTTGTTGTTGTTGTTGTTGTGGTCTTCAGTCCTGAGACTGGTTTGATGCAGCTCTCCATGCTACTCTATCCTGTGCAAGCTTCTTCATCTCCCAGTACCTACTGCAACCTACATCCTTCTGAATCTGCTTGGTGTATTCATCTCTTGCTCTCCCTCTACGATTTTTACCCTCCAATACTAAATTGGTGATCCCTTGATGCCTCAGAACATGTCCTACCAATCGATCCCTTCTTCTAGTCAAGCTGTGCCACAAACTTCTCCCCAATCCTGTTCAATACCTCCTCATTAGTTATGTGATCTACCCATCTAATCTTCAGCATTCTTCTGTAGCAC
This sequence comes from Schistocerca piceifrons, assembly GCF_021461385.2. Lineage (NCBI taxonomy): Eukaryota > Metazoa > Arthropoda > Insecta > Orthoptera > Acrididae > Schistocerca > Schistocerca piceifrons. Next base: position 55,289,140 of record NC_060144.1, on the reverse strand, counting down.
CACGTTTCGAAAGCTTCTATTCTCTGCTTGTTCAAACCATTTATCGTCCATGTTTCACTTCCATACATGGCTACACTAAATACAAATACTTTCAGAAATGACTTCCTGACACTTAAATCTATACTCGATGTTAACAAATTTCTCTTCTTCAGAAACGCTTTCCTTGCCATTGCCAGTCTACATTTTATATCCTCTCTACTTCGACCATCATCAGTTATTTTGCTCCCCAAATAGCAAAACTCCTTTACTACTTTGTCTCATTTCCTAATCTAATACTCTCAGCATCTCCCGACTTAATTCGACTACATTCCATTATCCTCGATTAGCTTTTGTTGATGTTCATCTTATATCCCCCTTTCAAGATGCTATCCATTCCGTACAACTGCTCTTCCAAGTCCTTTGCTGTCTCTCACAGAATTACAATGTCATCGGCGAACCTCAAGGTTTTTATTTCTTCTCCATGGATTTTAATATCAACTCCGAATTTTTCTTTCGTTTCCTTCACTGCTTGCTCAATATACAGATTGAATAACATCGGGAAGAGGCTACAACCCTGTCTCACTCCCTTCCCAACCACTGCTTCCCTTTCATGCTCCTCACTCTTATAACTGCCATTTGGTTTCTGTACAAATTGTAAATAGTCAACATTGTCAAAAGCTTTCTCTAAGTCTACAAATGCTAGAAACGTAGGTTTGCCTTTCCTTAATCTAGCTTCCAAGATAAGCCCTAGGGTCAGTGTTGCCTCACGTGTTCCAGTATTTCTACGGAATCCAAACTGATCTTCCCCGAGGTCGGCTTCTACTAGTTTTTCCATTCGTCTGTAAAGAATTCGCGTTAGTATTTTGCAGCCGTGACTTATTAAACAGATAGTACGGTAATTTTCACATCTGTCAACACCTGCTTTCTTTGTGATTGGGATTATTAAATTCTTCTTGAAGTCTGAGGGAATTTCGCCTGTCTCATACATCTTGCTCACCAGATGGTAGAGTTTTGTCAGGACTGGCTCTCCAATGGAATGTTATCTACTCCCGGGGCCTTGTTTCGACTCAGGTCTTTCAGTGCTCTGTCAAACTCTTCACGCAGTATCATATCTCCCATTTCGTCTTCATGTACATCCTCTTCCATTTCCATAATATTGTCCTCAAATACATCGCCCTTGTATAGACCCTCTATATACTCCTTCCACCTTTCTGCTTTCCCTTCTTTGCTTAGAACTGGGTTTCCATCTGAGCTCTTGATATTCATACAAGTGGTTCTCTTTTCTCCAAAAGTCTATTTAATTTTCCTGTAGGCAGTATCTATCTTACCCCTAGTGAGATAAGCTTCTACATCCTTACATTTGTCCTCTAGCCATCCATGCTTATCCATTTTGCACTTCCTGTCGATCTCATTTTTGTGACGTTTGTATTCCTTTTTGTCTCCTTCATTTACTGCATTTTTATATTTTCTCCTTTCATCAATTAAATTCAATATTTCTTCTGTTACCCAAGGATTTTTACTAGCCCTCGTCTTTTTACCTACTTGGTCCTCTGTTGCCTTCACTACTTCATCCCTCAAAGCTACCCATCCTTCTTCTACTGTATTTCTTTCCCCCATTCCTGTCAATTGTTCCCTTATGCTCTCCCTGAAACTCTGTACAACCTCTGGTTCTTTCAGTTTATCCAGGTCCTATCTCCTTAAAGTCCCACCTTTTTGCAGTTTCTTCAGTTTTAATCTACAGGTCATATACTATCAGGTCATATACTATCATATACTATCAGTTGTGGTCAGAGTCCACATCTGCTCCTGGAAATGTCTTACAATTTAAAACATGGTTCCTAAATCTCTGTCTTACCATTATATAATCTATCTGAAACCTGTCAGTATTTCCCGGCTTCTTCCATGTATACAACCTTCTTTTATGATTCTTGAACCAAGTGTTAGCTATGATTAAGTTGTGCTCTGTGCAAAATTCTACCAGGCGGCTTCCTCTTTCATTTCTTAGCCCCAGTCCATATTCACCTACTACGTTTCCTTCTGTCTCTTTTCCTACTACCGAATTCCAGTCACCCATGACTATTAAATTTTCGTCTCCCTTCACTATCTGAATAATTTCTTTTATTTCATCATACATTTCTTCAATTTCTTCGTCATCTGCAGAGCTAGTTGGCATATAAACTTGTACTACCGTAGTAGGCGTGGGCTTCGTGTCTATCTTGGCCACAATAATGCGTTCACTATGCTGTTTGTAGTAGCTTACCCGCACTCCAATTTTTTTATTCGTTATTAAACCTACTCCTGCATTATCCCTATTTGACTTTGTAATTATAGCCCTGTATTCGCCTGACCAAAAGTCTTCTTCCTCCTGCCACAGAACTTCACTAATTCCCACTATATCTAACTTTAACCTATCCATTTCCCTTTTTAAATGTTCTAACCTATTTGCTCGATTAAGGGATCTGACATTCCACACTTCGATCCGTTGAACGCCAGTTTTCTTTCTCCTGATAACAACGTCCTCCTGAGTAGTCCCCGCCCGGAGATCCGAATGGGGGACTATTTTACCTCCGGAATATTTTACGCAAGAGGACGCCATCGTCATTAACCATACAGTAGAGCTGCATGCCCTCGGGAAAAATTACGGCTGTAGTTTCCCCTTGCTTTCAACGGTTCGCAGTACCAGCACAGCAAGGCTGTTTTGGTTAGTGTTACAAGGCCAGATCAGTCAGTCATCCAGACTGTTGCCCCTGCAACTACTGAAAAGGCTGCTGCCCCTCTTCAGGAACCACACGTTTGTCTGGCCTCTCAACAGATACCCCTCCGTTGTGGTTGCACCTACGGTACGGCCATGTGTATCGCTGAGGCACGCAAGCCTCCCCACCAACGGCAAGGTCCATGGTTCATGGGGGGAGGATTTCTTTACATACTACACGAATATGTAATAAAGAATGGGGGGTCCCTATTTTAAAAAAACGCAGTTGATATCCGTTTGACCTATGGCAGCGCCATCTAGCGGGCCAACCATAGCGCCATCTGGTTTCCGCCTTCAAGTTAGACGAGTTTACTTCTTTGTAGTTTTTTCGTTTGATGCTTATTTCGTGAGATATTTGACCCGGTCACTATCAATGGACCACCCTGTATATATGGGCAGGTGCCATGCATGCTATTGTAATGATGGCTAGCCAAGACGTGCTCAGAATGTGATGAAGGACACATCTGTTACAGCTGTATGCAGTACAGGATGACATAGTTAGTGTGCATGGGGACGTGCAGGTCGTGACCAACGACGCTCCCACTGACGTTTATCAATGTTCTCGAAAACGATCTCCATCTGCGGTCATTACCGACTCTGATAGTACCTTAGGGTGTTGCGAACGGAACAACACCTACGGCTATGCCCCATCGTAAACTGCCTGTCTTGTGCAGTGGTCAGCACCTCGACTAAGGTCCCTACTGATGCTTTCACGCCTGATCATCTGGACCACCAGGTGTCTTTGGACATCGAACAACACATATGTAAGAAAGGTCACTGATGTAACGTCGGAAACATCTGATTGCCTGTCCGAAACGTTCGAACCCAATCTCGATGAGGACCCCAATTACCGGGAGCATCTCCTGATGCATGATTCTGTGGCGGAACAACAAGCTCGCCTCCCATCGGAAGGGAAACTATCATTGCGTGCGCCTGGTACTGCACCAACGGATTTTGAGCAGCAGTGCAAGTGTTACAGAGATACAACAAGGAACTCAAATCGCAATCCCTGGATAGAAGACAACGTCCTTTTCAAGGAACACAATTGAGAAAAGTTAGAGAACTGGGATTTGAAGCTGACTGCTGTTGCCTCCGACATACATTGTGCTTAAGGACCACAAAGAGATATTAGGGCTCATACGAAGAGATGTAGACAGTCTTTTTGCCCTAGTTCTGTTTGCGAGGGGAAGAGGAAGGAAATGACTAGTAGTGGTACAGCGTACCCTCCGCCACGTGGCGTAAAGTGGATTGCGGAGTATCGATGTAGATCCACGTGTAGATGTATCTGGGCCAGTGTCCTCTCTCACCGGCGACACAACACTGCTTCAGCCTCAGTACGGGCTCTGTTGGATGCATAACGTCAGCGCAATTCTGTATGGTCTCTTAATGGAGAGGATGAAACAGCTGTCAATCTAACAGCAGCGAAGCTGTTGCTCCAACGTACGTCTGCTAATCAACTGAGGTACTGTATGATGATGTACCGCCTCCTGGGGCGGCGCTTCTGTACGTTGCCGCTCTTCTTGCCTCGATGAGCGTCCCAATAGTCACAGTTCCATGAAAAGCTTAGTGGATTGACTCAATCATTGCCAACACCATTGGCTCACCTGTCAAATTTCAATTGCTCTAGGAATGTGTGCGGGTGTCAGACCACGATGTTGCCCTCCTGCAAGACGTTGGACTGAATATGTTTGTGGATATCTGTGGCTATGCTGATTATCTAGCGTCATGTACTGACTATGATAGTTGTATGAGTATACTCCCAAAGGAAGGCACTGTGATTGACGAAGTGGCTTGCCTACTACTGGCTAGCGATCTTGCTCTGACCTTCCATGGTGTCTGAGCAATAAATGTTTACTCTCGCTTGGGCATTGCCAAGTGGTGCAAATGGTCGCGATACTATTCGGAAGAGGTTTGTGAACAATTAGAACCATATTATCCTTGGTGGCGACTTCACTTGTGTGTTATCCCAGAAGGGCTAACATTCCCATTTTACCACATGCCAGAAACTCAAAATGCTAGTGCAGAAGCTGAACGTTGGATGTACCCGGGACCACATGTATGGTCATCGGCCGGGATACATGTATCCCACAATTCAGAGAGTTGTCTTGACCGTGTCCCAAGGACTCGCAGTGGCCACACTTGAACCTGAGTTATGGTTCAAATGGCTTTGAGCACTATGGGACTTAACTGCTGAGGTCATCAGTCCCCGAGAACATAGAACTACTTAAACCTAACTAACCTAAGAACATCACACACATCCATGCCCGAGGCAGGATTCGAACCTGCGACCGTAGCGGTCGGGCGGTTCCAGACTGTAGCGCCTAGAACCGCTCGGCCACCCCAGCCGGCTCCTGAGTTATGGCCTACAGCCTTCTTCAGCCGTGTTGCCTACATTTTTACTGCTTTCCTCCTGTGGCAAAGGCTGTGGTGCACTTGATGCGTGTGGAAGCTTAATGTCACGCAGCTCCTGGATCCAGAATGAAAGCAGATCTTAGAGACGAGTTGGAATATCTGTGTGAGGTGGCATCCAGCATACCTTCCAATGCTTTAGTGGTGTCTTGAATGCGTCAAATGGTTCAAATGGTTCTGAGCACTATGGGACTTAACAGCTGTGGTCATCAGTCCCCTAGAACTTAGAACTACTTAAACCTAACTAACCTAAGGACATCACACACATCTATGCCCGAGGCAGGATTCGAACCTGCGCGCCTAGAACCGCGAGACCACTGCGGCCGGCTTGAATGCGTCAATTCTGCTTTACGCTGATCAGTGATAAATTATGGGTGCGACAAATTATAGTGGCTTCGACATTCTGTAGACTGCTGTTTCACAATACTCCAAGAGGTCTCAGGTCAAACCCCTCTAGTCAACTACAGGTGAAGATAATTTCACAGACAGGTACATGTGAGATGTCTGAACCATGTACAAGCAGAACCCCTGTACATATTATCTGACAGAAACAGCAATGTCAGAGAACTCTGAGACATGCGGCTATAAAGATAAGTACTGACAGAGTTATTTGTGCACTGTTATACAGTAATTAAATTCAATAGTTTTCAGCGGTGTTTCGTGCTGTTTGTGGCGAAATAACGAGTTAATAAACTTTTGGAAACGTTCGTTCGCTGTGTTTTTTAGAGTTTTCTGTGCGTTGAAGTCGTTTAGTAAATTTCGTGCTTTAGTTTTTCTAATGAAATATTTCAGTAAAATTTTTATTCAGTGTTTTATCTTCGTTGTGTGTTCCAGTGGCCGCTTGAATTTTTGGTTTTAGCTAATAATTTTGTGAGTTTTGTTGGTATTGGTAATAGTGAGTAGTTGCTTCTTGATAGACAGAGAATTTCAAGACCGCTATTGTTAGTTCTATGAATAGTTCTACTGGTGTAACTGAACTTAGGTAACTTGGACGTATAGTCTTTTTCTGTAACTGAAATATTTTACCATGAGTGAAAAGTGTGGGCTCTGTTAGGTTTGTGAGTAGTGGGTTAGAGTGTAGGATTTGTTCAAAGTATTGTCATTGGGCGGAACGCATTGGGGAAGCCAGTGGGCATTTTCTAGCGAGATCCTCTCCTGGGAATGGAGAATCTGTAGTAGGAATAAGTTGATAGAGGAAGAGGAGCGTAAGATCTGTGCCCTTCAGGTGCAGTTGCAACACGCAAAGGAGGAATTGGATAGGTTGAGGAGGGTTGAGGAGGGGGAATGGAAACTGGCAATTGGCAAGAAGGCAGCTAGGACGAGGAGGTAATTCAGACTTATACTTTGCGTATATGTAATAGATTTGACCAACTGTCAGAGTTGAGTGGAGAGGAGCCTCTTGTAGCTGTAGGTTTAGGAAACATGCAGGAGTCATCAGTAGTTAGAAGGCCTATATCAGTTGCAAAGTCTAGTAGAAAGAAGAAGGTTCTGCTGCTAGGTTGTTCGCACGGTAGAGGTGTGAGCCAGCAGTTGCAGGAAGTGTTGGGGAGTGAGTACCAGATCGCCAGCATTGTGAAGCCTAGTCCAGGGTTGGCTCAAGTGACTGACAGCATAGGGGAGTTATGTAGGAATTTTACGAAGGAGGATCAGGTAGTGATAGTGGATGGAGCAGGGACCAGTCTTGATAGGTACGGGGATTATGATGTAGGTGGTGACATGGTAAAGATAACTGCTCAAACTTTTGGCACTAATGTGCATTTCGTGCAACTGTTTCAGCGTCATGATGGGCCTCATGTTAATGCGGCTGTTAGGCGCATTAACATGGAGCTGGGGAGAGCGCTGATGGCAGAGGGCATGGATCACATTTCAGTGATGCCAGTTGGGTCTATTAGTAGATCGGGTTTCACTAGGCATGGTCTGCACCTCAATAGGTATGGGAAGGGGAGGCTGGCAAAGCCTATAGGTGACAGTATAGTAGGTGGTGGTGGGATCGCTCATGGAAAAATTCCTGTAGCAGTTGGTGTTAGATCTGCACTGTTCTTAGACTGAAGTCAGCTGATAGGTATACCTGCTTAAAGGAAGTCCCTCTAACTAAGGGCTTGCCTTCAGAGTATGTCATGTTTCCAAGCAGAAAAGGAATTAGCATATTTCATCAAAATATAAGAGATACTAGATATAAAGTTATTGAACTGCTTGTAGATGTTGACTCTGAAATTATTGGTATGTCGGAGCACCACTTAAATAAATTGACAATTCAGAGGCTTCCTTTATCAGAATACAGATTAGCTGGCTGTTTTTCAAGGAGTTCCTTGTGGGGTGCGGGAGTGGCTATGTACGTGAAAGACAGTATTCCATTTGAGTCCATAGACGTATCACGGCACTGCACTGAACAGATATTTTAATGTTGTGCAGGAGCAGTTGAATTTAGTGCAACTAAACATCTAATTGATGTTATTTATAGGTCCCCTAACTCTGACTTCAGAGCATTTCTGCTCAAGCTAGAGAGGGTCCTTTATTCACTTTGTAGGAAGTACCAGAAATTAGTTATATGTGGTGACTTCAATATAAATTTTGTATATGATGGTGCAAGAAAAAGGATCTGATGCAGACTGCATTTTTTCCAGTTAGGGTATAGGGGAACAGTAGCACAGCCATAGACAATATTTTTATTCGTTCTTCATTGCTAGGTGGGCATTCTGTTAGTAAAAGGGTGAATGGCCTTTCAGACCATGATGTACAAGTTTTAACACTAAAAGCCTTTTTTACTCAAATAAATGTCACATATAATTACAAACTATGTAGGAAAGTTAGTCCAACAGCAATAGAGGTTTTTAAACCTTGTGAAGGAAGAAGAGTGGTAGGATGTTTATGGTGCCGATAACATAGATGATAAATACAATGCTTTCCTTAACACATTTTTCATGCTCTTTGAGAGTTGCTTTCTATTAGAACGTTCTAAACGGGGTTCTAGCAGTAATAGGCATCCCAGGTGGCTGACTAGTGGGATAAGGATATCATGTAGAACAAAGCGGGAATTACATCAAAATGATAGAAGTAGTCACAATCAAGCTACAGTAGCCAATTATAAACAGTACTGTAAGGTGCTTAAAAATGTTATTAGGAAGACAAAGAGTATGTGGTATGCAAATAGAATAGCTAATTCACAGGATAAAATTAAAACCATATGGTCAGTTGTGAAGGAAGTGTCTGGTCAGCAGCACAAGGTCGACGATATAAAGTCATTTCGCAGTAATAATATTTCTGTTACTGATAAATGAGATATGTGCACAGTATTTAACAAATATTCTCAGAGCATTGCTGGTGAATTAAATAAAAATTTAGTGTCTACAGGGAATCATATAACTTTCTTGGCAAACGCCTTTCCGAGATTGATGCCTGAAACACTCCTGTGATACAGACAAGGAGAGATTGAGTCAATAATTAAATCACTGAAGACTAAGGACTCTCATGTATATGATGGAGTGCTAGCACAATATTAAAGTTCTGTGCTGCACATGTTTGCCCTGTATTTAGCCATATTTGTTATTTTTCGTTTAAGAATGGTCAGTTTCCAGAACGATTAAAGTACTCAGTAGTAAAGCAGATTTATAAAAAGTGAGAAAGGGATAATGTAGATAATTTTAGACCTATCTCTATGCCATCAGTGTTTGCTAACATTATTGAAAAGGCTGTGTATGTAAGGATAATTGATCATTTTATATCACACTATTTGCTGTCAAATGTGCAATTCGGCTTTAGAAGTCATTTACTAACTGAAAATTTTATATTCTCTTTTCTCTGTGAGATACTGGCTGGGTTAAACAAAAGGTTTCGAAGGCTAAACATTTTTTTTTTCATTTAACTAAGGCATTTGATTGTGCTGATCACAAAATATTGCTCCAGAAGATGCACCATTACGGAATATGGTGAGTAGCTCACAATTGGTTCATCTCTTACTTTAGCAACAGACAGCAAAATGTCATTATTCACAATGTTGAGAACGGCTGTGATGTGGGGTCTAAGTGGGGTACTGTCAAGTGGGGAGTGCCCCAGGGATCAGTGTTGGGGCCACTACTGTTCCTTACTTATAATAATGATATGCCCTCTAGTATTACGGGTAACTCTAAAATATTTCTGTTTACTGATGACGCTAGCTTGGTAGTAAAGGATGTTGTGTGCAACATTGGCTCGGTTTCAAATAGTGCAGTTTATGACCTAAGTTCATGGCTTGTAGAAAGTAAACCAACGCTAAATCACAGTTTTTACAGTTTCTAATACACAATTCAACAAAAACAGACGTTTTAATTTCACAGAATAGGCACATGATTAGTGAAACTGAACAGTTCAAATCTCTAGGTGTTCAGATAGATAGTAAGCTCTCATGGGAAGCCCATGTTCAGGATCTTGTTAATGCTGCCATTTTTACTATTCGAACGGTATGTGAAGCGAGTGATCTTTCGACACGAAAATTAGTCTACTTTGCTTATTTTTATTCGCTTATGTCGTAGAGTATTATATTTTGTGGACCATTTATTTTTATCTGTTATTACTTTTATTTTGTAATTTCATGTACTGACACTTTCCATGACCTTGGAGATTTGCTCCTCTATTTGGTCCTACGGAACTTGACGTGTAAGTAAAAATAAGTAAAAAATAAATATGGAAGATGTATCATTCCCATAATGATATTGCAGGCACCTTTGTGGACCACTACAAGCAGTTCTATGCGGCAATAGAATAGCACAACACAGCAATGGTTGATGTCCTCCACTTGTTAACGGGAACCCTTGACAGGGTGGCTATGGATATTCAAACAGCGACCATTATGGCTGATGACTTCACTGACACTCCGCAAGGGAATGGCAAACATGTCCCTGGGCCCTGACAAACTGATGAACTGGTTCCTCCCTCTCGAGTGGCGACCACTACAGTAGTGTAAATTTCTTCCGGTTCCTACCTCCTTCTCACACATTCTTCACTGGATACAGTTTTGTGTTCACAGACTTACCTCGTACCAGGAACACAACGGCACGTGATATTTATAGCCTAATGATGAGAGATCATGCCTGCGATGTCGTGGAAAGACGATATTCTATGGTCGCATGGCCCATGGTCTCGTGTTATGTGCACCATGCCCTCCTTAACACAAACGCTCGTGCGACCTGGTATCTGGTTCACCTACATGCCATTAACATGACAGATTCCCAGTGTCACATCCGTGACTCGGGTGAGCGTTAGCTGGAGTGTGGATCTTTTCGAAAAGTGTGTCAGCTGATTCGGAAAATGCTTGCCCTTCTTCTACAAAGGGCTCCTTACGTCGTTGCACCGAGGTCACTTCTGTTCCCGAATGATAGCTGTTTCCCACATATGAAGACCATCACAATGAATTGGACAAAGGAAGAAGATTAGAGCGTTCTTGGTTTTTGGACGTTCCTGCAATATCGTTTTACCTTTATCACGCACAATTCGAGAGACCGTCAATACTATGCCAACTTTTCGGTTAAATTATTCCCCCCCCTCCCCCCTCCCCCCTCCCCACCGAAGATGGGGTGTCCCTCGTATGAGAAAATGACTTGATGACTTCATTGTGAATGTAAAATATGTTTCCGGGACACGCCTTATGGGCTTGGGATTCTGTGTGCATCTACCAACATTTTGGCGACGTGCAGATGCCAGTTTGTTTGTTTCGCCGGGAGATCGTTCATAATTCCATTTCCGTTCTTTTGTTGTGAATGCTAACTGTACGTCGACGTGAATCTCATATAAGTTACTCTTCCCACATTATAAGCTTTTGTTACGCAAGGAAAGCATGGCGGTCTGGCGACCAGTTGCATTGATTAACCTTTCATCAATGATTCCTGCCATTAGTAGCAGTGTAAATTACCTTTAAAACATACTTTAGCTATTTCTTATCCAAAATGGTCTTCTTTCAGTCGCTGGTGCAATGTAAGAAAAAGAGTGTATCTGACTGCGGAGGGAAAACATGTGCTCGATTCTAAGTAACATTCTGCAGTTATTTTTATTCGTAGTTTTTGGAGGTTAGAAACCGGTAGGCACAGGAGCGTTAAGAAGGTAAGTAAACCAACAGGAACTACAATAACAACAAGGTAACCACATAAATATTTCAAACGACTTGAGTTACTAAGGAATAAAAAATTTAGTTCTGGGCAATCTACAATGTCTGTTTCACTCACTCTGTTGCTTGCTCTCAAATTCTTTCGAACAACTATATGGATGGTACTTGTCATATAAACATTCGAAGCAAATACACTCACAGCACCAAGAACATCCAACGACTGAAATCTTCGTGCACCTACATCGTTCCATGCGAAGATTCGGAGAAAAACTGTTGTTCTGCAATCGTGTTCATAGCCATGTTTTCATTGCGTGAATTACGCTGTCATCGTGTTCGAAGTGTATCCTAAGTAGAGAATCCTTAAGCGGCCCAAACATATGGAACTCCCAAGGGTGCAGGGCAGTCCAATTAAATTTTGCGATATGTTCTTGGTTCAAATGGCTCTGAGCACTATGGGACTTAACATCTATGGTCATCAGTCCCCTAGAACTTAGAACTACTTAAACCTAACTAACCTAAGGACAGCACACAACACCCAGCCATCACGAGGCAGAGAAAATCCCTGACTCCGCCGGGAATCGAACCCGAGAACCCGGGCGTGGGAAGCGAGAACGCTACCGCACGACCACGAGATGCGGGCATATGTTCTTGGGTGCTGAGACTTTTGTGTGGGCGTTCGTTGTCATGTTGAGAAAGATTACATTCCGATACTCATGAGACTGAATACCTCTTGAGATTATTCAGTCTTCAGACATGCCTCTCAAGTAATGGTTGATCCTTCTGGCAGTACATCTTCTGGACCTACAACACCGCATATTCCAAAAAAATGTTATCATGACTTTGCAGCAGAGGGAGCTCCCTTGAATTTCTTCATTTTTGGTGACTTTCTTTTTCACCTGTAACGATCCGTCACAGAAATGCTTCTCCGTTGACCTGCAACTTCTTCAACAGTTGATATGAATTGGCGCTTCTTTGAATCTTGTGGTCTTTTGCGAGAATTTGTGGAATCCATCTTGAACACACGTTTGAATATCCACGTGTGTCAGTCAATGCTCACGCACATCCAATAGTAACTGACAGCAGCAGAGCCAAATGCACAGTTGCGATGCGCCGATCTGTACGAATAATGGCGTGGGTACGATTTGCAATGTCGGGTGCAGTGGCTGTGACAGGACGTCCCGAACGTTGTGCGATCATGGAGCTCAATTTCTCTACTTCCAGACGCTTTACCTCCCTTTACCCAATGCCCAACAGTAGCCCTATCAATTGCATCATTAACATACACTGCACATAAATGTTTGTGGATGTGCACCACGGTTTCTTTTCCTCAACCAAATTCAAATGGTTCAAATGGCTCTGAGCACTATGGGACTTAATATGTGAGGTCATCAGCCCCCTAGAATTCAGAGCCTAAGGACATCACACACATCCATGCCCGAGGCAGGATTCGAACCTGCGACCGTAGCAGTCGCGCGGTTTCGGACGGAAGCGCCTAGAACCACTCGGCCACCGCGGCCGGCAATTGATTTACATTTAAAATGATTTCACCTTCGGGGATTAATTTTGATACATACTACGCATACGACAACGCTGTCTGAAAAAACAGTGCTGAAAGTCGAGCATGAATTATGCTGTGAATCGTTATGGCATCCGTTGGGTTGTGGAACTCCCGTTGGGTTTTCATAAGCAGACCGTAATTCTGAAGCCTCGTAATAAAGTTCTTATCGTGATAAAAATGAGCATCACATGGTTGGCACACGTATGTGCAGTTTGTTTACTTCTGTCGTGCAAGCCGCTTGACCCTCGTCATTTATAAACATAGTATCACACATGACCCTGTTAGTTCGTCCATTCCAGGCATCCAACATGAAACAAAACTTGTTATCAGCGACGTATGGTTTTAAAATGTTATCAACAAAACACACGACTGACCTCTTCTATACTGCGAGGAACAAATGAATCATTAGTTTCTTATGAATACGGGAAACATTTAGGTCACAATTTTCCCGATGCTGTGACAGAATACTGCGCCGTGCACGAATGCGCTGTTTCGTGTAGACTATCAACTGCTACGAGGATTAGTTGTCCTTTCGTATTCGATAACATTTGTCGGATACCCGTCTTCGCAGTAACCTTGCTCGAAATTGCGTTCATGCAACAAAGCTTAAAATTTTAATTCTTTACTAACTCAAGTCATTTGAGAAATTTATTTGTCTACTTTGCTATTATTCTTTATTGATCTGCGTACCGCATTAACCTTCCTATTCCTACTAGTTTCGAAGCGGAGAGTGGCACTTTCCTTATGAGGTGCGATAGGAAAATTTCGCGAAAAGATAATGGGAAAAATAATACTAAATTTGTATCGAAATATAGCGTAATAAGTGATTTTTACCACATCGTTCCACATAAAAATGTTCTAAATCCGAGGACGGCTGTTTCCAAATATTCGTAATTGGTATGACTTGATTGTTAAGACTGCATTTTGATCGCTAGCCTTCTCGGGGCTGAGGTTCGAGTGTAATCTTAAGATTACACTTCATTTCCCACGTAACGAACCTTGATGTAACGCGAAAACATGACCTAAATTAGCAACAATGACTCGGAATTTGGCAAAAAACACCGAATTTGGCAAAAATAATATCCAGCATGACAAAAAGCACCATATTTGGCAAAATAAAACAACACCGAATTTGGTGAAATGAACAACATCGCATTTTGGCAAATAATAATAATGAATTTTGAAAAAAATGAGCACCAAGCATGCCAAAAACTACACCGAATTTGATAAAAAATAACACAGAACATACCAAAAATATCTCACGTAATTTGGAAAAAGAACAACAAATTCCGCAAAAAAAACTCCATATACTAAAAAAAAAAAAATAACTTAAAATTTGACAAAACGGATCACCCATTTCTGCAAAAAAAAAGTTCACTGTATTTGGCGAAAATAACACCGATTTTGGCGAAAAATGATACCAAATGTGGCAAAAAATACATCGAATTTGGCAAAAAATATGCGAAATTTGCTTAATATACACTGAATTTGGCGAAAAATAATAAAGAATTTGGCAATAGTGTATCTAGTTTGCAGAACTAACAACGAATTTGGCAAATAAAACACCCATTTGACAAAAAATATCACCGAATGTGGCGCTAAATAACGCGGAATTTTGCTATAAAATAAAACGAATGTTTCCTGTTCTTACTTATGGGTACATAAGCGGCAGACAAAAAAAGTTTCATTCCTAAATTTCCAGAAAATATGCGTTTATGTTCGTGGAAACTGATCAATTTTCAGATATCTATCGATCCAGTCACTTGTGAATCGACTCCGCTCTATGAACTTTAGGTGTAGTTTTCTCACAACTGGGAAGTATCTGAGACGAAATATCGTAGAGTCTTTCATTTTAGGATGTGCACAAACGAGGGTGCCAAATATGAGCCGAATCGGTTGTTCGTGTCTGAGGCCTTCCGCATGTTAGTCGGTACATTCTGGACGTCTTGAAGCCTGTAAGGGTTAACAGGTTTTGATTCTCGCCGGTAGATGGCAGCGCTAATCTGATTCACGTCTTGCCATGGCCTGTAAAAGTGCTCGGCTGGAATGCTCTGCGAAGATTTGCTTCTCTTAAACCTTAATTTTTATGTTACGCAACACATTGTTACGGGCTGCATATTTTACGGCCAAATATTCTTTGCTTTTTCAAACTGGCTTCTCAGTTCCGTCAAATCAGCAACCGTTTCACAAATACCGAAATGTATCTATACTTGAACGTTGCCTTTTAGATGCCTTGCGATTGCTCATCACTTCGTTTTAAGCCTGCTACCTTTGTTTTGTACTTGCTTATTGTTATCAGAAGGAATGTTAACAAATTTTTGATAAAAATATTTCGCTTGTAGTATAATATTGTTATTATCAACAGTTATAGTTCGAAATAAGTCACTGCCTTTGTTTCTTGTACCGGTATTTTCATAGATCTTCAGCACAAAGAAGTGTTTTAAGAATTTATGAGCAACTTGTGCTATATCCCTGCATCGACCACAGCATCTCAACCACGCAGAACGTCGATAATGTATAACTACAAATAATACGGGCGATAAATTGCCTCCTCCTCTTACTTCTTTTGTTATTTGCGCTGGTTCTGTTGATTTCCCATCAATAACGTCAGATGTAATGTACCTCTAACTGATAAATCACGTCTTACGGTTCTCTCTAGTAACTGTCAAATATTTGCTCTAGGGCAGTGGAAGCTTGATGTGTTTCTGGCAACAAGGCTGGTATTATCGACCTGCAGTTTTATACTCTGTTCACGTGCGTGCAGAAAAAAGTAATAATGAAGTGTAGAAGAATCGTCGTTCTGCAAGCACACAATTATCGTTTTGCTTTAATACCCATTAGAGCAAATGATCTCTCCATTAGCAAAAGATTCCGGAATAGTCTCCCATTCGGATCTCCGGGAGGGGACTGCAAAGGGGGAGGTTACCATGAGAAAGATGTTGAATAGTCAACGGAAGGATGACGTTCTACGAGTCGGGGCGTGGAATGTCAGAAACTTGAACATGGTAGAGAAACTAGAAAATCTGAAAATGGAAATGCAAAGGCACGATCTAGATATAGTAGGGGTCAGTGAAGTGAAATGGAAAGAAGACAAGGACTTCTGGTCAAATGAGTATAGGGTAGTATCAACAGCAGCACAAAATTGTATAACAGGAGTAGGATTCGTTATGAATAGGAAGGTATGGCAGAGAGGGTGTTACTGTAAACAGTTCAGTTATAGTGTTGTTCATATCAGAATCGACAGCAAACCAACAGCGACAACGATAGTTCAGGTATACATGCCGACATCGCAAGCTGAAGATAGAGAAAGTGTATGAGGGTATTGAAAGGGTAATACAGTAAGTAAAGGATATGAAGGAATATAGTCATGGGAAAATGGAATGCAGTTGTAGGGGGAGGAGTAGAAGAAAAGGTTACAGAAGAATGTGGGCTTGGGACAAAGATTAAGAGAGGAGAAAGACTAATTGAGTTCTGTAACAAGTTTCAGCTAGTAATAGCGAATACTCTGTTGAAGAATCACAAGAGGAGGAGGTATACGTGGAAAAGGCCGGGTTATATGGGAAGGTTTCAGTTAGATTACATCATGGTCAGACAGAGATCCCGAAATCAGATACTGGATTGTAAGGAGTGCCGAGGAGCAGATATAGACTCAGATCACAATATAGTAGTGGTGAAGAGTAGGCTGAAGTTCAAGACATTAGTCAGGAAGAATCAATACGCAAAGAAGTGGGATACGGAAGTACTAAGGAATAACGAGATACGTTTGAAGTTCTCTAACGCTATAGATACAGCAATAAGGAATAGCGCAGTAGGCAGTACAGTTGAAGAGGAATGGACATCTCTAAAAAGGGCCATCACAGAAGTTGGGAAGGAAAACATAGGTACAAAGAAGGTAGCTGCAAAGAAACCATGGGTAACAGAAGAAATACTTCAAATTATCGATGAAAGGAGGAAGTACAAAAATGTTCCGGGAAACTCAGCAATACAGAAATACATGTCGCTGAGGAATGAAATAAACAGGCAGTGCAGGGAAGCTAAGACGAAATGACTGCAGGAAAAATGTGAAGACATCAAAAAGGAAATGATTGTCGGAAGGACAGACTCCACATACATAGAAGTCAAAACAACCATTGGTGACATTAAAAGCAAGGTTGGTAACATTAATAGTGCAACGGGAATTCCACTGTTAAATGCAGAGGAGAGAGCGGATGGTTGGAAAGAATACACTGGAGGCATAATGAGGGGAAGATTTGTCTGATGTGATAGAAGAAACAGGAGTCGATTTAGAAGAGACAAGGGATCCACTATTAGAATCAGAATTTAAAAGAGCATTGGAGGACTTCAGTTCAAATAAGGCAGAAAGAATAGATAACATTTCATCAGAATTTCTAAAATCATTGGGGGAAGTGGCAACAAAACGACTATTCACGTTGGTGTGTAGAATGTATGAGTCTAGCGACATACCATCTGACTTTCGAAAAAGCATCATCCACACAATTCCGAAGAAGGCAAGACCTGAGAAGTGCGAGAATTATCGGACAATCAGCTTAATTACTCATGCATCCACGTTGCTTACAAGAATAAGATACAGAAGAATGGAAAAGAAAATTGAGGATGCGCTAGATGACGATGAGTTTGGCTTTAGGAAACATAAAGGCACGAGAGAGGCAATTCTGGCGTTGCGGTTAATAATGGAAGCAAGACTAAAGAAAAATCAAGGCACTTTCATAGGACTTGTGTACCTGGAAAATGCGTTCGACAATGAAAAATGGTGCAAGATGTTCGAAATTCTGAAAAAAGTAGGGGTGAGCTATAGGGTGAGACGGGTCATATACAATATGTACAACAGCCGAGAGGGGATAATAAGAGTGGACGACCAAGAACGAAGTGTTCGAATTAAGAAGGGTGTAAGACAAGGATGTAGCCCTGCACCCTTAGTGTTCAATCTGTACATCGAGGAAGCAAAGATGGAAATAAAAAAAAGATTCAGGAGTGGAGTCAGAATTCAAGGTGAAAGGATATCAATGATATGATTCCCTGATGACGTTGCTATCTTGAGTGAAAGTGAAGATGAGTTACAGGATCTGCTGAACGGGATGAATAGTCTAATGTCTGCAGAGTATGGATTGAGAGTAAATCGAAGAAAGACGAAGGTAATGAGAAGTAGTAGAAATGAGAACAGCTAGATAGTTAACATCAGAATTGATGGTCACGAATCAGATGAAGTTAAGGAATTCTGCTAGCTAGGCAGTAAAATAACAAATGACGGCCAGAGCAAGGAGGACATTAAAAGTAGATTAGCTATGGCGAAAAGGTAATCCTGACCAAGTGAAGTCTACTAATATCAAATATAGGCCTTAATTTGAGGAAGAAATTTCTGAGAATGTACGTCTGGAGTACAGCATTGTATGGTAGTAAAACATGGATTGTGGGAGAACCGGAACAGAAGAGAATCGAAGCATTTGAGATGTGGTGCTACAGGCGAATGTTGAAAATTAGGTGGACTGATAAGATAAGGAAAGAGGAGGTTCTACGCAGAATCGGAGAGGAAAGAAATATGTGGAAAACACTGATAAGGAGAAGGGACAGGATGATAGAACATCTGTTAAGACATGAGGGAATGACTTCCATGGTACTAGAGGGAGCTGTAGAGGGCAAAACCTGTAGAGGAAGACGAAGATTGGAGTACATCCAGCAAATAATTGAGGACGTTGTTGCAAGTTCTACTCTGAGATGAAGAGTCAACCATCAAACCAGTCATAAGACTGATAACAAAAAAAAAACGTTAAATGTGTACAAGGCGGAACCTCTTTACCTCTTTAACTCATTGTTGTTAACCCTTAACTGTGAAGGATGGTGTCTGAGACCGCTAAAATTTTTTGTCTTGCGATGTTTCACACCTCCCTGTGAGATGAAGTATTCTCTTCTGTGTAACTTCCTATTGGATGGCAAGGTACACGCGCCAGAAATCTGGCGTTGTTGTTACAGTTTGTTTTATTTTTGGGCCTTTGAGAGGTCTCACAGACGTACCATAGTGTTTGCTTGTCGTATTTTTGTTGAACGCTACTATTTCTCCGTTTTGAGGGAAGCTAGACCTTGTATGCACCGTTTTGTATACGAGACTCATGTGGGTGTTCAAGAACGCCTCTGTGAATTCGCAGATGAAGACTCTGATGACAGTGGTAATGACCCTGATTGGAGTATTTAGTGATAATGACACTAATTCGGACAAGGAAACTGAAAATGATGAAGATGTGACAGGTGATGACGATGGGAAGCGTACTTTTTCGGTAAGAACGGAAAGATATTTTCGACGGAGAAAACAGACGTCGCTAAGTAACGTAAGAACAAGGCTGCCTGGACTACAACAGATTCCGAAAAGTCTCGGAGAACATTTGCTGTTTCGAAGATATGAGCCTCAAATACAGAAATCATTTTTTGAAAAACGAAAAACATCAACCTTTTTTTGTCCTTGTTTGAAGTGGAAAACAAGATATACGTGTCAACAGTGTGGTGTTCCGATTTGGTTGGAGAATCATAGAGGGACCTGCGTGAAATGCATGTAGCCTGGAAGCAATTAAGATTTTATTCAGGGACTCAGAAGTATACGTAAAGTAATTACTTTCCTCGTGATTGTTAAAATAAAAATTTGGCGAAATTTCTGCCTTGACAGAATTATGGGGCGAAATAATCGCTCCAAGGCTGAAACGATGAATAGTAAACTCAAAGCTGATTCCAAATAAAATTCGTCATAACTGAAATGTTTTTTCCATACGTTACGTTAGGAATATGTAATACTACCTCCCTGATGATAATCTGTGAGTATAGAGGTAACTATGTGATGTTATTTTAGTAATACATAAAATAAAAATAAACGGCAGTTTTGCTGTATTCAGTTTTCAGAGTGTTTTAAATTTTGCATCGTTTAAAAAATGCAAATTTCCCTGAAGTCTGTTTCCAAGAAGCGTAACGAATAACAGGAAGTCATGAAAATATGAATTCACCATAACAGTGGTTTTATAAGCAAAAAATAAAATGTCGGTCTGAGAGACCCCTCCGTATGAATTGTGTTCCTGTCAACATCCATAGCAGCTAAGGGGTAAGACTGATGTTGTTACAGTATTGTCGATACTAGGAGCATTTAGAAGCTACTCTCAATAAACTTCCAAACTAGACGTGATGTAGAAATGTCGAAAGCGAATTTACATAATTTTAGTACCCAGATATTGAAAGGTGGCTACACTGAGTCACAGCGCCAGAGAGCGCGCCAAAGAATTTCATTCCGCCGCCTCCACTGGCAGTGCTAGTTCAGAAGTTGTGGTGGTTAGTGCTTTGCTGAGAGGATGTTGATAGCTGTACTATTTGCGGCCATGTCGTGTGCAGTTGTTTTGATGGGCTAGACATCAGATGTTGTTCGAATGGAGATGTTGTAATGATCAGAGTGTATTTTTAGTCAATATATATGAAGGTAAAAAACATTTTTTTATTTTTTTTTTAAATTTCCTAACTAACAATGCCTCTTGGTCACAGGTTCAGTCAACAAAGCATCTGGCTTGTGTTCATGTATTAGACTGTAATTCGGGTTTCTATGTGCAATTATAGTATTTCAATTTTATTTACTTAATTCAGCGTAAATGGTATTTAAAATATCATGTCTTATTGAGGAAGAACGGTGCCAGATGTGTACGTTGAATCACACTTCCACACACAGAACAGTTACACTTGTGCTTTGTTGTTCGTAGTTTTTGTTTCGTAGCTTTTATAGTTGCTGGGGACTTAATTAATTAATTGTGGTAACGGAAATTTCCTTTCATTCTTTGTTGTTATTCTATGCAGTCAGATTACGTACTAATGCTAGTCAGGGCCAACCGGTTACGAGACAGCGTAACCGAACAGACAGCTACTAAATCTAAAAATTAAAATTATTTGCATTATATTTAATTAAGCCCCCATGCAATATGTAGCGAAGACACATAGTTGTTGCCAGCCCACAGGGTTCCTATAGATATGCAAATTGTAATTTTATTGTTTTATTGAGCCATAACTAATTTCTTTATTCTAATGTTCGACTGTCTCATACTGCAGTTCCAGTAAAATAATAATTCAGTTCTTTGGTTGCTGCTCCCTGTGTAACTGTGTGCTACCTAGTGACCTCTTGTGTTATCGTCTTTCCAAGTTGTCTCTGTGCCCCACTGTAGGAGGGGAACCGCGAACCTGCTCGTGACAGCCACAGGAAGGTGTGCCAAACCCGCACCGGCATAACGGCCGTTGGTCGGGTCTGGTCCACCAAACAGCCTGGGTGCGGTGGTATGGCCGGTTATACACATCGCAGCCGCTGCGCTCAAGTTGGCACTCACACGCTCCGTATTACGAGTATTAACACAATGACATTTCGTCGATAAAATGCGCGGAAGTGCGAGGCCAAGAACGGCGCAGTATTACGAGCATTACGAAATACTCGTGTCCGGGACGTGTCAGTTACAACTCAGCTTTCGTAGCGAATATAATGTGGATCCGTATTACGACTGATTTTCTCGTTTTGTAAAACATAAGCAGAAAACGCGATCCAAGCTCGAGAAGCTTTGTGTGAACATTGGAATGGGGCAAGGACTCTTTCATGGCGGCACAAATGCTTAAACCACAAAACAACAACGACTTACAAATTAAACTAGAGAACTGTATAATTGTTTGTACGTACAATTCTTTTTGTTCGTATTACTCTTCCTTAGCATCAGCTACGAACGAAATAAAACACTTACACTGACTGAAAATTTACACGGTCGTTTGTCGGCGATTTGACAATTGTTGCAAGAAAAATAAACAAGCAATCTCACTGGAAAGTTGACCTGACCTCATTTGCGAAATCTGAGAACCGCTGAAAGTAAAATAATGATTTCCACTTACTATCGTGTCGCCATGGTTTTCACTTCAGCCTGCTATTATGACCAACGAACAAAGTATGTGGCGTTTCCTGGTCAATCAGGAACCTCGTTTCTTCAAATTTCCACTCGGTGCTTTCGCGTATATTTTACAGCCCACTTCCTCATCTTCCGTCATTCACATTTTTCGCATTCTTTGTGGAATTTCGTTCGCAGCGAATCGAAAATCTCTCGGTCTCGGCAGAAAGTGATGTTTATCACACAATACCAGCTTTGCACGGTATCGAACAAGTTCCAATACTCTTAAAGTTCTGCAACCTTCTTCAGTGTATTGGTTAGCCTGTCAATATCGATATTACGCAATAAATATTGAGCGTGTAAGGGCTCCTTAATATTCAGTTGTACGACGGGGTCCACTTGATTCAGAGGTACCTGGTTCGAATGCCATCATGATTAGGGTCGACTCGAGAACATTATTCCACACATGTCATTTGGCGCTCTCTCTCTCCCCGCGTCCTACTCCCCCCCCCCCCTCCCCGCCCCCCCCCCCCCATGGCCCCATGGTTTGATGTGGCCCGCTACGAATTCTTCTCCCCAGTCAGTATCTCCATCTCAGAACAGAACTTGCACCCAGCGATCTTAATTAACAGTTTTTACTCTCTGTAAGTCCCTCGTCATGGGTGTTTATTCCCTGATGTCCCAACACATTACCATTATGCCTCTTCCTCTTGACAGTGTTTTGCACTTATTCCTCCCCTCCCAGTTTCTACACAGAACTACCTCACTTCTTATCTTATCCGTCCACCTAATGTTCAAGTTCTTTCTACAGAATCGCATCTCAAATGTTTCGATTCTTCTCCGGTTTCGCCACTACCATACAATGCTGTGCTCAAAAGGTACATCCTGAGAAATTCCTTCCTCTTTTTAACTCAAATGGTGGATACTACTAGACTTCTTTCTGCGAGGAATGCTTCCTTTGTCCGTACAGTCTGCTTCTAATATCCGCCTTGCTTCATTCGTCTTGCGTTATCTTGCTACTAAAATAGCAGCTTTTCTTCACTTCGTCTACATCGCGGTACCCAGTTTTGATTTTTACCTTACTCTGTGTCTCATTTCTGGTTTCCATCATTACTTTCCTCTTTTTTTCGTTTAGTCTCAATCCATAATGCGTGCTCATTAGACTGTTCATTCCTTTGATTGGTTCTGGAAGTTTTGTTTGCTTCCACTGATGACAACAATGTCATCAGCGAATCTTGTTGTTGACATCCTTGTACCCTGCATTTCAATCCCACACTTAAAGCTTTCTTTTATTTCCATCACTGCTTCTACGATGTATACATTGAACAGAGACGAAAAACAATATCCCCTCTTATACCCTTTCTAATCCGGCTGCTTCGTGCTTGGTCCTCCATTCTTACTTCTTTCTCTTGCATCTCCTACTGTTTTCTATTCTATTAGCATTCAGGTATAAAATACAGGGTGATTCAAAAAGAATACCACAACTTTAAAAATGTGAATTTAATGAAAGAAACATAATATAACCTTCTGTTATACATCATTACAAAGAGTATTTAAAAACGTTTTTTTCACTCAAAAACAAGTTCAGAGATGTTCAATATGGCCCCCTCCAGACACTCGAGCAATATCAACCCGATACTCCAACTC
The DNA here is from genome assembly GCF_021461385.2 of Schistocerca piceifrons. Taxonomy (NCBI): domain Eukaryota; kingdom Metazoa; phylum Arthropoda; class Insecta; order Orthoptera; family Acrididae; genus Schistocerca; species Schistocerca piceifrons. Next base: position 55,265,822 of record NC_060144.1, on the reverse strand, counting down.
GTTCCACACTCTCTGTAGCATATCAGGCGTAACAGTTTGGATAGCTGCTGTTATTTCTCGTTTCAAATCATCAATTGTGGCTGGGAGAGGTGGCCGAAACACCATATCCTTAACATACCCCCATAAGAAAAAATCGCAGGGGGTAAGATCAGGGCTTCTTGGAGGCCAGTGATGAAGTGCTCTGTCACGGGCTGCCTGGCGGCCGATCCATCGCCTCGGGTAGTTGACGTTCAGGTTTCATAACTAACCTTTTTCGTAGGACTCTCCATACAGTTGATTGTGGAATTTGCAGCTCTCTGCTAGCTCTGCGAGTCGATTTTCCTGGGCTGCGAACAAATGCTTGCTGGATGCGTGCTACATTTTCATCACTCGTTCTCGGCCGTCCAGAACTTTTCCCTTTGCACAAACACCCATTCTCTGTAAACTGTTTATACCAACGTTTAATACACCACCTATCAGGAGGTGTAACACCATACTTCGTTCGAAATGCACGCTGAACAACTGTCGTCGATTCACTTCTGCCGTACTCAATAACACAAAAAGCTTTCTGTTGAGCGGTCGCCATCTTAGCATCAATTGACGCTGACGCCTAGTCAACAGCGCCTCAAGCGAACAAATGTACAACTAAATGAAACTTTATAGCTCCCTTAATTCGCCGACAGATAGTGCTTAGCTCTGCCTTTTGTCGTTGCAGAGTTTTAAATTCCTAAAGTTGTGGTATTCTTTTTGAATCACCCTGTATATTCATCACGATTGCTTTTTTAAAGTCATGCAGAAGAAAACAAGCAGCACAAAGGGCGCAAAATAGAAACATTTGACGTTGTTCAGCAAATACATTCCAGAAACATTTTAGTTACTAGATGAGACCATTAGAATATGTCGCTAGGAAACTAAAAAGCGACTGAGTACGTCGGTAAATTCTAACAGTATCAGCTTATACAGAGTGGACGAAATAAAGTTTATACCGAAAAGTTTATAAATCTGATACGAAATAGTTGTTTTAGCTACTCAACTGGAGAACTGCTTTCTAAGGAAGATGTTGCAAACGGGCTCCGTTGACGTGGAGGCACCATTGCCTTGCTGTTCAGGTTAAGATGCCACGAAGTGTGAAAATAATTTCTCGGCCAGCTTTACGTTGGATACTCTGTATGTCGCTGAACTTAATCGTGTGTTTTTATGTGTACGATAATTCCACACTTGAGACAGGGCAACTTTTCCGGGTTCTGAAGAGAGGCAACGGCTCCTTGTTGCACAATAATTCACAACTTCTCTAACGTACTGCCATTATCGAAGTATGTTCTGTATGTATCCATTTTAGTCAACGTGAAAAGTGTCAGAAAATATAAAAACTTAATAGCGAGCAACCCCCCCGTAATAACAGGACATTATCCAATTTCCTATATGCCTATATGCAAGGCGAGGTACCGAACGGGAGTTAGACAAATTCATGAGCCAATGTTTCGAGCATCCGTTGTACATTAAATCCACTGCGCGTAATCGCTTGTTACCGTTGGAGAATAATTACATTCTTTCCACCATTTTTTTATACTACAGACGTTGAACTTCACATAGTATTATGCAATACTGTGTCATCTGGTGCCTAATAACATAACTGAGAAAACACCGCTGAATGGAAGGCAAATAACAGTATTTCAAACTGTGGAACGTGTAAGAAGGAGGGGAATTAATGGAGCCATCACTGCATTCTTCTAGTAACATGGCTCTTATCATATGCTCGTTTTTCAATGCGAAAATAAATAATTCAGCCGCCGTACGGCACGTAATGACTTTGTTTTTTTATTTATTTGTTAAAACAGCTCTTCTCTGCGGCTAATGATATCAGTCCTTGCTATCTTCGTCATGACACAGTTGACGGTTGTCCGCTTTCGCGTGTAGGACACTTAAAGACGACTACATAATTTCATACTTTATTATGCACTAGAAAGTAAGCATACCGGAGGATTCACTTGTAACAGAAGCTGAAACATAAGCTACCCATCAACAAATATTCAAATGGTTCAAATGGCTCTGAGCACTATGGGACTTAACATCTGAGGTCATCAGTCCCCTAGAACTTAGAACTACTTAAACCTAACTAACCTAATGACATCACACACATCCATGCCCGAGGCAGGATTCGAACCTGCGACCGTAGCAGTCGCGCGGTTCCGGACTGAAGTACCCATCAACAGCGTTTTTTAAAAAAAATGTGACCGCCAGCAGTATCCATGGAAAATTGCATAATTAGCCTAACTTAACAAGTACAGTAGTGTAATAAAGACAGTGTAAAGTTCTTCCTGTGGCAGCAGAAATTTTCGATTTTGTACCCCACATATCGTCGTATATACGGTCCAGTGTCTTAGAAATTCCCGAGTGCACAACTGCAGTACTAAGTTCCACAACAAACACAGATTTTCCTCTACTCGTCTAAAATACTTTAGAGCTTTCTGAGTATGTTAGAAAGATGAAGGATTTCATGATAGCCAACAAGCGGATCAAAAAGCAAAATTACAGATCATACGTTATAAATAACTCGATAAAGTTCAGTCGCTTTCTTGCTCAAGGAACACTAGTAGTTACAGGACTGGCGTAGTGCTCCTGCCGGGGTAATTACATACAGCGTAATTAGAAAATAACAGCGAACAACATGTAAGAAATTTTGCCTTTACGCAATGCGCTGCGTTACAAGCTGCGTTGTAGGAAGCAGCTGACGCACCTGCTCAGTTTTCGTAACCACAGCAGTAATGGTGGAATCAATACGAACCATTCTCGCCAGGTCCTAATAACATACAACTGCTTACTTCGTATTCTGGAAGTGTTGAACTCATGTATCTCCCTGAACTTGCTGATTTTTTTTTCCTTTGTTCCCCTACGTCACTACAACTGAATGCCGAGACAGTTGCGTGAAGAGGACATTGCCGTGTCCTTCCTCCACACTTTTCGTGGATTGTTGGATCACCGTCTCTCATTACTTGGCCCGTAAATTCCACCATCCCTTTCCTTCTGCATTACGCACCACTGCTGAAGATGGACGGCGTAGCAGCCCGATTATTTTGTCGTTAATATTCTCTTCGCAGCTACAGTGACCACTTGTCCTTCCAGTGCCCAAAACCGGTTGCGACCAAGAGCTTCAGCAGATTCCTACTCGGGTGTTCTGTCAAGAAGGAACGTTTGAAGCTATTAGTAATCGAACCCAGAACTTTCTTACAACAGATTCGCTGTTACCCAGTCACGTAGTCAGCCACATATAAATATGGGAGGTGTTATTTCCTGTAGTAGCCACCTGCCTAGCAGTAGCAATTCGTGCACACTGAAATGAAATGAAATGACGTGTGGCTAGGGCCTCCCTGACAAGGTAGCTTCGCATGCCGTTATTCATATTTACAAATGATTTAACATCGATGCATGTTTCAGGGTTACCGGTATACTACACAAATGGTTCAAATAGCTCTGAGCACTATGGGACTTAAATTCTGAGGTCATCAGTCCCCTAGAACTCAGAACTACTTAAACCTAACTAACCTAAGGACATCACACACATCCATGTCCGAGGCAGGATTCGAACCTGCGACCGTAGCGGTCGCGCGGTTCCAGACTGTAGCGCCTAGAACCGCTCGGCCGCTCCGGCCGGCCTATAATACACACTTTCTCAGTCTAATAGTACGAGGATTGTTCAGTATCACTTAAAAAATAAAAAAAAATCCGTTAATAGATATGGGAAAAGTCCATTTAGGTGCTTCAAATTGGATGCTTCTACTGCTGGTATCCGAAATTTCGAACAATGCCGACAAATGGCAGAGACATTCGGAATCATCGAAGTGGCATCTGCGCAAGACACTTATTACAAGCAACGTGCTATAATTGAGTTCTTGGTTCCGGAAAAGGAAACCACGGTGAATATCCATAAGAGTTTGTTTGCAGTGTATGGCAATGATGGAGCTGATCGGTGTACTATTGGGGGATGGGTAAAGAGAGTTGAAGCGTGGGGAAGGGGGGAAACTGAGCTCCATGATCGGTCACCTTCCGGACGTCCTGTAGACATGGTGAATCGCGTAGATGCAATTATTCGTGCAGACCGGCCCGTAGCAACTCGATAATTCGTTCTACATCTACCAGCGAGCATTGGAAGTGAGTGTGCAATGACCGAGACTCTTGCGTATTCAAATATGTGCTCAAGATAGGTTCCATGAATGCTCACAGGAGACCACAAAATTCAAAGAAAAGCCATTTCACCTCGACTGTTTGAACAGTTTGAGGCCCATGGGGTGGCCTGCCTGTAATTCATGCAGTGAAGACATGGCTACGGCCACAGGAGAAGAGCTTTTACCATCAGGGATTACTTGGTCTTACACAACTTAGCAAGTGTTGGAGATCATGTAAAAAATTGTACATGTAGAAAAATGCAGACTAATCTTGTCACCAAATTCTAACGCTTAATAAAGGTGTGTTCCGAGTAAGACATTGTGATGTTTATTTATTGAACGGCATTCCTAGAGAGTGTTTTCCGTCCTTCTGGACGCATAACTGCACCTCAGAATTAACAAACACATTCGGCTGCCTTACTTTCCCGTTAAGTCACACAATAACTGATACTTTCTCTCGGCAAATAAAGGAACAACGACACAAAATCATTTAGTAACCGATTCATCCAGACTTTGAAAACCGTATTGTAGGCCTATACTAGACGCTCCCTTCCCTACACTAATCTGGCAAATGAACGAAACATTAAGTTTCGCACTCAAAGTGAATTTTATGCCAATGATCCTGCTGCAGTGTCCAACAAAATTTTTCACTTATTTCCTTCTTATTGTACATTTTTCGCATGTTGACAGATACTCGTGCATCGCATCATGCTCGCTACATTTTGAATACGATCGCATCGTAATATTACACAACTTAACGAAATTCTTCGAAGCTTCCAAACGATTGTGAATGACACAGCCCCTCTTCGTTGTAACAGCTGCCTTTGACGTTCCTGTCGCCAGTGTGTTCGTCTGGAGTGTCACTTTGTTACTAGCTTTGTCACTGCTGATTTCCTAGTAAAATGTCAGACAAAATTTAAATTAATTCTTTATAAAAAGATTACACTCAGGATTCGACTCCACTCCCTTCTCCCAAATTAAAACCAGTTTATTACTGCAAACGTGTGTACGTTTCTTGAGAGCCGAATATATTTTTAAAATCAGTGGTGAAGATTTCTCCTTTTTCCCCTGTGGCCGCGCGTGGTAGCCGTGCGGTCTAGGACGTCTTGCCAAGGTTCGCGCGGCTCTCCCCGTCGGAGGTTCGAGTCCTCCCTTGAGCTCGGGTGTGTGTGTTGCCTTAGCGTAAGTTAAAGTTAGATTAAGTAGTGTGTAAGCTTAAGGAGCGATGACCTCAGCAGTTTGGTCCCACAGAACTTACCACAAATTTCCAAACTCTTCCCCTACGGTAATTTGTACACATTCTTAAAAAAATGTTAACTAGTTTACGAGACACGCTACGACGAGAAAATTCGAGAAATTATATCTAATACAGAGGCTCATCTACAATCATTCTACCGCGTGCCATTCACGAGTGGAACAGGTATGGGGGATCATTTAGTGGTACCAGAAGTGTCCGACCACACTCTGTGAAGTGCCTTGCGGAATATTGACGTAGATGCGGATGTAGATTTAGGAAATGTTTCATGTTTAGATAGTGAATCTAAACGCTCTGTATGAGAGAGTACAGAGGAGTGTGCTTTATTGTGAAATTTTCTGGAAAATTAAAACTGTGTGGCGGACTGAGACTCGGACCCGGAACATTACCTGGAAAGAAGAGTGCTCTTGCTTTCCTATCCAGGCACAGCTCACTACTACTCCAAAAATTTTCCGGTTCCGAATCTCGATCTGCTATACAGTACTGATCTAAAAATGGTTCAAATGGCTCTGAGCACTATGGGACTTAACATCTGAGGTCATCAGTCCCCTAGAACGTAGAACTACTTAAACCAAACTAACCTAAGACATCACACACATCCATGCCCGAGGCAGGATTCGAACCTGCGACCGTAGCAGCAGCGCGGTTCCGGATTGAAGCGCCTAGAACCCTCGACCAAAAGGGGCGGCTAGTATTGATCTGTCAACAAGTTGCACAACAACATACACTCCGCTTAAGTCAGAAAAGTTTTTTTCCGTTAACGGGAATACGTTGTGACTAAGCCATTTCTGCACGTTGTCCTTCCTTTGAGAGGTTCATGTTCACTGTGATACGTAGTGTAACTCCAGTGGACTTTGTGTAGCGCTCAGAACTGAGCCTATGAGGGTGCATCATGTTTCGTGAATGGGCAGGTCAGTCGGTCAACAGTAAGGAAGGGCCGGCCGGTGTGGCCAAGCGGTTCTAGGCGCTTCAGTCTGGAACCGCGCGACCGCTACGGTCGCAGGTTCGAATCCTGCCTCGGGCATGGATGTGTGTGATGCCCTTAGGTTAGTTAGGTTTAAGTAGTTCTGAGTTCTAGGGGACTGATGACCTCAGATGTTAAGTCCCATAGTGCTCAGAGCCATTTGAACCAAAGTAAGGAAGGATCGAAGTGCTAATAGCGGTCAAGGCCCGCCCGGTTGGCCGTGCGGTCCAACGCACGGCTTTCCGTGCGGGAAGGAGAGCCTGGTCCCCCGCACGAATCCGCCCGGCGGACTTGAGTCGAGGTCCGGTGAGCTGGCCAGTCTGTGGATGGTTTTTAGGCGGTCTTCCATCTGCCTCGGCGAATGCGGGCTGGTTCCCCTTATTCCGCTTCAGCTACACTATGTCAGCGATTGCTGCGCAAACGAGTTCTCCACGAACGCGTACACGACCATTACTCTACCACGCAAACATAGGGGTTACACTTGTATGGTGTGAGGCGTTCCCTGGGGGGTCCGCCGGGGGCCGAACCGCACAATAACCCTGGGTTCGGTGTTGGGCGGCGGAGGGGTGAAGTAGACTGCGGTAGTCGTCGTGGGGTTGTGGACCACCGCGGCTGTGGCGGGGACGGAGCCTCTCCGTCGTGTCTAGGTCCCCGGTTCACATACAATACAATACAAAATGCAATACACAGATATAAGTTTGAGAAAGATTCACGTGGTGTTTACATACCCGCTCTTACCATATGGCGCATCGCAGAGCGAGTTGGACGGTGGGCAAGACAGTGTAGTCGTATTCCCGAGAATCGGCGTTCATAACCCCTGAACGGCCATTTACGTGTCAATGGTGTTTCACCGGACAGCTTTGAGCATCAATAGGTCACTCAGATATGATGTTTTTACATCAGGGGCATATCCTTCTTAACCTTACATATTCAAAATAGTAACAACATGTCACGACTGAAAATAAGAAGCTGAAGAGGGTTATTATCAACATGCATATGGTGCTCTGAGGCGTGGAATCGGTATCGTCCCGTAGAAACGAAAATACATCTGTAGAATTTCCGTTGGTAGTTCCAAATTCACTTGTTACCATTTAAATGTATTGTAACACAGAAACAGGATTATGGATTTAATTTCACAAGCTGCGACATTGTCGCGAATAAAACAGTGACCCGAATATGGAATAAATTTCCTTTACTTTACGTCTATGGTCAAAAACTTTTTGTCAACAGATTACCGGTTTCGGTCTATAATGACCATCTTCAGATCCGTTTTATAAAAACAATGTCCTTATGTACTGCAGCCATAGTGGCATCGTCAAATGTGAAATGCAAAATCAGCGCCAGCATCGTCAAATATACATATACATAACAGCATATACAAGAGTCATCTTGTCAGCAGGACTACTGTTGAAAACAGCCAAAAAACAAAAAACAAAAAAATGGTTCAAATGGTTCTGAGGACCATGGGACTTAATTTCTGAGGTCATAAGTCCCCTAGAACTTAGAACTACTTAAACCTAACTAACCTAAGGACTAAATTGTATCATCTGATGATGAATCAGCAGGCGATTCGAAGCCGGTCATGAATGAATAAAAATTGAAGAATAAACAGCGACTGGTTGCAGTAATTCCTGAAACCTTTAACAAGACAGTCGCATTGTTCCAAATCCAGAATGGATAAAAGTTTTATTCACATTTTCATCGACTCCGGAAGTAAATGACATTCTAGCTGAAGAAGCAAATTCGAAATGCTACATAATTAGCTTCAGTGCGTATATGCAGTATAAGATGCCCAGTACAACCAAGAGAACATAATGTGGATGTAAAACAACAGGAGACAGGAATCTAAACTGATGTGAAATAATTTTAACGATTAGCGTGAAACTGAACACGATAATTAAAAAAAAACCGTAATAAGTTGGTAACATTCTGCGCTATTGCACAACATAGACTAATGAGATTTCTTGCTAAACTTTCTGAAAATGTTAAAGATTTGCTTCATATTCGCGAACTTAACCCTGAGACATTAGAGGGGAGAAATATTACATCGTTACTAAACCATATTAAAACATAATAATTTATAGTTTATGCAGTAGATAATTACAATTTTATTACCTCTAATTGTGTGTCCCATATACAATAATTACAAAATGTTATGTATGACACCAGTTTGGTGAGCACCGCGAATTAGGACCAAACTCGTAAATTTTACGAGGGTTTAGTAATCTGGGATTAAAACTGTGCTCTTCTGGTGACGCTCAGACTGTCGATGCTATAACCTACTTCGGCACGCATACTTCTCTTGATATACTCTTGTTGCCCTTTTTCGAAATGAACCGAATTTTAATAAACGAGGTGGTACACGACGTCCTCAACGTACCCAGAAAGGAATAACACGTAACAATGTTGGCGGGTCTGAGACGGCTAAAGGATGAAAAGTTAGTACAGCCGAGTTCGGGTCCCAGGGAGTCTAATGCCAAAAAAATGTACTTGACGCGACGTTTCGAACACCCTTTTCTAAAACGTGACGTTGTGGTGCCAATATCGATAAGAAGTCGTCAGCATTATACTCTGGGTTAAGTGTACAGTAACGCAAGTCATACCAGCTATCACGTGGCACTGCATTCGTCGTGTAAATGTGACGAGATTTAGCTGTAGAAAAGCGTAATCAATCCGGCACTAGATTTTCCTGTGTGTCAGCGTCCAGTGATACCGCAGCGGCGAGCGCCGTCCCAAGGCATTGTCGGTGAAGGTGCCTGCATCTGCTAGGGGAGGAACAGGAAGGAGACTATAGGAAGGCTAAGAAACTGCTTCGTTGGCTTCCATGGCCGCGGTAGTCGGCCGGCTAGCGGTTCCAAGGTACAAGCCACTAATCCAGAGGCGCAGCCGTGATTTCTACAGCGCGACTGTCGACGCGTCAGCAACATCGAGACAGGTCAAGGGCGTCTGCCGGCCTCTATTATCTTCCGCTCAACAGATAAATGCCCGAGGAAAAAATATATCTCTTTCTCTCTCGCTTGTCGTACAGTGCCAATCACAGTCCATTAATTCCCGTAGCAACAAGAAAGTGCCGCGACTTCGCTTTTTGCTTTACAACCTAACTGAGATCCTTGAGACGACAAGAGAAATAAATTGGTCTGTAATAATTGTGGCGAAAGTAAACACCTGTGCCAACGTGAGGAAGAAGACCTTAAGCGATTCACTGCCTTTTTACCGATGCTGGGGCAATGATTTTAAAAGGGTTGGTTCTGCAGATATTGCACACACGAAATTTATGAATTTGAAAGAGAGTTATTACTGCTTTTTCTTGTGTACCTTGCAGGGAAACCAAAAGCTGCAAGGTGTTTAAAAAAGTGTCAGCTATTTCTACAGAAGGTAGTGTTGGTCAGAACTAGAAGGAAAGGTCCTACGCCGGCCGTTGTGGCCGAGCGGTTCTAGGCGCTTCAGTCAGGAACCACATGGCTGCTATGGTCGCAGGTTCGAATCCTGCCTCGGGCATGGATGTGTGTCATGTCCTTAGGTTAGTTAGGTTTAAGTAGTTCTAAGTTCTAGGGGATTGATGACCTCAGATGTTAAGTCCCATAGTGCTTAGAGCCATTTGAACCATTTGTAAGTTCCTACAATTCCATGTCCAGAAACCAATACCTGTTGACATATGGGCCGTTTTATTTGCGACGAATAATCTTTAGTGTACAAAGGGACGATTCACAAGAGATGACAAAGTAAACTAACACAGTACGCATCATCGAGCTCTCATAGAGGTGAGGTATTGGGATCGCTTGAGTATATGTATACGAGGTGTGGCTTCAAAAATAACGGGACTATTGCTGTAAAATATTTTAATTCAAAAACATATATCACTGTGACCCTCAGTATACCCCCTCCTCTATGTCTACAACGTTTCCCGAGAATTTTTCGTTGACGGAAACAGTGTTGGACGTCTTCCTTTGTAAGCTTCTTGATGATGCGTGCCGCTTTTTTTTTCACTGCTTCAACGGACTGAAATCTTGGTCCTGTTAATGCAGATTTGACCTTGGGGAAGAGATAAGAGTCACATAAAGCCACATAAACCAAAAGCAGTCGTCGTCTGAGAGAGATCTTAACAAAATACTAATGATTAATGATCAAGATAAACAAAATACAATTTAGCGGCAAAACAAGTGGTTTACAAAAAACTACTACCGATAAAGTCGCTTTACGTGACTGGCTGTGGATGACATACAAAACCACATCAGTATAAATGATCTAGGTAATGGTGTTGAGTTCCATAAGGCTGGTATAGCCCAGTCGATAAACGTAGCAAAAAGCTCTGAAAATGACGATGTATTTCTCCCCAAACGCTGTATGGCAATTTAAAGAAATTGCTTTCTGTGTAGATTGTGATATTATATACCTGATGTACTGACCATAAGAATAAGATAAAAGAGATCAGGGCGCGTACAGAGAGATACAATCATTTTTTCCTCTATCAGTAAGTGAAAGTGGAATAGGACAGAAACTAATAATACTCTTACTACACACCCTCCGACATGCTCTGTACAGTGGCTTGCAGAGTATGTGTTCAGATGTAGATGTAGACTGTTCGCGGACAACGCTGTTATCTATAACAAGAAATATTAGAGAACTGCAGAGAAATGACGACTGCTACCCATACACAAGAGAAGAAATCCAGTACCGTTCGGTTACACTATTGGCGGTAGCCCACTGAAGGCAGTGACCGTGAAGACTGATCTAAAATAGAATGACCGCATAATTCAACTTGTGGGAAACATAAAATGCAATGACGAGGTTCGTAGGGAGAATATTAGGGCAGTATAATCCAACCACGAAAGAATTGGGTCACGAAACACTTTTTTGAATGATCTTCAGGTAGTGGTCATCAGCCTGTGGCCCTTACCAGGTTAAGTTACTAGAAGGCCCTATGCAGAGCAATCGGTCAGCGAGCACACCCCCTCGGTAGATGCAACAAGAGGAACGGCTTATTTTTTCTTCGTTATGATTTTGGTAAACACAGGGTGGGGTCTTCAAGACAGCTGTGTCTCTAATGGCATGGTACCCTTACTTCGTAATGAGATACTGACAGAATATTACGCTACGCGAAACGCTTAAAATGTATAGAATATTATTTATAATGCATAGAGGAGAAACGAGCATGGGAATTCCATCTGTGAATGTTCAGCATGTGAGTTTACCAGGTAAAGCCCATCCGCATGTCACCTAGACGCTCTAAACTACAGTTTGGTTCTGTTTCTAAAATAACTACCACTACGTGCATACTCACTGTCCATGTGGGATGTATGCTACCCAACCTGAAATCTGATATCAAAGTCATTCCACTATCAAACAGCCAGTGAAAAATATTAACAATACATATAATAAACCCTTAAAAATTTCCTTGCTAAAGTAGCTCTGCACTGTGTGTTACTACCTCAGGGGCAGATGTTGTAAGAAGTAATTCCTATCTGTGCACCCTATACTAAGCACTTTGACATTACTGAGGATGCAAGATTTTCAAGGGGAGATTATCCTACTGACTGAGTAACTCTAATTTATGACATCACAGCCTCCCAGGCACTTCAGTATTGGCACTGAAACATATGATAATCTTCCGTTGCCGTTGACAGTTTTGGGACAATTTGTTAAAATTTTGAGCCAATTAGTTACAATTCTTGCCAATTGTCTTGACACATTTTTGGGTCATAAATCACAGTAATTAAGACAATTCAGCCCCACCCAACATTTATACTACACCCAACTGCCCTAAAGGGTGTTGGAGGGTGGAAGTTGGGATGGACGGCAGGATGATGACCTTTATGTTTACATAAGGATGCTAGGCCAAGTGGGCTGTTTGTTTGCATCAAGATCAAAGCATTCAGAGGCCTTTTTTTCTGAATGGCCAGTCAAAAGAGTCGTTTGTTACGGTGAGAGAGGAAGAGTCACTCTCTCACTGTTCTCCATATTCAAGGATACGATTTAATGTTACTTTTGCATCCAAGACATCGTTTTTGCGAGACAACAAGAAGCTATCAGCATAAATAGGCACTGATGGGAGTATGTACATTGTTAATGCAAGCGCGATCATTATGGTGGCTCTCCTTCAAATATTTTCTGGAGTTGAGAGCAAACAGGCATTTCGGTCACTTAACAGTAAATCATGCACTGAACATTTGGGGCTTGAATGCCGCATGCAGCTATTAAGAAAAGGGGCATCTCAAAGCACGTACTGGGGACAGAATGCTGGGCCCAAGAATTTCTCACACTAGTGTGCAGACAATGCATTCGGGCAAAGCGGCGAAAAAAGTGCATACCTGGATCTGCCTGTTATGTGCCTTTAGCCGTAGCAGGGCAGGCCAACGTGTTACGACAGTGTTGTAAACGACCTCTGTGGAGAGTGATGGCGGCCATAAAAAATTCACGAGTTTCCATAATCACCGTGGACTGGACACTATCAAGAGAGTTATCAGGTAGTGTAGTCGCTCTGCCTGCACAGTTTTTTGGGAAGTCTGAGGCCTTCAAAACGATTTGTGTACCTTCTAAAATTGATCTATGTTGTGACACAAAAGCATATCTCTTGGTTTAGCCATGGCCCCTGGTCGGACGTGTGGTAACAATCGGGCTGTCCAGATAATGATCTCCATGATAAATGTATTGTTCACTTTAGAGCTATACAGAAACTCAAAACACGTTGCCTAAAGTGGAAATGGAAAAACATAGTCTGGAACACAACGTCTCCTCTTGTATGCATGGGACTTCGCGAGTCAGGGGTTGGCTGCTTCTCGTGAAAAGAGAAGATTATTGGTAACTTCGATTAGGATTGGCCAGGGAGTGGAGCAGGTAATTTAGAGCGGAGACATCGAGCTCGTGGAATGTTGTGATTGGCGCAAAACCTATGTGGGTGGAGAGGGGGGGGGGGGGAATTGCGAGAGTGCTTTTGTACAATTTACTGAGGTTTGACGGAAAGTGAGAAAAGGAAGAACTTGATCTTCTGATTCAGACTCTGGTCTGGAGAGGATTCTGGTCTTAACTTCTGTTATGAATCCGACTTTGCACTAGCACTGGTCTTGACTAGGGAGCCTGTGGTGAGGACTTAGCTGTACCAACAGTTTAGACCTCTGACATTTTGGATAACTCACTGTGCCAAGCTCAGTCTAATTCGTGAAAGGTCTGCCACCTTGACGTTTGATCTCCTTGTGAGTCAAATTGGTGTATGGTATGATTGGCTTTTGTCAGGTTTACATTTTCTGTTTTTTATGGGGTGTTTCTTCTTGTCTATGCCCAAAACATAATTTTCTTACGATTGTCCATTGCTTGGATCATTCTTTGGCTCATAGGTCTCATTGCTCATGTTTTAATGTCATTCATATGAATTATTTGGCACAACATATGCTGCATTAATATCACCACTTTTGTTACTAATTTCACCCATTTGTGATGCATGTTTGTGACACAAAGAGCTTCATTAATTTTCTTCTTTAAATCAGACAACTTCTTGGGACTACCACGCTTCAAAACCCGATTCGAACGTTTCATTTCCTCGTACTTCTGCAAATGCTTGTTTTTGGTTAAGAAAGCAATATACTGGCCTCTAGATATAAAATCTGACGGAGAAAAAGATTAGTTAATAGGAAATAAAATTAAAATAGAAGAACAAAACTATATCGGTGTGAGTCCAACACACACGAGAGGCCGCTCGGTCAGGGGCGCCTTGTCACGGTTCGCCCGGCTCCTCCCGTCGGAGGTCGAGTCCTCCCTTCGGCAAGGGTGTGTGTGTTGTCCTTAGCGTAAGTTAGTTTAAGTTAGATTAAGTAGTGTGTAAGACTAGAGACTAATGACCTCAGCAGTTTGGTCCCATACTACCTGACCATAAACATACGAGCGATTATTCGTAGTCACTTTCTATAATCCACTCAGTCATCGTCTATAGAATCTTAAGCATTTCCTTCTGTAGCATCTTTTGAAGAATCTCCTTTCTTGGGTAATACTTGTGATCCTGAACCATTATGCTGTGCATTTTTCAGTCATACTCATCCCCTTATTTCGACACGTCCTTTCCTTTCTGTACTCTGTCTACTCACATCCATGGTAACTGCTGTATGGGAATGTGATATATTGTTACAGGGATCATGATAAAATGGAGAGATATAATTCTTTATCTCACAAAGATTTTCCCACTTCTAAACCGTTATTTCAAACGCATCTTAATGAAATAGGGTGCAGAAGAGCTGTTGATGGGTGACCAGTATTGGGCCTCCTAAAATCCGCTTCTCCTAACTCAAAACCACTGTTTAGTGAATACTTGAACTGCATTGTTAAAATATTTTATTTGTGATTCAGATCCGCTTGATGTTCCTCCATTGTATTTTGTTTTATTCTTTGTCATTAGCAACTTTGCTACATCGTCCACTGCTTTAACTGAAAGAAAGTTTTCTGCTTTCATTTTAGCTATAAAAGCTTTCTGCTGGCCGGCTTCACTGCTTCTGTCTTGGCGAACAACTACATATTTGAAGCGTTTCTTTGCCTTTTCAGAGATACCAAAATCTTTAGCACATTCCATATCTTTATGGCCACATTCAAGGAATCTAAGATCTATGGTGTCAATGTCTTAAGTTTGGCTCAAGATGTACAATCAGTATTTCAAAAAACGCCCAGTGAAAAGTACATTAATTATTATTATTAGTCCACTTAAAAGTACACACATTAGACTACTGCTGTACTTTCACAAAAATACACACTTGAGAGTCCATTCAAAGTAGCTGCACTTCTCCTTCTGCCCGCCCTTTCACTTCTACTAGTTGTATTATTAATGCTATCCAGTCATTGTCTTGGAGCTTAAACCTCATCATCACAAAATACAGCACTAAGCACGTAATCGCTTATACCGTACTTTTACTCAGAATAGATTCACAATTTAGCCTTCCAAATGGACACTAATATCATTTTCTTTTGAAATGTCACTTGTACCACTTGTACTTTTGTATTGACTGCTACGTACTAATACATTGAAAAGTAGAAGAAACTGGTACACCTGCCTAATATCGTTCAAGGCCCTCGCGAGCACCCGGAAGTGCCGCAACACGACGTGGCTTGGAGTCGACTAATGTCTTAACTGTACACGTCCATCCTCTCGATACAATTTGAAACGAAATTCATCCGACCAGGCAGCATGTTTCCAATTATCAACAATCCAATATCGATGTTGACGGGCCCAGGCGAGGCGTAAAGCCTTGTGTCGTGCAGTTATCAAGAGTACACGAGTGGGCCTTCGGCTCCGAAAGCCCATATCGATGATGTTTCGTTGAAGGCTCTCCTGCGAACCTTGCAGAACTAGCACTCCTGAAAGAAAGTTCTGCAAGGTTCGCAGGAGAGCTTCTGTAAAGTTTGGAAGGTAGGAGACGAGGTACTGGCAGAAGTAAAGCTGTGATGACGGGGTAGCTCAGTTGGTAGAGCACTTGCCCGTGAAAGGCAAAGGTCCCGAGTTCGAGGCTCGGTCCGGCAGACAGTTTTAATCTCCCAGGAAGTTTCATATGAGCGCACACTCGGCTGCAGAGTGATAACCTCACTTGAATAGCGAGATGTGTTTCTGATTTATTTTGTCTGTTACCCCCATATCTACTTATATGATTATTTTATAGTAATTTTTCCCGTAAGACTTTTTGAAGTACCAAATTGCAATGAAAATTCAAAAATGAAAATTATTTTCTTATGTAGTTATGAGAATGTTTCTTTTCTTAAAGTGGATTACACGTAGGTCAATGCTAAATAAATTTTAAGGACTCCGGAAAGCTCATACTTTATGGAACGTGAAATGTTCATGAAGACTTCTGGTAGCATCAAACCTAGCCACTCTTCTATGTCTTTGCATAATCGTTTACAACATCATCATCATCATCGTGGACAGTTTCCAGCCTCTGGCCGGATCTGTTTGGAACATAAGCCTCTCCATCGTATTCTGTCTTGCCACCATCTCTCCGTCTTCACCGTGGTCCAGTCTTCTCCTTTCTTCTTGACGCATTCCTCTACTCCTTTCAGCCATCTGTCTCTCGGTCTTCCTCTTGATCTCTCTCCTTCCAGTTTCATCTCGTGTATCCTCCTGGGTATCCTCTTCTCCTCCATTCTCTTAACGTGTCCATACCATTTCAGCCTTGATTTCTCTGTCTCCTCCTGTATGCTTCCATCTTCATTAACTCTCTGAACCTCTCATTTCTTAACCTGTCTATCTCTGTCACTCCGATACCGTTTCTCAAGAATTTCATCTCACTAGCTTGTACTTTGCTTTTCTCTCTTCCTTTCATAACCCAGGTTTCTGATGCATATGTCAGGATCGGAACATAGTATGACCGGTGTATAACCTTTTTACTGATTTGGGGTACATCCTTGCACCGTATCAGGCTTCTGACACTTTTCCGAAATGCTTCTGCTTTTCACACCCGCTAGTTTATTTCTCTGTCGTTTTTTCCATCTTCCTGTATCAGGCTTGCTAGATACTTGAAACTCTCCACTCCCCTCAATCATTCCCCACCACTTGTTATTCCAGTTGTTCCTCTCTCCTTCTTTCTTGTTGTGATAATCATCTCACTCTTACTTGTACTAAATTTCACCTTGTACTGTTCGTTCCCATACGTCCAACTGCTTTTGTACTTCCTCCTCCTTATTCCACCAAGTCCTCAGATCATTTGCAAACACCATAGCTTTCATCTTTCCTTCACCAATTACTTGTGCTACGGTACTCATTATACCATCCATCACTACACTGAAGACTAATCGCGAAAGTGCACTTCCCTGCTACAAGCCATTCTTCTGTTCCTCCCACTTTCACACAGCTCACACTTCCACGGTACATTTCCCTTATCCTCCAAATAATCTGTTTTGCTACTCCTCTGTTCTCCAGGGCTTTCCACACTTTGCTTCTACGTACGCTATCACACTCTTTTTCAATGTCAAGGAATGTCATTAGTACATCTGTTCCATATTCATAGTGCTGTTCCTGCAGTTGTCTTACGCACTTCTCTCATTCTTCCTTTTAATTGTCCCGAATTCGTGCCTCCAAAATATTCTCAAAAGTCTTTGCACAATGACTCGTCAGTGTTATCCCCCGATAGTTCTTGCACTCTTTTCTATTTCCATTCTTAACGATCGGGACAATTATTCCCTTCTTCCAGTCTTCTGGGATCACCTTCTGCCTCCACACAATTTTCATTACTCGGTGTGGCCAATGTATCCCCACCTCTCTGCTGCTCTCACCATCTCTACCTTCAGCTCATCCAGACTTGGTGACTTCCCTCCCTTCATCTTGCTCAATACCTCTTCTCCCATGTAGGGTCTTTTTCTATTTACTGTTCCTCCCCTTTTTTTTCCTCGGCTTGTTCCTCCTCATCCAGGTCTCCATTCGGGTTCAGGAGTACTTCAAAATACTCCTTCCACATATTCTTGAGTTTCTCCTTATTCTCTACATCTTGTCCACTTTTATTCTCCATTCGAGCATAATCCGTCGTATCGTTCATTATCTTACTTTTAATCATCCCGTATAACACCTTTTTTTGAACCTTCACTATGTTCCTCCATCATTCTGGTCCACTGTTCCATCCACTTACTTCTTTCCTCCGCCACCAATCTTTTTGCTTCTTTCTTTCTTGCCCGTTACTCTTCTCTCGTCTCTACTGTTCTCTTCTGGAACCATACCCTAAAGGCTCTATTCTTCTTCTGTACTATATCCTTTGTTTTATTATTCCACCAGGGTGTTTCTCTCGATGTCTTTTTGTTGCTTGTCCTCCCACATATTTCTTCCTCCGCACTTACTAATGTTCCCTTGAACCTACCCCATTCCTCTTCTACCGTTTTTGGTTCATTCTTTGGGATACTTTCCTTTACTACTTGTAGGTACTATAGCCTGCTTTCTTTCTCCTTCAACTGCCATACTCTTATTCGTCTTTCTTGGTTTTCTGTCCCCCGCTTTATTTACAACATAAGATCTCTAATCTGTGTTTTTTTGTGAATGATGCTTATTTCGATCTCCGTGAATTTGCTTACTAAAAAAGAAGGGTCGTAGCTCTTAACTTAATTTCTTATTTTACTACGGATGACACTGTTCATAGTGAAGACCATCGAATGGTATGCGTTCACTTTTTTATGTATGTTGATCATGTGCATCCGTGCATGGAGGTTGTCTCTGTGGTGTCACCGCCAGACACCACACTTGCTAGGTAGTAGCTTTAACTCGGCCGCGGTCCATTAGTACATGTCGGACCCGCGCGTCGCCACTTCAGTGATCGCAGACCGAGCGCCACCACAAGGCAGGTCTAGAGAGACGTACTGGCACTCGCCCCAGTTGTACGGACGACTTAGCTAGCGATGCAACACTGACGAAGCCTCGCTCATTTGCAGAGCAGATAGTTAGAATAGCCTTCAGCTAAGTCAATGGCTGCGACCTAGCAAGGCGCCATAGTTACACTCCTGGAAATGGAAAAAAGAACACATTGACACCGGTGTGTGAGACCCACCATACTTGCTCCGGACACTGCGAGAGGGCTGTACAAGCAATGATCACACGCACGGCACAGCGGACACACCAGGAACCGCGGTGTTGGCCGTCGAATGGCGCTAGCTGCGCAGCATTTGTGCACCGCCGCCGTCAGTGTCAGCCAGTTTGCCGTGGCATACGGAGCTCCATCGCAGTCTTTAACACTGGTAGCATGCCGCGACAGCGTGGACGTGAACCGTATGTGCAGTTGACGGACTTTGAGCGAGGGCGTATAGTGGGCATGCGGGAGGCCGGGTGGACGTACCGCCGAATTGCTCAACACGTGGGGCGTGAGGTCTCCACAGTACATCGATGTTGTCGCCAGTGGTCGGCGGAAGGTGCACGTGCCCGTCGACCTGGGACCGGACCGCAGCGACGCACGGATGCACGCCAAGACCGTAGGATCCTACGCAGTGCCGTAGGGGACCGCACCGCCACTTCCCAGCAAATTAGGGACACTGTTGCTCCTGGGGTATCGGCGAGGACCATTCGCAACCGTCTCCATGAAGCTGGGCTACGGTCCCGCACACCGTTAGGCCGTCTTCCGCTCACGCCCCAACATCGTGCAGCCCGCCTCCAGTGGTGTCGCGACAGGCGTGAATGGAGGGACGAATGGAGACGTGTCGTCTTCAGCGATGAGAGTCGCTTCTGCCTTGGTGCCAATGATGGTCGTATGCGTGTTTGGCGCCGTGCAGGTGAGCGCCACAATCAGGACTGCATACGACCGAGGCACACAGGGCCAACACCCGGCATCATGGTGTGGGGAGCGATCTCCTACACTGGCCGTACACCACTGGTGATCGTCGAGGGGACACTGAATAGTGCACGGTACATCCAAACCGTCATCGAACCCATCGTTCTACCATTCCTAGACCGGCAAGGGAACTTGCTGTTCCAACAGGACAATGCACGTCCGCATGTATCCCGTGCCACCCAACGTGCTCTAGAAGGTGTAAGTCAACTACTCTGGCCAGCAAGATCTCCGGATCTGTCCCCCATTGAGCATGTTTGGGACTGGATGAAGCGTCGTCTCACGCGGTCTGCACGTCCAGCACGAACGCTGGTCCAACTGAGGCGCCAGGTGGAAATGGCATGGCAAGCCGTTCCACAGGACTACATCCAGCATCTCTACGATCGTCTCCATGGGAGAATAGCAGCCTGCATTGCTGCGAAAGGTGGATATACACTGTACTAGTGCCGACATTGTGCATGCTCTGTTGCCTGTGTCTATGTGCCTGTGGTTCTGTCAGTGTGATCATGTGATGTATCTGACCCCAGGAATGTGTCAATAAAGTTTCCCCTTCCTGGGACAATGAATTCACGGTGTTCTTATTTCAATTTCCAGGAGTGTAGTTATCGTATGAAGCATGTCTCATCAAGAACGATATATACAAATGATGGATTAAAGTTAAGTATTCCAGAAGCTACGTACTTTTCTTTATAGCATTCATTACGTATCCTGTTTCAGACCTATCCCTAGCCTGAGTGAGTAAACGCGTGACTTTCGGCTACTTCCGTGGCGTGGTTGTCTTGCTACGCCACAACAGTCTCCTCAGTAGTATTCGAACAGATGTGAGATGGTGTAAAATGTTAACGATTAGGCGAGGCTGAGATAAAAATAACTTCAAAATAATTCCTGGAATTACTACGAAGCGGAGCACTGGTTGTTTAGGTGTATTGTCATTGCTTATGACATACACTTATGGCGTATGCTTGTGGCATATTAAAACCACAGGCCTATCTCCCGCCAGGGAATCCAAGCCGCAGCTTTGCCTGCCACGAAAAATAGTCTGACTGACGGCACTTAGCTCAGTCAGTAGTCCACCGCACGCTAGAGACAAAGAATCGGGTCAGATTCTGGGCGCACAGCCTCCATCAGTCAGCAAGTTTCAAACAGTCGCTACTTTGGTATTTGCCGCTGTAAGGTTATTCGCTAGAGTGGCCTTATCTCAGTCCAAATTATAAATTATTGAGCGTGACAACAAAAGTTACCTTCTTCATCATTTGCAAGCCAAGTCAACCAATTGCATTTAGATCAGTATCGTTCGATGCTTGAGGCCTTCCGTGAAATTTACTATTTAAGTAATATTTTGTATGATTCTAACAGTGATGTTAAGGTAGATCATTTCATTCAGATTTCACATTATTTCAACAAAGCACTTGCTCGCCACTTTCCGACCATAAAATCAACTAAACGACCTCAACAGGGAGTTAATTTTCGCCGGAAAACACGAGTTCGTATGGCAGCTGCCTCTCTTTGATAACTCTGGATTCTGTAGAAATGCGGCGAAGAGAGGTCAGTGGGAGGGAATCCGAGTCCAAAGACGCAGGGTTGTGCCACCTTGCTTCTTTTGCTCTATCGTTCTCTAAATTCGACGTGATTTTAGAGCGACTAATGCTATCAATTAAATCAGAACTATTTCCGGACACGAGAAATCTCTTTGATAACACACATTCCTGCTAGTCCAGAACCAAACACTAGAAACGTAAAGCAAGAGCAAAAAAATTTTCACGTGGATATTCAGTTTAATAAAGGCAAGTCGAAATGCACACTGAATCTGTTGTTCGAAGTACTCATACTGTCAAAGGTCACTGAACTCTTTCTCGTAACCGGCCCGTCTCCGAAATGTTGCCAGCTCTGTTTACAAGTGTTCACACTAGGCAGATGAAAGATGGATGATGACAAGATGTTGCCTAAGATGCAGTTCCTTTTTTGTCGACTTCAGGTATATTCCATGAAACAAACATCCATCTTCTCTACGTACCAGCACGTAAAAAATGGGAAATTTAGCTTTTTTTCTCCACCTACGTGGTGAAATGAATTGTGAGATAGAGATGACTAAACATAATGCGACAGGAACCTGTAACCAGATGATGAACGTTTCACTCACACATAATAATAAAGAAAAGGCTAGTCGAAGGGCTTTACCATCAATGTCTTTAAATAGCGTTTCGTACTTATACAAGAATATTCTTCATGAAGCACAAAGTATGCTCTGAGAAACATACAGAATCATATTATGATTCTTATTTGTACGGTACACATTCCAGGTCGGAATGGCAAGAAATGAGGATGTACAAGCGAGGGATGGGAATGGTCAGTCTTCTGTATGTTCATAGTCTTTCCTGGCTAGAGTCAACTTCCAAAACATTCTTTTGGCACGTAGTGTGCGTCATTATGTGAAATGTTGAACCAACACTGTTGCAGCTGCCATCATCGGTTTCATCAGGATTTGTAACATATTTATTTATGCATTTAACCTGATCCGATTAGGGCCAGGAGGACCCTCTCTTACATTGGAGCAACGTTTCACACACACAGCACATTTTTTACACCATTAGTTTCCTAGGGAATAACAATTTTAATATGACAAATAGTATCGAAATGATTTCAGGTGTGAAGTGGTAATGTGTGTAAATAATCCTGACTGTAAACTGATAATACTGGCAATATTTGTACTACTGTAGCTGCTCACGCTAATAGTAATGACAATAATACCAATAATGATAGTTGCAAATATAAAAAGAATTTATAGGTGTACATGATAGATATTGTTTGATGCAGCGAGTTGTGGGGAAAAAATTTAAGGAGACTGCATCAGGTAAGAATACTGGGAAAAGAGGAAGATCTGGTTGGAAAGAAGGATGTACAAGAGTAACGAGTGCGTACACGACCAGTGGTAATTGTTATTTTAGTAGATATGTCATTAACTGACCTCTAGAACTGGAGATGGTATTCAGCTCTGTAATATAATGCGGGAGGTTATTCCAGAGTAGGGTGACTGCTAATAGGAATGACTTCGAGAAAGTGGTTGAATGATGGAGTGGGACAAAAAGGATTTTGCTCTGATAGGAGCTGGCGTTTCTGTCGTGTGTTTCAGATTAGAGCGTTAAGGTCGAGGAGAGGTGTGAGGGAACGTGTTCTTCCATAAGACGGTAGAGAAGACGGAGGGTACGAAAATCACTGCACTTGTCTGCACTCAGTGAGGATAGCTATGCATATGACGGTGACCTATGATCACAAAGTCGAACATCACAGATACAACGAACACAGGCACATACTGGTTTATCATTTTACAATATGATGTGTTCTAGAATGCAGAAGCCTTTTGTGGAAACTGTCTGAAACTTGTGAGAGTGGTGGGAGAGTAAGACGCAGCACATCTCGCAGAAATCCACATATTAAAATTTTTCACGACAAAAAGTACGAATATGCTACTGCACCTTATGTAGTGATGTCGAGGAACTGCAACAGGTAAAAGTAGGCGAATAGCAGCTCGCAGAGAGACACACAGGCACTCTTATCGCAGTGAACAGGGATGAACTCTAATACATATGATAGTGCGAAAACAAAATAACTTGGCCCATATCCGCACATGCGGCATGTTTAGGGGGGGAGGAGGGGGGGGGGCAACGGTGGAGGTGGGGGCTCCACTGTTGCGGCCACTGCGCAGCGGGAGAGGTGAGGTCACTCACAAGCAGCCAGCGAGTCTACAAAGGTTCATACCAACAGGTTATGCCAGTGCGACCAGTAATTCGACATGTCAGTAGTCTCCGACTAGAATACCAAATCAGAAAATCTGGGAATAGCAACTGAAATTCCTGCTTCTAGCAGAACACTGCTCTGCAAGACAGCGTAAATTAAGACGGCCGCCCATTCGACCAGCAGTGAGAACGAGAATGCTTTCCTGTGCAGGTACCAAGTTGTTTTGCGCGAGTTCTTCAATGACAGTAGGTCTGCCGTCTGCCAACCTGCTCACAGTGATTTGTGAAGTATGGCCTATGTAGTGTACACGTAGATACTTTTCGTACTTGAGCGGAGTGTAAATTGTGATGAAATTTGTGACACGTTACAGCAGATTTTAGGACCGGGACTCGAACTCTTGCCTCTGCCGCTGGAGGTCACTATGCTAAACAGTTTTGCTATTAAAGCACGCCGCAAAGATGAGTCAATGCTCCCAACTTGTCAGCTGTGACACATCATACACTCCCCCGCGAGGGTGCAATACTAGAGCAGCGCCTCTTGACAGTGCCGTTGTAGAATGCACTGATCAGAGTCAAATTCAGAGTCCGTTGGTAATGCTTGCATTTCAACTTTTTTTCTGCATATACAAAAATGTATCACTGCCTTATAAGTAACTGAAGTAAAAAAAATGTCGTTCATATTCTAAAGAAGAGAAACAAAATGAACTGTTTAGACAACAACGAATGGAGCACCTTACCCAAACCAATCTATGGTTTTGTGCTTACGAGCGTGTGCAACAGAATACCTAAAAAACGACAATAACCAGTTCAACACCTCGCCCAAACTAGCAGCTACTTAGTGATTTCTCAGAAGAAAAATACGTACATTTTGTATTTCTTCATGGGCACTGTAGCTTAAAATTGCAATACAATAATCTGCAATTGAAATGCGCTGAGTGCAAATGTGTATAGTGTACATTTCAGACCATTGAAGGTACTCCACGGTAAATGCATGCAAAACGCGTGGGGTGTACAATTAATTCTTTCAAAACTGCGACAAAAACGTAAATAAAGTATTCCTCGAGGCCCCTTCAAAAGCGTGTCACAGCGTACCATTCATGCAACGATGATGTTATTAAAAATATAACATGAACTTAACAATGATTCTTCTGTACTAGCCGACGTAATATAATTCTTCCACTTGGCGAATTTGACAGTAGACAATGCAACCATCATTCAATCAATATTCTTCATGTCTGACAGTTCTGCCTTTTCCGTAGACAACATATTGTTTAAAAGCGCTACTTTACTGTAGTATATGAACCCGTGTTGCAAATAAAACATTATAACAATTACTGTTCTGCTAATTTAGATTCTCCACAGAAGAGCATCATTCGTACCTTCTCTTCTTTGGGTGTACACTGTACTCACACAAGCCTTCAACGAAGACTGGACAAACGGTGTGCACTTGTGTTTGCAGCTGTCTACTGGCAACTTCAAAATGGTTCAAATGGCTCTAAGCGGTATGGGACTTAACATCTGAGGTTTCACTGCCATAGACTTAGAACTACTTAAACCTAACTAACCTAAGGATATCACATACATCCACGCCCGAAGCAGGATTCGAACCTGCGACCGTAGCAGCACCACGGTTCCGGACTGAAGCGCCTAGATCCGCTCGGTCACACCGGCCGGCTGGCAACTTCAGCAAGTGGACGAATTACGTTATCCGGTTCTTCTACTGTATGCTGGTCCAGGGGAATCATGGCCAATTTTGCATTATACATCCAATAACGTTATATTTATGTGAATGGTGCTTTGCGTTATGTAGTTGACTAAGCTTTAAGGAGAAAAAGAGATAAAAAACATAGGATGCTGATTAAAAAACGCGCGCTGCTACTCTTTTCTTGGTAAACAACAAATTTACGTGAAAGGCAGTCATGCTGGTTCCTGTTCACCTTGTAGCAAATCATCATTTAATTGGTATAAATGTTTATTTCACTTCTGGACAAAAAGGTTATTTGTGATGATGAAGGTAAGTGGGACGCATCAAGTAGCGAAACTGTGTGGGGCGATAATCATCCTGAAAGTTAATTTGAACACCACGGAGTATGAAGTTTGATCCTACCGATGTAGTATAGCATTCCTCTCCTTGGACTAGAGAATCTGTGCATGAGCGTATTACGGTGCAACCTACAGTTTGACATGAGCGAAGAAGATTACAGTGCAGCGTCCTGTCGACGACGAGGTAATTAGAGGCGGGTCCTTAGCTCTTCCATGGACAAAGAGCATTGCCTGAAGTGCAAAGTCCGTTTCCTGTGAGGAGCAAAATGAACAAAACTTTTTATATTCGTGCCTGGACGTCTGGAGTCTCGCGTGTTACCAGTGGAAGTTCTTATTTGTTTTGTGTTGATTTCTGTAGATATATCTTACGAAAGTTTTATTTTACGACACCAAGAAAGTATAAAAAAGGGTCGACAGACACTTAAATAAAACCATTTGTTGCGCTGTCTTCGGTAAACGTGAACTATATCAACAGCCACGTTCACACAAACTTGGAAGGAACACAGGGCCTTTGGTTTAATGACAAAGGTTACGGCGTATCACTGTCCAATAACCGATATCCAGCAGCCAAGCGGAAACAAAGTTTGACCTGTAGGTACCAATACGGTCCAGAGTACACATAAGAGTAGAGTGTAAAGGGAATCACGTTTCTTCTTATAGTGTAGGTGAAAAACTTTGAAAGAGAGACACGGAGAGATGTTCGGTTTAGAGTTCATACTTACCAGGCTGCTTCTAGGAGGAAATTTCACGACAGTACATATTAGAAATGCGTAATAGGTATCAGCATCTTTTTGTTATTTTCGTACGAACGATCAGTCATTTTATAAGAAGATGAACAAGATAAATGACGTAATGAGTAACAACTGCGCGGTGATGAGACTGGTTACGCAGTACAACTATTCGCTAGTGTGCGTGTGTGTGTGTGTGTGTGTGAGTGCGTGTGTTTGTGGTATAGGGGGGCTGAACGAAGAGCTATCTGCGCCGTTGGCTATTCCTGGAGCTTAGAAAATTAGTTTTTTACATTAACGTAATTAAATTTTTTTCATTTAAGTAGCCGGTAGACAATGTACTTCTTTAAATTCTTTGTCAGCATCGAACGCTGTAGTAATATTGTAATTATTCAACTGACTAGATGCTACGCCTACTGTGGCTAGAGCACAGCATGAAAGCTTCCCTTTGAACATTGTGTTTATACCCGACAATCAGCACACATCTTCTGATAAATGTTAGTGTCGTAATGAAACTCATGACTTAGTAAATTACTAAAAATCATTTTTGGCCTGAAAGATGTGGATTAAGCATAGCCCAAAATATTTGGAAAAAATGAAAAACAAAAACTCAAGTATTCCATTATGGCAAGAAGGAATGTTTTCGTTTAGAATACAGGTTTCTGGCTGTGATCCGTTGACGACGAATACATATACGATTGCTTAAATAGTAATGGAAATGAAACGGAATTTGAGCAGATAGGTGACACAGATATTGTGAACAAATTATTTTCGCTAGGGGAGGAGAGCTGAGATGGGACGATCGAGGAATCCATATTCACGCACACTGAGTCGATGAAATGCTTTGGTCTGTTGTAAGGGTAGGCAGCACCAAGTATGAGATGAATGTGCGCAAAATGAAAACATTCGCCAGGAAGGAAAAGAAAGAAAATGCAAAAAAAAAAATTATTTCATGAATGTGAACTGATAGCAGGGGGTCTATAAAGCAGGAGAAAAGGAGTAGTAGCGTAAATTTTCTGGATACCAGGTTTTACACCAATATCCGGGGTTATATTCGAAACCTCTCTTCAGTGTCTCATGAAGAGAGAGCCGGCGGCCGCTGTGGCCGAGCGGTTCTAGGCGCTTCAGTCCGGAACCGCACGACCGCTACGGTCCAGGTTCGAATCCTGCCTCGGTCATGGATGTGTGTAATGTCCTTAGGTTAGTTAGGTTTAAGTAGTTCAAAGCTCTAGGGGACTGATGACCTCAGATGTTAAGTCCCATAGTGCCATTTGAACAATTTTAAGTGAGAGCCTGTGACACTTTTGATGGTGATCCTCCGTCTGATGGGGGCTTTATGCTGTACGGCTTGCTTGATGTTATTGGAGAGCATCAGACACACACACACAATTACATTTACACAGACACACACGCTTAAACACACAACTTCAAATTTAGCGAATTATAATTCCAAGAAGTAACCACAGCTGTTTCTCATATGTGCCACGCGGGATTAGCCGATACGTCTTTGGCGCTGCAGTCATGAACTGTGCGGCTGGTCCCGGCGGAGGTTCGAGTCCTCCCTCGGGCATGGTTGTGCGTGTTTGTCCTTAGGATAATTTAGGTTAAGTAGTGTGTAAGCTTAGGGGCTGGTGACCTTAGCAGTTAAGTCCCTAAGATTTCACACACATAAGATTTCACACAGTGTTTCTCATACAAGATCTTTTCGTGGTGGTGCACGGGCGATGCTGTCCACAGCCTCAGCTGCCTTTTCGAATTACGCTACGAGGTGGGCGCCGTGAGTGCCGGATAAGTGGACTCACTGAGGAACTACGGCCCGCACAGAATTTATCAGATGACGGGCCCAAGCTGTCTAAATGGAAAAAAAATTAATAAATGAGCCTTTGTCAAGAAAGGCGCCAATTTGTGTGAAGGACAGAACCACCTTCCCCGTTAGGAGACTGAACCCGCGCTTCGAGACCTCCTACGCAACAATGCCATTACGACTTTACTGATGCCGCTCTGTTACCCAAATGACGGTTGGCAGTCGGCTCTGCTCGACGATATCGGCCTGCAACATACCGTAAATATTATGATTTATTATTATATGCTTTATTTCACTGTGATGTTGTTTAGTAAAACGGCGAGAGAATTAAGATGCGGCAACATGAACTCGATACTGTATGTTAACGGGAAACGTTTTATGGAACAGCACAGTCGTTTCCATCCTACCCGTATTGTATTTGCGCGTAACGGCAAACACACAGCGTCTCCCTTTCTGTTCTCAACTGTCACTCACTCTGTCATTGCGATCGACGTACGGGAGCGACATTTGACGTGGCAAAGCAATTTTTCCCCCTCGCAGGAAAGAGCGGCAATGGCGGCGGGCGCGGCGCTTGCGCCGGCGACGGCAGCGCCGCGACGTCGACGTGCGTCGGCGGGCGCCGCGGCGCCAGTGGCGCGCCGGAGCGATGGCAGGTCGCGGGGCGCGAGGCGCGTGCCGCGCGCCGCGGGCGGCTGGCCCGGCCCACCGCGGGCCGCCACCTGCCATTGGCGCGGCGGCGACCTCTGGCGTGGCGCGCCCGCGGTGCCAGGGGGCGGGGCCCCGGGCCAGCCGGGTCGCGTGGTGGGGGGCGCGGCCGCCGGGAGGGGGAGGGGTCAGGTCGCGGCCGCGGCCGCGCCGGCCCGCCCGCCTGCGCCCCGCCAGTCTGCGCGCGACCGCGGTGCAGTGCGGACTCACCTGCGTCGCCACGCTCCACACGCCGCCTGCGCGCCCCAGCCCGAGCGCTGTAAACCCGTCTCGTCTCGTCGCGGCGCCCGGCACGCGGTCACCACGTTGGAGCTAGGCTTCCCGCGCACCATGGCGCTGGTGGCGCCGCCGCTGGGCGCGGGCTCGGCGTGGCGCGACCCCGCGTCCGGCGTCGTGCTGCACCACCCGGCCGCCGCCCCGGCGCCCGCGCCGCCCCCGCCCGCCCCCGATGAGTTGGTGCTCAGCTCGACGCCCGGCTCCGCGTCGGCCAGCTCCGGGGGCGGCGGCGGCGGCTCGCAGATCGTCGTCGGCTCCTCGCAGAGCGGTACCGGGTCCAACTCCTCGGACAAGGGCCAGAACATCGAGTGCGTCGTCTGCGGCGACAAGTCCAGCGGCAAGCACTACGGCCAGTTCACGTGCGAAGGTGAGTGGCGTGGGGGCTCGTCTGCAGGCGCTCGCTCCCGCCGACGCCCTACCCGGTGATGCCCGAGAGTGTGTGAGACCCCCGCCCGGCAGTAGTGTGCTCTTCTCTAATGTCGCGCCTGCCACTCCGCAGGTACAAGTGCCCTCGTGCGTTGTCTAGTCCTGTATTAAACAGCGTTATTATCGTGTCGCGTAGGTGATGGTTGTGTCCTGTTTCCACTCGGAGGCCAGTAATCGAAAATTGCTGCCTTGTGTCAATTTGCATCAAAAACGTACGTGCTATACGATCCTCCTACCCAAAACCGAAATTGTATCGCCTCTGTTAGACAACGTACTGTGCGTTTTAACAACAGTGATTTTACTTTTATCGCCACATCATTGTGCAGCAAAGACATATTTTGTGTACATAGTGTCAAAGGGTTCTTCAATGATAGACATGTGGGGATCGTATTTTGTGGTTTGTATTACATTATGGCGACCTTTAAGAGTCTTGGAGCCATACTGCGCAGACGATTTTCAACAGACCCCAATAGAAGGCGTTTTTCAACAAAGTGATGAGTTGTTGCATGATTTGCTGCAAAGGTAGCAAGCTCCTGGTGATGGGTACGTAATACTCTCTCTCTCACCGTGTGGCACCTCCTCCCTCTGCATAAGAACCCGGCAATCGTCCAGTTTTTTTATGATTGTGATTAAAATCTGTTTCGCCACTTTGACGCTACGGGTGGTGTCATTGTGGTCCGTGAAATTTTGAAGAACGTGCTACTATGAACCACAGCTCTCGAAGTAACAAGCTCTCATAAATTTCTGCCATTGTATTCACATACACACACAAATACACACACACATTATATGAGCAAATAAATATGTGCCACATAAGGTTGACCACGTTTAATGCTACACGAACTTGCAGTTGATATGTCGTCTTGTGTTAAGTGCCGTAAAATTCTTCCGAAAAACTACCGTCGCACTCCACAGACTCAACACATGGATTCACATCTATGGTTCTATAATATATATATATATTTATCTATGCACATTCGCTTAATAATTGTTGGGGTTCCTTGTCAGTGAAACAAGTATTTTCGCTTAAGCGCTCAATGTCTTTTGCCGTGTAAGTACGGATCATCCGTATGAAAAGACGTATAAAGACGAAAGCTTTTCATGGATGTTAATTTATTGCAAGAGAAGTTAGCGATTACTTTGCGAAAAGTAGTTCCTGAAGTAGAACAAACCTCGTGAGTAATAATACTCAACGCCGGATCAAATTTATAATTTATGTTCAAAATCTGAGATCAGTTATTATAGTTAAAAACATGGAGTTCTCGTTTCAGGCGACGGATTCAAAACCGCGATGCTATTAATTACACTTTGATGAAGATCGGTGTACCGTCGTCGTCTATCGCCTGCGTGTTCTCTTGGCGCTTTACGAATTTCATCATAAAGATAGGCTTGTGTGAAGGTCATTTTCTTTCAATGATGATGAGCCTTTTCCATGTGAAGAACTTTTTGCGTAAACTAAGCAGTCAATCCAAGAGACTTGCTTTCTTGCCCATTTATAATGTTATTAAATGGCTAATATTAATAGCTTTTTTCCTCCTTTCTTGCAATGATAGTACTTCGCTATGGAAATAGAGGGAAATAAATTAACCATGTGAACATACCATTTTCGTAGAGTCCACTAGTAGGCTATAGGATGTCAACAGCGATCAGACGATTATGAACATAGGTCAACACAAAAGTTTTACGTTCCTCATCCAGAGACGCATATTGTACTCGAATATAATTACTTAACACTAGTTGACAGTTTTGCAACGTCTTCCTATTCATAATGTGCTAATAACTCACTTTACATGCAGCGCTTTTTCCCTTCTCCACAGAAGTCGATGTACGTTCACTAAACGCAAAAACTGGTAAACATTTAAAAATATACCCTGCGTAAGTCGTACACCATCTACGACAGATTAAACGTGTTGAGCACAGACTAACCAAACAGTTCCGCATGAACTGCACTACAACTAAGAGAGAGCATAGCTAATCTACGAAAGGACAGCACTCTATCAACCTTGCTTCATTCGATGCCACATTGATAGTCATTTTCCTTCTTTCTTTTCGCCAGCAGTAAAACCTACTGTTGAGAAACAATTGCGGCGCGCGGCACCGCAATCGCGTGACAGTACATGACTCGACACAAATACATTTCATTATTGTTGCTCAATACGACGCCACGTTGCTTAGATTGCTTAGGTGACCCTGAATATACAAAGAATATCGGTGTTTAGCGAGCTCATTACCCAACAAGATGTTAAGTCTTCCCTCTCCAACACTCATGTATCTGGCTAAATTGTCCCTCATCTCTATCTTTCTATAATTTATTAAATTGCGTCATAGTAGGTTATTCACACGGCGGAAGCTCTTTGTAGTGGTGCATAACCATACAAACAAGCAATTCACCTTGATGCATTTACATTCTTTTCACTGGCTTGCGTTAGGTGCGATGGTAATAAAGTTACTTTCAAAAATGAGAGCTTCTTCGTTGGGAAGCAACAGTTTGATCGAGCACGTTATAAAAGCGCCATTCAGTCAAAAGATGTACGGTGCTCTTGCGAAACGTAGCGAACGTTATTTTGCACGCGTTTTGTTAACCTATGGACAACAGTCGGTGTGAACTAAAAATAACTGCGGAAGTGAACAGCGCAATTACAAAAGAAACAGAGACTGTATGAAGTCATTGTTTTGTCGTATCTGCACAGTTTTCGTACAAATGCGCTCTCATGTTTTCATCATCCTCGGTTTTATGTATGTGTGTGTGTTTGTGTGTACAATGTAGCGGTAGCCATCCGCACACTGTAATCGGCATTTACTCAGGAGACTGGTTTGCAGTCTCTGTTGCATAAATCAGTCGGCGGACAGTACTCTGTATTTACTGCAGTTTTTCTTCTAGTTTCTCATACGATAATAAAAACCAATCTATGGCTGGGAAGTCAACCCACATATCTTCCTTTCGCTGTCCACGACTTCTGTTTCGCTGAGATGCACTAAAACCTCTCTCTTCATGATAGCGGAATATATTTCCGGTACGTATGTGACGCATCATGACTATGCGTCCTCTGTTCTTAAGTCTGGTATCGTATGTCACTTTGGCACAATTTTGCCACCCATCACATTGTAATAATGTGTCCAGGTACTGTGTGAAATTCTTGCGTTTGGAGTTGATTCCATCTTACTCTTTACTTCTTTCTCAGCTATTTCTTGCTTAATGATTCAGATTGGAGACTGGTGTAACGTAGGCCGGTTCCTGCAGTGCATCTACACTTACATAACGTCACCTTATAGCCTTCACTGTCAGCGAGGGTTCGGTTCTTGTGATCGTAGAAATTGCAATGTTGTTACCATCGATTCTTACGTATGTCTTCTTAATGGCGCATATTTGGAATATTCAAGACAAAAATAAAAATTACTACAGGTTCAGACGAAGCCAATTAACGCACACGAACACAGTACCGATTTTCCCTCCATATATATTTTTTCCTATGTAGATGGAAGATATAGTGAACCGGCTTCCACACAATCCTTGTGCCTGAAACATTCAAATGTTCTCCATATTTTGCCACCTATTGTTTCTATGAATAGCCTGTTGTGTGTGGGCGATAGCACATTCACAAACCACAAATTACGTACACCATCTGTCTGACGCGAAAAAAAAACCTGTTTCGACTGTATGGTGCGGTAACTCGTTACAGAAGCGTAACCAGCAGTACAAATTCATCTCTTTTTACCGGACAAAACGTTTGTCCTTGATGTCTATCATCGCAAAGCTGTCTAGTAGCCCTACCTTTTTGGCGTTTGTTAATAAGTAATATTTCTAAAACACTCTTGTTTTCAGAAGACAGCTTTTCAAATTATTTCCTTGTCTTTGCTTAAATTTTCTGCACATTCCGTATTCGCAATGCTGACAGTTTTTACTAGCTTTCAGCTATCTTGCCATATGAAGTTGGAACGAAACAATATGCTTCACATTCGTCTCGATATTTTGACGCTTTGCTGATATTTTAAACTCGCGATCGGAATTTTTCCGCGTGGACGCCCGTGATCCGAATTAGTAATTGCTGGATAATGTCTCTCCACTCGAAGGTTTTCCTGTGACACGGCGTCAGAGAATTTTTGTTCTGTAATGGCCAGCCTCAGTTACATCTCAAGTGCCAGGCGTTCCTACAGTGTGCTCCTCCGACCACGTCAAGTTCAGCAGGCACCATATCTGCGGCTGGTGGAAACCTTTCTATGTTTTCAAAGAATGTACCGAATTTCCTCTATACTCCACATCTTTTGAATACTCGAGCATGAGATGAAAAGCCGTCAGATGTTTGAAGTATTTCTTGTGCTTGCCATTTATTCCCAGCAACAGATAAAGTGATTTTGCTTTCGGCATCTGCTACAGCACGGCATCTCAGACCCTTTGAGCCGCTTGTTTCCCGGTTTTCGCACAGACCACAGTTCACTTCCAAGCGTACGTCCTCAGGAATGTCTTCCACTAATTACATACTAGTAGACTACTCTTCGCCACGTGTGTCCTTTTTGCCGATGCTTGGCCATTGCGTTTTGTGTTCTCCTTTCTTCGCCCGTCATACGTGAGTTTACTAGCCACTTAACTACTTCTATTTCGTGGTCTCCAATTTTGGTGGTAAGTTTCTGACTGTTCTCATTTCTGCTTCTCCTCATTACTTGAGTCTCTTCTTCAGTTTGCTGTCAATCCATAGTACGTCATTATTAGGCTGTTCATTTCGTTCGATATGTCCTGCAATTATTTGTCGCTTCTACTGAGGATAGGGATGTATCAATGAATCTGTCATTGATATTCTTTCACCGTGAATTTTTATCCCATTCTGAACTTTTCTGTCGTTACTTCTTCGATGCAGAGATCGGAAAGTAGAGGAGAAAGATTGCATCCCTGTCTTACAAATCTTGTTAATGTGAGCACTTCGTTCTTGGTTTTCCATTCTCATTGTCCCGTATTTATGTACATACTGTATATCACCTACCTTTCCCTATAACTTACACCATTATCTCTGAGAATTTCGAACAAACTGCACTTTTTTACGTTGTCCGACGCGTTTTGTACCCGACAAAGGCCGTGAAAGAGCCTCGATTTTGCTTTAAGACTTGCATCCATTATCAAACGCAACAGCAAATTTGCTTCTGTGGTATCTTTACCTTTCTAATCTGTTTGTCATGTTACAGGTCCTCTATTTGATTTTCCATTCAGTTGTACATTATTCTTGTCGGCGTCTTGGATGAGTGAATTGTGTAAGTTGATTGTACGATAATTCTCGCGCTTATCTGCCCTTTTCGTACTTAGGATCGTGTGTATGATATTTTTTCCAAAAATCTGATGGTACCTCCCCAGACTGATTCTAACAATCAGCTTCAGTGGTCGTGAGGTTGCGAATTTTCCCAATGAGTTTAGAAATTGCGAAGGGATGTTAGCTATGCCTTCCGCTTTGTTTGATCGCAAGTATTGCAAAGCTCTGCTGAACTTCGACTCTGATCCCCGACGCCTTCTATATCGACTCCCGTTTCGTGCAGTGTGACTTCATCAAGACAGTTCCTCCCGCTCGCAAAGGCTTCCAGTGTACTCTTTCCATACATGCTGTCTTTCCTCTGCGTGTAACAGTGGCGGTCCTGTTCGCTCCCATGATTTCAACGGCGTTGCTTTTGTTGCACTGGTGTAGGACATCAGTAACACTGCGAAAGTGCCTGTCGATGAAGCCGTGGTTTTTTACAAATCGACTGCAAACAAATTAAAACGATAAATACACAGTTGAGTGGGAAAAAAATTAGTCAGATAATGGCCTTTGTTTTACACAGCAAAATATTTCACAGGTTTTTAAACTGCGTTTCTACATACATCATATTTCTTTCTTGCATTCCAATACTGAAAATTTCTCCCTGATGTAGTTATTCTGACTCCATTTTTCCATGTTGTTTTCGAGCGTCTTCTTGTGCTACTACTATAACTACTACTACTGCTACAACTAGTAATAGTCGTAGTACTAGTTGTTGTTGTTCTAGTAACCCACTGCGTCAACTTCTTAGGCATCTATCCACGCGCTGACGGCACACATGCCGATACGATCACATCGGTTTTGCTTCGGTTGTATCCAATAAGTGGTGCCCAGGCACATTCTCTTATGATTGTTCTCGTTTTTTTTAAACTTACCACGTAGTAAAAAAGGAATATTAAAAGTTTAACATCCTGTTGGAGAGAGGTCATTAGAGACGGAGCGCGAGCTCGGATTACGAAAGGATGAGGAAGGAAACATTCTATAGGAACCATCCCGGCATTTGCCTACAGCGATGTAGGGAAATCACGGAAAATGTAAATCTGGATGGCCGGACAAGGATTTGAACGGTCATTCCCCCTGATTCGAGTCCAGTGTGCTAACCACTTCGCCACCTTGCTCGATTTATCCACCAGTGTCAATGTACAGCAGCACTTCCAAAATCGCATCTTCTTTGATAATAAGTTACTTTTAATTGTTTCAGTAAATTCCCATGTTCCTGCTGATGCTGGATCACTAGTTAAGAAGACCAAACAGCTAAGGTGCTCAGTCTTGTATTCTGTGTGCGAGTAGACTAAATTCTGTGCGCAAATGTGTTACGTGTTCGAGTATCGGAACAGGGTAACGAGCCCGGTATTCATCTACTGGGATGCGGGGAAGTTTAAATACCCTGATCTTCGTTTCTGGACTGATACGTGTGCTCCATAAAAATCCGTTTAATTGTTTGATTGCTTGTCTACTTTGGCTATTGCGGTTCATTGTTTCACATTTTCTGGATCCACCATTGTTAATATCGACCTACAAATGTTTATAAGATCTCACAGACTTTTCTACCCCAAAACCTAAGGCCAGGTCTTGACACACTCAAACACACCTCCACTCACCAAATATTTCTTTTTGGACAACATGGTTGTGGAGGTGAAGCAGCGATTAGTATGATTAATCAATTATTCAAAAACAGACTTAATCGCATTTATTATTATACTGCCAACCGGTTTCAACCCGTCGTAGGGGTCATCTTCTGGGCGTTTACACCATTGGTCGACTGCTGGTGGTGTTGTGTCACCGCCAGACACCACACTTGCTAGGTGGTAGCCTTTAAATCGGCGGCGGTCCGTTAGTATACGTCGGACCCGCGTGTCGCCACTATCAGTGATTGCGCCACCACACGGCAGGTCTAGAGAGACGTCCTGGCACTCGCCCCAGTTGTACAGACGACTTTGCTAGCGATGCTACACTGACCAATACGCTCTCATTTGCCGAGACGATAGTTAGCATAGCCTTCAGCTACGTCATTTGCTACGACCTAACAAGGCGCCATTACCAGTTTATATTCAGTGTAATAATGTCTCACAAGAGCGGTGTTCTCCAATTGTGGATTAAAGTTAAGTATTCCAAGAACTACGTTCTTTTCTTTATAGGATAATTACTTTACCTTGTTCCAGACCTCACGCCAATCTGCGTGAGCTTAACGCGTGCCTTTCGGCTACCTCCGAGTGGCTTGGCTGTCTTGCCACGCCACTACAGGTGGTGTCACTCATGTCTACATAGTCTATGATAGTTTCATATATTCCTGCCGTTATGTAGACAGGAGTGACACCCCCAGCAGTCGACCAATGGTGTAAACGCCCAGAAGATGACCCCTACGTCGGGTTGAAACCGGTTGGCGGTATAATAATAATAAATGCGATTGAGACTGTTTTGAATAATTGATATTTCATCTTCTCTCAATTAATTGTTCAAAAATGGTTCAAATGGCTCTGAGTACTATGCGACTTAACATCTGAGGTCATCAGTCCCCTAGAACTTAGAACTACTTAAACCTAACTAACAGAAGGACATCACACACATCCATGCCCAAGGCAGGATTCGAACCTCGGACCGTAGCAGTCGCGCGGTTCCGGACTGAGGGGCCTAGAACCGCTCGGCCACACTGGCCGGCCAATTAATGGTTAAACATCATTTGTCGATATTCTCTGCGGAAATTTCTAACCATGTCATTCTGATCCTCTGCGAAAAAGACTTCGTCATTAGCAATTTCACAGCTGACATCCTGTTTTGCAGCGCTGTAGAGGCAGCAAAATGTTCAAAGAAGGATGAGTCAGAATGTGAGGCGGGTTTCGCTAGGTGGTATTATCTGCAGCAGAAGCGCGGCGCGGTATCTGCCCGCCAGTCTGCGTCGCCTTTCCAGAGAGCCCGGGCCACGCGCTAGATATCGGACAGAGTTAGCCAGAGGCTCGGCGCACTCTGCCTTTGAGACTGGATTTCACGGCTGCACCCTTCCGGCGCAGCTGCCGGTGGCTGTGAGGCGATGCGAGGCGCGAGGAGCCGTCACCGGCTGGCGGTGCGGCCGAACAGGTTCCCCGTGGCTGTGCTCGGTCACGCGCCTGGCACGCTCCCGGGATGCTGGCGACACGGGCACGCGCGGCGCCAGCACGCGACTCTGCTCCGGTGTCCCTCACGGCTCTGCCCTCGCTCCAGAGGCAGGCAGCCAATTTCTGGTCCTCCCAGAGAGCGACCGCGCGCGCCGACCGTGCTCGGGGCGCAGCGACCGAGAAACACCGTACAGCCAGCTCTGTACTACAGGCTGTCATAGCTAACTCACCCGCGCCAAGTAACTTTTTGTTCAGAAGCAAAATATTTATTTACTGATTTAGCATATGGCGTATTACATGACGCGAATTAATAGCAACAATAGAAAAGTTACATACGCATACGAAACTTACAGGCCGGTAAAAAAGATGCAAAATACAAAAAAAAAAAAAAATGCAAAAGAACAAAATATACGGAAACTCGACTACAGCCGAATGTCCTTATTGCTGAAATATTCTACCGTATTTTCGGTAACATGCAGGAAATCGGCACGGTTGCCAGTTTAGAGGCTGTGGGCGAACTTCAAATGTGTGATTAGCGATCTAGCAGCTCCACAGTCGCACTTGGGAGAGCTTATGTTCTTCCATGTATACAATGAGACAGCACATGTCATCCTCCACAGTTTAAATTTATTCTGCCGAGGGTAAACCAGATTTTGCGAGGCCTGCAGAATTAGGGTTGTACGGTGGTGAGAAAGGATTATAAAAAGACAGGGGCGTGCCTATTTGGTACATTCCCCTTTCCAGAGATCTACTGAATCCATTTTCATTCACAGTTTTGGCATAGATTAGGGCTCGGTATGTAGAGCAGAATGTGGTTCAAAAATGGCTCTAGGCACTATGGGACTTAAACATCTGAGGTCATCAGTCACCTAGAACTTAGAACTACTTAAACCTAACTAACCTAAGGACATCACACATATCTATGCCCGAGGCAGGATTCGAACCTGCGACCGTAGCAGCAGCACGGGTCCGGACTGCAGCGCCTAGAACCGCACGGCCACCGCGGCCGGCAGAATGTGGTTCTCTTGAAACGTCTCCTTAGAAAAATTTATGAATTGCTGTGCTGATAAACCTCTTACAATATTTGATTTTCAAACAGCTAAGCAGAACTGAACGTACTCACACATTTCGCTCTTTACTTATTCTGATCAACACTAAACTGACACACGCAATCTGACTTTCAATAATCCCTACAAAAGAATAGCCCTTACTAACAAT
The DNA here is from genome assembly GCF_021461385.2 of Schistocerca piceifrons. Classification (NCBI taxonomy): domain Eukaryota; kingdom Metazoa; phylum Arthropoda; class Insecta; order Orthoptera; family Acrididae; genus Schistocerca; species Schistocerca piceifrons. Next base: position 55,226,888 of record NC_060144.1, on the reverse strand, counting down.
AAACATCGTTCAAATGGCTCTGAGCACTATGGGACTTAACTTCTGAGGTCATCAGTCCCCTAGAACTTAGAACTACTTAAACCTAACTAACCTAAGGACATCACACACATCCATGACCGAGGCAGGAATCGAACCTGCGACCGTAGCCGTCGCGCGGTTCCATACTGTAGCGCCTAGAACCGCTCAGCCACTCTGGCCGGCTACCAACAATAACCTATACCTTTCATGAATCACTGACCCACTAAAATCTTCGTTGCTCGAAGTACTGCAATACAGCGAACGCCAATACTGCCAGCTGAATAAGAGATTCTAACTACTGAAGGCACTAACTACTGATAGGCATACTTAGCAAATGAAAAATTTTGAGAGAGAACAAACAATGTAATTTATCTTAATAATGTTCAAAAGTCATCATATATATCAGTTCATGACATCCAGCCTTACAAATTTACTCTTTCTGACGGACACACGTCCAGATCATCCTCTCTCAAAACTCAGCCATCTCTCTCCCCACATCCACCACTGCTGACGGCTCACCAACTGCGCAACGCTACGCGCTGTTCACATCCAGCTGCCCAACACTACAATAGCGAATATTCGAACAATGCCAACCAGCCACAGATTGCACACAGCACAGCCTGTGATTTTCATACAGAGCACTTCGTGACGTTACCAACATAAAAACCTAAACAGCCTACTTACACTCTCACTGTTGGCGAAGTGTTGGTAAATCTGTAGAACAAAAATACTCTCCATCTTTATGACTCTATCGAGCGATTTCTCTCGCCACAGATGGGGAAGAGTTATATTGCTCAACGCGGACAGCAAATAAGTTGGGGGTCACCTTTATTGTGTGCAGAGTTGGACTGAGTTAGACATCGATGGGACTAGTGTCAGAAATGTTGAGCCAAACCTGTGAGCAATATTTAACTGCCGGATAGACTAGTCTTAAAGCTGGAACCCGTAGCGTAGCACATGAAGACCCTCTTAAAGTGACGGCAATTCGTATAAGGAGCTAAATTTCTTAATTTGGATAGCAATTACGATGGGGTCACTTTTATCGTGTGCACAGTCTGATTTAGTTGAACGATGCGACTAGTGTGAGTAATGTTGAGCCAAACCCGTCAACAATATTTCGCTGCACCACTCACTGTTTATATCGTCAAATTTTATTGTCCTTTTCCGGTTTGAAGTTTTTCACACACTGAGGTTACGTAAAAGAGATACGAGGTCCTACATGTGCACCTTCAGTGTATGAGTGTCAAAACAGCCGATGTCGGTAAATGAGAATAAAGTAAATTCCATAACGTAAATAGTGACTGGTTGCTGCAATTGCTCCCTGAGTTACATACGACACAGTGGCGGTCTTCGTTAACCCATTATGGAAAAAAATTATCTCAGCTTTGAAACTGTGTGACTATAGATGTTTCTCTCAAGTGTCCAAAAGTAGGCAAATGCTTTCTCGGAATCAATAAACATCAGGCAGCCAAAAACTCATACTTCATGGGTACAATAACGGTAGAAGAAAGTGTATGTAAGATGTATAAATAGCAAATAAGCAATAAAGAACGCATATTATAGAACAGAAGCTAATGTTACATTGCAGCAAACAGTTCATCTCCGTTACGTAATTCAGTCTGAGGTTTCACAGTCTCTTTAATGAGAATTTGACTCAATTTTGACCACGTATGGAGTACATTACCTTAGAATTACACGGTTGTTCAGTAAGCATTCTGAATTCAAAAGACTGGTTTATATCCAAATCGATGAACGAAAAGGACTGAAAATACCTTTTTTTTGAAAAAAAAGAAAAGAAAAAGCAATTCCATAAGTTAATGCGAATATCATCTTGAAAACCTACAAGGAAATCACTCATTGTTGGGCACTGTGGCCCAAGCTGTACACTATATTCTGTGGAATACGTCTGTACAGCGATCGGTTTATTGAACAATACTGATTTGCGAAATAAACTACTTGTTTGCATCGGGAAGAACATCTGACCGAATGGTTAGGCTAGATTTGTTGCTCGAAGCTGGCTTCTACATAACTGAGCTTCTGTGAAAACTAAACAAAGATTTTAAAAATCATCTCACCTCTGAAGCTGCCTGACTGCAGATGTTAAAGTGCCTTGAGGACGTACTTCGGTCAGACGTAGACAAACGGTTCTCGAAATCAATAAATCCCAACGTGGCAACTCATACTGCGTTCATTCATAAAATGATCCGGTGAAACCGCGGCGGAATCAGACAAAAGCGTATTTTTTTTCAGATAACGAGTGTTGTAACCGCACAGCCTCTGCTACTACATTGCTCGATAGGACACTCAATTTACTTCTGCATTTGACGTATCAGCTTATTGGAAAACAATCAAGAGCGACGCGTAGGGAACCTGCTCGTTTCAAGCGTTATATTAAAAGCTAAAATACTGTCTGATTTTGTTTGTATCAAAATTAGCTAACATCCTGATAACACGTTCAAAATTTGGTGTCGCTTCTCCTATGTTCAGAGTATATCGCTTTTGACTTTCTTAGCACCTTTTTATCGGACATTTTTCCTTGAGAAATGATAATCGTCCATTTTGTTGTGTCTAATTCTTAACTGCTGTCTACTTTAGATAGAGGCGCGTTTGGTAGGCGAATGCATTGCCCAATTGAACTCTGTAACGGACTAAACTGAAAAGCGAAGATAGAAAAGTAAACCAGTTGTGTGTTTACAGATAGTTGAGCGAAGGTCATATGCTGAATCTTTGGAGTAGTCAGGCAGATCGATTGGTCTTATCACAGTAGCATAACACTGCCGCTCTATATTATGTCATTCTCAGAAATAGAGACAGTTTTGTTCTCCTTGCGCGCACGTAAAACAAAAATTCTCGTTCTGTTTCACTTCAGTATAGACTACAAACTCAGAGAATCAAAGCAGAAATTACTCCAAGAAGAAGCCGCAGCATGTGAGTAGGTATGCGGAAGCGCACACTCTTCTTCGTCAGCTCTTCATTACTCTTAGTGCAGACTCATAGATTAATGCGATTTTTCAATCTAACAAGTGATCAACGGACTACAGAGTGTTATAGTTATGTGATTTCTGTCACAGGAGACACTGTTGTCTAGTGCCCTTTCCGTAATCGAGCTAAGATTGAGGCGCTATAGACCAGAAAAGCAATGTTCCTAACCTGACAGTACCACGAATTTTATGAGTAATACCTGTTGTGACTCGTCAGTCCGCCTCATCCATGGTGTTTCCAAAAAGCTGTTCTGTTCTGATCGGTTTCATTATTTGCTACGGTAAAGGCTCACCGCCCATTCGCAATACTCGGATGGCATTTATCCCCATTTGTTCCACTACTTTCGCTCACTGGGAACATTTTCAATTATTGATTCATTTCCTTTTAGTGTGTTCGTGTTTCCAAAATCGTTACGGGTTCAATAAAAATCCTATCTAACAATTGTAAATCAGAGCAGAAGTTAATAGGTTTCGCTGTGGAGAATATCTGAACAATAGAGGAACCCCACGAGGCAGCCAGTATGTATTCTGCTGTAGAAGTACACAATTTTTTTTTTTTTAATGAGATTCTAAGTCACGTCTCCACACCGAACGGCAGCATATAAATGTAGCATGTAAATTACAGTGACTCACAAAAGTATTCGGCCACCAGTGTTATGTCGTATTTTTATTTCATTATATACAGGCATCACATGTTACAGGAGTAGTCTCGGCACAAAATGGTATAGGACTATGTAATAAATAGCCGAACAGCGTTTTCTTATTTGCAAACGTAACTCAAATAACATAAACAATAATACATAAAGAAACATGTCCTCTATCACAGCCCCGAAAGTTTTCGGGCGGTGAATATAACAATCACAACCTTGTACATTTTAATACCTCGTATGCAGTCCTTTTAGCTTAATCACTTGTTCCAAGCGTTTAGGCATGCTGTGAACGAGCTTTCGCGTATAATCAGGACTTGTAGGCATTTTCAGTATTCGTGCCTTTAAAACTTGTTTTGATGTCACTGGCGTTTGTCGTCACTCCAAAGATTTTCTATTGGGTTCAAGTCTGGATTCTGAGGAGGGGTATACAAAACCTTAGGGCAATTATACAGCGTCCACAGTCTCACAATATCCGCTTCATGCTTCGGATCTTTGTCTTGATACAGTCTGAACGTCCTCGAAAGCCCGAAACTTGTAGCACTTTGCGGTAAGTTCTCTTTTAGGATGCTCAGATACTTACGCTTGTCCATTGTACCTTCAGTGAATGCTAATTCGCCTTCCCCATATGACGACATGGAACCCCAAATCATGACATCTCCACCACCGTGTTTAACTGTGGGTTGCAGATGCTTCGATTGAAATTGTTCACGTGGTTTTCTCCAAGTCATAGGTCTTCCATTTGAGGAGAACATCTGCACTTGACGTTCATCGACAAAAATTACTTAGTCCCACCAACTGACACTTTTATTTACGAGCTGCTTCGCGAAGTCCAGTCGTGTCTTTCTATTCCTCTCATTTGTCGTAGGGTTCTTCCTGCTTACTCGACCATTACATCTCCCTCGTCTGAGAATTCGTCGGACTGTTTCAGGGTGCACGTCATTCCTATGTTCCTGCTGCACTGCGGCAGCAATTTTCGTTGCCGACAACCTTGGATTTGTTTTAATTTTTGTTATTACTCTAGTTTCCTCTCTTCTACTCAGCTTCTTTGGTCGCCCTGTTTTTGGTTTCTCTTCAGTTCTATCTTCCCTGTTGGATGTTCGTATAATGTCACCTACAGTACTCTTACTTATTGGTAACAATGCGGCAATCTGCCTTTCGGAACGTCCTTTAACATGATGGAAAATAACAAGTTCTCTCTTTTCAAACGACGTATTGTTTCCTTTCCGTCCCACCGTACTGTGCACCATGCACGTTAACAACAGGGAAACGCAGCACAGAATGAGCCTGCTCGGTCTACAGCTAGCAGCACTGCAGCCTATGCGACATGTGCCGAATAACAAAGCGACTGCAAGTTGTGGTGTCTTATAGTACAAATATACATTTCACGTAGTTAATTATATTATACAGCGACCTCCTTGTGGTACATTGTCAGACAATATTCACACTACAGAATGGACCGGCAATTGCTTCTCGTGGGTCTCAAATGTTCTAAAAGAACTTCACATTTCAAGGACAATGAGGGTGGTCGAATACTTCTGTGATTCACTGTACCAGGATATTGAAGTGTGTATTTGATGATTTCTTCGTCCGTCACGAACACGGGAAGCAAATGCAGTACTTCCCACACACGTTTCCTTGTTTTGCTGAATGAGTATTGATGACGTACAGTAAGACTGTCCCTATAAGCTGATCTGATGCTATGAAACTGGCAAGAATTTCACAGTCTGTTTCTATTGTTACGATAGCCCAACTGCAGTACGGAAATTTCGATAAAACTCACGACAGAAAAGACTCTTCTACTTGTGGAACTCGTCACGTCTAGACGATGTATATTATCTCAAAGCCATGAATTTCTTAAGTTTTCAGCTCTTGTGCTTATAGCAGATTCTGTCCAATGCTCTCGGTTACGGGCTGTATATCAGGTTAATCTCTGTTATTTACTTACTCGCCTTATATATATTTTTTCTTGTATCGCATATTCTAAGGTACCCACTAGCCACTGTTCGTCTTCCACCTAACTCCAGTTGATTGACTATTTATGAATTCCTCTTCGCCAACCGTTTCCTGATACCGTGAAGTAGAGTTCATCACACTTTATTTGTTGACGAGGTCCCCAGGAAACGAACGAGCAGCAATAATTCTAGGCCAGAAACATTCATGTATAAAGCTACAAGAAACCACAATAGTTCAGATACATATACATATACATCTGTATCAATACTCTGCAAATGACACTTAAGTGCCTGGCAGAAGATGAATACGTTAACTCTGAGCATTGCAGAGCAATGGTATCATCGTTTTGACTGCGATAAAACTCGAAAAGCGAGCTGCTATGTATTTAGGAAGTAATAGAAAGCATCAGTGTCGTCACTCGTCACAGATCTGACACGACGAAGACTGGATGAATTCTTTTCCGACGCTAAAAATGTAGCTTCCATTTTTTTTCTCGTCATCAGACAGCGTTACAGCTACAAGTCATCAAAGTGTAACAGTCGGTGTAGACCACGGTTTCCCAATCTATGTTCTGCGGAACATTGGTGTTCCGCGGGAAGTGAATAAGTGTTCCGCGAAAAACTATTAATAACATGGCGAATTTCTTCGATATTTTGACGATACTAATTATTTTTAAAACATTTTACAATGATTTTACTGTTATTAGTTATGATTTAAAATTGAAGTAATCACTGAATAAAACAGATTTTTGTCACTTTTTAAACTTTATTAATGTTTAAAATACAGGGTGATTCAAAAAGAATACCACAACTTTAGGAATTTAAAACTCTGCAACGACAAAAGGCAGAGCTAAGCACTATCTGTCGGCGAATTAAGGGAGCTATAAAGTTTCATTTAGTTGTACATTTGTTCGCCGTTTCAGCCAATAAAGTTTTTGGTCCCTTTTTCTTCGAAGGTGCTACTGTAACTAGACTACAGTATCTGGAGATGTTAGAGAATTGGCTGTTCCCTCAGCTCGAACAAGAAGCACAACAATTCATATTTCAGCAGGATGGAGCGCCACCACATTGGCACTTATCTGTCCGTAACTACCTGAACGTCAACTACCCGAGGCGATGGATCGGCCGCCAGGCAGCCCGTGACAGAGCACGTCATCACTTGCCTCCAAGAAGCCCTGATCTTACCCCCTGCGATTTTTTCTTATGGGGGTATGTTAAGGATATGGTGTTTCGGCGACCTCTCCCAGCCACCATTGATGATTTGAAACGAGAAATAACAGCAGCTGTCCAAACTGTTACGCCTGATATGCTACAGAGAGTGTGGAACGAGTTGGAGTATCGGTTTGATATTGCTCGTGTGTCTGGAGGGGGCCATATTGAACATCTCTGAACTTGTTTTTGAGTGTAAAAAATCCTTTTTAACTACTCTTTGTAATGATGTATAACAGAAGGTTATATTATGTTTCTTTCATTAAATACACATTTTTAAAGTTGTGGTATTCTTTTTGAATCACCCTGTATGTTTCATCGAAATACGAGTATTCCAAAAGTGTTCCGTCTGGGAAAAGTTTGGGAACCTCTGGTATAGACAAATGTCCTTCCCCTAGCGTAACTGCACTAGAAAGGAATTTCTAATGTGTTGAACTTCCGGTTGCAAAATTGTAGAAATGGAATGAATGTCTACGCTTTGAGCGACGCTTCGGCGCGTGTTTAATGGGACATCCTTGTGCTAGGCAGGCGGAATGGGAGATGAATAGCTTTCTAAGTGCACTCTCTCTGTCTTGGACGGCGACCAAAATTAAACCACGTGACGGTGATACGTACCAGCCAGCCAGCCAGCACTGGCACCTCGCCTCATTTGACTCCGCCTGCGTTGGAGAAGGTTCAGCAACTCACCGAATCTCATTTCTCTGCCGGGTTCTTTGAGGTTTATCCCTCCTTTCTGAAGAAGTTAACGTTGATTAAGAATTTTATCTATGCGGGGCGTAAGCTAATAATAGACAGAACGTATTTAAGGCTGCAGTTTGCATCCGAAAGCCGTTCAGTGTTGAGGCACAAGTGTGCAACTTGCGCTGTTATTCTAGAAACACGTAAATTCTGTCTCAGGAATGAACATACAATAGTATGATAACATAATTTTTGTTGCAGTTGGTCAGGTAGTTTTCTAATTTTTTTTTTTTTTTTTTTTTTGTTTCCTTCAATAATTTTTTGCGATAATATTTCTGCACCTATCAGTCTCCTACTTTTTCCACCTTTAGAAACATTTTCTCTTGAAGGCTGATAAGACAGTAGACTCATATACTGCGATACGTAGGTTGAAATCCCAATCTGGACATCCAGAGCCGGCCGGTGTAGCCGAGCGGTTCCAAGCGCTACAGTCTGGAACCGCGCGACCGCTACGGTTGCAGGTTCGAATCCTGCCTAGGGGCATGCATGTGTGTGATGTCCTTGGGTAAGTGAGGTTTAAGTAGTTCTAAGTTCTAGGGTACTGATGACCTCAGCAGTAAATTCCCATACTGCTCAGAGCCATTTTTGACATCCAGATTTAAGTTCTTCGTGGTTTTCCTAAACCACTTAAGGCGAAAATGGGGCTGGTAATTTTGAAATAGCACGACCAATTTCCCTCCACAGTCCTCCTCAGTCCGAGCTTGTGTTTTGTCTCTAACGACTTCGTCGTAGACAGAACGTTAAACCCTCCTGATCGACCTTCCTTTCTTCACTTGAATTCGACGTTGTTATCATGAACGATAGTGCGTTGTTGCGAAATCGCCGTCTCAAGTAGATGAAAGATTTCAGCGGAATCCTTGCTTTTGTGAGAACTAACCGTTCTGATGCAGCAATTCCAGAAATGAGAACTGATGGCGCAGAGTTTATTTTTAGCTGGCGCAGCAGAAGTGCAGCTAAGAACACGTGGTTAAAGGGATAACACCTCAGTCACTATAGTCACAAGAGTAAAGAATTTATTAGTAATCCTTATTAAAAGAACGATTGCCTGCTGCCAAAATCAAAAATATCGAAATCTGTTTGTCGTGCTATAATTTGACTAAAGTTGTCTTGATTGCTGGAAGACAAAAAATATTGGAAATCGCTTTTTTTTTTCAAAAGTTATGTTCACATTCCGATCATTACCGATGAGTATCAATGTTTACGAAGTAGCTGCCTCATCTGCTATTGGAGTTAAACTCATCAATATGAGAGCACATAAATACTATGGTAAACTTCCTGCTGTTCTCCACGTTGATCTTATGGAAAAATATTGCTCTTTGCACATCATCAGTTTTAGGGGTGCTGAAATTTACTGATGTTATACTATGTATATACTGGATCTAAAGTACCTATTTTCTTTATTACTAACGTGATTCCCACTCTATCGACCCGAGATGGCTCAATACTTCGGGCTCCTGACTCGTATTCTCACTACAGAGACTCAAACCCTCGCCGGCCGAAGTGGCCGAGCGGTTCTAGGCGCTACAGTCTGGAACCGCGCGACCGCTACGGTCGCAGGTTCGAATCCTGCCTCGGGCATGGATGTGTCTGATATCCTTAGGTTAGTTACGTTTAAGTAGTTCTAAGTTATAGGGGACTGATGACCTCAGAAGTTAAGTCCCATAGTGCTCAGAGCCATTTGAACCACTTTGTCAAACCGTCATCTGGCAGTTTTGTCATGACTTCTTTCAGTCACTTAAGGTGAATGGTGAAACTACACATTTTCTCCCCCCAGGCATGTCCAACTGAGGCAATGCTCCGCCTCTGATGGTATCCGTTTTTTCTTTTTTCTTTAAATCATCAGTCTTCTGACTGGTTTTGCGCGGCCTGCCACTTGTACCTCTCTTGCGCCAATGTATTCCACTCTGTGTTTTCCCGTATAGATTTTAGCCTCTACAGCTGCCTCTGGTCCCGTGGAAGCTATTCCTTGACAACACGTGTCCTACCATCCTATCCCTTCTCCTTTCTCACTGTTTAGCCGACCGGTGTGGCCGTGCGGTTAAAGGCGCTTCAGTCTGGAATCGCGTGACCGCTCCGGTCGCAGGTTCGAATCCTGCATCGCGCATGGATGTGTGTGCTGTTCTTAGGTTAGTTAGGTTTAAGTAGTTCTAAGTTCTAGGAGACTGCTGACCTCATATGTTAAGTCCCATAGTGCTCAGAGCCATTTGAACCATTTTGTCAGTGTTTTCCTAACGTTCCTGTCTTTGCTGATTCTATGGAGAACATCCTCATCTCTTACCATATCAGTCCAGCTACGCTTCAACATGCTTCCATAGCGCCACATCTCAGACGCTTCGATTGTCACCTTTTCCGGTTTCAGCACAGGCCAAATTAAGGCCTATGTTCGACACTAGTAGACTTCTTTTGACCAGGAATGTCCTCTTTGCCTGTGCTAGTCTGCTTTTTATGTTCTCTTTGCTTCATCCATGATATATTACTTTGCTCCCAAGGTGGCAGAATGCCTTCACTTGGTCTAGCTTGTGGCCAACATTTTTTATCTCTATGGCTAATCTCATTTCTACAGCCCCACATTACTTCCGGCTTTTATCGGTTTAGCTTCAGTCGATATTCCGAACTCATTAGACTATTCATTCCAATCAACTGGTTCTGTAATTCTTCTTTATCTTTACTGAGGTAGCAGCATCTCAATCTTGAACCTTTCTTTTATTTCCGTCGTTGTTTGTTCGGGGTATAGGATGGATATAATTATACTTTCGCTATTTGAGTCAACATAGACGGAAAAATATTTACCGAATGGGTACCCAGCTTTATAGGAATGATGTTCAGAATTTGCGCTGCAGGATTTGCGTTGTTAGCAGTCATCTCTTGCCGTTGCGCTCCGGTACTGGTAGGTGACATAGGGTTGAGACACAAGCATCAATTTGCACTGCAGTTGCTGAGAGCCAGCATGGGTCTGGACAAGTTGCGCAGTACTTTACTTGTAAAGCTGTTTTATCAAAACAATAGCAATAGTAACAGTGGTGCTGCTCTTCGTATCGACCCTTCAAAGGTATGCAGAGACTTTCTCTTTCCGTACAGGGGTTGAAGCCGGCCGGGGTGGCCGAGCGGTTCTAGGCGCTTCAGTCTGGAACCGCGCGACCGCCACGGTCGCAGGTTCGAATCCTGCCCCGGGCATGGATGTGTGTGATGTCCTTAGGTTAGTTAGGTTTAAGTAGTTCTAAGTTCTAGGGGACTTATGACCTAAGATGTTGAGTCCCATAGTGCTCAGAGCCATTTGAACCATTTTTGTACAGGGGTTGAAGAACATAATTCAGAGGTTCGATTTAAGGGGTGATTGGGAATTGCTCCTGGAAGAGGCCGACGACCAGCTGCGCCAGAAATTGTTGAAGGACTTACTGTCGCCATGGCTGAGAATGCTATACCCAATGTACAATCTTCAAGTAGCGCACGAACTGTGCCGCGGCAGCTGAATATTGTACGGTCAACCGTTCTAAAAGGGCTGCGACCGTTTGTGAAATTGTATCCCTACATAGTTTCAGGCTGTCGTCGATGTAGATGGTCGCAAAACTGAGCGATGTTTGTAACCTGAAACGTAAACATTTTACGCAGTTAACAAATATTAGTCTGTCATGTGGAAAATAAAATGTGTTTTTTGAATGGCGTATTCAGTATTTATTTTCCACCACGTCCTTAGGAATGTTTCTACAAAATTTCATTATCCTACGATTAATTTTTTTGTTTTTTTGTTTTTTTGCGGGGGTTCCTGTGTGACTGTCTTACAGCCTTTCGTGTCCGAGCACTTTGTTCTTGCCCTTCCATTCTTTTTTCCTCTTGGTTCTTGAACATAATGTATATTAATTATAATTACATTAATTATATCCGAATCAATTGGAAATTATTTTATTAATCATTTGTCGTGTCAGAAGCAAACAACACAAATGTATACATTAAACCGTAGCCTTCCTGTAACCGCTGGGTTACCTCCCAGATTCTGTATCTAGTATTAGACCGAGCCTGAAACCTTTAAAATATTAAAAAAAGGCGGAAAGCAAACATCGATTCGAATTTCCAAGAAAGAATATCACTAGGAAGAGAATTAGGCGGGGTAACAGGCCTGAACCAAAGAATACGTTGGGTGGGCTCGAGTTCAGCGTGTAGCACACTCGTGGGTGGCGTTTCTTTGGAAGTCACCGGCCGCTCGCTGTGGCGGCGGCGGCAGTTAAAACCCAGCTCGCGGCCGCGTTAGGTATTCATGCAGGGGCGGCCTGCGACCAGGTGTGGCGGTGCCTGGCTGGGTCCCACCCCCGCCCCCACCCCGCAGCGGCACAGCACAGCCTCATTTGTCGCAACTCGTCTGCGTCTGTGGTTAACTAACCGCCGGCTATTACGCCCGCCGACACAAATTCCAGCCGCCGCAACCGATATTTTGTTCTCTCTAATGCCCGCTATTATCGACTCTCCGACATCGGCGCCACTCTTTCAGAGATTACTGCTCGGAAACTTACTTAATTTCCCGTGTGTACACCTGATTACCACTCACACTAAGTACCATCTTAGTAACCTCTTTTTTTGAGGTTTTTGTTAACCTAGTTTTTTTCGGTTCCCGCTCGGGTTAATTTTTTTATTTTTAGCGGTTTACTTCCTAGTAGTTTCAACGTTAATGTCCATTACAGGTAAGGTATCAGGAAACAACTTCTTACTGCCGTGCGTTTTTCTTATAAACAGCATACGAGTAGCATACCAGATTACTCCACATCTCCGTTTTAAACTTCTAAATCTTTTAGTCGTCGTCGTCTAGTCGATGCTTTGGAAACGGAGCCAAATGAATAGACGGAGCGCTATTCTCGCACAATCGAGTCGATATGAATTTATGTCTAGTTTCAACACGTCTTTCGGACCTATTAGGCATCACAATGTGAATCCACTGAAGATACAGTACGACGCATCGAGTCACTTTGCACGAGTTGTCTGAAATCGTCACGAAGCGCGGTTGAGGGAGAAACAGGTACGATGCGACGGAGCGATTGTTTGATCTGACCGGCATCACCAATTTTAATTTCGCTCTATGTTTCTAAACGTTTTTAACCTTAACCAAAGAAGTATCGAACTTACAGTACCGCAGCAGAAAAAGAAGACATCTGTTGACACGAATATTGACCGCGTCAGTTACGTTTTTAGGCAGTAGGAGTGGGGAAATTTGATATTTGATTTTATTTTGTTACACTTGTTGCTAGAAAGTAATACTTCTTTATCCATACGTTCTATCTGAAAGCGTGAGCTGCAGTCTGGAACCGCAAGACCGCTACGGTCGCAGGTTCGAATCCTGCCTCGGGCATGGATGTTTGTGATGTCCTTAGGTTAGTTAGGTTTAAGTAGTTCTAAGTTCTAGGGGACTAATGACCTCAGCAGTTGAGTCCCATAGTGCTCAGAGCCATTTGAACCATTTTTTGAAAGCGTGATTAATTTAGAAACCACTAAATATTCGTGAAGCTTCAAACTTCGAGTCATCGTGTATTTCCCTTTGACAGATAAAGGTAAAACTCCTTTTGTAACTACACTGTGCCCATCTTTTAATTATCTCTGTGTTGGACATGTGCGTTCCTCAAGGGTAAATTCTAGAACGAAATTTACTGAAAATCAAATCCACTTCAGTAAATAAATTTTGCCGCGTTGTTTTATAAACGTTCTTAACATGAAAGTCATTTTACTATTTTGAAAAATAGTTTATTATCTGCAGGGATTCGCTGCACATATTGCTCTCTATTTCAAAACGAATACTTTCGTTCATCTATTACCACTTAATTCTAATATGTAATTGTCGGTTACATTAACTCAGCTCCGACGGTGTTACAATACAGTCCAGAAAAATTTAAGCCATCCTTTTCTGCCTGCATTCAAACTTTGCCTCACCAGCTTCCTGTTGTACTGTGACAGTTATTAAAATTAAACTCAGTGCGCTCCTTAGAAACTTTCGTTTCAGTATAGTTCAGTATAGCTCGTTTCAATAGCGAACAGTGCGTAAATTTTGCCAGATGTGGAGGTGTGCGTATTACAATCTTTCCATTACCACATAGTTCTCCTATCCTGAACAGGACACTAATAAACAACTATTTCCTTCAAACCAACTTTCGGGTTTATCATAGACTTAGCCAGTTAAGTTATTATGTCTTTGTCAACTAAAAGATAGGTTGAGCTCTGACCTGTCCTGAGGGCTGACCAACATTTAATTGCTGACACGCACTTCTTCTGTCAGTGTTACAAGAGATTGTTTTCTGGAATACATACGAAGTCAGTGAATAGTCTCTTGGTATAGACTTCGTGCTGAGTACCTGAAAATACTCAGTTACAATCGCGTGTCTTACTTAGTGTTGATTTCTCATCCGATATTTGAGACAAACGGCAACGGACACAGCTCAGGTCAGTGGCGAAGCATAGAAAGCTTTAAGTAATGTGCTGCTAAAAGATAGCAAATGCAGAAATTGCACTGTATGTTACAATAAATGATCCGCATCTAAGTATTACGAAACTCTTAAAACTCTATAGTAAATTTACAAAGAACTGCACGTAAAATACGTGATTTTCTGTGCACTATAACGCAAACGGTTTGCGTTCCATCATACTCGTCTGCTGTCGCCCTCTCCCCTCGTTAGGCCTCTGAGAGTGGGAGCTCCGCGCAAGTTAGTCATCAGCGGCGTTGGTGTCGTTTCAACAGCAAACCAGAGTCACAGAAAGTTGCATCTGTAACATTAAAGCAGTCCATCCGAAGCCTGATTTCGCTCATGTACTGATAACAGACAAGTTAATAATAAAATTTTGCTCTCCCCAATAGCTGCTTTTACTGACAGAATATGCTGTTCAATCTTCATAACACAAACGATAAATTATCATTGGCCACCTGCAAAACTCCAACCCAGTTCGTTAATGCTGATTGAAATATTGCACAATCTTACAGAACGAAAATTACTCTCCTCGTTAGCTGAGAGGAATGCGTTAAATCCCACAATTTCAGTGCTGTGTTAATACGAGGAGTGATTGATTATCACCGACGTTGAAATTTATACCGCTAGCTGAAAGTGATTGGGTATCCTACGATTCGGCGTGAACAGCCATGCACAAGTGATCCCGGTCAGTTTAACGGTCGCAGAGAATCTACATGGAAACAGAGGACTCCGATTCCTAACAACAAACACCACCAGTTGAGCGGGTACGGACGCGCCAGTAGGAGGCGGCAACTTTCCGTGCAGCTATATCCCAGACATGGTTCAGTTGCTTGCCTCGTGCACGCCGCAGAGCTCTGTGTAGTGGACGAAGTGAAACGGTAGGAAAATAAGAAAACACATTGCAGTAAGAGAGAATAGAGCAGTAGGAGAAAATACGATGCCACACGAAAATTTTGCTCTCTAGCGTTGGTAATAATTCTTAGATGTTAGCGTAGTAGCGTATTTTCAGTATCCGGTTGGAATTCTTATACTAACGTTGAGAGTCACTTACAAGTCTAGCTCAGTGTAACGTAAGTATTTTGTCATAACACACATATCCTTCGTAATGTGGAGAAAAGTTGGAGTTGTACATTTCAGACGCTGGCTGATGGAGTCAATGCCATATTTTGACTTTGCACTGTTTTTATTTCATTCATGTCTGTTCTCCGGAACCTGCTTTATTTTGACATTTCGTACGTGATTTTGCTATGTAATATCCCCCTATTTAGGGGGCGTGGTTTTTTCGAGTGACTGGTTAAGACGTCCTCGAACTGATGACCGGTGAAATTCTCGGTCAGCTGCCTGCTAAGGCTGAACATTTTTCCTGTTGTTTTTCGTGAACTTTTAAAATCTGTTCAAGGTGACTTGTATGTAGTGGAATGTATCTGATTACCAGTGAAACTCCTATAATGCTTGTGAATGCCATGTGAAGAAAAACCTGTACTGTATTCATTATGGGTGTATTTAGTTTATTGCTAATTCATACTTCGCTCTAGTGTTTCATACCCATTACTGTCCTATTTATTTACGTTCGAGTATTTAGTTCTTGAGCGGTTCTAGGCGCTTCAGTGTGGAGCCGCGCTGCTGCTACTGTCGCAGGTTCGAACCCTGCCTCGGGTATGGATGTGTGTGATGTCCTTAGGTTAGTTAGGTTTATGTAGTTCTGTCTAGGGGACTGATGACCTCAGATGTTAAGTCCCATAGTGCATAGAGCCGTTTTTTATTTAGCTCTTCTGTCCAACCGCCACCCCAGTCGCCTTCTAGGGCACCAGCCATGTATGAGGTAAACGTACCTTCTCACTTGCTCCTCATATCACGTTTCGAGATTGGTGGAACCTAGAGTTCGTCTACGGAACAGACTGGTTACAACCACTTGTATTAACTACGCTGAAATGTTAACCGAAGTATGTAGGATACGTATCGGTTTGATCTAAGAGGGATCGTGCAAAATTTACATAAAAAACAATGCCGGTTGAGACAGACTCGTTTGAATGACTGAAGAGCGTAACGGAAATGATGCAAAATCAGACCTGCCAGATGTTCGAAGAAATACAGTCCCTAATACGAGCAGGTACTCTTAGGAAATTATATGAACTGTGTTCGGTCTACGAGTGATGTTTCGTCCCCAACGTATCGCTCCGGTAGTGATTCTGAAAATAGCGTGAGACTAATATTATTTTTCTTACGCTTCATGGCTGATTGGAAGGAAAGGAAGCTTTAGATTTTGGTAAAGAAAAAGAAAAACAGCTTCCGCCACGTGTTCTAGAAATGATTTACACAAAATAATTACCTAGATGTTCAGAGCGAGGGGTGTCAGTCGAAGAGATACACAGTAAGAAGTTCGGTTCCCCAGCCAGGCAGCGCCTGGCCAGTGGTGGACTCGGGTGCTCATACGTGGCCCATACCCAAACCAGCGGAACTCGGGAATTTCACAGCGTAAGCAGCCATAATGAAACACGGGCGTCGGAGCGTATCGCTGGCTGGCGTGTGGCGGTGCGTCCGGAAGCGGGAACCGGCAGAGCGTGGCGGCTCCGCAGGGATTTGGGGCGGGCAGGGGCAGGTGGCGACCGCCTGCGGAAAACCGCCGAAGCGCGGCTCGCTGGCGAGAGCTCGCGGCGACTGCGCTACGGGCCGCTGCCGCCACCTGGGACAATTAGCACGCCTAATGCTACACTTCGTGAAATTAGCGTCAGGCAATTAAGAGCGGCAAGTGCGTAATTATATGTAAATCGGAGTTGCTCCGCCAAATGGAATCAACTCCCGGTCTGGAGGAAGGGCAGAAGCGCTCGCGCGCGTTTTCCGCACGCCAGTCGGGTTAATCGTCGAAGGCGGCCAGCTGCTACTCGGCACGTCTGTGGAGGTTCCAGCGACTCGTCTGGAGCTCTTGACACGCGTACCTGCTACAGTGCGCCGATTAGCCACCACTTAACACCTCAAGTGCAGTCCCTGGTCTGACACTCCTAAAATTTTGACAAACTACGTACTGGCGGCAGAAAATTGTCAGCAACGTGTTGAAATAAACGAGTACCGGCAGATAAGACGATAGTTGAAGCATAATAAAGTCAACCAAAATACGACAGATATAAAACACACACGGTGTTTCAAAAATGACCGGTATATTTGAAACGGCAATAAAAACTAAACGAGCAGCGATAGAAATACACCGTTTGTTGCAATATGCTTGGGACAACAGTACATTTTCAGGCGGACAAACTTTCGAAATTACAGTAGTTAGAATTTTCAACAACAGATGGCGCTGCGGTCTGGGAAACACTCTAGTACGATATTTTCCACATATCCACCATGTGTAGCAATAATATGGCTTAGTCTCTGAATGAAATTACCCGAAACCTTTGACAACGTGTCTGGCGGAATGGCTTCACATGCAGATGAGATGTACTGCTTCAGCTGTTCAATTGTTTCTGGATTCTGGCGGTACACCTGGTCTTTCAAGTGTCCCCACAGAAAGAAGTCACAGGGGTTCATGTCTGGCGAATAGGGAGGCCAATCCACGCCGCCTCCTGTATGTTTCGGATAGCCCAAAGCAATCACACGATCATCGAAATATTCATTCAGGAAATTAAAGACGTCGGCCGTGCGATGTGGCTGGGCACCATCTTGCATAAACCACGAGGTGTTCGCAGTGTTGTCTAAGGCAGTTTGTACCGCCACAAATTCACGAAGAATGTCCAGATAGCGTGATGCAGTAATCGTTTCGGATCTGAAAAATGGGCCAATGATTCCTTTGGAAGAAATGGCGGCCCAGACCAGTTCTTTTTGAGGATGCGGGGACGATGGGACTGGAACATGGGGCTTTTCGGTTCCCCATATGCGCCAGTTCTGTTTATTGACGAAGCCGTCCAGGTAAAAATAAGCTTCGTCAGTAAACCAAATGCTGCCCACATGCATATCGCCGTCATCAATCCTGTGCACTATATCGTTAGCGAATGTCTCTCGTGCAGCAATGGTAGCGGCGCTGAGGGGTTGCCGCGTTTGAATTTTGTATGGATAGAGGTGTAAACTCTGGCGCATGAGACGATACGTGGACGTTGGCGTCATTTGGACCGCAGCTGCAACACGGCGAATGGAAACCCGAAGCCGCTGTTGGATCACCTGCTGCACTAGCTGCGCGTTGCCCTCTGTGGTTGCCGTACGCGGTCGCCCTACCTTTCCAGCACGTTCATCCGTCACGTTCCCAGTCCGTTGAAATTTTTCAAACAGATCCTTTATTGTATCGCTTTTCGGTCCTTTGGTTACATTAAACCTCCGTTAAAAACTTCGACTTGTTGCAACAACACTGTGTTCTAGGCGGTGGAATTCCAACACCAGAAAAATCCTCTGTTCTAAGGAATAAACCATGTTGTCTACAGCACACTTGCACGTTGTGAAAAGCACACGCTTACAGCAGAAAGACGACGTACAGAATGGTGCACCCACAGACTGCGTTGTCTTCTATATCTTTCACATCACTTGCAGCGCCATCTGTTGTTGAAAATTGTAACTACTGTAATTTCGAAAGTTTGTCCGCCTGAAAATGTACTGTTGTCCCAAGCATATTGCAACAAACGGTGTATTTCTATCGCTGCTCGTTTAGTTTTTATTGCCGTTTCAAATATACCGGTCATTTTTGGAACACCCTGTAGATTGAAGTTTATAAAAATTAAAACCATTATAAAATAAAATAAATCACTCACCCTTAAATTTAAAACGCTGAAAAATCCTCACAATCACCATCGAACGAAAGTAGCTCCTCAAGCATATTCTCACTTTTGTTGTTGAGAACCTGTTCATATGGGTCCGTCCCGTTCTGCACCCTGTGAATCGATTTCCGCCTAGTCAGTATCCCATAACAAATCGTCCTCAGTACCATCCACAGAACTGGAATTCCCACACTTCTTGAAGGATTTGATCACTGTTTCCCGTTTCACTTTTTCCCGTGATTTTGTCGCGAAATCTCATAAAACATCGAGTGATGCAGCCCGCATTACTCCACCTTTCGTATACGACTTTTCGCCGCTCATCATCCAACCGTTCCATTGTTCGCACACGTGGTCTTTGAATGGTTTATTCAGAGAGGCGTCTAAAGCTGGTAGCTTCAAAGTAAACCACCTGGTACAACAACAATCTTAGTATTGCTTCGTGCAACTCGACTTTTTGTGTTCTTAGTTATCTGACTGCGAAACATATCCCACACCAATAAACTTGGTTGATTTCTTAGAGCGCCTGGTCGCCTCTGCCACACATTTTCCATCCACCGTTTCACACCATTCCCGTGTATCCATTCCTTTTCGTGAAAATTTACAAAAATGCTTGGTGAAAATTTTATTTTAGGAACTGTTTTCTGCTTGAACGTGACTACAGCTTTTAACTTTGTTGCATCTGTCATGCATACTAATGCTACTGTAAACCTGGTTTTATCATGGCCTGACTTCTGACTTGAACAGTTTTTAGGCCTTTTGTTTCATAGTTATATTGTTTATCATATTGAAGTTCATTGGTGTTTCATTCATATTTCCAAAATGAGATAGTGGAAAGTTGTATTTTTGTCTCATACGCATAATGAACCTGTTTATGAAAACTCGTAACTTTACGGCCAAGATCTTTCAGTAATTTCTGCGCAGTTTTTGTTTTCTGCCGTATTACCAGATTTTTTTCTGTTCATGAAACGATTGCACCAACCTATTGTTGCTTTAAATTCTGTTCCGTTCTCTGGATTGGCTTGTGCCCGCTTCGGTGCGTAAGCCCTAATCAAATTTCCTGTAACGACATAACTATTCTGCCTCTGTACTTGTACCCATTGTGCAGGGCTATTTTCTAAATCTTTCCAGAAAGCTATTCCTCTCCTCACAGAACAGTTTCTCATTGGCATTTGTAATAGTATCTTTATTCTTTTGCCAATCCCTTAGCATCTTCTCTGTTATATCGGAAGCCCTTGATGCCCCACATTTGTTCGATTCTTTAGCTTGTTTTATGACTTCTGCTTCGTATTTCCTTGTTTTTGTTGGTTCCATACTTAGACACAAACTTTACAAACTATACGCCGATTACACTTGCAGTACAACCTGCTTGAACACACAACATAACCTACAACAATATTTGTTAGCTGTATATATGAGTTCGTTATTCGGCACGTGCTTCTACAGACAAAACCGTAAGAATGCTGAAGGAGGCTTTTGCTTTATGACGTGTGCCTTTATGATCGTGCCAGTTGTTCAGTAGTAGAACGATATGTCCGCAAAACTGAATAGTCCATACGACGCTTTTGTTAATACTCAACGTCATCACCCGAATTAGTACGCTTATAATTATCCGGATGATTATTGTTCTAAATTAAATTTATCGGCCATTGATAATTTGGGGATCACCTTATAGGACGGACGCACATTAAACCGTATATCTTTGACGAAAATCTATACCTCGTCGTATCTGAAGGTTGTCTTATCCACCGAAATGTACGGTAGTTCACTGAAATTGACTGTTGGCTCAAACTGCTAACTTTCGCGCCACGCGAATATTTTTTCTGCGTACACAAATGTCAGAATTTCTTTCCTTCCCTCTTCCCCAGAACAGCAGACTTTTATAATTTATTTTGCACAACAGATGTCTTGGTTGGCATTCACGTGTCGGGTACTTATCATTTCAATCTAAAGAGAACTACAAACATCATTGCTTAGTTATTCGGACAAAACGTCAGAGAAGATCAGTTTTTGGATAAGAAGTCAATTAGTATCAACTAAATAAGTGAACTAGTTGTCGGGGTTACCAGTCTCATTTTAAGCACCGAGTAAGTCGTTATAGTATTTTTTTTAATAACTCGGAGAAGTTGAGAGGCCATCACACTCTAATCAATTCAGTGACAGCGAAATTTCAGCTTAATTAACACTCTTGACAGTGAAAATATCTTCTAGAACATGGTGAATCGATTGATTTTCGTGCATGTAAACAAGGAGATGTGAACAGTATATTGAGTTAAACGGATGTTTCCAAGACGAGCACCACGAAGTGTGGCTTGTTCCATACACATTCCGGGAAACTGTGGTTCATTTACACAACACGATGAAGGCTGCACAAAATGTTTATAAATAAACATCATACAGAATAAATTTTAATCTGTGTGTTGTGGAATGGTACAGTGGATTGCGCCTTCACCAGCCTAGGTAGCTTGAATTACTCGTTTGTATTAGCGAGCGAAACGACGCATTTGTTGGGATAGTAGATTCATGTTCGGTAGGAAATCAGTTGAGATACTAATCCGTCTGCTGTGATCTAGTCTTTCGCTGTTTTAATTCAGATCAGCTTAGTTCTTTTATGAATTCTTCAAAAACGTCGTAGTCGTTTTGTTCTCCATCCTTATCCAGTTTCACTTGTACTTCGTTTCCAGTACCCGACATCGGCAAAAGCAATTTTTAATTTTAACTTTAAAAAGTCTGTGATACCTTAGTATCGAAGTATTTCGCTACATCATGTCTTATAAGCACAACGCTCGTGTTCCTACGAGTTAGTTAGGCTGCACTTCAGACCGTTACGCTTAATAATAAAATCAAATAAAGATGACTAGAAATAAATCGTTATTGGTTATGGCTAGTAACTAGTATTAACGCTAAAAATAGTGAGTGTGGCTCACCCAAAAATTAAAAGCTACGCTGCTACAAAATATACTCGACACACCGGAAAAAAATGTTTTTTCGCAAATGGAAACAGTTGGGCAGAAGCGCTCTGAAATCCAACGCGATTTAAAAAGCTCATTATTCTGCAATCCCCTACAAGATTACGGAAAATAAACAGATCGGCGGCTATTAACATAGCCAAGTCTGGCTCGCTGCTCATCGACAGCAAATGGAATTTTAAAAATGAAGTGTTCGGGCCGCGCCATTTTGATGTGTTCGGCGCTAAATCCCATTATTCGCCTATCGGCCTTCAACAGCTGGGCAAAAATTCGCATCGATACGGGTGTTGCACACTTTTTTGTCGGACGTATCGCAGAGCATTAAAAATGAGTGAGCGGCTCCGCCGGTGGTCCCCTCTGCTCCTGACCGGCCGATCGCAGCCGCATTAGCAGGCGGAGCAGAGGAAGAGGTTGCAGTCAGAGAAGAGGAGGAGGTAGAGGGTGGCTCCCGAGGACACAGGAGGAATAACTGCAGCTGGCGTTGCACGGGCGACTTTCAGTACAAACTTTCTGTGTGTGCGCGCAGCGTGCTCACCTGCAGATCGGCAGCCAACCACTTCTCGAGTGGGATGATGATGCCAGCAATGAAGTGTCGGCGCCGGGTGTGAAGTTCTGAGTACGCTGCAGACTGCGCACGCGCGGAAACAAGGGACTCTAGCGTCGTCTGCTAACAACGGAATTTGACGTATTCTGACCGCGCTCACACCTGTTATAGTAACGTAATGGATTTTGTACTTTTGTATCTTCTTAATCTTTATGTTGCTGTTTGTTTTGCTTTCGTGACACACTGCAGAGGTTACATTAGGTAATGTTATTTCCCTTAGTACTGCTCTTCCACAAAAGAGACGCAATATCTGAGAGCATAAATGTAATAAGTTTTACAGTACACAGGCCGATAAAAACTTTACGCTATACATAAATAATAAGGTAAATAAGTGAACGATGATGAATTAAAATTGTTTCAAGAGTGAATAGAGTTATTTAAGGAGAAACAATTTTCGATTCTATTTGGCACTTCGGAAGGAAAGCAAGATACAAAGCATAAAGTAAAAACGCGCTATTTACAGTCTACTAAATATTGTTTGATGTGTATACAGGTTATCCAGGGAGGAATGGCCAGTATTCAGGGACATGACAGGAACGACCATTCGAAACAAAAAGGCTACTTAACATGGGTTCTAAAAGGCATACGTTAACAGGTATGAGCTCCTCATCTTCGATATTGTGAAGTAAATCTATTTTACTGCAAGCTCTTTGCTTTCCATATTTTGATAGGAGCCAGAGAAAATATCCAGTATACATTAGCTCTAAAGTGCTTACATCAAGAGCTATAAGCACTTGTTTAGTAGATGAGATGTGTTTCACATTAGCGAAGATGAACAAGTGTTCATAACTCTTAACGTATGCATTTCAGAGCCCATGTTTACTGGACTTTCTGGCTTCGAATGATCGCTCCTGTGATATTTCTAAATACTGAGCATTGCTCCTGGAATGCCTTTTACAGTAAGTATATATTCTTTCGAGCACATAAACTTAAACTGATTCCATAACACTAGATTTTAAAAAGGCTTTTGATAGTGTTCCTCACAAGTGGCATATAATTAAATTGCGTGCCTGTGGAGCATTGTGTGACTGGATTCATGAGTTCCTGTCGGACAGATCACAGTTCGTAGTAACCGACGGCAAGTCATCGGGTAAAGCAGAAGAGATATCTGGCGGTCCTCAGAAACGTGTTACAGATCCTCTACTGTTCCTGATCTATATAAACGATTTAGGATACTGTCTGAGCAGCCCTCTTAGTTTGTCTGCAGATGATACTGTCATTTGCCGTGTGTTAAAGTCATCAGAAGATCAAAAGAAATTGCAAAAATTTAGACGAGATATGTGTGTGGTGTGAAAAGTGGCATTTGACCCTAAACAGTGAAAAATGTGAGGTCGTCCAAGTGACTACTAAAGGCAAACCGTTAAACTTCGGTTACACGATAAATCACAAAAATCTGAAGGCTGCATATTCAATGAAATACGTACGTAGGAATTACAATGACGGAAAACTTAAAGAGGAACGATCACATAAATAATGTTGTGTGTAAGGCAAACCAAAGATTGCGTTTTTTTGGCAGAACACTTAGAAGATGCAACAGCCATACTAAAGAGATTGTTACGCTACGCATGTCCATCCTCTGCTAGAGTATTGTTCTGCGGTATATGAGATCCTTACCAGATTGGACTGATGTAGGACAGCTACAAAGTTCAAAGAAGGGCAACTTGTATTGTATTATGGTGAAATAGGGAAGAGTGTGTCACGGATATCATACACGAACTGGGATGGCAATCATTAAAACAAAGGCGTTTTGTCATTGTTATGAGTTCTTTTCACGAAATTTCAATCTCCAACGTTCTCCTCCGAATGCGAAAATATTTTATTGACATCCATCTGCGTAGGGAGAAACGATCGTTGAGAAATTAGAACTCGCATGGAAAGATTCGCGTATTCGTTTTTCCAACGCACATTTAGGAGAGTGGAAAGGGAGAGAAATAGTGTGAAAGTAGTTCGACGAACACACTACCAGGCACTTTAGTGTGAACTGCAGATGAAGATATTTTGAAATGTTTGGAAGACACGTTTCCTCTTCCTTCAGTTCTCAGCAGTGTGGAAAATTTACCGCACGACCTTCGTCGAGAAAATCCAGTATAAATTTTGTCTTGGTCTTTAATAAACTCTATTATCACTGCCTGTTCCTTTATTCTGTTCATATATTTCGATATGTCCGTAAAAACTATTGCCCCTCATAATATCATCTTCCCCATTCCGGTGTCAAACTACGTAGTAGGAAATTCCCACAACACACGCAAATTTTGTCCCGCTGCCACGCTCCTCACCATTCGTACATTCGCGAACAAAGAACAATTCACATCTTTGGTGGCAGAGGGAACAGCGAAGAACAGAAGCTATATTAAAGAGAAAATGTTACAGTATCGTCCTCCATCCGACTTCAGGAGTAAAAACAAAACGAAAGGAACTGTTTAGTCGCAGATTCAGCAACTGTGACGTTGAAAGAAAGGACAACAGAGCGCAATGGATGGAAGGAATAAGAAGGTGTAACTCTGTGCCGGCACGTAGCCTTCTCCTCTCGAAGAGGACCAGGGCGGACGACGAGCTTAACGTCTCCAGCCGATAGGTGGATCACGTGCTTCATTAGTCATTGTGAATAAGTTTAGAGTTTAATCCAGGACGTTGTCACAGAGACTGGTGATCAGGAACTTGACGCACTATCCCTCTACCCAGTGTCACTCTAACCCTAGCTGTGAAAATTTACCACCGCCAGGATTAGAACTGGCATACTTCTGATCGAACGCAACCACACCCTCTACTACAAAGGCGGGTCTCTTGAATTCTGACGTAAGGGAATTGACATCCGAAATCGTTCTGTGAGCCCTTATCGTCGCAGAGAGTTTCCTTCGCATATGAATGGAGTTAGCCTCAGACGAACGAAATTACGGTACTAAATATGTGTCATATGGTTCATGAGCTCTGGTAGACGATTATCTGACGCGACACACTTAGCTGCAGATGGGTGGCTGTTATACATGTGCACAAACTGTGTAGTTCCTTTATTCGTTAATGTAGATACTAAGGATGCGTTCGGTCCATACAGATAGATTTAGAATAACTGTAAATGTCTGTTGTTGTTATTGACAAAAGAAAAGTCATACAAAACAGTTATTATACTAACGAAAGGGATGTAATCATAAACGTAACGGTCCTCTGTACGATAACAAGTAATTATGTTTAGTGAACGTCAACTAACCAGTGTTCGGCAGAGAGCTTGTGTGTGACTCATCAGTCTCGAGTGTCTGTACTCACCCCGTGAACTTGGTATTAGACCTCTCGACCTGAGGGAGATAACGTTTTCCTCTTGAGAGATGAAACGGGAGCTTCTACTTTTATACAGAAGCAAGATCAGGCTGCTAACAGTGCTAACCGTTGAATATCATACAAGCCGTACATATCGAACAGGTTTCGGAATCGTTCGTTAGACTTCCTACAATGAAGCGAATTTGCTACGTAAGCGGGCAAAGGGGCCAGCACGTCGAAGGCATCCACAGCATCTCTTACTTTCAGTTCACTTCACGGAAGGTGCAAATGTGGATCAATTACGTAGAACACAGGAGTGCGTTAACATTTGTATAGAACATCAATGTTTCAGTTGTCAGAAGCACGGTATCATCAGACTGTTTTACTTGGAAACCTCTTTGCAGAGAGCAGACAAACACGGCTCAGACGGCGTTGCACCACAGAGTGGAGCGGAGCGGCTGTATTTCTAGAGATAAGACATCAGATGTGAATAACACTGACGTCAGAGATCCTTGCGGAGTTTTATGGCAAACAAAGCGAGAACTCAATCTTAGCTTTCGAAATGAAAACACGTTCTGCGGAAAAAGCTCCAGAAACAAATGGGATATCACGGTTCGCTACCAGATATTAGATTCAGTGTGTTGCCGACATTTTTCTAGTAATGCGTGGAACTTTGGCACATGTGCCGGAAGTCAAAGATTTTCTAACTTCAGTGGAAGCACGCAAACGATTCGAAGACTTTTCACGTATAGTTTGTCATGATGTTTTCACCTGCTTTGCTAAATAAATATCAGGTAACACAGCGGAACCTACGCGTATCTTTAGTCTTCGCTAGATGTAAATAATATAGTACATTTTCCACATTCTTGTAGGGAAAGGTGTGTTGTAAAGTGTGAGAAAGCCGATACTGCTATTCAGTCTTGAAGAGGTATACAATTCCATAAAAGCATAACTTTACATAAGTTGCACAATTTTACATAAGTTGCACAATTTTACATAAGTTGCACAATTTACATATCTGTGGATAAAAACAGAATATCAACTCCTTTGTGTACTATGGCCTGTCGAAATCCGTCTTCTAGTATGTTCAACATTTCTTAAATATTTGAGTGTAACAGGTTAACGGTGTCGTCCGATATATCGTGATTGATAGCGGTTCCATCACAGTTCCTTGAAACACGCCCATCGTTATTTCCATATCTGTCCGCTGTTCCTCAGAACTGCACAGCTTTGTTCACCGGTAAGTGTTCAGTTTAATCGCTTAATTGATCTATTTTTCTGTGGGCACGTGTTTGTTTAGTAGCCGAGAATGTTACGATAAATACTTCCCTGGAACTGAAAGACAACTGAGGCATTGAATTTTGTGAATTAGTCGGACTTTCGAATTATTTGCTGTTCCGAACAGATGTGTGACTAACGAAAACCGGTCGGACGTGATAAAAAAAAACCCATGTTCTATATCTATAGTAAGTAGACGTTAGTGGTAGTCAAAAAAATTTCTTAAAACGGAACACAACTGTTATTTCAATCTTTAGAGATCTCTAAACGATGTTTGCAGCTTCAATTATTTATTAATTCTACAAGGATGGAACGATTATTGTCTTTATTTCACTTTTTTAAAATAAAGACATTCAGTCTAATTCGATTTTTTAAATAAACCGTTCTGTAATTTTCTATAACGCAAAAGGAGCTTAAGACGTTGGTTATTTAAACGAGTATTTTTTGTATAAACTCCTGTGAAAGTTTTTAGTAGAAACTGCGTCGTTGGTTCCGGGCCTTGTCACCACCGATACCGAAAAATTCACGCTTCCGAGCTTCATACGAATGTGACCATTCATTCGATAAAAATACATTTATTTCCGGAAAAGACTGTTAGCTTAAATGCTAAGCAGGATGTAACAGAAAGGTATGGCCAAATTTTCAGGAAACAGTCCTCAAACGTAGAGGAAGAAAACACGTTATAATGACCCGGGCTCGGAAACTATTTAAATGTTAGAACTCTGTTTATGCTTCTCTTGATCATGGAAAACACATAGAAACAGAACGTATCAGCATTACAGAAACGTTTTCTTACATGAAATGTTCAAAATATCCTCGTGATTACTTATAGATAAAATGTACAGCAATTCTTAAGTTCACCAACAGTGTGTGTTGTTCCAGTGCAACCTAGGTAACGTTGAAGTGTGTCTCACTTCGTTGCTTGTGCTGACATGGAACTAAACTCGTTGCTGTACTAGCATCAAGCACATAACATCAGTTGTTTAGTGTTCATCAGTGACTTGGTTTCCGGTGCAGTGCAATGGAAATGTACTGAAATTCGGAGGTGGCAAATGCCCATTTGCTGTGCGGATTAGACCGCGGCGCTCATTGGTTGTGTCGGGAGAGATTTCCAGAACAACGATACACCTACAGGAGGATGTTCGAAGCAACTGATCACTGTCTTAGGGAGCATGGGACGTTTAAGGCTACTACTCGCGACTGTGGGAGGCCTAGAAGGACAGGGCCACGTCAACATAGTCCAGCTCTTCGGCCTATAACATGTGGCTTTACGATCATGACGAAACTTGTACTTCGTCCACGATGAAGCTACTGCTAATTTCAACGCTAGTGTTCGTACACTTCTAAATAACAGATTACGTGACAGGTGAATACCTAGAGACGGACCAATTCCTTGACCTCTGCCATCTTCGGACCTAAACCCACTAGACTGTTATTTGTGAGGGCAATTCAAAGCTCTTGTGTACGGAACCCAAGTTCGAGATAGTTGGAGCCTTCGTGAAAGGCTGTGAAACAATACGAAATTCTCGGGAAATACATCAGCGCATCAGGATTCTTTGCGATACCGGGTTAATGCACCAATCCTTTCTGACGGAGGACATTTTAAATATTTCATTTAGGAAAGTGTTTCATACTGTGCTGATACATTCCCTTCCTGTGTGTTTACCGTGATTAGCGAATTGACGAGTTGTAGAAACAGCTGTAACATAGGAACAAAACGTTTCCCTGCCCTTGTCCATATAACATATTTTCTTCGTTTACGTGTCAGGACTGATTCCTGAAGGTTTGGTCATACCTTATTGTTGTACCACGGATACTTAGAAAATTCTTCATTAGATTATTCTAAAGCCCCAATAATTCCGTTTCTTTTCCTTTTTTTGACCCGCCAGGAATTAATTCCTTTCAGAATAGCAAGATGTATTTCAGTCTCTGTCTTCCTCTACAGCTTTTACCGTCTGCAGCTTCCTCCTCTAGTACCATCAAAGTTATTCCCTGATGTCTTAACAGACGTCGTATCATCGTGTCACTTCTTCTTGTCAGCGTTTTGCACATATTCCTTTCCCCTCCGATTCTGCGCAGAACTTCCTCATTCCTTGCAGTGTATCTCCCGTTTGCCTCAACGAAATACAGAGTAATTAATTAACTTTTGAAAATCGAAATATATACGAATTATTCCTTAACGCAAGAGATAAAGATGGTGATAAGTTCCTACGGGGCCAAACTGCTGAGGTCATAAGTCCCTAGACTTACATACTACTGAATCTGACTTAAACTAATTTACGCTAAGGACAACACACAGACCCATGCCCGAGGAAAGAATCGAACCTCCGACGTGGGGAGCCGCGCGAACCGTGGCAAGGCGCCCTAGACCGCTCGGGTACCGGATGAATTGGATATGTTTCCATTTACCAAAGTTAATTCGTAACTCTGTATTTCGTTGTGGCAAGCAAGAGGTACGCTGTATCTCCATAGCTCTAGCTTTAAACACCGAATGTGCAGGAATGTCTTGGTGTAATGCGCATCCAAACGTGCGATGAAACCAGCAGCTCGTGAATGACTACACAGTGGTGGCAGTCAGTGGTGTCATGAACACTATTGGCAGGAGGGCCGGAGTTACCAGTGGATTTGCGGAGGTCTACGTGGGCGGCGCCACTGCGTGAAAGTCAGTCGCGCCATGTTGGACGGCGCGTTCGCGCTCTTGCGAAAGCTGCGCCGCCATCTCCGCTCAGCCACACGTGCGCCTTGGCTGCGTCCGGAGCGCTGGACAGGCGCCGCCGAGCACCGACCGTCAGCCGAAACCACGTCTGAGCGAATTCTGTTCCGACAGCTACTTTGACTTTTGCGACGAGCTAGAATGAACTTAGTTTAAAACGCTACACTCGAATTCGAGAGGTTCGTTGGATCGACAATCGTGGCACTTTTGTAAACAACTTCTAAGTTATTTCTGTTAAAACCTCCTGGGTGAGAGGCAGCGGTCATGTGTAGAACTGTTTACTAGCGATTCGTCTCCATCTGCGGGAAACATCTTCAGATTAAAACTACCCATCTGCGTTGAAAGTTCAATCGAGGACTTTCCCTACCGTTGTATCTTCTTGTTTATTATAATTTTGTACACTAATCGAAACACTTTTTAAAAAATATTTTACTATCTATTAATTTTTGTTCGACTTTTATTTCATGCTTTAAATTAGTCGTCCTCCTCATTTTTATCGTTTTCTAACGGTCCGTCCATCACCATTATGTAATTTGTACGTCAAACGAGTTGTTTCACGTTTTCTGAGCCACTGTCTCTTCCACTGATTCTAACTATATCTTCGTATCTGTAAGGATATGGGTACACAGATATTTTCTCTCCTTATTTCATGTAATTCCCCTCTTTCACCGAAAACTAAAGTTTTTCGGCGTGTTGTACCAGTATCATTCAACCTTTCCCTCCGTTCATAACTTTTCTTTTTAACTTCAAAATTTCAATCAGATACTTGCGGATTGGTATGTTTGTGTATATTCGCCTGTTGATACGTAATATAATACAAAATACAACATTTAAATTATATCTTACTTGTTACGTTTAAATTAACTGTGATAGCAGGGGTTCAGAAGAACGTACGTAGGCCTTTAAATTTCACCGCCAGTGTGCTACCGTGTGTTCTGTCGTGTTGGAAACAATAAGTTGCTAGAACACTCGGGAGAACACTATTAATCAGTCGCTCCGTGAAAACAAAATACGTTAATTTTTAATTATTCGCGATGAAATTTATATAATATGGACGCATTGTCATGTGTTTGTGATTTTTACAATGTTTAGATGTGTTCTTTTATGGTTATTTCTTTCACTGGAGTTCGATGCTGTTGGACAACTGCATGCAGACTGCAGGACATCGTGGAACAAAACTGTTTTATTATATTTTCATACATATGTCGCACAACATCGGGTTTCTTAACGTCAACACAAGAAATCACATAAGCGCATTATAAATCCTTTGCAAGCGTAATAACCGAAGGTGGATCCGTAAACTCCGAATAGTTTTCGTGCATTATTTAAAAGCAATGTATCCCTTGGGGCGGAGGCTTACATATACATTCATCTGAACACAGAAACTGTTCAATAATATTCTTCTTCTTCCTTCTTTTCCCTATCGTTAATCCCATCTAGTACTGGGTTCTATTGTTCATGATACGTCAGATTTTATTGTATTACTCATAACTGTGGCCAGATGCTCTTCGCGACGCCGTAGTCGTGAAGGTAACCTAACGGAGGGAAGTCGTGTGCTCTGACTGTCCAGGGAGCGTGTAAACTTTATCATCTCTGTTACGGTATTTTAACCGCTTGTGTATCATATTCTCTGAGGCGGAAATACGGGACCAACCCAGCTGTTCCCTAAACGTATGTGGAAAACCGCCCAAAGAAAAGCACACTTAGGCTGGCTGGTGAACCAGTCGACAGTCGTGAATCTGCGTCGTCTGGCTCACATACCTATTTCACAAGCTAGCAGTCTTTGTGTTCCCCTATTCGAGCAGATCAATGTTAAAAAATATATCGGATCAACCACTTGTTTATAGTGTAAAACACTAAGATTGACGCGTTTCGGAAGTCAAGCTTCCATCATCAGAATAATAAAAAGTAAAAGAACCTGTTACAACTTTTTATTATTGTGATGATGGAAGCCTCACTTCCGAAACGCGTGATTCTTAGTGTTTTACACTATAAACAAGTGGTTGAGCCGATGTATTTTTCAACATTGACATTCACAACCACGACCTCTCATCCAGTATGGATAAAATCAGAGTCGAGCAGATCAAATTATAGTGATATGTTATAACAAAACTATGTTTGGCAGATTTATTTTCTATCTATCTAGTCATCAGTTCTGTTTTTCTGCACGCTGCCTTGGTTATAGACCTGATCGTCTTTCTTGTACATCTTTTCTGGGCTCGGACCACGGTTTGCTTGGAATCCGATCAGTGAACTTATCCTTGAGTATCGCTCACAGCACTTGACGAAGTCAGTCGTCGAATGCCTGTGCCGGAAAGAAAACTGTACTATCAACCCGGCAGAGTGTACCAGTTGGTCTGTGTGCGCGACGTTAAGAGGAAGACGATGAACACTGGGCGAACGAAACGAAGAGGAGGCGCCTGTAGCGTCGCTCCGGGTGGCCGCTGTAACTTTCCGCCAGCGATAAGAGCGGCGGGCGGTGGGAGCCGCGTTGCGCAAGCCCAGCCAGCGCGGCCCGCAATAAAAACCTCGGGCCGGCCGCTAGCTCGCGCGCGCCGGGACGTCTACCCCGCAGGCGCTCGCTCCGGCGGCCACCTTGCGCTCGTCACCCACGCGCGGGGTCGTGCCATCTTCCCGCCGTTACGACGACCGCGTAATGTTCCCCTGTGGCACTGGCAGTGAGAAACCGAGACGGACCGGTTTTGAAGTGCACATTTCCGCATGTACCGGGTGATCAAAAAGTCAGTATAAATTTGAAAACTGAATAGATCACGGAATAATGTAGATACAGAGGTACAAATTGACACACATGCTTAGAATGACATGGGGTTTTATTAGAACCAAATAAATACAAACTTTCAAAAAATGTCCGACAGATGGCGCTTCATCTGATCAGAATAGCAATAATTAGCATAACAAAGTAAGACAAAGCAAAAATGATGTTCTTTACAGGAAATGCTCAATATGTCCACCATCAACAATAGCTGTAGTCGAGGAATAATGTTATGAACAGCACTGTAAAGCATGTCTGGAGTTAAGGTGAGGCATTGGCGTCGGATGTTGTCTTTCAGCATCCCTAGAGATGTCGGTCGATCACGATACACTTGCGACTTCAGTTAACCCCAAAGCCAATAATCAAACGGACTAAGGACTGGGGACCTGGGAGGTCAAGCATGACGAAAGTGGCGGCTGAGCACACGATCATCACCAAACGACACGCGCAAGAGATCTTTCACGCGTCTAGCAATATGGGGTGGAGCGCCATCCTGCATAAACATCGTACGTTCCAGCAGATGTTTATCAGCCGGGCTGGGGATGATGCTATTCTGTAACATATCGGCGTACCTCTCACCCGTTACGGTAGCAGATACTGAGTTTTTGCTGTCCAACGCCATCTGTCGGACATTGTGTGAATTTTCTTTTTTTTTGTTCTAATAAAACCCCATGTCATTCCAAGTATATGTGTCAATTTTTACCTCTCTATCTACATTATTCCGTGGTTTATTAAGTTTTCAAATTTATACTGACTTTTTGATCACTCGGTATATCACTGCGGACGACTGTCTGCCTCGTCACTACCGACGTCATAATCAGACAGTTTTATCCACCGACTGATGAAGGCTTCTTCCATGCAGGATAACAGTATTTGTTTGAATGGGAGTGCAGGTTTTCTCTCAAGATTTCACTGAATAAATATTCTCGGGCTATCAGCCGAGTCCTCATATCCTGTTCTCGCAACGTTTCGACATGTTTCCTACTCGTCATCTTGAGATGGAGTTAACAATAGCAGTGCCATAAACAACACGGATAAAAAAAATAAAGAAGTAGATTATTACTGATGAATGAATTGTAATACCAGGTGATCAAAAAGTCAGTATAAATTTGAAAACTTAATAAACCACGGAGTAATGTAGATAGAGAGGTAAAAATTGACACACATGCTTGGAATGACGTGGGGTATTATTAGAACAAAAAAAAAAACAAAGTTCACAAAATGTCCGAAGGATGCGCTTCGGTTGGTGATGATCGTGTGCTCAGCCGCCACTTTCGTCATGCGTGGCCTCCCAGGTCCCCAGACCTTAGTCCGTGCGATTATTGGCTTTGGGGTTAATTGAAGTCGCAAGTGTATCGTGATCGACCGACATCTCTAGGGATGCTAAAAGACAACATCCGACGCTAATGCCTCACCATACATACATACCTATCTGCAATCGCGGGCCCTAAAGATCGTGAAACGACCTTACAACGTTCCTTGTGCACTTTGCCGGCCGAGGTGACCGAGTGGTTCTAGGCGCTTCAGTCCGGAACCACGCGACTGCTACGGTCGCAGGTTCGAATCCTGCCTCGAGCATGGATGTGAGTGATATCCTTAGCTTAGTTAGGTTTAAGTAGTTCTAAGTTCTAGGGGACTGATGACCTCAGATGTTAAGTCCTATAGTGCTCAGAGCCATTTGAACTATTTTTTTGTGCACTTTGGATCCAGTTGTCACGGACATCCACCTTCTGGAGGTCCTTCTGCAGTTTGTCCTCCCATTGCCTTTTTGGTCTACCAACTGGACGAGTTCCATCAAATTATCCCGTAAGCTTTAGATCGGTACGTGTCTGGTATCATCCTGGTATTGTGCACTGCAATGCTTATTCCCCAACCTTTATTCTCTGCCCGACGTTCGGTTGTTTCATCAGATTGTGTAGTACCTGGTTCTTTAAAAGATAGGCCACAAAATTATAACACAATGAAGTACAAGCGCAGGAAGAGTTTTCTTACCAGCTGGAAGATCTAATCCTTGTCTTAGTCGTGGAACAGCGAGAAACCGGTGCCGAATTATTCTGAGCAGGTATCGTCGGCAGTTACAGTCTACTTTGTACCAAACATTTACGAGCTAACTGTGAGAGTCGCCAGAAAAGTATGAGAAATGAGACGCCGTATAATTCTTGGGACGGAAGCCGCGAGAGCAGCGGCGTGTCGCAGCAAGGGGCAGCCGTTCTCAAGGCGGCAGGGAGACGCGATGTATGCAAATGCCGAGCAGGCAGCACCTCGGGCCGACTACTTGCTACTCCCGCCGCGCGATGCTAATTGGTTGTTTTCGCTGCAGACGCGGCCCGGCGCTCCGAATTACGAGATATTGCGCCCGTATATCTGATTACGAGAGCACAGTAGAATGGGATTATTACTATCAGCGGCGGCAGGCGGGTGGCGCCAGCCCCGGGGGCGTTTTTAATGAACTCGTGCGGCGACCGCTCCCGCAATTTGTAGCTCGTTAACGCGCGCCGCCGACTCTGGCTCCGTCTGCTCGCCGCCCTGCGACTCTCCAGCTCGCCTCGACATTAACGCCTCCTGTGCACCACGTGCACTGTAGTCACCGAGGGCGCGCGAGCGTTTGGCGGGATGCCTCTACCATTCTTTCAAAGCTGTCAGGTTGTATAGAATACGTCAGTTCTGGCCACGTAGTACGACGAATTAAAGTGTTGTGGCCGGCCGCTGTGGCCGAGCGGTTCTACGCGCTTCAGACTGGAACCGCGCTGCTGCTACAGTCGCAGGTTCGATTCCCGCCTCGGCCATGGATGTGTTAGGTTAGTTAGGTTTAAGTAGTTCTAAGCCTAGGGGACTGATGACCTCAGATGCTAAGTCCCATAGTGCTCAGAGCCATTTGAACCATTTTTAAAGCGTTGTGGTTAAAATGCCTTTACCAAAGTGGCGATATGGAGTCTAGATTACGTCTACGGAAACCCCCTTGCGACAGGGATTCAATCAGCAAACACTTGAACTGCAAATACGAACATCTTGCAGGAAACATTTCAGCAAAATCGTCGGATTCTGGATGTAATTTTGAGATGCTTCTGACACATGATTTCCGAACAGATATCTTACTGCCGGGATCAAGCAGTGTGTTCGCAGCAGAGCTGATAGCCATTGACAGGGCCCTCCATTTTGTTTGTCAGGCTTCCCTCCACAGTATTTTAACATGTACCGACACTATGAGTAGCTTGCAGGCTGTAGTCCGATGCACTCTCCTCGCGTTTTTGTCTCTGCTATGACCTGTCTGCCTTCCCCGTGCCGCCTGCTCCGTTGTCTTCCTCATAGTCATGTGGGCATCCCAGGGAACAAACTGCCTAACCGATCCCAAAAAATGGTTCAAATGGCTCTGAGCACTATGGGACTTAACATCAGAGGTGCCGTGCGGTTCTAGGCGCTACAGTCTGGAGCCGAGCGACCGCTACGGTCGCAGGTTCGAATCCTGCCTCGGTCATGGATGTGTGTGATATCTTTAGGTTAGTTAGGTTTAATTAGTTTTATGTTCTAGGCGACTGATGACCTCAGAAGTTAGGTCGCATAGTGCTCAGAGTCATTTTGAACATCTGAGGTCATCAGTACCCTAGAACTTAGAACTACTTTGACCTAACTAACATAAGGACATCACACACATCCATGCCCGAGGCAGGATTCGAACCTGCGACCGCAGCAGACGCGTGGTTCCGGACTGAAGCGCCTAGAACCGCTCGGCAACCGTGGCCTGCAACCGATCCTAAGTTCAGATATGCAGATACACTTCGCACCTCTCTCTGCCCAACAGTGGAATGACATTTAGTGCGCCGGCCGCGGCGGTCGAGCGGCTCTAGGCGCTTCAGTCCGGAACCGCGCGACTGTTAAGGTCGCAGGTTCAAATCCTACCTCGGGCATGGGTGTGTATGATGTCCTTAGGGTAGTTAAGTTTAAGTAGTTGTAAGTTCTAGGGGACCGATGGCCTCAGAAGTTAAGTCCCATAGCGCTCAGAGCCATTTTTAAAAAATTGTTATTCCTTAGGAAACTATGATGTAAAAAATGTGCTGTTTGTGTGAAACCTTGCTCCAATGTAAGAGAGGGCCCTCCCGGCCCTAATCGGATCAGGTTAAGTGCATGAATAAATATGTTACATATCCTGATGAAACCGATGATGGCAGCTTGCAACAGCTGTGGTAGTGTTGGTTCATCATTTCACAACATGACGCACACTACGAGTCAAAAGAATGTTTTGGAAGTTGACTCTAGCCAGGAAAGACTATGAACATACAGAAGACTGACCATTCCCATACCTCGCTTATACATCCTCATTAAGTCCCATAATGCTCAGAGCAATTTGAACAATTTTGTAACTTTATTGACAGCTGACGCTAATACTGAATAGATACTTCCCAGCCATGTTTACCAACATAATAACGAAAAAGTCAGGACACTCGAAATTACTAAATTCCCGTTACGTCCTTTAGGTTATACTAGCAGGTGTATTGGAAAACAAAGGTCTGTGCACAGCCGGGTTCAGATTCACATCTAAATGGGCCACTTTGCTCATAATACCTCCCTGTCTGGTTACGGCGCAGATGTCAACTGCATGCAAGATCATAGTACTTAGCAGCTCACGAAGACTTCTGGGTCAGTCGTCGAAATAATAAGCGGGAAAATGAATCAGTCTACCTTGTTCTGCAGCAAAATATTATGTATCCTACTCTGATAATTATTGCGACCTCACCTGCGCAGCCTATTGACGATATTATAAGGAGCAGCACCGGTACATCTGATAACGGTCGTGCACGGGTTGAGCACAGCTATTACGGACAGCGGAGATGTTGCTGCGTTTGCTCTTAATGAACTCGACCGGCGAGGGCGGGCGAGCAGGTGGTTCCCGCAGCTCGGGGCTCGTTATGCCAGCTCTGTTCCGCCTGCGGACGCAGACGCCGCTCCACTTCCGCTGGTCGCCACTACCGTCCAGGGGCATCGCCCCAAACTCCACGTGACGTCACCGCACCGAGCGAGCTCCGACCGGCGTGCGAAGCGCGCAGCCAGCGCATTCTCCGCCGTCCGCACCTCTTTCCATCCCTCTACCCGACTGATTTCAGTTCACATACGGCACGCGATCCGCTACCATGAACAACGGGTGAAGAGTAGCGTTCAACATACTGTCGCGATGCCGTCGACAGAGACGACACACAAATTCGGATCGGGGATGGAAAGTGGCCATGTATTTTTTTTTTTTTTTTTTTTCGCAGGACAATGACAATGCCTACCTTAACCCGTTCAAGGCAAGTACGTAAAACCTAAAAATTGGATGAACAGACACACATCTGAGCCGTTGTCCTTCCGAATACGAGTCCAGTATCATAACGACAACGCCATCTGGCTCAGTGGAGTCCTATTATAGTACATTTGCGATATGTAGCGCAGGAAGTCACCTTCTGCCTCGTTCTCAGTCAATATGTAAGCACTGGAAAAAATAAATAACTTTCAAAAATGGTTTTCTTAAAATGCGAAAATTGCACCAATGCACAATGTGTTGTGTGTACGTACCAACGAGTAGCAACAGTTGGTTATAATTTTCACTTTGAAGAACACACTTTATTGACAAGTTCAGTTTCATTGTAAACAAGCGTAGCCGTCCATAACGGGGGCCATGTGGAGCACTTGTCGCCTGGAGTCTGTATTACAGAGTATGTATTCATTACACAGTTCTCCTACTCCACGGATATCTGTTAATTCTTTGGGACATACTATGATTTTTGTGTAGCCTATAAAATTTAGCTCATGTGGAATGACACGCCTCGAAAGGGACCAACTCATTTGTATGGATAAATTGCTTTGGACGCCCATGTGTACCAGACTCACTGGCAGTTCTTGGTTGCAGTAATATGTTTATATGACCGGCTTCGCGTTCCAAATAGCCAGCCCCAAATTAGATCCACCCATGTCTGTACGTAGATGCTGCTGCAATGTGTTTGTTACTGTTACGTAACACATGCGCCAATATAAAAGCAGTAAGCAGTCACCCTTATTCTCCATTAGAAATTAGACATATCGACCTTTATGAATAGCTTCCAGCCGAAATATTACCAAAGACACATATAATAGTAGCCAATTCGTCATAGTTTGGCAAGTGGAGCGTAAGTTTTCTCTACTTTGGCTCCAGCAGATCTGATACAAACACTAATGCAGCCAGAGACACAGATCTCGACCGCCTTTATGTCAAAACTCAAACGCCTGGTCAATATAATCTGAAAGGAGAATGCCGCATTATTTCGCGCTCCTAGATCACAGTAGGTGCAGTGTGCTTCAGCCAACAGTTTCATGATGCCAGTGCTATGCTCAAAGCGGCGGTCTTCGTAACGTACAAGGAACTACGAAAGTAGCTTAACACTTGGTCTATCGCGTGGTCATTTGAGATGGACCACTTGTTGAGTGTTACAAGAACGGCCGTGGCCTCTTTGAATGACCATCCTGACATTCAGGAGAAGTGGTTTAGGAGAAGCGACGAGAACCTGAATCTGGTTGACTGAACCCCCCTCCCCTCCTACTTCCAAATATTAGTCTAGATTCTTAACCGTCGTTCCATGTTTGTTGCCTGTCATCTCGGAGGTCCCATAACGTCTGGCGGAGAGTCACTCACCACCGCGAACATTTTAGAGACGTGCGCTGACAGAGACCAGTTACATGATGTACCGCTTCGTAAACATTCTCGCAAACATTTGATGGCGGACCCTAAGCACTGCTACAAATATTGTTTCATGCCAAATAAACGTCGCCAGCTTTGGTATGATTCACGAGACAGTGCTAAAACTGACACTTCATCTACGCAAAACGAACTGCTTTCAAGACAGTTTTAAATCCGACCAGTGGACTGCAAACAATCAGCATACCGTATCCTACCAGTTTCTAGTATTTCCTCCATAAACAAAACATGATAGCTGTCTGTAGCTGAAAGCGATAAAATAAAACAAAAATTTCCCATGGGATAAATAGAATCTTTTTTCTTTTGTAAGACCTAGGCGAGACCGATTCGTTCAGTGAAACACTGCTGTCCGCCTAGGTGCTCCGCGATCTGATGTAACGGCCCGACGTACCGAGCAGTGCCTGTTCACTCACTGCTGACTCTCGCCTACAACACTAGAAAGTCCAACCCCAAATCGATGCCAACACACGGGACGGGGTCTTGCAGAATCTGTCAAATTTTCGTAGCACACGAAGTAACTTCGTTCTTCACAACTGCCTGTCCTCTCCCAACTTATGAACTGTGAAAACTCCTTCTCCATCCCAGAGAGGAACTGAGTTCTACAGTACTTGAGGGCTACCAGCAGACTTCTGGATTTCACAAGCTCCAACCTGCTCCACATTTTACTAACACATTTTCATTATGTCGCTTTCTTGTCTGTCAGCCTGTTCGGTAACCATTTTGCAGTTCACTTTAAACTAATTTCCCGATAAGCTAGAGACCTGAAATTTCAAAGAGGTCAGAACTGGGCGGCAGTGCAATATAAATTCCCTTTTTTTTTTTGGTGTGTTGGTGAAGCATGGGGTTGGAGTAAAAAACGTTGGCAATTTTTAACATCTTGGCTGCACTGAAAGACCTGTGTGTTGTGTGAGGAGTATCAACGTACGCTCAAGATGGTATGCGAACGGTATATATATATATATATATATATATATATATATATATATATATATATATATATATATATATATATATATCTCCCATGTCTCTGCTCAGCAGTGCCCGTCTGTTTGCATACCACTTTGAGCGCACTTTGATATTCCTCACACAACATGCAGGTCTTGCCGTGCAGCCAAGATGTCAGGCATCCTCAACCTTTTCACCCCCATCCCTTGCTTCACTGAACAAATGTTATTATATATTCAAGCAATACATATTTATATATAATTGCTTGAATGAATAATTGCTTAAATATAATCTCATCAAAATCTATAAAACCCATTGAGAAACTTCAGACACACGGGACTAAAAAGCAGAAAATAATTATTCCACTAAAAATAAATTAATATAATACCTTTTTTTGTAAGACTAAAAAGTGTAAAAAATTTCTCCTAGTCCAATACAGATTCGTAATTCTATAGATAATTCGTGCTTCTAAATTTTTGATAGGTATGACAATAGTTGTAATATTTGTAACGAAACACGTAGGGTGTACGCGATAGATAATACTTAGGAGGTGAGCTGTTCTTGCATCAGTTACGTATTGCATGCACCCCGCGTTTTTCCTTATAAATATTGGTACTGACATCAAAAATTCACAAGCAAAAGTTTTCATGGCTATCAGTATCGGGTTAGGAATCTTTACGACCCTATCAAAAATTATTTTGTACCTTTCATTCCAATTTAAAAACATGATATATTAAAAATTTGTTTTTATTTAAATAATCATTGTCCTTTCAATCAATCAGGAGCAGAACGTAGACATTTTGGTTGTGTATTTTGCTGCTCCCGCAAGTAGACTCTCTGTAAGGTACTGCCTCCTGCCAGCACTTTCAGAACGTGTAGTGCAACGGACGTCGGAAAACGCTTGCCATCGTCGGAGAACAGGAACCTTTAAGCCAACACTTCAGCTCTGACTACAACATATTTAGGAGGTGATGCGAAAGACCGGCCCATCGAGTACAGGCTGGAGAACTCATCCTTCTCCCGGATACTGGCAGTGGCAGGCACAACAGCGACCTCACGAAGACATAGTCGCCAACCGGGAAAGATATCTTACAAGTCGATACAGCAAAAGATATGTTACAAGTCGATACAGCTCCACACGAATGCACGCAAAAACGTCTTTCCTATGGGCGGAGTTGACGGATTGGGTTCCGGACTTCGC
Organism: Schistocerca piceifrons; assembly: GCF_021461385.2. Lineage (NCBI taxonomy): Eukaryota > Metazoa > Arthropoda > Insecta > Orthoptera > Acrididae > Schistocerca > Schistocerca piceifrons. The sequence goes on along the minus strand of NC_060144.1, from coordinate 55,185,726 downwards.
TGGAGACGCCGTCGCCTGTGGCGGGCCCGGCGACACTGGCGAAGTAATAACAGACACGGGGGCCCTGGGGTTAAGAAGTTCACGGCTCATTATAATAGCGGGCAGGCTGCCGCTGGCCGGCTGATAAAAGACTGCCGGGGACCGGCGACAAAGAGAAACCAAGTCGGTCGCCGCTCCGCGGATAAATATTCAACGGATGGAAATGAGGCGGGTGCTGGGGCAGGGCCGCGACTGCCGCCGCTACCGCTGCTTCTGCCACTGTGCCACCGCGGCTGGCGGCCGCCCGGCCGCGCTCTCTCCGCTACGTACTTTCTAGCCCGCCACGCAGCAGCCGCGGACAACGTTCTCCGTGTCCCGCGGCCGGCCAGGCGATGCACTCGCTTCCGCTGTTTGAGGCCCCGGCGCCGGCAGCGCAATGGAGCACACACTTCGCAGACATTGACTGGACGCTCATTTACGGGCTCGCATCTTCGACCGAGTAATGTCAAACTTTCCCTCAGCACAGCAGACACACTTGTCGTCTTTTGTGCACCCGTAAGCATTTGTGTTGTGGTTCTCAGTGCGAAGACTGGTTTGCTGCAGCTCGCCATGCAATTCTGTCCTGTGCAAGCGTCTTCATCTCGAAATAACTGGCTCTGAGCACTATGAGACTTAACATCCGAGGTCATCAGTCCCCTAGAACTTAGAACTACTGAAACCTAACTAACCTAAGTACATCACACACATCCATGCCCGAGGCAGGATTCGAACCTGCGATCGCAGCGGTCGCGCGGTTCCAGACTGTAGCGCCTAGAACCGCTCGGCCACCCCGGCCGGCTCGAAATAACTACTGCAACCTACATCCTTCTGAGTCTGATTCTGTATTCATCTCTCGGTCTCCCCCTACGATTTAACCCCCCCCCCCCCCACATACACACACAAACTTCACTCCAATTCTAAATTTGTGATCCCTTGATGTCTCAGAATGTGTCCTATCATCCGATCCCTTCCTCTAATCTGATTGTCCCATAAATTTCTTTTCATTAGTTATGTGATCTTCCCAATCTAATCTTTACTATTCTCCTGTAGCACCACATTTCAAAACCTTCTCTTCTTGACTAAACTGTTTATGGTCCACGTTTCGGTTCCATACAAATGCTTTCAGAAAAGAGTTCCTGACACTTAATTCCATTATTAATTAAAACTTGCGGACTGGATTGCCGTGGTCCATATATAAAACTGCTTCTCCTTCCTGACGTTTCGTTGCCTACTGCGGGCAACTTCTTCTGAGGTGAGTCGGCTACTGCCTGCTAGGCGCTGGAGGTCCCGCTGATATATAGCGCTTAGATGGCGCCACCACTCATCTCTCTCGATTATAGGTGATCGATAGTCACTTCGTTGGTACAGAGTAGACCGCCATATCTTGTCTAGTTTTAATCCTTCTTCTTTTTTATTAAAATTATTTTCGTGCTTGTAGATCTCTATAGCTTCTCCATATATGCGGGTATAATAATGTGAGGTCCTAGCTACCACGGTTGTCTCACCAAATTTTATTTCATGATCACCTCTTTGAAAACGTGTTCCGCTACAGCTAATTTGTCAATTTGTCCCAATGTACGGTTCCTTTTGTGTTCCGTTAGGCGGGTTTTATATATGGACCACGGCAATTCAGCCCGGAAGTTCTAATTAATGAAGACGCCGGCCGTGAAAGCTTACATGTTATGATTTAATTCCATGTTCGATATTAACAAATTTGTCTTCTTCAGAAACACTTTCCATTTAAAACCTCTGCACTTCGGCCATCCTCAGTTATTTTGCTGCCCAAATATAGCAAACTCATCTACTACTTTCAGACTCTCGTTCCCTAGTCCCAATTCCCTCAGCATCACCTGATTTAATCCGACTGCACTCCATTATTCTTGTCATATTCTCGTGTTACATGTTGCTTTCAAGATACTGTCCCTTCCGTTCAACTGCTCTTCCAAGTCCTTTGCTGTCTCTGACAGAATTACATTGTTATCGGCAAAACTCAGTTTTTATTTCTTCTCCATCAACTTTAATTCCTTTTCCAAATTTTTCTTTGGTTTCGTTTACTGCTTACTCAATGTACAGATTGAATAACATCTGGGATAGGCTACAATCTTGTCGTTCTCCCTTCTCAACCACTACTTCCATTTCCCCTCGACTCTTATAACTGCCATCTAGTTCCTGTAAAAGTTGTAAATAGCCTTCCGCTCCCTGTATTTTACCCGTGCTACCTTCAGAATCCCGGAGATTCTCCTCCAATCTGAACTTCTGCTACATGTGTAATGACCTCGAAACCAATAGGAAGTACATTCTGAATGTTCGTTCTTCGTTTTATAAGGGGCTGGGTAAGTACGCAGGTCGGAGGGAGGCAACGGGATACCAACAACAACAGGAGCATGCCTATGGTCCGATTAAAATTGCTTGATAGTTGACGTCTGTTTCTTGGCGCTACACTGTGGTCACATCGGCTGCCGGTTACCGGTCGGTTATTGGTGACAAGGCGGGTCACTTCACAATTGGTGTTAACGTGTAATGCGGAGCAGTGTTGAAACAGGCTGCCGCGAGCTATGGCAGAAATGCGAGATGCTCTATCGAGAGCAGATTTTAAGTGAGCAATGAATGAACTGCATCAGATGACTTGTTTTGTAGCCCTGAATTTAAATTCGTGTCGTGACGTAGCCACAACCTCCTGATGTACAATGTACCCGAGAAAAGGGCGATTAACAACAAACCTTAGAACTAAAATGGTTCAAATGGCTCTGAGCGCTATGGGACTTAACATCGGAGGTCATCAGTCCCCTAGACTTAGAACCTAAGGACATCACACACATCCATGCCTGAGGCAGGATTCGAACCTGCGACCGTAGCGGTCGCGCGGTTCCAGACTGTAGCGCCTAGAACCGCTCGGCTCTCCGGCCGACTTGAACCAGATAACTGAAAAAAATAAAGATGGAAGTCTTTTGATTAGATTTATAAATTAAAAAAGATTTAACTATTTATCACGAGTTTCGAACCTACAACCTTCTGTACGTTAAGTTTATGCGCTAATCTCTGCGCTATGACACTACGTTGTTGCATTTGTGACTCAGATGGTCCAATAGCAACGATGAATTGCAGCCTTCAAGACTTTTGAAACTTTTCTGATGTAAGCCAATCTCTGCGATCGTGATGAATGTACGAGGTGCATTCAAGTTCTAAGGCCTCCGATTTTTTTTCTCCGGACTGGAAAGAGATAGAAACATGCGCGTTGTTTTAAAATGAGGCCGCGTTCATTGTCAATACGCCCCAGAGATGGCAGCACCGTACGGCAGACGGAATTTTACCGCCAGTGGCGAGAATGAGAACTGTTTTAAATACTTAAAATGGCGACGTTTTCCTTACTCGAACAGCGTGCAATCATTCGTTTTCTGAATTTGCGTGGTGTGAAACCAATTGAAATTCATCGACAGTTGAAGGAGACATGTGGTGATGGAGTTATGGATGTGTCGAAAGTGCGTTCGTGGGTGCGACAGCTTAATGAAGGCAGAACATTGTGTGACAACAAACCGAAATAACCTCGGGCTAGCACAAGCCAGTCTGACGACATGATCGAGAAAGTGGAGAGAATTGTTTTGGGGACCGCCGAATGACTGTTGAACAGATCACCTCCAGAGTTGGCATTTCTGTGGGTTCTGTGTACACAATCCTGCATGACGACCTGAAAATGCGAAAAGCGTCATCCAGGTGGGTGCCATTTATGCTGACGGACGACCACATGGCTGCCTGTATGGCATGTTGCCAAGCAATGTTGACGTGCAACGACAACATGAATGGGACTTTCTTTTCGTCGGTTGTGACAATGGATGAGACGTGGATGCCATTTTCCATTTTTCGATCCAGAAACAAAGCGTCAGTCAGCTCAGTGGAAGCACACAGATTCACCGCCACCAAAAAAATTTCGGGTAACCGCCAGTGCTGAAAAAATGATGGTGTCCATGTTCTGGGACAGCGAGGGCGTAACCCTTACCCATTGCGTTCCAAAGGGCACTACGGTAACAGGTGCATCCTACGAAAATGTTTTGAAGAACAAATTCCTTCCTGCACTGCAACAAAAACGTCCGGGAAGGGCTGCGCGTGTGCTGTTTCACCAAGACAACGCACCCGCACATCGAGCTAACGTTACGCAACAGTTTCTTCGTGATAACAACCTTGAAGTGATTCCTCATGCTCCCTACTCACCTGACCTGGCTCCTAGTGACTTTTGGCTTTTTCCAACAATGAAAGACACTCTCCGTGGCCGCACGTTCACCAGCCGTGCTGCTATTGCCTCAGCGATTTTCCAGTGGTCAAAACAGACTCCTAAAGAAGCCTTCGCCGCTGCCGTGGAATCATGGCGTCAGCGTTGTGAAAAATGTGTACGTCTGCAGGGCGATTACGTCGAGAAGTAACGCCAGTTTCATCGATTTCGGGTGAGTAGTTAATTAGAAAAAGAATCGGAGGCCTTAGAACTTGAATGCACCTCGTATATGTGACTCTGAATCGCGTCTAGTGCGAAAGGATCCAGTAGTATTTGGTTAGTACTGTGTATGGGTATTTCGCTAGCATCGTGTGTGCGTGTGTGTTTTGTGGTTGTTACGTGCGACGAAATACGAAATTAAAGGGCCGGGTCCAGGATTCAGGATCCAAACAGAACGAGAAAAATAGCCGCACAAAGTGAACTGACCAATTGTTGTGGCAGTTCGGCAGCGACGAACGGTTCGAGCGTGACGTCGAGTGTACTGATTGGAAGAAACCAGTTCCAGGCCGTGCCGCGTTACCTGTCCAGTAACTTTAAACGGTCTGTAGCGAAACACTGTCACGTTCAAACCAATTTTCGGAATGATAACAACTTTACTTGCTTTTTTTAAGCTACGCAGGAAACGTATTTGTCGATTTTCCTAAACTTTGTGGAGTATGAGGTGAGAGGCGCAATAAGAGGCGACGACTTTGAGTGACGGGCGTCATTGCGCACCTTCACCCGTTTCGGTGGGCCGCGGCTGGCGGAGCACTCGCCGTAGTGGGCAGAGCGCCGCCCCCGGCGCCCACGAACAGGTGGGCTGAGTTGTGGGCCATCAGCCGCTGGCCGCGCCTCGGTCCGTCTCCCAGCGCCGACCGTAAATCCACATTAGCGCGCCCGGCGCCGCGAGATTTACCATGCCCCCCACCCCTCCCCCCTCGCACTCCCGGATACCGGCCGGCCGGCAATTACCTGACGGCTGTAGCGGGTGACGTCACACGAGGCGAGTCGGCAGCCGGTGGCAGCAAGTGCCATCCGTCAGGCGCCGCGCGGCCCCCGCGTCGCCAGTGGCGAATCTCCCCAGCCCGGCTTTCATCTGCACCGCGCTCGCTTCTAGGGCACCTCGCTGCCGTCAACGGTCGGCGCCTTTGTTAACCTGCCTCCATCTTCCACAATTATAATCGGCCATTACGTACCATTCCTCCGTCTCAAAAGTCTGTTTTTTTTTTTTTGTGGCGGTGTTCGTAGCGACAAACAATTTGCTGTAGAAACGGCTTACGAAGTCACCGCCACACTTTTAATAGCGGGCCGACCGGTCCGCTGGAACAGTGAACAGAAAGATGAATACCCAAACACTCTGATTAAATAAAAGTCGGTACTTATCTTTATTAATGAAGATACAGTAACACAGTAGTGAACTCGGTGTCTACAGAAATCTGTCTAGTTCGAGTCGGAGCGGCTAGGTCAGCGTCGGCTGACGACAAACAACAACTCTGCCGCGATGAACACACAACTGACTAGCAAGTACACAATTCGGTGTCGAGTATACAACTGAGCGGCGAATACAGAACTGTCCTAGCGCTCGCGACTCCAGCGCTTAAGAAGCCAGAAGCCAGCGGTGGCGCGCGCAGACTTGCGGCGATTTGCTGTCTCGCTGGCGCTGCTTATGCGGACGGCGTCCGGACTTTCATGCTGCCAACCTTTTGGCAGCGGGCTCGGGTGGCATTACTGGCTAGGATATAACAGTTTTCACCAACAGTCCACACAAGCTCAAGCATAGAGTCACATTTTGTCGTCGGAGTGTATGACTAAATTATCAACACTCCTTTATCTGACGTAATCACGAGACGCTTCGGAACATATTCTGGTATAGGCGCACATTGGCCACCATCAGGCGGCTGAGTATGGGAAATGTGCAATGTGTTGTTATTGTCGTTACATAGTTCCGCGTAGTCAGCGCGTACACAACTTTCCCACTAGAGTGCGACCCGCTAAAGCACAACAGCGCAGGCGCAACGCTCGTCCGTCTCCGCACTACGAGATGGCGCTGCCATAGAGACGGACCAAATTCTGCTTCCGCCGATCGGCGTATTAATATGTAACACAGCCAATCAGATTGCTGCTAACGTAGAACCTTTTCTCCTCGTGGATCACACTCGCGCAGTGATACATGAGCGCACGAATTATTATAACGAGTGTACAGACCTCCGATTAGTCAGTCTGCATTTGTCTGCCCAGTCTGTACCAATTTGCATTAGTCTGCACCAGTCTGTACGAGTTCTGTATTTGTCTGTACCAGTCTATTGTCAAGTTTCAGTCTGCGCCTAATAAGATTACCATATTCCTGTACATAGCCATGTATCAGAGATATATGTGAGAATAAGATTAACGTACCAATACCAAAGGAGCTTCAGATTGTCAATTGTAAATAGCATCCAGAACCAAAGTAATTTTTTATGCTTGTTATTATTTTAATAAATGTGTGTGAAAATTAATCAAGTTCTGTTTAAAGTTGGTCACCGTCAATCTGCTACTCTAAGCGTGCAAGTGGCATTTCTATCGTCTGACCTAACGGCAGAAGATAAACACGCCACGATAAGACCATGAGACATATTGCTGACCCTCGCCTACTTCGTTAGAGCGACAAGTCAAATAATCTGATGGTGTGTGTACCGAAGGTCTTACAGTACGCACAGCACAGTTATCATCATCGTCTGCTCCTTCTATTTTACAGTTCTCATGGTGTCCTGTGTAGATCAACATCGGTCAATGTTCGGAAGCGTTTCTGATTATATCAAACGAAAGCAAATACATGAAATGATCACCGTCCAATAGAGTGAAGTATGAAGTTTCGAAGATGGCATATGGATATACACTGATAAGCCAAAACACGATCACCACTGCCCAACTCGACAATGGATGCTGCCTGTTGGCGTTGCGGGCACGTGACGCGGTAGCAAAAGTATGTAAACGGAACAGGTACGGACGGGGAATCACCATAGCAAAGAGGTGGGCTGCAAATGGGGAAGTCCACTGAGATAAGCGAGATTGTTACTACGCAGAGCCTGTGAAGGAGTATCTCGAAAACGGCGAAGCTGGTCGAATGTTCGCTTGTTACTGTCGGGTATCTACGGAAAGAGGTCGAAGGACAGTGGACTACCACTACAATGTCCACGACTTTTCACAGAACGTTTTGTTCGGAGATTTAACTGCTCTGCAAAGTAGGACAGATGGCGATCTGTGGCATCTCTGCGAAATAGCATAATGCTGGAGCACACCGTTTATCGTATAATGTCGAACATGGAGCTCCGCAGCAGACCACACCTACATGTTGACGTGCTGACCCTTCGACATCGCCAACTACGAGTGCAGTGGGCATGTGACTACCGGGATTCGACCATCCATCAATGGAAACGTGTCGGCTCTTCGGGTGAGTCACATTTTTGCTACACTAGGTCGCTTGTTGTCTCCACAAACGCCATCATCGTGGTAAAAGGGGACTCAAAATGTACAGCGCGCCACGTGCTAAGACTGACAGGAGCAGTATTACGCTATAGCAGACAGTCTCCTGCGCCTATATGGAACCTGTGCTAGTAATCGAAGACTGGCAGCTGCGAACCATCTGCATTTCTTCATGTTTGATTTATTCCCCGGCAGCGACGTTATCCTTCAGCAGTATAATTGTTCGAGTCTCGGAGCCACAACCGTACTTCAATGGTTTGAGAAGCATTATAGTGAGCTCTCGATGTCTGGGAGACGAGATCCATCTGACGTACATTCTATGGAACCCAACTGGATCACTATCCGGCGCCATCACCTCGTACGCAAATTAGCGGCCCGTTATTTACGCGAATTGCATGCCCTGTGCGTAGAGATCTAATACCGCATTCCTCGACAAATATACTGACGAACTTTCGGATGCCTGATACGCAGGATCAGAGTTGTATTTCGTTTCAAAGACGGACGAACAAGCTATTAAGCAAGTGGTCGTAATGTTTTGGCTCATAAGTGCATAATGTTTTACAGTTCGTGTTACAGGTTTCTAGCCTTTGTAGAGCGAACTTGGTATATTAACTTCTGATAAGGATCCCGTGTCCGGAAATGTACCGTTTGGTTATAAAATGAAATTGGAGATAAGATCGCTTTCAAATAGGACGTCTCACGGCTCGACATCTAAGTGTATAGCTGCACAGCGCATGTATCGATAACATTTTCCGAATCGCCTCAGTTGGTCACAGACCATTTTTGTCGGACTACAATAACGGTTGCGGGAAACTAGTACATTCTCGACTAGGAAGGTTGGCTCCAGCGCACCGCGGACACACACCATCGCCTGTGGACCGTGTGTCTGAAACCCTGCGTCACAGATACAGCTTTATACATCAGTTCGCCACGTGCCACGTGAGGAAACTATTGTAGAGCTTACAGGTCAGAGATCGTTGTCTATGTTCCGTGAAGAGGGATATTTGAAAATGATCCTGTCTTCAAATTTATTTTACATCCAAACGGTACATTTCTTGGCATTGCTTCCTTATCGAAACTTTAATAAGTCCCGTTTACAAAAGTGTACCAATACACAGGCAAAGAGATGGCGTTTTTCGGGTGGACTCTATCGAAATGGTAATTCAACGTAATGATTCTCCTGCGATATCAGTCCAAAAGTGGTAAGAATATCGGACTAGAGCTCAAATACGAACTCATTGAAAAAAAGTCCCTGGAAAGTATCCTACCGATCACAGATAAGTCAGTACAGAGAACTGTCCCAGATTATCAACTTCCATCAGGGTTACAAAAACATAGCAGTGGCCACCAGGTGAAAAAGAGCCCGATAACTTCGTGAAGCGACAGATGTTTTCTGTGAGTTTTGTAGCCATTTTGAGCTACATGGCGCTTTGTGGGGAAGAATAAATCATTACAAAAGACAAAATGGATATTTCTTTATCTCGAAATCGTAGTGTGGAAATTCCTGTCGGAGAAACTCTTCATGTCATTAAGGTTAAGGCAAAAGCGCAAAAGTAAATGTATTCTTTACCGTTTGTAAAACGACACGTGTTTCATTTTTCTTCTCCAACAGAGCTATGATCGAACACGTATAACTGTGGATATCGCAACACTGGTTGATGCCACGATTGCCAGCGGAGTAGCAGACGAAGGATGAGGGCTAACATTTCCAAAATGAGACGTCACGAATCTTGCATACAGCAAATCCATACGTTCCTAGCAGTTCCCTAGTAACGCGGACCCTCCCGTTTGGTTTGGGCGAGATACTCGATATTACCAGATGCTGAACACGCATCGAAAGCGGAATAGTACCACGACGAGGAAGCAGAACTTGTAGAACTCGTTCTATTTGTGACCCACATTTAATTTTTCAACTAAAACTCTAACAATTATAAGCGGAACGTTCAGTTTACCGCTGCATTTAATAAATTCTCTTGTACAAAATTTACGCGAATAATGTACAGATAGAATCATCCTCACGAGAATTATCGTAATCCGGAATGCGAGATTTTGATTCATTATACAGTAATGAAGAGGGGGGGGGGACATAAAAGCCATAGAAAACTACGCCATGATATAAAGTAGACGCCGTTATTAAACAGTCGCGGCGCTAAAAAGAAAGGCAAGCGTGGTGCAGTGCTCATTCCACACTTAGTTGGCTAAACAAGTAAGTAATTTCACATCGAAGCACTGTATGTTTTTTTGCGCTTGACAAATCTGTAGAACGATATAACAGAATTCTTACTCTTTTGTGTTTCTGCCATCTGGTCCACTAACGGAAACTGGCAAACCCTGCCGTACTTAACGAAATACTTGTACGAAAAAAGGTTAGACACGGATAGGTGCAGAGCGCAGGTACTCGTGCAAACAATTATCGCCCGCGTTTACGACCGGCCGACCTCCGTGGGCGCCGGAGGTCGCCGGGTTCCGCAGTGTTGGCATTCTCCCCGTGTCAGTCGCCTGTCCTGTATGCCCGCACCCCGCCTGCTGCTAAGGAGTCGTGCCTTTGCCTGGGGCGGCCCGCAGTCTGTCCAAGCCTTAGCAGGGTGTTGGTGCGAGCGCGAGAGTGTTTCTGTATCGAAAGTAAATTTCAAGTAGACCTATTAATTGAAGAGCCCGTTCATCAAATTTTTCGAAGCAGTTATGAACAGTACTTCCGCCACCTGTCAAATATGCCGTAACGGCAAACGTTGATTTACCATCAACTGAGTTTAAAAAAAAAAAATCCTCCCATTCCAGAATTTTTTAAGTAAGCTGCACACACCACACATATGAATGAACAAAGTAAGAGCATATGGACTATCAGACGAATTGAGTGATTGAAGAGTTCCTAGATAACAGAACGCAGCATGTCATTCTCAGTGGAGAGAAGTCTTCCGAAGTAAGAGTGATTTCAGGTGTGCCGCAAGGGAGTGTCGTAGGACCGTTGCCATTCACAATATACATAAATGACCTTGTGGATGACATCGGAAGTTCATTGAGGCTTTTTGCGGATGATACTGTGGTATATCGAGAGGTTGTAACATTGGAAAATTGTGCTGAAATGCAGGAGGATCTGCAGCGAATTGACGCATGGTGCAGGGAATGGCAATTTAATCTCAATGTAGACAAGTGTAATGTGCTGCGCGTACATAGAAAGAAAGATCCTTTATCATTTAGCTACAATATAGCAGGTCAGCAACTGGAAGCAGTTAATTCCATAAATTATCTGGGAGTAGGCATTAGGAGTGATTTAAAATGGAATGATCATATAAAGTTGACCGTCGGTAAAGCAGATGCCAGACTGAGATTCATTGGAAGAATCCTAAGGAAATGCAATCCGAAAACAAAGGAAGTAGGTTACAGTACACTTGTTCGCCCACTGCTTGAATATTGCTCACCAGTGTGGGATCCGTACCAGATAGGGTTGATAGAAGAGATAGAGAAGATCCAACGGAGAGCAGCGCGCTTCGTTACGGGATCATTTAGTAATCGCGAAAGCGTTACGGAGATGATAGATAAACTCCAGTGGAAGACTTTGCAGGAGAGACGCCCAGTAGCTCGGTACGGGCTTTTGTTGCAGTTTCGAGAACATACCTTCACCGAGGAGTCAAGCAGTATATTGCTCCCTCCTGCGTATGTCTCGCGAAGAGACCATGAGGATAAAATCAGAAAGATTAGAGCCCACATAGAGGCATATCGACAATCTTTCTTTCCACGAACAATACGAGACTGGAATAGAAGGGAGAACCGATAGAGGTACTAAAGTACCCTCCGCCACACACCGTCAGGTGGCTTGCGGAGTATGGATGTAGATGTAAATGCAGATATGCCATACAATATAGACTCGTCAACATTGCCATAATTGGTTATCTAATTCACATCTCTTTTTGTGATTTAGTTTTCTGTTCATTTGGAAAATACTGACGATACACGAAAGTGACAAACTGCCTATTGGCTTCTGTCTCGGGTTCTTCGGCCGATGTTCATCTAATGATTTTTCTGACGTTTCGCCAGCACGAGTGGCTGGCATTGTCAAAGCTTCACCCTCCATTGCCGGTGGTGGGTGAAGCTTTGACAATGCCAGCCACTCGTGCTGGCGAAACGTCAGAAAAATCATTAGATGAACGTCGGCCGAAGAACCCGAGACAGAAGCCAATAGGCAGTTTGTCAACAAGTGGCCACGAAAGCCTTAACAATTTTGTATACACGAAAGTGCTGTCGTTCCCTCATTGCTGAGTTCGCCTTCTGCGAGGTGGTCGTCCGGACCCTGATAAATGCAGCCTTATTAAGTGCCGATTCGCATTCGTACAGATTGTCCAAATTAGTTGGTGGAAGCGAGGTTTCATTCCTGTGTATTGTATTACTTTTCGTGGAGTCGTTGATTTCTGTTGTTATGAAGATACTTTCTCGAATGCTATGAAAAGATACACGTAAATTTTTGCGAAGCCTTTGAGTCATATCCACAGATCACCATGGTCTTTCAGAACACAGTTTAAGAAGAATTTGTGGCAGACGTACATTGTAACGGTTCTGCAGAGGTGGAATGAGGAACCTGAGAGACTTCAGGCAGTTTTCTGCTTTCACACTCGTTGGCTTTGATAACTTACAACCACGCTACCACATTTCAGCTTAACCTAGACCTCGAGCTAAGCTACAGGCCAGTCAGTTACCAAAGGCAGGTTTTTTGATTTCACATTCTGCGGCTCCGGCAACTCACATCCAAACTTCCAACCTAATCTGGACGTCGTCTAAAGATGAATAAACCAGACTGAATGGTAAAGGGAAAACAAACTATTATAAAAAAGTTGCTCTTAGGAGCTTCTTCAATCTTTCAACGCGTGTTATAACTAATTCGTAGTAACACGGGTCGTAGACAACAGCACGCAGAGCTGCACTGCTGAACAGGAAATAAACTCTTAGTGTGCCTATATGCTACCTGCCAAAAATCGCTTATTCTGTCAAGATCCCCAGCTTTCGCGGAAATGTGTCTCTGCGCAAGATTCACTCCGGACAAGTTTCCAAAGTAGTTTAGGAAACACTGATCTAGAACTTCGTTACCTCTGTGACAGTCCCCCGCCTGAGATCCTTCTATCCCTGTTGCTAGCATAGTTTTCAGATACACTGAAGCGCCAAAGAATCTGGTATGGACATGCGTATTCAAATACAGAGATATGTAAACAGGCAGAAAACGACGCTGCGGTCGACAGCGTCTATGTAAGACAAGTGTCTGGCGCATTTATTAGATTGGTTACTGCTGCTACAATGGCAGGTTATCAAGATTAAAGTGCGCTTGAGCGTGATGTTATAGCCGACGCACGAGCGATAGGTCAGCATCTCGGCGATGAAGTGGGGATTTTCCCATAAGACCATTTCACGAGTGTACCGTGAATATCAGGAATCGAGTAAAAACATCAAATCTCCGACAACGCTGCGGCCGATAAAAGACGGTAAAAAGAACGGGACCAACGACGACTGAAGAGAATCGTTCAACGTGACAGAAGTGCAGCCCTTCCACAAATTGCTGCAGATTTCAAAGCTGCGCCATCACAAGTATCAGCGTGCGAAAGGTTCAACGGAACATCATCGATACGGGCTTTCGGAACCGAAGGCCCACTCGTGTACAGTTGTTTAATCCTCGCCTGGGCCCATCAACACCGATATTGGACTGTTGATGACTGGAAACATGTTGCCTGGTCGGAAGAGTCTCATTTCAAATTATATATAGCAGATGCAGGTGTACGGATATGGAGACAACCTCATGAATCCATGGGCCCTGCATGTCATCAGTGACTGTTCAAGCAGGTGGAGGCTCTGTAATGGTGTGAGGGACGTGCAGTTGGAGTAATATGGGGCCTCTGATACGACTCTGTCAGGTGAAACGTATGTAAGCATCCTTCTGGTCACCTGAATCCATTCATGTCCACTGAGCATCCCGACTGATTTGGGCAATCCCAGCAGGACAATGACACCCACATGTCCAGAATTGCTACAGAGTGGCTCCAGGAACACTCTTCTGAGTTTAAACACTTCCGCTGGCCACCAAACTGCCCAGATATGGAAATTACTGAGTATATCTGGCATGCCTTGCAACGTGTTGTTCAGAAGAGATCTCCACCCCTTCGTACTCTTGCGTAATTATGGACAGTCCTGAAGGATTCATTGTGTCAGTTCCCTCCAGCACTACTCCAGACATCAGTCGAGTCCATGCCACGTCGTGTTGCGGCACTTCTGTGTGCTCGCGGGGACCCTACACGATATTAGGCAGGTGTACCAGGTTCTTTGGCTCTTCAGTGTAAATAAACAAAGAATACATTGTTACTCGCCTGTCACAGTTGTGACAATTATTCACTGATGAGGTCAGTGTCCGATATCTTAACACACCACTGCTAGGTCTGGGCTACAGAAAAACTACCCCCTTCCTTGGAGGTCGTAACCTCCCTGTACCGGAGTCGATGCTATTGGACAGTGCCCACGGGGACGTGGTCCGCAGGCCGCCTAACTTCCCATTCAGCATCGTCTTTCCTGCAGTGGACCACGCACCGAATCTGTAACCCGCAGAAAGTTGCAGTTCGCAGGTGGTCAGACCTCGGATAGCCGGAGAAAGCGCTTCTAGCTGCCGTTACCGCGGGCACTCTCTGGTTGGCTGGTGGTGCCGCAGCGCAGAGGGCGCCGTGCACGTGGTCGGGTTGAGTGCCGCGACCCAGCACAGCACAGTGCTGCCAACGACAGCCGCTGCCGTAATTGGTCACAGAGTGCGGCGCACGCCAGACCGCAGCCCGGCACGGCATTCTCACGCGCCGAGGCGGACCCAATTACCGGCGATGAGCGAGCGGCGCCCGCAGCACGCGAGCCGCTGCCGCCGCACCCTGCCTGCCTGCTTCGTTATGTGGCCCAAAGTCTTCAGCCACCAGCGGTGCGCTTCCGGGTATTCAGCCGAGTTCCTCTTTCCACTTTGTGCACACTATTTCGACGGCTGACCCTAGCTGCTAGTTTTTATGTGTACTCGATTTCTGGAATCACACCAGACTGTGAACTACCGTCTTTTTTTTTATGGGTTGTCGAAGTCCCATCGCCTTCTGGCAGCCTTCACTTCTTGTTGCGTCTAAGGTAATGATTTGGCTGCTCTTCATTCTCACACTCTGGACGAGGATTGGAAAAAAAAACCACAGTTTCATAAGCCTACCTCCGACTGTGTTGTTCCAATGGGTGGGCAGAATGATAACATTTCATGCACCTTTAGGTAGACAACCCAACGTACATCACCCGCTCCCGGGGTGGCCGTGTTGCCTGTCTTAAGTTACGTGAAATGTTTTCTGAGCAATTTTTATTGTGCCTGTCTTGCAGAGGAAATATTTTCCACCTTCCGAATGAATACCTCTGGAGCCCTGTTTCTGTATCAGAGGGAGTGGAGTTGTTGGAACGCCTTGTTCCACGGACCTGGTCGATCTAGTTGTGTGGAGCTGTTGCCCGTTTCGGTATTGCTATGACCAGCACGTTCGTGCGTGAGGCGTGGTGGATGTCTGTTATTCTCAAATACCAGTTTCCTTTCAAAATTTATCATTAGCGTTTGTTCCAGACTGTTTGCATGTCATGGACGCTAGTTTAACTCTTTAGGTCCCAAACGGAACTGCCATTAAGATTTTCCCGTACTCTTATATAGCTGAGTTTTGGTTGCCAGCCTTAATTCATCATACCGGAAGAGGCCTATCAGTTTCTTTGCCATTACTGGTGATTTCGTCCTATGCTGCTCCACATGTTTATAGAGGAACAAGTGTCGGTGCAAAATCACTCTGACTCCACGGTACAGTCATATTTTGCAATAGGAACTTTCCTTATAACCTTATTCGTAACTCTGTGTGATAAACGAATGGTGTCGAAAATACTAACTAAAGTTAAACGCAAAGAAGACCGTTGCTGCCCACTTAAGTAAAAAAACGAACTACTGTTACATTTTGCAACCGATTTTGACTCACGAAGCCCACTACGCCTTTTTACGCTGCTTTGGTGCTTAGGGACCGCGCTGATGCTCCGCGCAGTTTCTTGCAGCGTTTTCCGGCTCTGAGTACGTGATGAGCCGGCCGCTGTGACCGATCGGTTCTAGGCGGTTCAGTCCGGAACCGCGCTGCTGCTACGGTCGCAGGTTCGAATCCTGCCTCGGGCACCGATGTGCGCGTGATGTCCTTAGGTTAGTTAGGTTTAAGTAGTTCTAAGTCTAGGGGTCGGATGACCTCAGATGTTAAGTCCTATAGTCCTTCGAGCCCGATGGCCGCATCTCGTGGTCGTGCGGTAGCGTTCTCGCTTCCCACGCCCGGGTTCCCGGGTTCGATTCCCGGCGGGGTCGGGGACTTTCTCTGCCTCGTGCTGGCTGGGTGTTGTGTGCTGCCCTTAGGTTAGTTAGGTTTAAGTAGTTCTAAGTTCTAGGGGACTGATGACCACAGATGTTAAGTCCCATAGTGCTCAGAGCAATTTTTTTTTTTTTTTTTGAACCTTCGAGCCATTTTGAAAATGCGCTCTCTTAGCGCCTTCCCGCACACACGTGCCGTTCGCACTACGGACGTGCGCAGGCAGCACGCGGATGCTTGTGGAGGGTGCCAGGTGGGCAGAGCCGCTGCCTCACGACTCGCGCGGGGATTACTGTTAAGCCGGCGTGGCGCGCCGAGGCGAGGTTCCACGTGGGCCGGCGTGTGTCCGCGTCACGGTCCGGGGCTCGGGGCCTGGACGAGAGCCGCAGATAGCCATCGGCTGAGAGTAATAGCGCCCGCCGGCTGAAATATTAGACTCGCTTCAATCCGCAGGCGCGCTACACGTAGCGGGCACCTCGCCTCGCCTTACAGCACACTGCCAGCGTGCCCGCCGGGACGTTCCGCGTCGCAGCCGGAAGCGCCAGACCTGCTTCGGCGGGCTGAAATTTACTACGGGTTCCGCGCCACCGGCCAGTACCGAGCTTCGGCGTGCACTACGCAGTCGACGTACTTTCGAACTACGAAGACCAGGGTACACGCATTTGAGTGACTTCTTGTTGTTGTTGTGGTCTTCAGTCCTGAGACTGGTTTGATACAGCTCTCCATGCTACTCTATCCCGTGCAAGCTTCTTCATCTCCCAGTACCTACTGCAACCTACATCCTTCTGAATCGGTTTACTGTATTCCTCTCTTGGTCTCCCTCTACGATTTTTACCCTCTACGCTTTCCTCCAATACTAAATTGGTGATCCCTTGATGCCTCAGAACATGTCCTACCAACCGATCCCTTCTTCTAGTCAATATGTGCCACAAACTTCTCTTCTCCCCAATCCTATTCAATACCTCCTCATTAGTTATGTGATCTATCCATCCAATGTTCAGCATTCTTCTGTAGCATCACATTTCGAAAGCTTCTGTTCTCTTCTTGTCCAAACTATTTATCGTCCATGTTTCACTTCCATACATGGCTACACTCCATACGAATACTTTCAGAAATGACTTCCTGACACTTAAATCTATATTTGATGTTAACAAGTTTCTCTTCTTCAGAAACGCTTTCCTTGCCATTGCCAGTCTACATCTTATATCCTCTCTAATTCGACCGTCATTAGTTATTTTGCTCCCCGAATAGCAAAACTCCTTTACTACTTTAAGTGTCTCATTTCGTAATCTAATTCCCTCAGCATCACCCAACTTAATTCGACTACATTCCATTATCCTCGTTTTGCTTTTGTTGATTTTCATCTTATATCCTGCTTTCAAGACACCATCCATTCCGTTCAACTGCTCTTCCAAGTCCTTTGCTGTCTCTGACAGAATTAGTAACTTACGTTCTCAGCATACCACAAGTTAACGAGATTTCGGTAATGCCACCCTCACACGGGACGTGAAACCGGACCCAGACGTGGTGCTGGTCGAGTTTTGTGACGTCATAACTTCGATTTTTCAAATTGCAGAGCATTCCCGGGTGTGAAAGACACAATAAGACACATTTTCTCTCTCTCTCTCTATCTCTGTCTCTCTCTCTCACTCTTAGTGGAGAGGAACATGGCAACGACATGGAAGATTGCTTTATAAGTCAAAAGTAAAACGTTGGAGGTGCTGTTCTGATTACGATGTTTGCAGATAGAACCGGTATTTGTTGTTCTTTTTCATATTTTTGTATATAATTCTCTCTGTTCTTCTGCAGCTGTGATGCCTTGGCCGGCCGGAGTGACCGAGCGGTTCTAGGCGCTTCAGTCTGGAACCGCGCGACCGCTACGGTAGCAGGTTCGAATCCTGCCTCGGGCATGGATGTGTGTGATGTCCTTAGGTTACTTAGGTTTAAGTAGTTCTAAGTTCTAGGGTTCAAATGGTTCAAATGGCTCTGAGCACTATGGGACTTAACATCTGAGATCATGAGTCTCCTAGAACTACTTAAACCTAACCAAGGACATCACACACATCCATGCCCGAGGCAGGATTCGAACCTGCGACCGTAGCGGTCACGCAGTCTCCGAGTGTCAATCAAATGTTCCGGATATGTGTGAGTTCCTAAGGGACCAAACTGCTGAGGTCACCGGTCCCTAAACTTACACACTACTTAAACTAACTTATGCTAAGAACAACACACACACACACACACACACACACACACACACACACACACACACACGCCCGAGGGAGGACTCGAGCTTCCGGCGGGAGGGGCCGCTCACAGTCCTTGACATGGCTCCTCAAACCGCGCGGTTACTCCACGCGGCGTGTGTCAATCAAAGCTTCTTCCAGTTGCTTGGCCACATTTTGAGAAGAGACGGTAATAATTTAAAAAAGACAATCTTGCAACGCAAAATCGAAGATTGAAGATCACGAAGAAGAGCAGCAAGTACATGGTTAGATCAAGTGGCCTACGTCTTAATATAATACTGTGCAGAGCTGAAAATTGCTATAGATGGAGGCGACTAGTCGAAGTTTCAGATACTTAAATACTGAACGGACGAAGAAAGTCACGACACTCAGCATTGGCTAAATCGACTAATCATATTACGGCTTACGCCCTATGAATATTCGCTGTTCCAACACTGGCCCATTGAGGGTATCCCGAAAACGCATTGTTTTTGGTGCGTTTTCTTATAGCAACATGACGGCAAACGACGTATCGTCAGGCTTTCTGTGTTTGATGCTTTTCGTATTCTAAATTGCGTTGATTGAAAGTATATCGTTTTAAGACACAGACGCATTCAAGAATTTCCCAAACACTCCGTATTTTGTACGATTCGTTATAATTTAATGTCAACTAGTGACATATCTGCGGCCAAAGACTTTAGGACATCCCAAGATAAAAGATACAGCACAGATAATACACATCACCCACTGCCGCTGGTCAAAGACAAGAAGATACTGAGGGAAAAGGCGAATGTAGCCATACGATAATATGCATGGCATGAAATTTTGCAACGAGATATTTTTGTACTGCTAGTTTGCAAGGAATCGCGCAGTGGTGTCCGACTGCACGAATTTTAGCTCACCCTGTATATTGAAATTAAGAATCTTGTTTTATCTTACCCCTCTTCTTTCCCTCACTTCCTCGTAAGGGTTTTTCGTGCACTATCTCGTCTGTAATCGAGAGTGAGTCCCTAAACGTGCCACGATGATGTATGTTTTAATTTTCGGGCTACCATACACCGAGGAAGTTGAAAGCTAACCAGACATCTGGAATGTTTAAACATCTCAATTCCATGATGACGCTATCCTTCCACTGTGTCAATAATATTGAAGTTTGTCGAAGTAACGGCTGGTTGTCTTGGGCTGGCCAGAGGGAAGGCCGGCGGTCGGCCAGTTGAGTAGTTTCGCGTGCGCTGTGGCGCCCAATGTGCAGGGTGTGCTTGACGGACCGCATCTGCCGAGTAAGGCACGGCTCGGCACACACGTGGGCGAGCGTTGGGCGCTGGCCAGCTCACGCTGCACCTGGACTTTATTCATATCTCAGCTCTCTGCGCCGGGAGAGGCCGCTTTTTGCGTAGGCATCTTCCGCCTCTGTTTACATGCTGAGCCAATGCCGCCATATCAAGAGCGGCGGCGTGTGACTTGCACAACCGATGACGACTTCCCAGCCTCCTCTCTTTGGAGGAACATGTACGTGCCTCTCTTACGGTAGTCTTCCAGTGCCGTCTTTCGCTGCTCTGGAAGCGAATGACGGCATTTGGTTATGAGTCAGCTTTCTCTCTTTGTTTCCGTTAGCCGCTGCGGGCCAACTTACATGACAGCCAATTTTAATACAGAGATCTCGTTATCATTAATGTAGCTAGTGTACTTTTTTTTTGTACAAATTTCACCTGCTCTTCTTTTTTCGATTCGTCGCATGGTATTTGTGGGTACTGTATAGATAATTCGCAGAATCAATATTTTAATGCCAGAAATTTCATTTTTAATATCTTACATAACTTTGGCCGAATTTAAAAATTTTAAATACTCACATAATGTACTCATTCAAACGTAAACTCTTATTTTGAAATCTTAACAAAGAAATACAAGTATTAAAGTTAGAAGCCGGCCGGAGTGGTCGAGCGGTTCTACGCGCTACAGTCTGGAGCCGCGCGACCACTATGGTCGCAGGTTCGAATCCTGCCTCGGGCATGGATGTGTGTGTTGTCCTTAGGTTAGTTAGGTTTAAGTAGTTCTAAGTTCTAGGGGACTGATGACCTCAGCAGTTAAGTCCCATAGTGCTCAGAGCCATTTTTTCAAAGTTAGAAACTGTGTGTATGTATTGTGGCAGCGTAACTCATGGCGCGCAAGTTACCCTCACTATATTCTTCTAATATTTGAGAATAAGGGCACTTAGCGGCTTTCATCAAAAATATATAATTTCAAACGTTTTGCAAACTTTTCTCGCCGTCACCCCCATAATACTGGTGAAAATAAATTTTAAAGTAATAGATGCTTGAACCTGTTTTATACCAAAGATTCGGGTAGGAGGTTACTCGTACCCACTAATACGTGTTAAGGATTTTCAGACTCTCTCGACAAAGATTCTCCGTAACAGCTAGAAACTATTGGAAATTGGAAATTTTTGGTAAGGTTTTATGGGACCAAACTGCTGAGGTCATCGGTCCCTAAGCCTACACACAACTTAATCTAACTTAAACTGACTTACACTATCTTCGTTGATCCATTATGGATCGTGGGACGATGGCTGGCATGAACTTCTTGATGCAATAATTTACCATCAGCCGTATGTATTGTATGAACTTCTATGTGACTTGAGTCTGTGTTGCGTGGCCACCAAGAGCTGTTGCAGGACGATTGATTCACGGCTCCAGTTATATGGCTCCTTCCGTGTATAGCGATTTTACGACTATGACGAGTGGGGTCTAAAAATGGCATCAATGTAATGCCGAAACTGGTAGCACATAGAAGTTCATAAAATAAAATAAACTTCTACAAATCGTAAGGCTGTTGGTAAATTATTGCAACAAGAACTTACACTATGGACAACACACACACACACACACACACACACACACACACACACACACACACACACACACACACACACACACGCACACGCACACACACACCCACACACACACACACTCACACATGCCTGAGGGAGGACTCGAACCTCCGACGGGGGAAGCCCCACGGACCCTGACAAGGCGCCGTAGACCGCGCGGCTATCCCGCGCTGTGCTACAAATTCTGCCATGATTACCGTTAATATTAATTAGTTTGAGAATGTCAGCTCCGCTACTTTAGATCGTTGTATTATACCCCTAGTGTGTTCATGTTGACAACAAAATAAATAAATAATGTCAATACAAAAAAAAAATGGCTCTGAGCACTATGGGACTCAACTGCTGAGGTCATTAGTCCCCTAGAACTTAGAACTAGTTAAACCTAACTAACCTAAGGACATCACAAACATCCACTGTTTTTGTCGGTTGCATGGCAGTCTGCCGTTAAATGAGTCGTAGCAGAGGTTTAGCAATGCCCAGTGACGCAAAGGAAGTACTGGATAATGTCTAAACAACATCTTTCTTCTATTTGGGTTAGATAGAGCAGCAATCAGTCGTAGAATTAAGTTGCTTTGATATGACATTTGTAGTCACGACGCAGATCAGATTTCGACCTGTGTCAGGTCATTATCAATGCAGTGCGGAATTGTAGCAGTTGTTCGTGCTCAAGTGAATGCTTACACAGTTCAACCATTACACAGTTCAACCATTACTCAATGGTTGAACTGTGTAAGCATTCACTTGAGCACGAACAACTGCTACAATTCCGCACTGCATTGATAATGACCTGACACAGGTCGAAATCTGATCTGCGTTGTGACTATAAATGTCATATCAAAGCAACTTAATTCTACGACTGATTGCTGCTCTATCTAACCCAATATAACCACAGTCGTGACCGAGCCAGGTGGCGCAGTGGTTAACCACTGGACTCGCATTCGGGAGGACGACTGTTCAATCCCGCTTCCGGCCATCCTGATTTAGGTGTTCCGTGATTTCCCTAAATCGCTCCAGGCAAATGCCGGGATGGTTCCTTTCAAAGGGCACGGCCGACGTCCTTCCCCGTCCTTCCCTAATCCGATGAGACCAATGACCTAGCTGTCTGGTCTCCTTCCCCAAAACAACCCAACCCACAGTCGTTGCGCTCGCGGTTCCAGGCGGGCAGTCCGGAACCGCGCGACTGCTACGGTCGCAGGTTCGAATCCTGCCTCGGGCATGGATGTGTGTGATGTCCTTAGGTTAGTTAGGTTTAAGTAGTTCTAAGTTCTAGGGGACTGATGACCACAGCTGTTAAGTCCCATAGTGCTCAGAGCCATTTGAACCACAGTCGTTGCGTGCACCCACCCCATGGAGGGCAACCTGATGTTTCTTCTATTTTCTTTTCAGCTAGTTAATGAGCGTCTCCTGGGTAACTGGTGTTCGCATTTTACCTCACGATCAGGCGTTTGCTTGAATCTGGAGGTCGATGTTGAAAACTTGTTCGAAAGTGTGCTTGGTCGGGAATTTTGTGTAGTGAACTTAACTGAGGAGATGCAGTTTTCTGCTCGTTTTTCTGATCGTGGTGTGTCGCCCTGTGTCAAGAGGCATTTCCGTAACGCTACAGCCAACTGAACAGCGCTTTGGCGCGCGCGCACATTTGTGTGTGTTTGTGTGTGTGCGTGTGTGCGCGTGTGGGCGCGCGCGCGCGAGCATTTCCTGGCGGGTAGCGGTCTCGAATCGTCAGGCGACCCGATTACTTATGCAATGTCCGAATGCCGCCGGAAGCCCCGCAGTGCTGACCTAAGACTTCTGATCCTGTAAGGAGCTCAGCCCAACCCCGACGAATTCAGAACACACGTTGCGAGGCGCCGCGCTGGACGAGGACCGTTGTAGCGCGCCACACACCTGCCTCGCGCCGTCCGCCTGCGGCAGCGATCGTCGCTCGCAAGGACGGACCCAACCGCACCCGAAAACGGAACGACAAGTACATACCCACCTCTCTCCCCTTTGGATCGTTTAACCAGAAAAAGCCGTGGAAGTACTTGTGCGACGTGGACTGCGCCGCTGTCAAGAGGTGCGGTACTGTAACATAGTGTTTTCACAGTGTCCCATTATCGGAAAAATCTCATCCGTGGTTGACGAGTTTGGTCAGATGAACAAGAAAAATAACTCATCTCTTCATGACTGTCCGACAGCCACTAGCACTATAGCAGGAAGTGGCAGTCTTTATTGTGGCCGTCCAAAAAGTACACTTTATCTTGTCTTCAACCCCCACGCACACATACTGTTTACAACAAATCTTCGTGTAAGCTAGCCCGATCCTCGACAGCAGGGAAGTAAAGGCAATTCACACTCAGAGTACACTCGCAAAATACCACGCAGGGACGTGAGGTCGTCTAGCAGAAGTACACTTTGCAAATCCAAGTCCGTAGGCAGGCGTAGGTCGATATTCCGTGGACAGCGGCTGGTGACTGATTCCCAGACAACGGCCGCACCCCTGTGGACAGCTGTGGCTGCTTTACTGCAGTTTGCGGTTGTCTGGCGACACGGTCCGCTACTGTCGCCACTTCCTCTGGGTTCCGGAGCCTACAAGCGCAACCTCGCTGGAGAAATCTGTGTGTATCATTAGCGTATCTAGGGTGCTGATCCCTGTCATCGCGGCCGGCCGGAGTGGCTGTGCGGTTCTAGGCACTACAGCCAGGAACCGCGAGACCACTACGGTCGCAGGTTCGAATCCTGCCTCCGGCATGGATGTGTGTGATGTCCTTAGGTTAGTTAGGTTTAAGTAATTCTAAGTTCTAGGGGACTAATGACCTCAGAAGTTGTGTCCCATAGTGCTCAGAGCCATTAGAACCCTTTTCCCTGCCATCGCACACTTGGCAGTGCCGTAGTGACCGCTGTAGACAGTTTCTTTGGTCGGATTGATAACCAGAGGACGATCGCCATTTCAATTCGCAGCTTATGAGAAAAACTTTTGCACTTGATTGCAGGGGAGAGTCCCAACCGGATAAGTTTGTATACGTGCGGCAGTCTCCCTCATTGCCATATTAATGATTTGTAGCACGGACTGGCTTCATTACGACACTCGATAGAACAGGAGCTCTGAAGTGGAAAAAGACACAGTACTTCGATAATATGTGTGCGCCAGCTGAACCTGGCCTGACTAATCAGACAGTGAGGGAAGGTATCTTCGTCAGTGTCACGAAGGTCTCAAGGTCATCCCTAATTACCCTTCCCCCTCTCTCTCCCTCAAATCAAACACGGAGGAGATGATCGCTTTTCCTGTCGCAGGTATAGACAACAGTCGGTAGTGCAGTTGGGCTTGGTTCGACGCCCAGCATGTTTCTTTTTCTTAAATTCCATCAGTTTTCCAGGAATTTCGGAAGTCAGGATTCTAGAAATACATAATTGACTAATGTAATAATACCAACACGATTTCGTCAGTTTCGGCCAGCCGGTCTGGCCGTGCGGTTCAAGGCGCTTCAGTCTGGAACCGCGTGACCGCTACGGTCGCAGGTTCGAATACTGCCTCGGCCATGGATGTGTGTCACGTCCTTAGGTTAGTTAGGTTTAAGTAATTCTACGTTCTAGGGGACTGATGACCTCAGAAGTTAAGTCCCATAGTGCTTAGTGCCATCTTTGAACCATTGCGTTAGTTTCATGAGGGGCCGGTAGCGGTGAGTAAAAATAAATATGACGGGACTATCCTTCCCTCTCAACGCAACTGGACCCTCATGACTGTGACGTTGCTGTGTATAAATTTTTGCGACAGCCCAGTTGCGTCGCTTTAACAGTCTGAAGTGCCCGGGCAGACTCCGGAGAAAGGTGCAGCTTGGCATTTTTCGCGTACACAGACCATTGCCAAATAATGAAGAGTGACGCAGAGATCAAACCGTCGGAGACTGTCGTGAATCAAGAGATTTCCTATGAAGAAAAGTAGCTATGACGTCCTATGTAAGACTGCAGACTTTTTCGGTCGTGGTTACACAAATTAAAATCTTCTGGGCTGTTAGGCCGCGTCATAATTTATTAATCAACGCTTCGACCACTCTGCTGGGATCTTCTATAGGATCTTGTGGTGTAAATCGTTAATTGAACTCTGTCAATGATCAGTGTCGCGATCTCATTTTGCCGCTCTTATCCCGGGGAAATGGTTTCACTGGAGAAAATTCCTCTGGATACCACTGGTGGGCAATCGTTATTGGATAGTAAGTGAAATGCCGAAGAAATGGGGTTAGGAAGAGTGTTTCTGCGTACTTATGTTGAAGAAGAGTTAGGGTTAAAATTTTTCCTGCCGCTGTTGATGGACGACCGTCATTTACGACGATGAGGTGAAAAGGAATCGTTTCGGCTTGTAAGGATCGTCGTCAGAACAAGAGGCGCTAGGCGCTTTGCGGTCAAGTCGTGTCACCAGGGGAGGGCGCCGTGCTAGGGGCGGGGCGGCACTCGTGTGGCTTCCTGCTATGGCGGCGCACAACTGCCTCTGCCCTGCTGCCAGCGAACCTTACTCCAGTCTCGCCAACAAACGGGCACTGCGGCAACTCTCATCACCGTAATTAGTTTATGGCATTACATGCGAAGCAAAATGTGAATCGATAGAAGACGTTTCATAAAAATACTAATCTGAAAAATGAAGAATTTTTTTTACCATTATACGAGAAGCATATAGTAAATGATACAAGTGCGCCATAGAAACGTAATCAGAAAATAAAAGAAAATGATCTGAGACAAGAAAATTGTAGATAAAGAATGGAGGTGTTGAGACGGGATGGAGTGTTGCAATACAGGATATGAAGAACAAGCTCATACAGCACTCGGAAGGGACATGTCGGTGGAAGCATTCAACTTGCTCTGCGAAGTACTGTAATAGCTAGGATATCGAATACCTTTCCTGGAGTAGCTGGGGTGGACTGCTTGCCGACCATCGCCGTTTTGGTATTACGTGTTTTCCTTACATCACTTCAGACAAATGCCTGTACCCTGTAACGAAAAAACCAACGATTTCCGTCCTTTACCAGATCTGTGCTTCTGCTTGTAAACAACTCGATGGCGATGGAACGATGCTAATCGTTTTTGTTTTATTATTTTATCTCCTTTCTGCTATATTATCTACGTTCGAATACGTAAGATGTGCGAGAAGAGATAGAATTCTTATAAGCAGCGAGACAAACAGAAATATCACAAGAGAAATCTACTCCGTAGCAGTAGAGTGAGCAGTGCAATGACTCTGTGTGAAATAAATTTTCTTCCAACTTTAACGTTCCGCGACCAGTACTCGTAAGTTCTGAATGCTATAACACAGGGGTCTCCAAACTTTTTAGGCCACGAGCCACATTAACTCCTCCACGAAGTCATAAGGGCCAAGATCTACCTAGTGGGATTAAAGCACCCTAGCACTCCACGATCACTGTATTGTAAGGCTAAAGGAAAGATGGAGTCGCTAGAATCTAAGCTTGTGGGAATAGCTAGCACTGAAACTAACTACGATTTTTATTTAATTACATAATTTTGATTGGTGGAGGTACCTGACCGAAACTCTGGCGTATTTTATTCTGGCGAATTTCACCGACAAAAAAGTATGTAACTGCACATTCCTCACGAAAGCGTCCTGCAAAGTTAACGAAATCTTAAAATCATTGTTAGCAGCATTATTACGGCAAGACGTAACAGAAGTAGAGTATGTCAACGCATTGTTATTTCAAGCGGCGCAACAATAAGTGTAGTTATGTGGTCTTGTAGCGAGTAGCAGAGCCAATGTCGCGGTGTATTGGTCGCGATACCCCTCGAAACTCAATTGTTGGCAGTATAGGTACCACCTCAAATGTTTGGCGGGCCGGATACCGGGGATGTGCGGCCAGCTAACGCGGGCTGGTTTCGGCCCGAGGGCCGTAGTTTGGAGACCCCTGGTATAACATAACGGGTCGGCTTCCGCACTCATAAGCTCGGATTTAATGCCTCAAAGATTCTATGAAAGCTACTCCAATTTGATTAAATGTTTCGGCTCGTGTAGTATGGAGACGGGAGAGAACATTTCTCATTATTTCGTGACATCTTTTTCTTAGTAGAAAAACTGATGGCATTTCTACTTGCGCAGCAGTTACGGCAGTAACCATTACGCTGTCAGTTTTGCCATCCACTGTGGCACTTTCTAGTCCTGGCTCTCTTATTGTTCCCCCACACGCGCATTTGCTGGTTTGTTGTTGCAATATCTTACCCGAGCCTGACTTCTCAGTTATCTTCTCTGGTAGATCGCACTTCCTGTTCTTATCACTTCTTTTTTGTCTTTCGTTTTTTGGTGCCAAAGCCTGTAGGACTTGCTTCACGAAAGGTCATTTGAAACGCCGTTTCCACATTTGGCAATCACGGCAGTGGCGCTGTGATAAGCGAGTACTGCGCGCATCACAGCTTGACCTCTGTCCTAACACGTTACGCAAGTCTGCTCGTGTCAGCTGTTTGCTGGACAGCAGTTCTACGGTGCGTGCGTTAAGTTTACAGTTGAGTACTGCCGTCGTTATTATTGTTATTGCGACACTTATCTGTAATACGTTATGTAACTTTTCTTTTAATAAGATGTTTCACAGAGCAAATTTAACGGTCTGGTGTGTGAAACGAATGGTTGTAGATCTGGCCCAAACAAGTTCCGCCGCTCTTAGGATGCCATCAGCAAATTTTTTCTCAGTTTTCAAACGATGAAAATCATTGCAATCTACACCGTAAATTGTCATTTTAAAGGCATGACTTACTATATTTAACGTATAGACTTTCTGAATATTTTGTGCTTCTTAAGTTGCAGTAATTACAGTAATAATCGTCGTTAGTTGAACCTTTGCGTGAATTTCTGGCACATAAAGCGTCGGAACCGCGCTAGCCGTGTTTACCTGGTATCATTATTTTAACTTCCGTTGCCCTGTTGGGTTCAAGCTCTTAATTTACGTGGAGAACACTGCTATAGCCCGAGAACACTATAGGCTTCGTCAACTTCAGCCCCCTGCTCCTAACTCAAGCAAGCACACACTACCCTTCAAAACACGTCAACTGCGAGGGAAGTTGCAACAGAATGAGGCCGCACAGACATCCGAAGTATCTATGAACCGTGTTCCACAGCCATATGCTCAAAATGTTGAAATGTGTGTGAAATCTTATGGGACTTAACTGGCTCTCAGCACTATGGGACTTAACTTCTAAGGTCATCAGTCCCCTAGAACTTAGAACTACTTAAACCTAACTAACCTAAGGACATCACACACATCCATGCCGGAGGCAGGATTCGAACCTGCGACCGTAGTGGCCGCGCGGTTCCAGACTGTAGCGCCTTTAACCGCTTGGCCACCACGGCCGGCTATGGGACTTAACTGCTAAGGTCATCACTCCCTAAGCTTACACTCTACTTAACCTAAATTATCCTAAGAACAAACACACACACCCATGCCCGAGGGAGGACTCGAACCTCCGCCGGGACCAGCCGCACAGTCCATGACTGCAGCGCCTGAGACCGCTCGGTTAATCCCTCTCGTCCCACAGCCATATACTAGCGGCGTGGAAAGTAATTTTTCGTACCGGCCTTCCGTAGCTTAATAACTGGAATAATTTCCCACTGCTGTGACATACTTTCGTGCTTTGTATCTCACACGGAACTGCAGTCTAAATTTGTTTTTATTGATGATGGATACGAGGGCGTGGTCAGTAAAAATCGAGTTAAAACGTAGAATCAACTACCTTCCACAGTGAAAAACACAAAAATTGGCATGTTTCGAGGGAGGAAGGTTTCATTATCAGAGTTATTCTACAATAGTGATAAAGATGAATATACAAATAAAAATTTAAAAATAATCATGGTCGTGGTTGCAAGAAAACTGGTATGTTTGATCTCACACGAGTGTTACGGAAATGCTTCAGGAACTCGGGTGGGAGTCTGTGGAGGAAAGGAGGCGTTCTTTTCGTGAATCGCTACTGAGGAAATTTAGAGAACCACCATTTGAGGCTGACTGCAGTACAATTTTACTGCCGGCAACTTATATTTCGCGGAAAGACCAAAAAGAGAAGATAAGAGAGATTAGGGCTCGTGCAGAAGCATATAGGCGGTCATTTTTCCCTCGTTCTGTTTGGGAGTGGAACAGGGAGAGAAGATGCTAGTTGTGGTACGAGGTACCCTCCGCCACGCACCGGATGGTGGATTGCGGAGTATGTATGTAGATGTAGAACTGACGACGAAGCTTTAAAGTTTTTATTTATATTTTTATAAGTTTATTCTAGAATAATAATTCTGATCAACAAGGCTCATTCCTTCGAAACGCATCACTTTGTGGTTTTGCATTGTTAAAGATGCAAGAGTGCCACCGATTGTGCAGCAACTCCGAACACATACTCGGAAGATGGTTCCATGCTTTCCTCGCCGCTCTAGTGCCCCATCTCTAATGATCTTGACGCCGGCGGGGAGATGAACTCCAAGCTTCCCTCCAAAGGGTGTCGAAATGAAAGTCAGGTAGGTCGTTTGGAGTCCATTGGCACATAAGCAGATGGTCTTGGCCGACACAACTGCGCTGGGCGCCAACTTAAAGGTCACCGACCTACGGACAAATGACTACCAACGCCGTTCGCTAGATGAGGCGCCGAGATTTCCACTTAACCCAGAACCAGAGAGCGAGGGAGAAAAGGGCCCTCCGTCACCAGGTTTCCAATCGGCTAACAGCCAAGCGAGGGCCAACGCGAATCCGCATGTCAACCATTTGCTAAGCCGTGGAAAGACGCCGCCGGACTAGCCCCTCTGCTGCGGGGACAACAATGAGCCGAACGGCATATTGTGGCTTGCGGTGAAAGCGAGAAGGGCAAAGAGGCGAAGCGCGGTGGCCAGTCCAGTCCCTCCCGGTCCTGATTAAGACGCCGCCGCCGTGACCCCGCTAAATATAAGTGCGCGTTCGCGTCCGCGAGCTGAGCGGCTAGGCCAGGGGATGCCTCGACGGCCGTTCGTCACGGGCCTTCCTCGAAATAGCCGCGCCGCCCCTTCCTGCCGCTCGCGACAAAAGTTCCTTCGCTGACCCCGTGACACGTCCTCCGCTGAGAGAGCGGTAGCTCCCTCGCTGCTCCTTTCTTTCCGTGAAATTTATGCGCGATTCTCAGCGCAGGATACAGCGCCGGGGTCGCGAGGTCTCGAGATTTATATAAAGCAGCCGAATTCCTTTCTGTTTACAGCTCGGCCACGTCTCCGCACAATGCACATCGAGGTGTCCGGTATTACTGAGAACAGTGCCGTGCAATAACAGTGTTATAAATTCGTCTGCAGATATTACTTTTTATTTCGAGAGGGAGGAGGTGTTTGTCGTTGTACGAAGATCAGCATTAACATTTTCATCGCAGTCACCGTCCACTTGCAACACGTTATTAACATAACCATCCTCTCGTCTCCACTTGTACCATTCACCTTTAACTGTTGCCCTTAATTCCACTCATCATGAATGTATTGGGTTTGGATTTTGATTCCTTCTAAAGCGTTCTGTACTCCTGTACTAAATCGTTGAACAACTTTATCGAAGATATTTCGTAAGAAACTATTTATAATACGTTTGATTGTGAACGAGCGTACTTTTGTGACATTTTTATAAGGTAAAACCGGAACCCTTATAGGAGGAGGAGGAGGAGATTAGTGTTTAACGTCCCGTCGACAACGAGGTCATTAGAGACGGAGCGCAAGCTCGGGTGAGGGAAGGAAATCGGCCGTGCCCTTTCAAAGGAACCATCCCGGCATTTGCCTGAAGCGATTTAGGGAAATCACGGAAAACCTAAATCAGGATGGCCGGAGACGGGATTAAACCGTCGTCCTCCCGAATGGAACCCTTATAGTGTCACCTGGTTGTCCGTCTGTCTTTCCGTCTGTTAAGCCCCATTTTTCTCAGGAGCGGGTAGAATTGTGAAGCTGAAATTTACGTCGAATACTAAGATCGGTGTAAAAAATTTAAGCTGCGAAGTCATTGCATTCAAAAGACACGGCCGTTTATGTCACATATTTTGCTAGCTGCAAACTCACTCACCAAAACCTGTAGGGTACTTCTCGCTGACCTAGAATCATAAATTTTGCCAAGAAACAAGATTTCACAGCACAAACGAAAACGTCCAAAGATCCTTAATTTTCAATTATATCGCTTTTTTTTGCCATTTGTTG
This sequence comes from Schistocerca piceifrons, assembly GCF_021461385.2. Classification (NCBI taxonomy): domain Eukaryota; kingdom Metazoa; phylum Arthropoda; class Insecta; order Orthoptera; family Acrididae; genus Schistocerca; species Schistocerca piceifrons. Next base: position 55,154,393 of record NC_060144.1, on the reverse strand, counting down.
TCTGTCTGTTTGTCCACCTGTTAAGACCTCTTTTTCTCAGGAAGGGGTAGAGGTGTCAATTGAAATTCATGTCAAATACTAGTACTAATTTAAGCTTCTGAGTGAATGCTTCGAGATGACTAGGTGCTTGTGTTGTCCCCATCATTTCACCATCATTCGTGAAATTGGCAAGATTGGACTGAGCAAAGGTTGGGAGTTTGTACGGGCGCTGAAAACCGCGCAGTTGAGCGCCCCACAAACCAAACATCATCATCATCATCTAAGTGAATGCTATAAAAAGATACGCCATTTGTCACATTTTCCGACAGTCACAAACACTCTCACCAGAACTTATAGATGAACTATCTACACACATAATTTGTACGGAGCCCTAGTATTGCGAGTCCTGTTCGCACTCGTCCGGTTTATTTATTTATTTATTTGTTTATTTATTTTGTTAGTGTGGTATTAGCTACTCTGAGAGTTTTGTGAAATATGTTTCCTGGTGTAATGCAAGCATTACGAATTCATTTTACTGTGTTCGGACTTCAGATAATTTGGCTTTTCTGTTTGTATGGCTTCAAATGGTTCTGAGCCCTATGGGACTTAACTGCTGAGGTTATCAGTCCCTTAGAACTTAGAACTACTTAAACCTAACTAACCTAAGGACATCACACACATCCACGCCCGAGGCAGGATTCGAACCTGCGACCGTAGCGGTCGCGCGGTTCCAGACTGTAGCGCCTAGAACCGCTCGCCCACTCCGGCCGGCTCTGTTTGTATGGCTTTAGCCTTTTTTTCTCTTTTAATACTTACTGTCGACCTGTCCCGGCTGCACACGTATAGCAGTTTATTATCTATGGCAGTACGACTTGGCTGTCGTAGCGGTAATTTTGTTTGCGTTGTTTTACGGACCACTGCGTAGAGCTATAATCAAAACTCAGAAAATAATGTTAGATAACTGAATATTAACTCCAAATTCTAGTATAAGCAGCGCACTCCAGGAAATTTCTCAGGAGTCATAACTTAGTCTACAAACATCAACACAGTCAGCTAGTTTGCACGACATATTTCTAATTTACATACACAAACCTTCATCGCCAATCAGTGTATTAGCGAAAACAGTATGAAAATCCCTTGACGTACAGAAAGAAAAAAACGGCGGGGAGCTTTAATTTATAATATGCAGTGACTAAGTTTTCCTTCCATTCATGCTGTTCTCGTTATTCTTTTGCATATTCACGTTACCAATACTTATAAGTGCTGAATTTCCACACATCACTGAGAAGACTGTATGCGAGCAGCATGTTTTCAGGTTGGTTGATATATCTCAGTACACATTGCACAAGCCTTGGGTAGCAGGTCAGCTACTGAAGCGTGTACACATGGACTCAAAACAGATAGTCTAGAGCGACAGGCATAGTCAGATTCACGCACAGTTATGGTTGTGGAGAAAACGTCAGTTAGTTAACTACGTGATGTGTTTGCGGGAAGGCTGTGGAACAACCTAACACACTGAAGTGAGTACATATTAAGGTATCAATTATCACAGTGTCTGTACTTATACTCCTAGCGGCATATATATAGAAAGTGCTGTTGATGTGCAATTTTCTCAGAATGGATTGGTAGCCAGGGCTCGTATCGTTACCTAATCAACAGATTGTAATAATACTTAGAAAGTGTATTTCTTGTGGAGACATGCACTTTTTAAAATCAAACAATGCCTATTGACATTAACAAAGACCTGATTTAGGTTTTCAATAATATTTCTAAAGAGCTGAAGGCAAATGACGGAATGGTTCCATTAAAAAGTTTATTTTCCAAATCCGATCTTGTGCCCCGTTTATAATCACCTCATTGTCGACTGGATAATCAACTGCGATCTTCCTATTTAGTGTAAAGTCTGTGCAGTGTTTTGACGCTTCGTGCCCCGTTTATAATCACCTCATTGTCGACTGGATAATCAACTGCGATCTTCCTATTTAGTGTAAAGTCTGTGCAGTGTTTTGACGTTTTTTGTCTGTTAATGATTTGAAATCATATAACGCTTAACGCCTTTCGGCCACCGCCATCGTCAGAATCACATTTAAAATCTCAATACACCGTTCTTGTCATTTCTCATCTATAGTTGTACTTGTATTGTTTTGATTAATGAGTATTGCTTGTCTGTAATCCAAACACGCTCTCAACCTTGTAATTGTCTGAACGTAACTGAAAGATCCGGTAAGAACGGTGCTTAGACCATCGTCAAGCCAGGTGTGGATACAAACCGGATCTCCCAGTCTAGGAAAAACCACCGCAGCACGTTGTGATATGCAGACGAGTAAATAAATATGAAGGGTATGAAAGTAAATGAAAAACGTTGTTGGAGAGCAGACTAGATGAGCGGTCTCTTTCCTCATACCTCAATTGCCAGAGCTGGTAAGTCCCCGACAAAACCCCTGTTAATCATTTACTGTAGTCATTTACTACGTCCTGGCAGATACATGAGCTGAGCATCAGCTTGTAGATGGGCAACGGCGCCAAACACCGCAGCCGGTACTAAAACCCGGGATGAGAGGCCAAAGCAAGAGAAAAGGAAATAAAAAAGCAGAAAAAGAAACCGAGAGGCGAAACCTGTTCTCTTAGCACCTTCCCGCGCCCGAGCCGGCAACCTCCGGCTGTGTAGAACGGCAGAGCTGGCTTTTAATGTACCCGCTTATTAGTTTTATTGAACAATTAAATGTGGCGCGATAAATTTTCCTTCCGCGGACCCGTTAGCGCTCAACATTTTTTCTCCAGAGTACGTACGCTGTGATCTGCAGTTGCGGGAACGGCGACGCCGCACGCGTCTTCCCTCTCACTCTTTTCTTTTTTGTTCTTCTTCTTTTTCCTCCTCTCGCGTTCACCCCTCTCTGTTCTTTGCGCGACTGCGTCGTGACCGCACGCCACAGGAATGCTACCCTTGCAAGCAGTAGGTCGTTGTTTTTTCTAATGTATTTCACCGTTTTCCTTTTGATGCTGGTCGAGAAAAGGCTGAAACGGGAAGTTAAGGTTTGGCATATCGTCCACGTCAACGGAGGCAGAACAGTCGTTCTCTTCGACAATGATGAGCAACAAAGTCGACCTTGATCTTCAGTCGTGGAAAACTTCCGAGGAGGCATCTGAAGGAACTGTCCCTGTATTCGCACGCGCTAATTTAGAGAAACCACTGGTGGACAGGTGGAGATTCGAGCCTGACTCCCTAACAATAAGGGTACGTAGTAGGAGTCACTCCGTCAACATTGCTTGGAGATTGCATCTTATACTGAAGCAGTAATCAGACTGCAGTTATAAGAGTCAAAGGATGTGAAAGGGAAGCAGTGGCTGAGAAGGGAGTGAGACAGGGTCGCAGCCTACACTTGATATTATTCAATCTGTAGACTGAGCAAGCTGTAGAGGAAACCAAGAAAGTATAATTAAGAGGAGAACCGCCAATGATCTCTTCAGTGCAGATGCACATTAGGCTCGAACTCTTACAGGAATCGGCGAAATGTCGCGAGTATTGAGGATAACTGGCAAGGGACACTACCTCAGTAGGGTGTGGATAAGCTAGGTGATTTGGTCTGACAGGAGGCGTGCTAGGGTAGTCCGTGCAGTTGCGATGACCGCTGTGTCCGGATGGCGTAGTGGTCAGAGCATCTGCCTAGCGAGCAAGAAACCCTGTCCGCCACAAATTTTCAACTTTCACCGCATTCATTTCAATAAATGCTCATTACCAGCCAATGTCTATAATCCTTTGTGTCTTAAATGGACAGTGTCCTGAAAAGAGGATATAGGATTAACATCAATAAAAGTTAAATAAGTGTAACTTGATGATGATCGGTTTGTAGGTCGCCCAGTTGCGCGGTCATCAGTGCCCGTACAAAGTCCCAATTTTTATACAGTCCAGTTTTTACACTGTCCATTCTACCCACTGTCACGAATGGTGGTGGTGGTGATGATGATGAAGAAATGATGAGAACAACACAAACATCCAGCCCCGGACAGAGAGAATCCTCAACCCGGCCGGGAAACAAACACAGGACCCCGTCATCCAGAGACAGCAATGCTAGCCACAAGACCACGAGCTGCGTAAGTTTTACTGGATGTAGTCGAATTAAACTGAACGATGCTGAGCGAATCTAATTAGGAAATGAGACCCTAAAAGTAGTAGCCTAGTTTTTTTTTACCTGTGCAGCAAAATAAAAGATGAGGGACGAAGTAGAGATGATATAAAATGCACACCTGCTATAGCAGGAAAACATTTCTGAAAAAGAAAGAATCGAATGTAAATTTAAGTGTTACGAAGCACGTGAATCTTTGTCAATTCGGTGGTGTGATTATACATATTCATATTGATAATTATGGAAATTAGAAGTCGGTACATTGCCTGTTCGTATCGAAACACAGCAAGTGGTCTATCGGGCTGGAATCGCCGACGGCAACATTGTCACACAGGCCCACATTGTGATGCACTGCAGGTGGAGCACTGTCGCACTGTGATGCGCTAATGAGAGCGATCAGTAGTGGAATGACTGGGTGGGTGCCGAGGTGGCTGATTCTCGCTAGACACGACTACTGGCAAAGACAGCTTCTCCTACTCACTGTAGTCCACTTTGCGGTATTGCAAACGAACTAAAATTGTTCGGCGAGAGGAAACGACAGATACATTACCCGCGCGGACCGCCGAGAGAGCTAACGCACACGTTTCAAGAGTGGCGGTCCAGTCGCGGCTCGAATTCACCTCGCGGGTTAACGAGGAGGGCTACCTGCCAGGGTAGTCGAGAGCGCTAATGCGTTGCTTCCTGGGATCGGGTAGGCGCGCCGGCCTCGGATCGAATCCTCCCGGCGGATGAACGACGAGGACTGGTGTGCTGGCCAGCCAGCCTGGATATGGTTTTTAGGCGGTTTTCCACATCCCACTAGGTGAATACCGGGCTGGTCCCCACGTCCCGCCTCAGTTACACGACTCGCAGACGTGCATTCACACTATTTCGTGATTTACACCAGACGCAGACAGCTGAGGTACACTAATTCCGTCCCGGAGGGTATGGGATGTCACCTAATGGCCTTATTCCCATTTTATTGCCGTTATTGTGACATTTGGGTCACGCCAGAAAAAGAAAAATGTTTTCGCAGAAGTTTACCCTTGTGTCGACCGGGTAGCAAGCACAGTGTCCTGTGGGCCGAGTATGTACTGTGTAACTGCTTTCCCTGAGTGCGGAAAACGAGTCGTAGTAGACGATGCGCGCCGGCGAAGGTCGCCAGGGGGCCACAGACGGAAACAGCTGACTGCGCTGTGACGTGGCGAGGTGGCGTCCAGTCAGCTGGCGGGCCCCAGAAGTGGAACCGGCCGGCGGCGAGGGTCAGCGGTGGGCACCCGCCGCGTGTCACCGGGGTCAAGAGCGCGCCGCGCGGGGTCCACGCACTGCGTGCCGCGGCGTGCGTGACCCGCCCGAGCCACTGCCAGGGCGAGGGCTGCAAGGACGCACCCGACTCTGCCGGCGTCACCGCTCCGGGCGCATCTCGTTCGTACAGCGCTACTTCTGGCTTTGCTCCCTTTCCTTCTCGGTACCATCCCAAATTTCCTGGACGTACCACTTCAGAGGACGCAAATTCTCCGTCTATAAATGAAATAACATAAAAACACAACATTAAACGCCCGCTTGGAAAACCACTGTTTACCGCAGTTTACATTTCCTCTCCTGTAAGCGAAGAAAGTGGTATCTCGACGTCATCTTTAACGTTTGCAGTGTGTGTGTGTGTGTGTGTGTGTGTGTGTGTGTGTGTGTGTGTGTGTCCAGAGAGATAGAGAGACAGGGTGGGGGGAAGACAGGGAGAGAGGGGCGAAATGGTTGGAGAGGAGAGGAGCAGGCGAAAATGGAAATAAGTAGAGGAAGAGCGCCAAACCCATTACTGACTCCTTTTTTTCTGGAAACTATTCTTACAGAATTATGAATGCAGGATGTCGGCTGTGTTATAAATGTTGCTATTGAGTAAAAGAGTTCTACGTTTCTTTCGTGCATCCTACACACATTATTTTCTTGATAGTGTGCCACATTTAATTTAAAGAAGTGGGGCGGATGGTGTTCCGCGAAAAGGAAATACGTGACCTCATAGCAGTGGTTCGTGCAGACGGTTAAGGTGTGGCAATACTGGTGTGTTGAGTACAACAGCCTGGCATTGGGCTGTGTATAGTGTGACTCTTGAAGAATTTGCGTGGACAATGAATTGACAACATCGTGAACCTGAGATGCATATGAAGCCACCTGATGTCCAGCTTTTGATCTGCGACAAAGCAGCATTTATTGGAAACTGTTTATTCATTTGCTAGCTGCGCATCCCTCGTTACCCAACTGCGTGCTTGTTCCAGTCTCCTACCACGGCGCCTCCTCCTAACCCACTCCCCTCTCTCTCTCCACCTCCCCCCCCCACCCCCCATCCCCCACCCCGCCGTACACTCTGTTCATCTTCTCCTGCCCCTCTCTCTGTCCACATCATCCTATCCATCGCTCTTTCCATCTACTCCTTCTCCCTCTGTGTCCAACTGCTCCTGCTTTCTCTGGTAATCTGCTCCTCCCCCCCTCTGTGTCGATCTCCTCCTCCCTCCTCTCTCTGCCCATATCTTCTTCCCCTATCGTTGTCCTTCTTTTGCTCTTTCCTTACTGTGTAAGTTTCATACTTCCCCGTCTCTTTGTGTCCATCTCTTTCTCGCCACTTCTCTCTCCACGTTATTACCCCCATCCCAATGGGGGTTGGTGGTTCTTACCTCCACAATATTATTTTCAGATTATGACTAATATGACTAATATGAATGTAGTCAAATTAAATCGGGTGATGCTGAGGGGATTAGATTAGGAAATGAGACACTTAAAGTAGTAAAGGAGTTTTGCTATTTAGGGAGTAAAATAACTGATGATGGTCGAAGTAGAGAGGATATAAAATGTAGACTGGCAATGGCACGGAAATCGTTTCTGAAGAAGAGAAATTTGTTAACATCGAGTATAGATTTAAGTGTCAGGAAGTCGTTTCTGAAAGTATTTGTATGGAGTGTAGCCATGTATGGAAGTGAAACATGGACGATAACCAGTTTGGACAAGAAGAGAATAGAAGCTTTCGAAATGTGGTGCTACAGAAGAATGCTGAAGATAAGGTGGGTAGATCACGTAACTAATGAGGAGGTATTGAATAGGATTGGGGAGAAGAGAAGTTTGTGGCACAACTTTACCAGAAGAAGGGATCGGTTGGTAGGACATGTTTTGAGGCATCAAGGGATCACTAATTTAGCATTGGAGGGCAGCGTGGAGGGTAAAAATCGTAGAGGGAGACCAAGAGATCAATACACTAAGCAGATTCAGAAGGATGTAGGTTGCAGTAGGTACTGGGAGATGAAGAAGCTTGCACAGGATAGAGTAGCATGGAGAGCTGCATCAAACCAGTCTCAGGACTGAAGACCACAACAACAACATGACTAATATGTGTACCAAATTTGCCACGAGCTTAGGATAAGCTTTTAACCCTGGATTTGCCCACGTACGCACATCAGATATACTTAAGATATATTTAGCACATTTGTATACATATTTCATCCTGAATTTCGCCTATCCGTTTCATTTCTACGTAGCTTCATCTTTATAACGTCGTATTCCCTTAACTATGTGGCTTACAATGGTATGTTTTCCTAGGTACATTCAGCAGCATATGTGAATACTTTCTACGAACTGTTTTGCGAATAGAGTTACTAGTAAAGAAGTAATAAATTGAAACGTCATACATGACGCGGAAGGTTTTCGTGCAATCAGTATTTGATCTCATATATCCTGTGCGTTGAATCGTATAATGATATCATTTTACTCGTGGATTCAGTGGGACATGTGAATACTCTTTGTAAAAAGTGTCGCGAATACAGGGTTGTTAGTAAAGAACTAATAAATCAAAATGTTATGCTTTATGCAGCAGTTTTACTGCATGAATAGCGAAAACGTTGTAAGCGATAAACTGTTTTTCCATTCATCATTTCGTGCGGGAAGTCAGCGAGGATAGGTTTCGTAAGGGTTTAACATTATATGTAACGTTTGTTGCAAATCACTAAGTGGTCTCATTCTCAAACACTGGATGATTGAAGTACAGGCACTCGCGCGTCAGGGAGGGGGGGGGGGTTACACGTGCTTACCACCCGTTTGATAAGTGTGCTGTCCTTACTCCCATGGAGATTCTTTCCAGACAGTAAGTGATATGTGTGCCAAGTTTGGTTGAAATCGGTCCCGTGGTTCGGAAGGAGATGTGGAACTTACATAGATATATATTTATACACATACGTACATAGGTACATCTATTTTTATAGTATGTATACCGAGCGGGGTGGCGCAGTGGTTAGACACTGGACTCGCATTCGGGAGGACGACGGTTCCATCCCGCGTCCGGCCATCCTGATTTAGGTTTTCCGTGATTTCCCTAAATCACTCCAGGCAAATGCCGGGATGGTTCCTCTGAAAGGGCGTGGCCGACTTCCTTCCCCATCCTTCCCTAATCTGGTGAGACCGATGACCACGCTGTCTGGTCTCCTTCCCCAAACCAACCAACCAACCAACCATAGTATGTATGAATTTGTATTTACTTCCTCTGGTAAAATTAGGGGCTTCAGACCCTCTCACGTCTAAGCACACTTCCATACTCAGTAGACATTACAATTTGTATGGTACATAAGCAGTCTATAATAATAATAATAGTAGTAATAATAATAAATGCAATAACAATAATAGTAACGACAGTATTATAGAGGGATGTAGTAATGAAAATGTGTAAGACTGATATCTGTCAGATATCACTCTTAGTAACGTTAAGCAATTTCGTCACAGCTTTGTTACATCTCACACAAACGTACGTCAGCAGTACAGGTGGAGTGAATGCGGAGAAGGAACCGATTGTTCAGCGGAAGATCGATGAGTAATACAGTAAGACTAGTAGATTAGATGGAGAGATGAAAACAGAAATATAAAGAGAGATCACAAAAGCTTAGACATGGAGGCTAGGCCGATGATCCTATAACTAAGAAACATGTATATTCCATTGAAGAACCGTGCATGCTAACTCAGTGTTAGACGGCCCAAATAAGAAAAGCAAATCTCAACTACGTAATAATTTGTGGTAACATCAGGTAAATGATAGACACCACGTTCAAAACAAAGTAATACAAATATCCTCTTGTGCCTTACGGATCCGTGTTTTTGTTTTTAATGGTCTCAGTCTCTGTAGTGCAGTTAACTTAAATCGCTTCTGACGAATGTCCGGATGGTTCCTTTGAAAATATCCCGGCCGATTGCCTACTGTGTGAGTAGGCCTACTGTGCCTGTATCAATCTCGAAGTCGACAGGATGGTAAAATTTTGTTTCCTGTTTTTTTTCTGTTTTTCCACATCATACACCTCTCCAGACGCTTGTAACGCCCATCAGCAGAGCCTGTGAGTTTGCGCTGACGTAACACGAGCTAACCTTCCTTTCACGCTACCAAAGCGGACGTGGAGCTGGAAGATATCTTACGTTATAAGACACGCTGTTCCGCTACGACTGCCGAAGCAGGTGCAAGCCTGCACCCACGTCTTCATTAAACCGCCGGCCGTGCAGGTGTAGAGACTGACTCTTTACAGCGCAGCGCGGAAACGCCCATTGTAACTCTCCGACTGTGGGCTTTATACGAGAGCTTCAGGACGAAAATGGCCTTGAGCTTGTGAGTTGATAGTTAAGGACGGAAATGCTGAGGATGATCTGCGTGTAATTGCAGCAAATATGAGAGGAGGTCCGTACGACTTTCAAGGGCTGAAAAATCCTGCATGGCTCGAGATTGTAGTAATCATAACGATGAAAATCGTACGTAATACGAAATCGTCCTTGATGCTTACACGGTTTCCGCCCACTGAACCAAACAGTGTTATTAACGGCGTGCTCAACGGTAATTTGAGAACACAACAGAATTACAGGCTCTTTACTGTACAACGATTTACGATTGCGAAACAAGAGGAAACGAGCTTTGACTGAAATGTTAATTGAAGGCACGTAACGGCATCGCCAGCGTTGAGCCGTAAGAAAACTGTTGGAGACTGTAGAGAGATTCAACTAAATGACGCGTGAAATGAGAGGAATTTTGATGAGTTACCGGAGAACTTAGAGGCGGAGGCACATTTCGTTAGACAGCGAGCAGTGGTGATGAAATGTGCCGAGGCAAACAGAGGTGCGGTGTAGCAAGAGGCTGAAAGGGATGGTGTGTTTACGAACGCTATTAGCAAATTCGGCACATTTTTATTGCGTTAATATTTCTATTCGTTCTTTCGAGAAAACACACTTTGACAACGACGATAAATTAAGACGAAAATTAGCGACTGTGAAAGACTAGTGAACAAGACAACGTGTACGTTATGCCTCTGTTAAACAGAATACTGCTTCTTCAAAAAGCTAAATACTTCAGTGCATGCTAGTGAAATTTTGAACAAGATGTAATTAACGTAATCTTGTTGTAGCTGAAAGCAATAAGATGCCGATGTTGTGGCATTGAGTGTGAGAGCGGTTCAGAGCTATGTTCGTCAGTTGCTAGTTATAACAAATGATCCCCGGGAAGCACAGTAAAATGTCCGCAGGAAGTCATGTCTACAAAAACGACTGCTAGTTGTGGGAGAGTAAATCTGAAGGTGATAAAGATGTGCATTTTTATCGGTAATTATGATGATACTGGCTGGAATTAATTTCTTGTTGAGACAGATTTCCAATCTCATGACGTTCAGTATTTCCGTGGTGGATTATGGCTATGCGAATTAACTAAATTTTATCAGCAGGTCGAGGCTGTAATCATGACATTTTTCAAATGTCATTACTAGCTTTCCGTAACTACAAAAAATTACACTTAAACAGTTGAGATGTATAGCCCCACAGTGAGCTTCTCAGAGACTAGTCTGAAAAGCTAGATATCCTTTCAGCCAACGACGCAACAGACTGAAGGGGGAGCATGTCTCATGTGTGTTAAGTTTACGGAGTGCAGATAAAATGTCGTGGCTTATATAACATTTATTATTGCTGTATTTATTGATTAATTAAAACGATATTAGCTGTTTGTTGCTTTTTACTCCGTACTATAAATCTCTCATTTAACATTGATGCTTTGATGTCGATTATTATTGATCATCGGAGTCGATGATGAAGTCCAAATTATCGTCCACGGTTTGCCTACATCACCCAGCGCTAGCCGCACTAGGTGCCGCGGCAACGTGCAGCACACACGCTATCCAACCCGACGAGGCGTTAATCGCGTACGGCGCTTGTAATAGTTGTTGTTAGGTGGTCGAACACGCGCTTCCGGCAGGGCTCGATGTCGGGGCGCGGCGCGAACGCTGCGGTGCGGGGCAGATTCGTGCCTGGAGAGGCCGCATAGGTGAGCGTCGCCCGCGTGTCAAGGGGGCTGTAGTGCGGGGGCGGCGGGGGCGGCGCGTTGCGGCCCGCCGCCATTGTGCCCGGCACGCGCGACCCCGCATCAGCAACTTCGCCGCCAATTACTGGCCGGGGAGAGGCTGCCCGCATACCCGGCCGCCGGAAGCCGGCGTCTCCGGTTGCGGCGAAAGTAAACGCTGCGACCACTCCACTCAAACGGTGATCGCGGCCGGGTTCGTCTTCTGTCGTTTCTATTGTCTTTACGAGGGTCTTTCAATAAATGATACCTCACAATTATTTTCTCAGAAGGCACTTATTCTTAAGGGGGGTAGGACGTCAAACGGGCCGACGTGGAGCAAGAGAGGCGTCACAGGACATTTTAATTTCCAGTGTCTATACTTTTACAAATAAATTCATAAAACTTTGTCAGCATCACCAGGAAGGATTCAGGATTCGCACTCATTGCAGTGGATGTTCGAAAACATAAAAAAATAATTTTTTTTACGTGTGAAATTTCATCATTTTTTTCACTTACTAATTTTTCACTTACTAATTTTTCACTTACTAATTTTTCTTCATAAGTTAGAGAGACTCTTCGATGAATTTTGCACAGCATACATACCATACTTACAGGTGTATGAAACTCTAGAATTTATTTAATTTATGAAAAAACGAATCAGCTGATATATTTTTAACTTAATGTTTAGAAAAAACACAAATTTTCTAGTTAATTACCTCAATTTTTACCACAGTTTTTAATAGATTCGGAAAATTCTAGAGTTTCATCTACCTGTGTGGTTTGTATGCTGTGCAAAATTCATCGAAGAATCTCTCTTACTTATGAAGAAAAGTGTACCTATAGCAACAAATACTGCTATTAGTAAGTGAAAAAAATGATGAAATTTCACATGTAAAAAAAGATAATTTCGTTAAGTTTTCGAACTTCCACTGCCATGAGTGTGAATCCTGAATCCTTCCTGGTCATGCTGACAAAGTTTTATGAATTTATTTGTAAAAGGATAGACAGTGGAAATTAAAATTTCCTGTGGTGCCTCTCCTGCTCCAAGTCGGTCCGTTTGACGTCCTACCCCTCTTAAGAGTTAGAATTTGATGACGAAATCAATAAACATATCTTTTACATGAAGTGTTTTTCGGCACAGACTCCACGACGATCCATGCCCTTAGGCCAGCACGTATTTCCTGTTGGCAAAAACTCTTGTTCTGCAATCGTGCTCATAGCCATGTTTTCATTGCGTGAATTCCGCTTTCATCGTGTTTGAAGTGTATCCCAAGTAGAGAATCCCTAAGCGGCCCAAACATATGGAACTCCCGGGGTGCAGGGCGTCCAATTAAATTTGGCGATATGTTCCTGGGTGCTGAGACTTTTGTGTGGGCGTTCGTTGTCATGTTGAGCAAGATTACATTCCGATACTTATCAGACTGAACACCTCTTGAGATTATTCAGAATCTTTAGACATGCCTCTCAACTAATGGTTGATCATTCTGGCAATACATCTTCGCCAGCCTTATTGGCCGAGCGGTTCTAGGCGCTACAGTCTGGAACCGCGCGACCGCTACGGTCGCAGATTCGAATTCTGCCTCGGGCATGGGTGTGTGTGATGTCCTTAGGTTAGTTAGGTTTAAGTAGTTCTAAGTTTTAGGGGACTGATGACCTCAGAAGTTAAGTCCCATAGTGCTCAGAGCAAATACATCTTCTGGATCTGCAACACCCCATATTCCAAAAAAACTGTTATCATGACTTTGCCAGCAGAGGGAGCTGCCTGAATTTCTTCATTTTTGGTGGCTGCCTTTTTCTTTGTCATCTGTAACGGTCCGTCACAGAAATGCTTCTACGTTGACCTGTAACTTCTTCAACAGTTGATATGAACTTGCGCTTCTTTGAGTCTTGTGGTCTTTTGCGAGCATTTGTGGAATCCATCTTGAACACACGTTTGAATATCCACGAGTGTCAGTCACTGCTCACGCACATCCAATAGTAACTGACAGCAGCAGAGGCAAATGCTCAGTTGCAATGAGCTGATCTGTACGAATAATGGCTTGTGTGCGATTCGCAATGTCGGGTGCAGTGGCTGTGACAGGACGTCCCGACGTTGTGCAGTCATGGAGCTCAATTTCTCTACTTCCAGACGTTTTACCTCTCTTTAGCCGACGCCCACAGTAGTTCTATTAATTGCATCATTAACATACACTGCACATAAATGTTTGTGAGTGTGCACCACGGTTTTTTTTCCTCAACCAAATTCAAATGGTTCAAATGGCTTTGAGCACTATGGGACTTCTGAGGTCATCAGTCCCCTAGAACTACTTAAACCTAACTAACCTAAGGACATCACACACATCCATGCCCGAGGCAGGATTCGAACCTGCGACAGTAGCGGTCGCGCGGTTCCAGACTGTAGCGCCTAGAACCGATTGGCCACTCCAGCCGGCGATAATATTCATTCTCATCTCTCTAGAGGATCTAGGTATGTACTTAGAAGCCGTGTTTCCTTGGCGAGTTGTAACTTTCAGGGAGAGAAATACGTTTACTACCGGTGCCTTATTCTCGTCCACCAGATTTTGTCATCTTGCAGATGATAAAGTAATGGGACCTATTACGAATTCGGGAACGCGTCTGTGACGAGCGTACCGGACTGCTGACATCCTGGATGAAGGGGCGTACATATTCAGTTCGCGTTTCACCGCGACGTAAATAAAAAGCAAAAGAGCGGCGCGGCGCAACGTCGGGCCCCAGGTAGCGGAGGCGGCGCGCCCGGGGGTGGCTGGCGCGTTGTTTGACAGCAGCGCCGGCTGGTGGCGGAGGGCGGAAATAAGCACCGCGGGCAGCGCGCTCCAGCTCCCGGGAGTCGCATTTGCCGGACCGCCGGACGCCGCCAAAACCTATATTGATGGATCAATTTCCTATGGCGCTCAACAAGTGAATGAATATCGGTCGCCCGTGGCGCGTCGTTCTGCCCACTCGCACCCTCCCCTCCCCCCCCCCCCCCCTGTTCTCCTCTCTTCCGGAGGAAGGCTACTACCCTCGCCCTCCCGCGCCCCTTTTTTCCATACCCAATCCCACCACAGACGCCCTGTAATTTGCCGGCCGGCCAGCGAAAATAGATTGCACTTTTGTGTTTTCAATTATTTATCGGGACCGGCCGCCGGCAACGCAATTGCCCGCCGGAACTGTCGCCCGCGCTGTCTTGAATCGGCAGTCGCTCTCTAGCGGATTGGCTAACGAATCGATTGCCGGCGCACCGAGACTAACGAAATTTGCCACTTCTCTCTCTCTCTCTCTCTCTCTCTCTCTCTCTGTCCATCTCCCGCCCTCAGCAGTCGCCGCCTCCGGCTTGGGACGCGGGACGCTGCTTATTGGCCAATTACAGTACTGCGCCGCCCTTTCGATTTGCATTTGTCACACAGGGCGGCCGGGTGCTAACGCTAACATTAATAAATTGTCTGCTTTCGAAAGGAAAATATTGAAAACATGAAATCGGCTGTCGTCTGTGCGTCCCCCTTCCACTACAGTATCGCCCCTTTTCGACCATATACACCTGCAACCTGGTAGACGTTAAGCAGCAAGAAGCTGCGTGTGCTTGCCATTCGAAATGTGCGACATGTTCTGGGACGCTATCGTGAAACTGAGCCTGAAAAGAAGCAACGCAACTTACAGCATCTGGCCGGTTGTGGATTTCTTAACTTGGGCTGCCTTTCGTAAGGTCCATGAAATATGTGGGACAGTTTCACTTTGCCCATCCTGCATTTTGCGTGGCATCTTGGCACTAACTAGGCGAACATTGCCTTGAAGCACGTATCGCATGGAAACCACGTCGATTACATATCTGCGAGTAACATTGCAGAGCGATATGGAGTGGGACACGCATGTGATGGCAGTTGTGAGGAAGGCGGATAGTCGTCTTCGGTTCATTGGTACAATTTTGGGGAGATGTAGTTCATCTGTAAAGTAGACCGCTTACAAAACACTAATACGACCTATTCTTGAGTACTGCTCGAGAGTTTGGGACCCCTATCAGGTCGGATTGAGGGAGGACATAGAAGCAATTCAGAGGCGGGCTGCTAGATTTGTTACGGAAATGCTTCAGAAACTCGGGTGGGAGTCTCTGGAGGAAAGGAGGTGTTCTTTTCGTGAATCGCTACTGAGCAAATTTAGAGAACCAGCATTTGAGGCTGACTGCAGTACAATTTTACTGCCGCCAACTTATATTTCGCGGAAAGACCACAAAGATAAGAGAGATCAGGGCTCGTACAGAGGCATATAGGCAGTCATTTTTTCCTCGTTCTGTTTGGGAGTGGAACAGGGAGAGAAGATGCTAGTCGTAGTACGAGGTACCCTCCTCCACGCACCGTGTGGTGGACTGCGGAGTATGTATGTCGATGTAGAACCAAATTCGATGCTCAGTCGGTGGCCGAAAATGGGATAGGGAGCGAACGAAACGATTTCAAACAACTTGTGTCGAAATCGGTAATGTCTTACATAGCATCATACAATCAAACATAGTTCCAGTACAAAGTGCAGGTACAGGAAAGCGAGGTAACAGTCGTATTCGAGAATCGCTGTAGCGATGGCTTCAACGACGGGAAACGAAGTGCCGACATGTCCGGCAAGCCGACTATTTATGCCCAGTAGAAGCGTAACGGCCATCTCCATGCGACGCTTGTGCGCCATCCTAGGGGATCGTTGCTGCCAAAGTTGTAAGCTGTGCGTCGTACAAACAAATGTCATCACACCTCCGTTTTCTGATTCCGTATCTCGAGAGTGAACAAATATCAGAATTTGTGTTCAGCACTGTAGACAGCTACTACAATCTCTTTAATGAACTGTTTTGCAATTGAGTAACGGTGTTTTATTAGCTACGACGTACAACTGATGAGCTACGGGTGTTAGTATTACGCGCTCCACTTCATGACTTCTGGTAGTATTTTCTGAAAGTAGTGAACCATGTGACTACTTGCTCTTCAGGTACATATCTGTTGCCAGCTGTCTTGGTCGTCTGGTCAAATGCTCTTATAGGAGAAAAATAAAAGTCTCGAGCAGAGCCGCCCCCTGTGGCCGAGCGGTTCTAGGCGCTTCAGTCCGGAACCGCGCTGCTGCTACGGATGCAGGTTCGAATCCTGTCTCGGGCATGGATGTGTGTGATGTCCTTAGGTTAGTTAGGTTTAAGTAGTTCTAAGTCTAGGGGACTGATGACCTCCGATGTTAAGTCCCATAGTGCTTAGAGCCATATGAACCATTTGAATCTCGAACAGAGGCAAACCATTTACGTTTGAAAAAAGTCCTGGATGGAAACTAAGTTAGGGGAAGATTATAGGAACTCTGGACTGCTGTACTGCAATGAGGAAACATAGACACTCGGAATGTGGAATTACCGAAACTTTTGAAGACGCAGGTATTAAATTACGGATGGAAGTCCTTCGCATTAAGTTCACTGAAATGTTTCAGGTTCCAGAAACCTCACATGTGAGCGTGCATTGTACCATGAATGAAATTATGTGTATCGATTGTAGGTTGTATTGTGATTGTTGGCACGTCAAAACTTAATATTTCTGGGAAAGACATTTCATTTATTATAGTGATTCTTAACGCAGAAGCATAAGGCACCAAGAGGCTTAGTAACGCGAAACATGATTCATCCATTACCCTGTTAACGCAAACGAGCAGTCGAAAAATCGATGAAGGTGAATGTACACCAAAATAATAGGAAAATACAACGAGTTGTTAAACCATTAAAAAGTGACTGGCGCTTATTACGCTGTATTGTCAGTCCGCTAGTAAGTTGAGTTCAAGTAGAAGTGGCCAACAGAAATGACTAAAAAGCTATTTTCAGACCAGGTCAAAGCACTTATATGGCACAGACGCACGATTTGCACTTCTAACACAGCCATTTCCTCATTTTTGGCTCAATGTGAATTCTTTCTGCATAACAGCCTTGTAAAAGGACTTGCAAGTATGAATTTGTTAGAAATCGAAAGTTTTTTTTTTCATATCTACTATTATGCGCTTCTGAAAACAAATTACTTTTCTTGGGCAATCAAAAAGTTCAATCGGGCTAGTCGAAACTGATGGAGCTTGTTCGATATGATGTTCGGAAATACTTTCTTTTGTAAAAACTAATTCTTTCCACAATTTTTACCAATTTCATCAGTCTGTCCTTTTACCTTCCGATATAACTCTGTTTATAGGCTACGGCTTCATTCAGTTGTTCTCGAGCCCCCTACAACTAACAGCACACTTTTTTACTTCCCCACTGTTGCAACTTCCCCGTTATACTGTTCGTCCTACGACAGAATTGTCATCTATTGAAGTCAAAGACCGTGCCCATCCTTTGTGTTTGTTTCCTACAGATTTCTTCCCCCTTCGGGTGTTTCCTGATAACCATCACCTCCATGTCGCCGGGATAGTATGCCTTAAACTTCCTTCCTCCCTTTTTAATTTACGGAGATACTTTACCATATGTAGCCATCGCGCATGAGATCTAAATTGTATGTAACTGACTTTAGGAAATCAGTTTCCAATACGTAATAGAAAGTTGAAGATTTAGGATTTATACTAGCTCAGTCAAGTAGCGTACACTAAATTTAATCTTTTTTTCGGAATACGTGGTAGGTTTCTCTGCTCCAAAAGAAAATGAGGATACGCTTGTAATAGCAGCGAACATTCGCGAGTTACGTAGTAATGGGTTGTTTGATATCAGGTTTCCTTCTCGAGGCCCTTTCGTAACTAATGTCATCGACGTCTAATATGAACAGTACCCGTCTTATTCTCCAGTAACATATTCAGCCTCGGCTTAAACATGTACTGCTCGTGTGACGATAGAAAGTAAAGAGACAACATCGAACAGTGTTCCTTAATCTGCATAATTATAGTGTCTGGTGAAGCAGAGGGCTACAAATGAAGTTATGATCGAACAGAGTTGTACATTCCTGAAGCCACAAACGATGCAGTGCGACTCTGACACATTATTAGCTTTTATTTTCTACATTGTATAATGGAGGCAATATGCTCATCTCTTTATGTTCTTGTCTCCAGAAGCGAATATATTACGCACTTCGTAAGCATCTAGTACGCTTTTTGCCCCAACTGTCTCTCTCTCTCTCTCTCTCTCTCTCTCTCTCTCACACACACACACGCACACACACACACACACACACAGCATGGGACTCGATGGCGATGTTGAGTGCGTGTCTTTTTATGAACTTGGAATTTAAACTACAGTTTTTAGAATGTTAAAATTAGCGACTAATAAATCCAACATTACAGTCACTCTAAGCGTTATTATCACCACCTTATTAGTATGCAATGAGTACAAACTCACTCTTTCGTAATAACAGGTTTTCCTCTGTTTTGTTTAAGCGCATTTCACGCTAAATTTACCATTCTTTGCATATTTGTGACAAATTATATTTATCAAAAGGGTTGCCTAGTGTTTGCATTTTTCTGAGGTAACACAGGCTGTTACAGAACTCAGTAGTTGACTGACGCACGACGTATGGGTTCTCAGAGACACTGAATATTTTAGAATGTTCTTTCGACACACTTTTGGAATTGGATAGTGGAATTACTGTTAAAAATGTACTTTTCATTTTGAATGCATATTTGAGAGTATAGTTGCCAAAAATTATTTTATTTTTGTTACGACTACCAAATATTTACATCACGTCTCACTATTGACTCGATTCTTCTTTAAAGGTAAGTGTGAATCATAAAATATACTAACTAGCTCTTCCAAAAACGGCCTTTTGTAATTGCCTTCGAGTACGCTTTATAATGTATTATTAAAAATTTTCTTTTCTTGTAATTAGATGCTATTTAATACATTATTCTTCTGACTGATATGAAATTATAAAAATTTTCACGTAGAACTAACCACTGCTATTGAGTACTGTAATATATTGGTGCTATGGTTTCTATAACAGGTAACATGTCTGTGTCATATCAAATAAAATGATTTTATGTGTGGGTCCCCATTTGTAGGCGAAACTCTTCTGTTACGTTTAATGGATACACTCCGCATCCTCTGGAGCGTTTTATTCAGTTTTATACTGGGGAAATTGTACACAGTGTGCAGTGCCTAGGAATTGGACTTGTCGCTTAAAAATGAGGAGAAGGTCTTGCATATATGTGGATCTGGAAATTTTTCTGAGTTACTAGACATGTTTATGAACTGTTGGCTGATTATTGCCAGTAGCTAGTGAAGCGTGGTGTTTTTGGAGTTCGGCTCTTCGTCATGACATCGAGCGTGCATCTCAGCGCGCATTACCCTGAATAGTGGATACGCTCAGGTTAATAAATTTCGAAAGTTGTGCGCTACGCTAGTTTAGCGAATTGGATTTCTATCGCTGATGTTATATCGAAATTTTACGCAGCTCCGTGTAGGGTCCCTTGCAGTGGTTATAGGAGCGTCTTTCCAGGTATTTTTGTGCGTGTTATAGGTATGATCTCATTGTAGCGGCGACATGTAACATGTGTGCACTCTCCAAGCAGTTCGTGCATTGTTTTAATCAGCAAACAAATAACCACTAAAAAATACGTACAGTGACAGTCTCAAACCACGGAATTTAAACGCATCTACAACCATGTTGGGAATACATTTTTCCTCTCATTCCTACGTGGCGAATCCGATGCCTGAGTGCTACCCTCAATTTTCGGTACACCCTTGTATAATTCAGCTTTCGCAGTCTCTTGAAAATCCAATTGTGTCTGCAATATACGATGTCCTATAATACTGTATACCCAAATGCCCATTCAGAAGACACCTTTATTACCTGTTAATTTTATTCAGAACACTATTTTGTAAAAGTCCACGTTAAAGATTCTTAATCAGACAGATTTATGAGCTTCAGTATACAGTTTGTAACTTCGTTGATAAACAAGGTTCGAGACCGAAAGATCAAAAATTACGTTCTTGTAAGGCCTTTGGAACAAATAAGAAATTTCAGCTTTAAAGTTGAAGGGATATCTTGTTGCTAAGTCCTGTGTTAGGCCCGGGTGAGTTTAAAAATTTCGAAATCACTTATACTGTTCCGCTAGAAACAGCAGTCGACATAAGTACAAGCCGGACGGGTCTGCTATTGCAACAGGAGATGATCGCCTTCTGATGGGGATTCGTACACTGCAATTTAGTAGAAGATAACAAAGGGAAGAAATAAAAAAGTTGTACAGGGTGGACAAAATAAAACTGGCGCAAAAAGTAAATTTAGTGTCCCTTGAGATAGGCAACACAACTTACATCATCCTCAGCATGGACAGAAGATGTAACTTGGGTTGTTTGTCGTAAGGTGCACGAAATATTTTTGGGGCCTGTTTATTCTGACCAGCCTGTAGATGTCAGTGTAAGCGTTAGTCGTGTTGTGTGTGCAAAATGCTGTGCTTGTTTAGCTATGACGTTGTGCTGGTGTTGATGTGTGTGCAATTAGAGTAGAGAGAGACCGCCAGACTGACTTGCGGCTAGAGTAATATCTGCAGGTTTCCATCGTTTGCAGGTTGCAAAAGCTTTTTCAAGAGAAGCGTTCGGCGCAACCTTACGTACTCGTGTCGCGGAAGCCGGAACTGTCCCATCGACCAACACCACCGCAACCAGTGCCAATATTGCCGCCTCAAGAAGTGTCTCAAGATGGGCATGAGGAGAGAAGGTGGGTACGCGCTATACGACCACAGCACAGGCCGCGAGCTCCCGACTTTGCTCGCCCCCACTCTGAACACTGTGTTCTGTGCTGTTTCGTGAGTACTCGCGCCATACAGCGTCATTAACTTAACGCCTAATCTCTCTCTCTTTGTTCCTGTTTCCAACACTGGATATGCAAGTGCGTCAGTGTTTGTCGTCTGACCGCAAGGTGCGGTGTTTTGCAGCCTCTAGTTGCATGAAACTAAGTCACGTAAAGAAAACCTTTCAGCAGACGTTCACGGTTTCATTTCTTACTCGTGACCGCAAGGCGTTACGATAACTGGCGTGGAATGTCACTTGAAACGCATTGTGGTCATCAGTAACCAGTGAAACATCTACAAACTTTTGTTACTTACGATCCCTGTTAGTTTCGAGCAGTACATTCCCGTATTCAGGTTGATTACTGCACATTGATAAAACCCACCTGAAGATGTCATGTAGCTCTCGAAACTGTCCGTGGTCGTACGTAACGAAGACATTTGTGACTTAACCAGTTATAGCTGCAAATAATCACTTAATGAAAAACTTTATTTACTAGACCATAATCACAATTATGACTTGTACCCAGATTTGGCTCATCTTAGTACGAGGCTTGCAGAAAAATACACAGTGGTCATTAAAGGATTGCTCTGGGCAGTGGAGATTGTTTCGCCATACTTTTCAATTATCACCTTTATTGGCAATTACTTCTGTGAACGATATCAAAGATTGAACTTTGTTTGCAGCGGGTACATAGTTGACACTGATGTTAACTCCCGTGATCGACATAATTTCCTGAATAACTACCATTGAAGGCACTGTATTTTACCCAGCCAAACAACCTCCAGTGCCCAATACGATGCTTTAATGACGATAACGTATCTCATTTATGTGCCTCATCTTAAGGCGAGCCCAAAATGCAGGAAACGGAAATTAATGAATATTTCATTAAGTGACAAGGTATAATTATTTGTAGCTATATATGATTTAACATACGGTCACGATGTTCAAAGTATACATGGCGGATAAGCTTTGCCGTGGCGATCTGCAGAAACTTTTTTTCACCTGATTTACTTTCGACAGTGACAGGCTATTGAGGAAGAAATTTAACATGAAAAGACCTGTAGTTAAAGTAACGAGTAATGTGTGAGAAGAGGCATCAGCTGACTCCTTGGCCTCTCACCTGTCTGTCTTTCTTGCAGCCTACTTGAGACACTTCTTATAGCAAACTCCTGCTAGCTATCCTGTAACAATAGCACCTGGACACACGCCAGCGGATTTTCTCAACCTAACCGCTCAAGAAAAACAGCGCAAGATTTCCGACACCTCACTTTCCTAGCTAAGATCTTTGGGATCAAGAATCTTTGCTGCCGGATATAGCGCCGAGCAGCAAAAGACAATGATCCCAGCGTTGGCGGGTGAGTGATTAACCACGTGAAAGATTTACCCTCAGCGTGTAGCTGGACTTGCAGAATTTTGTCTGCGCACTGAAAATGTTATGCATGTTCCGGAATCACTTAATTTTCGTTAGAGATATATGATGTGTTCTCGGACCTCTTGCAACATGTTTCTTTTGCTCTTTGGTTGAGAATTTCTGCTAACACATTCATTATATGGGTAGTGCATGCTGTTATTAATTTTCCTTTACTTCTGTACTACACTTCCGTTTTCCATAGATGTTGTGTAGAATAGCTCTCAGTGAAAAGTACCTTTCTCTTATGTATTTTATTGTATGTGCTTTCTTTTTTGTTTGTGAACAATGCTATGATGTTACCAGTATAAAAAGTTAACTACCGCATGATTTAACTATCGGTTCGGAAAACGATATGAAAAAAAGAATCTGAATGGGTGATGATAATTTACAGCAAGTGTGTCGATGTAAGTATTTTTCTTTTCTTATGTGACTGACAATGCTACGACACCACGCTCCAGCGCTCGAAAATCTTCGAACATGGAACCCGTATGGTAATAACAAGGTGAACCGACGAATCTTAGACAAAACGGTCCGCCCGTCAAAATCTGACAGTTCTCAATTGTTCGTAAATGTTGACAGGAACAAGATATGCTTCATTGGTAAGCCGTTAATCATTTTCAGACTTCCAGACAAACTTATAGACTTGCAGCGTTCGCAAAAGAATATCCGATTTTTCTCGCCAGCTACATCTGAAGATAATAGTGTGTATCGTAATTGTATCAGCTATTTGACAGCCACGCCTGTATAAAGGTCTCTACAAATTTCCATGCTTTACCATCTTTACGTATACCCACCTATGTCATTGCTGCATGTTTTATAATGCCATCTACCATTCATTACGTGGTAGTATCTGGCAGTGATACAGATAGCAAATTTCTTTTTGCAGATACTATTACTCTTCTTTTTGCCGTCCATTCAGTCGTTATCTTCAGCTGCCCTAAATACAAAGAAACTAATCAACAGGTTCTCTCACCACACTGTTAATTTGTGCCATTTTCTTTGCTATATCCTGCCTATGGATTATTTCTACGTTGTATCTTTTCACATCCTCTCGTTCAAATGTATGAATTTTAATTCAGCGTATTTATCGTGTTCTACTGCCGTTACTTCGAATGCTTCCCCTCTGTTTATTAGTATTCTCATACATTCGAAATTCTCTTTTATTTTCGTCCCTTCGTACCTGCAACATCGTTTCCTGTATCCATAACTACCTGTACTAAATAATTATTTCTCTCATCTATGTGTGGATAATCTTCATTGGTTAAAGTGCCGAAGTAGTTACCAATTTAATACAGTATAACTCGATATTATTAACTATGGTTCACTTCTGACTTTCTACGCAATCAGTCTGTTTTCAAATTTGTATCAATTTATACTCGGCCTCTTGCACCTTCATGATCACTTGCAGGCCGATAGTGGCTTACGACGTCAAACATGTAGCACATTTTCGATAAAATAGTTTCAGTTTTAGCTCTGTTTGGTTCTAGTTAAGCCCACTTACCCTACTATCCGTTTTCTTCTGAAATAGTATGTACCTAAAGTGCCTTGACTTTGCCGATGTCGTGAAAGCACGGGCCTGTTTGCGTCGCTGGTTCTACGTCCTCTCGAAACGGGTGAAGGTGTTTACGTAATTTCCCTTAAATACAAAACATTTTTCTGAGGTTTGTCAGTTACTCATGACTGCTCTGTTTGAGTCAATAGCAGGTTACTAACCAAAATTACCCATTATGACAAGTGTTACTTCAAAGGATTTACGCTGTTCATAATAAAAGTTACGATTTAATATCTGATCCCTGGAAGGAAATAAGGAGTATAATTCAAACTGCCACAGTATCGACTTCCACTATTCGACCTTTGGGCTCAATTGTAAAACAGAAGACTGCATAACCTCCACCATTGAAACTTGTATGTTTAAAAATGATCTCCAGTGTAATTCGTCTCCCAGATCGCTTCGTGGATTGTATGGATGGCGGTTACAACGAAGGAGTAGCGGACCGTTTCGAAGAACAGGAAAGCAGCGACTCTGACGCACATGGGCGGTCATGTTAGGCCACTGTTTTCATTCGTGTATTCGCGGGTCAATAACGGATTCTGTCCCGAGAGAAATTCCGTTTGAGGTCGCGCGGAGCAGCAACGGGCCAGAGTGTCGAGAAAAGGGCCAGGTGTCGGAGATGGAATAGAAGTTGAGGGGTGACGGGTGGACTGGCAGAAAGACGTGAGATGATAACCGCCGTCCAACGGAAGACGCTAAGAGGAAGTGAGGTTATCGGCCAACAGACCGCTCGGTGGTTGTCCGGTGTAACAGGTACATGTTTATCACACAGAGCACCGTGAAACTCCCGGTTCGCGGCTCTGTATCGATGAAAACCGGTTAAATATCCACGGTTTAACGGTAACCAGTTAGCACGGGGACTAGGTCGGTCCAGAGAACTTGCATTGATTCATTATTCGGGGAAAATAATGTAGAAAAAAAAAACGATCGTTCTTTGAATGGTAGCCAACGTGCGGCAACGGCCGAGATCGGACAGCGAAGTCCAGACGCCAGGTGGCGAGCAAAGGAGCCCACAATCTCGTTTGGGCGGGTCGGGAAGCGCAAGGACGATGGATCATCCGCGCTCGGCGTGCGACCTTCGGCAAAAGACGTTGGGGAAGAGGGAAACGTGACAGGCAGGCGACTTGCCTGGACCGAAAGTGGTGGAACTGGTCGGTATTTGCTCCTTTAACGAGCGGCGGAACTGGTATCGACGAGGAGCAGATAGGGGTCAAAACGCGGGCCCAACCGGTCAGCCGGACAGGTCGGGCAAGCGCGCCGCTCTTCCGGCTTCCGGCGGCCGGCAGGTGTCTGGTGGACGGTGGTCAGGGGACGGGACGGCCCGTTCCCGGATCGGGACGCGTCCGCCGCTGGGAACCTCCTTTGTGGGCGCCGGGCCGCGCTGACCGTTAGCTGCCCCGCGGTCACCAGCCGCCGCTCTGGCGAGGCCCGCATATCATTAGCAGGCGCCTGAACTACCGTTAGTGAGTGGCCCGGAGGCGCCCATCTGCATATCTTAATTGTCGGTCGCGTCGGCGAATCCTGCGAGAGCTGGGGGCCCGCACCTCGGTAACTCTCTCCAGGTTTTCTCAGAACTGGTGTGTGTGTGTGTGTGTGTGTGTGTGTGTGTGTGTGCTGTGCGGCCAGCTAGAGCCGCACGCGACGCGCCGTTCCCACAGATAAACTCGCCGCCCCGATATCCCGGCATCGATACGAGATCGCGGGCTCATAGCGAGTCTTACCCTGTTATAAGCTTTAATTACCGGAAGTCCGCTGCGACTGTTTCGTGACCTACGACAAACTGCAGATAATGTTCTCGTCGTATTGAGATGTAAACAAACCAAAAAGACTCTGATCTTTACCACCAGTCTGCGGTTCAGAGGCTTTCTTCTTCTTCTCGCCTCGCACTTTTTCAATAACGTGAAACAGAACTTTCTGTATAAAGTATTTCTCCAACTTGTCCGCTGCAGATCTCCTCAAATCTGAATACCAAGACAATGCTGATGCGAATGGGAGTAAATAGTAGAAGACACAACAACCGGGCCCAATTTTATAAGGTGCACTCAAATGGAAACAAGGCAGACGGAAAAAAGTAAGTAAACTGTATATTATTTCAAAAGTAATCGCCGTGACTGTTAATACGAGTGTCATTCAATAATTACAGAGACAAATTGGTCTCGAGAAAAAAGCTTTCATTTTTACAATACTTTTTCTACTTTTCAACATAAGCCCCTTGACGTTTACGCACTTGTTCCAACGGGCCACAAGCTTTTTTTTATACTGGCAGCAAAGAACTCTTTAACTTGATGTTTGAACCAATTTCCCACAAACTTTTTCACATCCTCGTTGTCCTGGAACCTCTACCCACGTAATGTCTCCTTCAGTGCACCAAACAAATGGAAATCACTACATGCTAAATTAGGACTGTAAGGGGGATGAATCAGTACTTCCCAGCCCATTTTGTCAATGGTTTCACAGGTTAGTTGAGCAATATGAGGACGTGCTTTGTCTTGCTGGATAATGACACTTCTCCTCTGAGATCCACGACCACTCTCTCTCTCATGGCCGGCTTCACCTTCTTTAAAAGCAAATCCGAGTAGTATTGGCTGTTCAATGTACGCTGCTCTTCGAGATAATCACAAAAAGTTGACCTTCAGCATTCCAAAACACCGTCAACATAACATTTTTGCTGATGCTTGGGTTTAGAATTTTTTCTTGACAGGTGAGTGTTGGTGTGCTTCCACTCCATTCCTTGTCTTTTTGATTCTGGCTCATAATATTGAAACCAAGTTTCATCACAAGTTAAAATTTTGTTGAGTAAGTGCTCAAATTCTCTTTCATAACCTTCCTTCAGCTCTGTGCACACTCTCAACCTTGTTTCCCTGTGTAGCCGCGTCAACTCCTCTGGGCCCCATCTTGCACATGTTTTGCGGTACTTCAGTTTGTTATGAACTGCTCTAGTACTAACTTGAAACTTATCAACTATCATTTACACAGTCGCATGGCGGTTGGCTCGAATAATTTCATCTGTTCACCTTCCATGGGAGAGACTTGAAACTGCAACTGAGTCGCGGCCTTTCTGAACAGCTCTACCTATCTGTAAAAATTGGCACGATTCATACAACCTTCACCATAAGCTTCAGACATTCTACTGTATATATTCAATGGTTTCTCGCCTTCAACAAGTAAAAAAACGAATAACAGAACGTTATTCAACTGACGTGGACGTTTCAAGCGGACTCGCCATCTTGAAACGTATTTTTGAGGTTATAGACAAAGCAATGTTGATACATCATTCCAGTGAAGCCTAATTAAAGTCATAAAAGTACCAAACTTGCCCTAGTAACAGTTCTTTCCCCAGACCAATTTGTCTCTTTAATTAATTGAATGACCCTCGTACATTTATCCCACTGTGAGACGATCGATGCCTTCACGGAAAAGTGTTTGCAGCAGCATTCAGAACCGTGACTGTACGAAAGGTCCCGAGCAGGCAGGCAAATACAATCTACAAAGTTGTCACGGGCGTGCAGCTCATCTCGGAAATAAATCGACTGCCTGAAGGCAGCAAACCCATACAGTACATTTGTATAAACAGGTATAGTGTTACCTATTTATCTATACAATGGTACGCTAGAGATTTGCTACTTTCTACTAACGAAGCGAAAGCCGACTGCCAAAGGAACATTGCTATAAACTCCGAAATGTCCTTTTACATGTCAGAAAAATGTTCTTCCATATAACAATTTCAGACGTAAACTGTTAAAATAAATACCGTCAGTGGATTGCGAACTTTTTTTTTTTTCGAACTCGGGCCATTTATGACGGCGATTTGACGCTCTACCAACTAACCCAGCAGTAACATTCACATTAATAGCTCATAGATACGCTTTTCCCAGATTCCGTAGTTCTGGTGTTACCTTTAATTATGGGTTACGCATCTTCTGCTGGACGACAGCATACAGCACGAACTAAACTGGTGTTTTGGTTGGTACTCTATCGACACACAACGTTTGGTACCGTCTGCTCTCAGCTACAGACAGCGGAAATGCCATGTGACTTACATTCTTCACATTACGGCGGTGCTGCCAATGCTGTTTATTCAGCCCCGATTCTCACAAACCCTCGACTTCCTTTGCCATCCTTCTGTATATTATTCTTGTCTGGTTGCCTGTGCTTTTAAACTGGTTGTGCGATAGGTCTCTCACTTATCTGATCTTACTGTCTTCGGAATTTTGCGGATGGTATTTTTCTGAAAGTCTGATGGTATGTCTCCACTCTCTTCAACACGCCAGCTGCAATAATCGTTCGTTTGGCGCTCCCCCAATTCATTTTAGACATTACGATTTAGTTTGGTATGGACACAGATTTCACTGGGTGCAGTTGACTTATGTCCAATCGCCGGTACCTAGGTACCGACCCCGCCGTTTTGTGCTACCCTTTTTTTTTTTCTCCTCCTTTGCGTGACTGCTGAATACGTTCTAGGAAAGAACCGACAGCTGCGAATAAATACGTAGCTTACTGGAATTTCGGGGGAGATTCACAGTGGGGAAGCGTTGAGCGCCGACCTGCCGGGGTCGAGACAGCGAAGAGTGCAACAGTAGAGGGCCCTTCGCGGAAAACGCGCACAGTGCCCTGCGGCGACAAGAGGGCTGGCCGCTGGCCGCAATTGCTAATGGATTATCAATACGAGGCGCGCGGCGCCGCCGGTAATTGGATGAAGTGCGGCGGCGGCGGCGGTGGTGACTCTGCGGTTTCGCGGCCGCCGGGCGCTCCGTGTGAGAGCCAGGTTGCAGCAGTCCAGCGCCGCGCACAGGGAGTTTTTCCCCTACGTGCAATCACGCAGTCGGACTGCAGTCTGCAGCACAATCGTGTTGCTGGTTAACACCGACTGAGAACAAGTGTATGCCTGAACGAGGTCCGCAACGTGTTTATATCTACATCTCTGCATCTATACTCCACATGCCGCATGAAGGACTGTGGCGGAGGGTGCTTCGTGTACCACAGTGAATCTCCTGCTCCCCCCCTCCACCCCCCCCCCCTCCACCGTGTCCCAGTTGCGAAAGGTACGCTGCGATTTAGAAAAGATTGCTGTATGGTGTGGCAGGTGGCAGTTGACGTTAAATAACGAAAAGTGTGAGGTGATCCACATGAGTTCCAAAAGAAATCCGATGGAATTCGATTACTCGATAAATAGTACAATTCTCAAGGCTGTCAATTCAACTAAGTACCTGGGTGTTAAAATTAAGAACAACTTCAGTTGGAAAGACCACACAGATAATATTGTGGGGAAGGCGAGTCAAAGGTTGCGTTTCATTGGCAGGACACTTAGAAGATGCAACAAGTCCACTAAAGAGACAACTTACACTACACTCGTTCGTCCTCTGTTAGAATATTGCTGCGCGGTGTGGGA
Source organism: Schistocerca piceifrons (assembly GCF_021461385.2). Classification (NCBI taxonomy): domain Eukaryota; kingdom Metazoa; phylum Arthropoda; class Insecta; order Orthoptera; family Acrididae; genus Schistocerca; species Schistocerca piceifrons. The sequence goes on along the minus strand of NC_060144.1, from coordinate 55,124,920 downwards.
TGCTTACCAGGTGGGATTGACGGAGGACATCGAAAGGGTGCAAAAAAGGGCAGCTCGTTTTGTATTATCACGTAATAGGGGAGAGAGTGTGGCAGATATGATAACGCGAGTTGGGATGGAAGTCATTAAAGCAAAGACGTTTTTCGTCGCTGCGAGATCTATTTATGAAATTTCAGTCACCAACTTTCTCTTCCGAATGCAAAAATATTTTGTTGAGCCCAACCTACATAGATAGGAATGATCATCAAAATAAAATAAGAGAAATCAGAGCTCGAACAGAAAGGTTTAGCTGTTCGTTTTTCCCGCGCGCTGTTGGGGAGTGGAATGGTAGAGAGGTAGTATGATTGTGGTTCGATGAACCCTCTGCCAAGCACTTAAATGTGAATTGCAGAGTAATCATGTAGATGTAGGTGAGGAAGAACGGAAGCTTTCCTGACTCGGCTGGAATCTCTCTAACCTTACCGTCATAGACCTTTTGCGATCCACAGAGTGTTTCAAAATTATACCGACAAGCTTGGAAGGGATGCTGAATGTGTCTTGAGGAACAAAATGAGGATGGAAACCCGTGCCCGGAAACGCCATCCAACGACGCAACAGAGCGTCGAAGTTTTAAGGGCCGCGACTTTGCATGTAGGTATACAAAGGGTGATTTCGTGATGATGTTACGAACTTTTAGGGATGATAAACGAGGATAAACGCGTCAACTTGAGGTAAGAGACCCTGGCCCGGAAACGAACGTGTCAAAAGCTATAAACTAAAATCGTTCTGATGCCTCTGACAGTGGAATACATGCGCCGGTACTGTTGTTTCTGACATTGTAGGATAGGCAACATTCAGAGGTGATAGTATGGACCAAAACAAGATCAAAATGCATACTTTAAGAACTATAGACACTTGTTCCATAGAGAGGATGTGTATAAGACTATCGAAGATGCTCATGAAGTTCTCATAGATCCTCACATATGCATTTTGGAGCTCTTGTTTACGAGACTTTTTTTCTTGTTTTCGCTATACTACCACCTCTGAAACTTGCCTACCCTACGATCTTAGCAACAACACTACCGGTATACGTATTCCACTGTCGGACGCATCAGAACGATATCAATTTTTCGACTCGTTCGTTTGTGCAGCAGGGTCCCCCCTTACCTCAAACTGATGCATTTATCCTTCTCCATGACCTCTGCAAGTTCATAACAGCATAATCAACCTGTATATCTGCATACATCTACAGGATCCAGCGCCTATAGCATCGAAGCTCTGTAGTGTGATTGGATGACGTTTACGGATACGGAATCCTTTTCTCATTTTGTTTGTAAAGACACCTTCTACATCCATTGGAAGTTTGTCAATGTTATTTTGAAACACTCTGTATATGAAAGAGAAAAGCAATATCTTATGGGGAACCATTTTCCTGCGTAGACTGTCTTTTTATTTTTTGTTTAACGTTTTTAAATAACCACTCTGTTTCATTGTTAGTAAATAGCTGATTTCGTCCCTATAGAGATTATCAAGCTATATCTCAGCGAAACAAAAACCGCAATGAATAGAGAGAGCATGATACATTACGTTCAGGTGTGTGGAGGAAATTAACATGCGACGGCGCCCCTAAATCCACATGAAAAATGTAAAAAATGCGACCGTTGTGCAGGTTTTGTCACTGTGCCAGCATACAACACATTAAAACCCGCTAGTGTAACTATTTAAAATGTAACTGTACGTGGCGTCTTCAGCGTGTTGAAATCAAATGGAGAGAGTGTCAAAGAACTTAACGGATAATTTCTTGTAGCACTGCCAGTCATTCCATTTCCTCGGAAATTTGCGAGGGCAAAACGTTTGTATGCCTCCGTACGAACCTTGATATCTCCTGTCCTGTCTTTGCGGTTCTTAGGCGAGATGTACGTTGGTGGCTGTAGGATCGTACCGCAGTCAGCCCCAAATGCCGCTTCCGTACAGTTTCACAGCAGTGTTTCCCGAAATGAACGTCTTCTTCCTTCTAGAAAATCTGGCGTAGATTATACCTAACGTTCCAAATGATTCAATTTTTCCTCTTTCTTGACATTATTCCAATAATTGTTTTAATCCTTACAACAACGTTATCAAAAAAATTAATCAATGGCCGGGAAAAAAGATCACCATTCGAGTGTGGGTTTGATCCAAAAAGATCAGCGAGTCCACGCAGCGTTTCCGTAATACTCCCGAGTTGACCGAACCTACCGGCAACAAACCTAATAACACACGTCTTAATTGCTCCGATGCCTTCCTTTAATAAGACCTCGTAAGCATCCAGAAAATTCCTAAAGTACTCAGGAATGGGTCACATAAGCGTTCTGTACTTGGTGTGCTTTATAGCTGAAGTACACTTTCCCATAATTCTCCCAATAAACCCAAGTCCACCAGTCGCCTTCCCTTAAGCCAACTCTACGTGCTCTTTCCGTTTCGTGTCGCTTTGCAACATAACGCCTACGTAACGTGACTGTGTAAAGCAGCACACCACTGATTCTGTACTCAAACTTTACAGGATTGTTTTTCCTACTCATCTGCATAAACTTAGGTTTTTCCCCATTCAGAGCGAGTATCAGTCAGCACATCGCAGAGAAATTGTATCCGTCTTGTGTCCTCATACAGTCACATAAAGACACCTTCCCGTCCATTACAGCAAATAGTCACAGATTGCTGCTCGCCCCGTCCTGTTACAATTCCCAGACGCACTCCTGACGATACCCTTGTCTTTTGTGAGTACTCACGGTGCAGAACACCATACTGGATTTTATTACTTATGGAAAAACTGGTAGAAGCCGACCTCGGGGAAGATCAGTTTGGATTCCGTAGAAATGTTGGAACACGTGAGGCAATACTGACCCTACGACTTATCTTAGAAGAAAGATTAAGGAAAGGCAAATCTACGTTTCTAGCATTTGTAGACTTAGAGAAAGCTTTTGACAATGTTAACTGGAATACTCTCTTTCAAATTCTGAAGATGGCAGCGGTAAAATACAGGGAGCGAAAGGTTATTTACAGTTTGTACAGAAACCAGATGGCAGTTACAAGAGTCGAGGGACATGAAAGGGAAACAGTGGTTGGGAAGGGAGTGAGACAGGGTTGTAGCCTCTCCCCAATGTTATTCAATCCGTATATTGAGCAAGCAGTAAAGGAAACAAACGAAAAATTCAGAGTAGGTATTAAAATCCATGGAGAAGAAATAAAAACTTTGAGGTTCGCCGATGACATTGTAATTCTGTCAGAGACAGCAAAGGACTTGGAAGAGCAGTTGAACGCAATGGACAGTGTCTTGAATGGAGGGTATAACATGAACATCAACAAAAGCAAAACGAGGATAATGGAATGTAGTCGCTTTAAGTCGGGTGATGCTGAGGAAATTAGATTAGGAAATGAGACACTTAAAGTAGTAAAGGAGTTTTGCTATTTGGGGAGCAAAAAACTGATGATGGTCGAAGTAGAGAGGATATAAAATGTAGACTGGCTATGGCAAGGAAAGCGTTTCTGAAGAGGAGAAATTTGTTTACATCGAGTGTAGATTTAAGTGTCAGGAAGTCATTTCTGAAAGTATTTGTATGGAGTGTAGCCATGTATGGAAGTGAGACATGGACGATAAATAGTTTAGACAAGAAGAGAATAGAAGCTTTCGAAATGTGGTGCTACAGAAGAATGCCGAAGGTTACATGGGTATATCAGATAACTAATGAGGAGGTATTGAATAGAATTGGGGAGGAGTTTGTGGGACAACTTGACTAGAAAAAGGGATCGGTTGGTAGGACATGTTCTGAGGCATCAAGGGATCACCAATTTGGTACTGGAGGGCAGCGTGGAGGGTAAAAATCGTAGAGGGAGACCAAGAGATGAATACACTAAGCAGATTCAGAAGGATGTAGGCTGCAGTAGGTACTGGGAGATGAAGACGCTTGCATAGGATAGAGTAGCATGGAGAGCTGCATCAAACCAGTCTCAGGACTGAAGACCACAACAACAACAACAACAACAATAACAACAACAACAACAAGAAGTATTCGAGCCACTAACATATCTGAGGACCTAATCCTCACCCGAGCTTCGTTAACATCCTGCCGTGTGGCACTGTGTCAAACGCTTCCCGGAAATACAGGAGTATGGACTCTGTTTTTTTGCGCTTCATCCACGGTTCGCAGAATATTGTGCGAGAAACGAACAAGTTGAGTTTGGCACGAGCGATGTTTGCTAAATCCATGTTGATGTAGATTTAACCGACGTGTCAGGTTGCTGAAGGGAGCCAGCGAGTGGCCATCGTCACAGTGTGAAGCGAGATGCCGATAAGCACTCGGTCAGCTCGAACGCCAAGTCCAGGTATGATCCTTCGTCCACTCGATCGTTCGCCTCGTGTTCGTGGCTGGAGTTTTTGTGGTTGTCTCAGGTACTGTCGGGATGGCCACTTTCAGTGGAAGGGTGTCCCGGACTACAACAACAGGATGCGAACAGGCCGTGAGCAGGCATCGACACGGAGCAGCAAAGGAGGCGCGCGCGGGAAAAAACTCTGGGGCCAGCGGGCGGTCCGGCGGAGGTAAAAAGCCCGCTGGGGGGGGGGGGGGGAGGGGGCGCGCCCCGTGTTTACTGCAGCCCCCTCCTCTCCTCGGGGCCGTCATTAAAAACGCCGGCGGCCCGCAACCCTTCGGGCCGGGCTGGAGAAATATTGGAGGCGAATCGGCTGGACAGGCGTAGCGGCTGGGGAATCCCCGACTCTTGTGTCGGGTCGACGTCCGCGCCCTGAAGATGCGGCGGTCGCCGGAACGGCACACACACAGACGCGCGCTCTGCCGTCCCATCCCATACAAAAGTGACAAGTGGCTTTCGCCCTCTCTCGCTTTCCCTTCAGGCTACAGTTTTTTTTGTGTTTGCTCGCGTCTTTTGTACAGTGCTCGGCGCGACTGCGTTCTTCGAAAGGGAATCCTAGTCTCGTCTTGTCTTTCCCTTTCCGGGAAGGACCAGCTCCGCGGAGTAGCTCCGCACATTGCGCTGTTGTGTTCCGTGGTGGAGGCCATAAATCCTCGTCGCTGACAAAGAAACCAAAAACAGAAAAACGCTTTACCATAGCACGGAGGTATTACGCTGGCATCCGCCTTGCTTTGGTGCGAGAGAGACTATTTGAACATATATTAAAACAATGTCAGAACCGTGTACGTTTGTTCTCTCCGAGCTACGGCGCAGCGCATGGCGAAGGATGCATTAAGTCTGAATGTTAATTCCCATTCCCGTTTTCACTCCGCTACATTTGTGGCTTTTGCACGAGGGGGAACGGTTGCTACCACAGGCTAATGGCGAGCTATTCACTAATTTACTGCCTTAACGAAACATTCTCATTTGTATTTTTACTAATAACGATAACGATCACTTATCATAAAAACTGGCAACGACGAAGTATTAGAAGCAATGAAAGCAGGATTACACGAGATGGTAGAAGTGCATTGGCATGGGCAAAGAAAGCGTTCTTCAATTAAAGGCTCTGCTGCCTCCAAAAAGGAGGAGGAAATTTCCTACACTGTACATCTGGTACACAGCATTGTATGGAAGCGAAACATGGATCGTCGGTATTTCGTAGAATTGTTCCCAATTCGAGTTTCAGATGTAGTGGCATCGAAGAATGACAACAATTAAGTGCACAGGTAAAACACGAAGTGAAGAAATACTGAAAAGATTAGGTGAGGGAAGAAGTCTATGGCAGATTCCTATCAAAAGATGTCACAAAGTAGTGAGAACACCTGCTACAGTTCCCGGGAATACTTAACCTGGAACTGGATGCACCAGTAGAGCGACAAAAATAGTCCAGATGGCACAATAGTGCAACATGCAAACCAGATCACGGGTGGCGATGGGCGTGATAGTTACGTAGAGACAAAATGTTTAGCAAAACATACGAACGGATAGCACAGCGTCATATGCATTTAATCAATACATTTCTAAAGAGATTAGGAGAGTCATTAACAGATGACACAAACTGCTTCCTTTGGAAAAGAATATCGCCTCATAAGGGAAGAAATAATGAATTGTGTGATTCAAAATTTGGAAGCCCGGTGACACATATTATGCCACTGTCACTCTGACTTGGAACATAAGGCTTTAACATTGTTAAGTTTAAATATTGAACTCATTAACTCATTTGCAATCACACATTCGATGGTGATTTTTATATTAGATTGTTTAAACTTTCGGAGGTTGGGGTAGATCTCTGATTTTATTCTAAACCCCTTGGTGGCCAAAACTGCTTATTTCGTTGCACACTACCCAAAATTGTGATTGTACCAAAAGTATCCTAATAAACATTTATCATCCATTTCGATATTTAAATTTAACGTATGTAACGTGCTTTCGTCTCCAGCTCTTCCATGCAAACGGATAACAAGTTCCGTTAATCGTCTCATAGCAGTAGCTGAGTCACGGATGGTGTAGCCACAATCTATAACAGGAAGAGAAAGTAAAATTATCCTATCAAAAGTATCGGAACACTCCTGCGTAATCTGGGATTAACACTAGATGTCACGGTGGGCAGATCCATGAGTATAGGAGGAGACCTGGCTTGCTGCGTCAGTAGAGAAGCAGTAAAAGCAGACAGGATTAGTCAGCAGAGTTTAGTGTCTTCCAATGTGGACTAAGCTGGATAATACCTGTGTAACAGATCCATCAGGATAATTTGAAGCATCAGCGGAAAAAAGGGCTAACTCTCAAATGTAAAACCTTAGAGATTAGTGTTGCCATCTGTTGCTGGGTACGGGAACAATCAAAAGTGACAATGGTCTCACCCCTAAACATCCTAATCTGCCAGCTTCCAAATCCTAAGGAGACGATTTCGATACCCAGTCACTCCCAGGATTTTAATCTGTCCCTTATCACCTGTTTTATCTCTGATAACTGTTAATGCCAAAAATTTCGAGATGTACTTTGTTTCGGAGTCCAAGTTAAACTATAGGTCTTCCTATAACTAGCTGGGATAGTCATTTCAAAGGTGGGAAGAAGGCAACGGCACACTGCTTCGGCCGGCCGGAGTGGCCGAGCGGTTCTAGGCGCTTCAGTCTGGAACCGCGCTACCGCTACGGTCGCAGGTTCGAATCCTGCCTCAGGCATGGATGTGTGTGATGTCCATAGGTTAGTTACGTTTAAGTAGTTCTAAGTTCTATGGACTGATGACCTCAGCAGTTAAGTCGCATAGTGCTCGGAGCCATTTCAACCATTTTGAACACTGCTTCCAACAGTACCATAGCACTGTGGTGTGCAACTCAAAAGCTGTAAGTCTTGTTTCCTAAACACGCGTGGAACGGAAAATGGAAGTAAAAGGTGAAAAAACAGTCTGGTTGCTACACCGTGATGACACTGGTGAATTTGAAGACATCTTCCGGTGTACAGGGTGTTACAAAAAGGTACGGCCAAACTTTCAGGAAACATTCCTCACACACAAATAAAGAAAAGATGCTATGTGGACATGTGTCCGGAAACGCTTAGTTTCCATGTTAGAGCTCATTTTAGTTTCGTCAGTATGTACTGATCAGATTGTAAATTGTCACAATCAACATGTGTGGGCTGACGAGAATCCGCACGCAATTGTGCAATCACGTCATCAACACAGATTTTCTGTGAACGTTTGGGCAGGCATTGATTGGGCCCCATGTTCTTCCACCTACGCTCAATGGAGCACGTTATCATAATTTCGTACGGGATACTGTACCTGTGCTGCTAGAACATGTGCCTTTACAAGTACGACACAACATGTGGTTCATGCACGATGGAGCTCCTGCAAATTTCAGTCGAAGTGTTCGTACGCTTCTCAACAACAGATTCGGTGACCGATGGATTGGTAGAGGCGGACCAATTCCATGGCCTCCACGCTCTCCTGACCGCAACCCTCTTGACTTTCATTTATGGGCACATTTGAAAGCTCTTGTCTACGCAACCCCGGTACCAAATGTAGAGACTCTTCGTGCTCGTATTGTGGACGGCTGTGATACAGTACGCCATTCTCCAGGGCTGCAGGAGCGCATCAGGGATTCCATGCGACGGAGGGTGGATGCATGTATCCTCACTAACGGAGGACATTTTGAACATTTCCTGTAACAAAGTGTTTGAAGTCACGCTGGTACGTTCTGTTGCTGTGCGTTTCCATTCCATGATTAATGTGATTTGAAGAGAAGTAATAAAATGAGCTCTAACATGGAAAGTAAGCGTTTCCGGACACATGTCCGCATAACATATTTTCTTTCTTTGTGTGTGAGGAATGTTTCCTGAAAGTTTGGCCGTACCTTTTTGCAACACCCTGTATACACGGCGAATTGATTGAAGTTGGGCAAGTAGTCTACTTCAAGGGGCCGCAGGAGACGCGATGGGCTAAAACGTCAGTGTCGTATCCAGTGGGTCCTGCAGCAGGCAATGCAGTTCACGCTGAGGAGCCCGCAAGTTCACCAAAGAGTACAGGGCGTGAGGGGAAGCGGTTTTTCGCAGTAAATGCTGCGCCCCCGTATTCCCTGCGGGTCGCAGGCCACCACGTGTCAGGGACTCGAAAACCGCGATATGGCCAGCGCCGGCCGGCCAATCAATACGCAATTCCGTAACCACGTTACGGCATTGTGATGGAGAGCAAAAGCCTTCGACCAAAAATGATTGAACCGAGCGCATTTGGATAATCTAATATGGCCTTTCGACGTTATTAAATTGCCTTTTATTTAAATCGCGGTGCTGCGGGTCCCCAGGCGCTGCGACACGTACAGCCGTGTGCGCAAAGCGAAAAAAAAAGGCGGTGTGGTGGTGGGGGGACTTTAAGCAGTCAGCGGTCACGTCATCGCATCCCGTGTGGGCGGGTAACACTGTGCGTTGTGTTATTACGCGGAGCTGCTCGGAGTGCTTTTTGAGGGTAGTCGTTGAGTGTGAAGTAATAAAATAAACTGAGATAGGTCTAGAAAGAACGTCGTCTCCAAACAGGTGACTGTTGCGAGGGAGAAGATGTATCCATATAAATATTAAGTTCAGTTTTTGAAATGCTGCAGCCACTCAGCAGGAAACAGAAATGAATTACGGTTAACTAAAGATACGGCTATAAAAGATGGAAAACAGAGTTCGATAAGCAATTTCCTGAGAAGATTTGTCCATCAGTGGCATGGCTATGTAAAAAATATTGAAGAAAAAATTAACAGAAATTACCGCATGTGCCAATGTTCATGTGGGCATCTTTTGGTGTATGTAATCCCGAAACGTAATGTTTCAGTAATTTGTGGTTGTTACTCAATGAATTTCCTGCTTTGACATCTAACACAACCTTCTTGACTAAATAACTCTTTGCACAACCACTGTAGATAACCGTCAACGCGGGTACGGAGCTACATCTGCTGTATTCTAGCGACAAACAGGAGAAGTATCTTACGATCGAGACAGTGTTTAAAATGTATTTTAAAGAACAGACATCTAATTGGGCAAGGGATAAGGGCATTCATCATGATTGTATCATTCTCGTCAGCGTCGTTTTGTGCGTATCGTATTTCCTTGTTTTTCTTCGCACGCAAGTATACCACCTGACGTGAGCGACGTAGAGTTTACGTCAAAATCAGCCTCCCGATACTGAATTGTACATCCTGTAATGTCATGAAATTTCATCGGTTGTTTCGGTTTGCTAATATATGAAAAAAGCCACTGAATGTACGTGTCAGTTTGCGAGGTGCAAAACATGTGTATTGACATGAGTGACAAAAGTTTCTGAAAATTTTCCAAGCATACGAAAAAATTTGTGTGGATAAGCACTTTTTAGTCACGTCAGACAATACTTTGTAATGTATTCTTGAAAGACAATGTTTTGGATTTCGCGTTCAGTTAATGAGCGCATTCAGCTGAATTCGTTCACAGCACGTCGTATGCCATTCTGAAATTAGATGACCTCCGTTTCTTCTCCTCCTTATTACGGGAATATTTCCTTCAGTTTCATTACTAATAAGTGGGAAGTCGTTACGACTTAACTAACGGAATACCCGGTTGAGTCGCACGTTAACAACAAGTGCAGTCGTATGCGGAATTTGAGTTCTGCTACACGTGATCATGAACGAAACATTTAAAGAGATTTTACAGATATAAACTCACAGTGATACAATTAGATAGGGACCAGCCGCCGACCACTGTACGTAAGCTGTTGGTACTCGTAATAGCAGTTTCTAGTTGAATGGCCTCAATACCTTTAAGTAGCACTATTCTCCATCCGCTTTTTGGCCTTCTACTGTCCTTGGGTGACACTTAACAAAGAAAATGTTATACCCTTTTCTAACGACGCGTAATATCTGAAACGCTGGAAGAAGGTGGCGGATGATATTCGAGTATAAGATTGAATTTTCAAGAGGAATGGAAGTTAAAGATTTAGGAACGGGGTGAACTGACTTTCCAATTACATTGATTTCTGTTAAAGTTAATTTCGGTAAGTGGTATTTTTAGTTGTGATTTGCCACAGTTTAAAATCACATTTCACTAATTCACGACCTGCGTTCCTGCGCAGTTCACCACCGTTAAAATGTTCCTGCAGCTATTTATCACCATAGCTGTTATACTGTGATGAGTTACAGCTAACCACTAACTGTCATTGACAAATATATCTACCAACTGGTATATCTGGCCCGGTGAACTGTATCACTGCAAAGTAGGTGATATGTTGTCCCTGTAAATGTGATCGCTTATCAGGACTAAGGTTAGTATTTTCGGTAATTCAACTGCCAAAAAGTTACGTGAGATGATATTGTTGGTATTTTCAGCTATTATTCCTCAGTTGCTACATGTTAAACAAACGCTACGTTTACTGTTAAGACACTCCTACAGTCGAGTAAACGGAAGGAAATGCCTGACACTGCCAGCGGTTTTGACAGGTTTGTACTGCGAAGCGGAGATGACTGTAAGCGAAAAAAAAAGTCATCTGCAGAGTTCTAACGAGGCGTTGCCATAGAGATGTTTAGAGAATCGCGTTGTAGATACGCGAAGCAGACGCGCCCAGCGGACAGAAATTCATCTCACACCGAGACTACTGCGTAGTGTCAAAGGTTTCTTCACTAATACATGCAAATGAATTTTTTTCGATATTACACTGCAAGCATATTTCATTTTATGTTTTCGTTTCTAATAGAATATAGGCAAAAAGAATACCCGGGCAGCTCTGTGTTTGTCAGCTAGCAACCTTATAACTGTGGCTTCCTCGTAGTACGAATGCCATAAGCCAGTGCTCAACTAGTGACTGAAATCACAGCCACAAATTGATGACGTGGTATCGTGAAAAGTATGACTTCTTGATGACTTGCGGTTTGTAACGGTTACGTGATTTCTGGCCCACCTGTATGGAGAATGCCATAAGCCAGTGCTCAACTAGTGACTGAAATCACAGCCACAAATTGATGACGTGGTATCGTGAAAAGCATGACTTCTTGATGACTTGTGGTTTGTAACGGTTACTTGATTTCTGGTCCACCTGTGTGGAGAATGGGCTGTCCTGGAAGTGCGCAACTCTGGTTCAGCGATCGATCCTGAAAGAAGAATGACATCGACAATAACATAAGGAACCAGAATTTTTTTTTGAAAAAAGAAGGAAGACTCCAATAGCTGGGAGAATCGTTAGGTTATCTCTCTCTCTCTCTCTCTCTCTCTCTCTCTCTCTCTCTCTCTCTCTCTCTACCTCCCTCTACCTCCCTCCCTCTCCTCTGGTGCGTTCGAGTTCTAGCGTGGAGGCGGTCGTAAAGTGGGCGCCCGCCGCTCTGTACTCTGGCAGGAGAGCGAACCTTCGGCGCCGGCGCCCAGGGCAGTCCCCGCAGAAGTAATGAGCGACACGACGCGGCACGCCAGTGCAGGCCGTATTAGGAGCCGCGGCTCGCGTAACGGCTGACCCTCACCTGAGGCTCACAGACAGCGCTCGTCCGTACACTGGACAGCCCCGAGTAGAGAGCCTGTATACATAGAGAGTGGCCATAGGTGAAATTTGCCGTGATTGGTTGATTAGCTTTGGCAGAAAAATGGCGCCAAACGTCTCTCGCGCTTCCTATGTTCGCCGTGCTTTTGAGTTGAAGTTCAGAGGACTTTTGGAAACGATTAAAATGTATTTGAATTATTGAGAGATTTGTTATGCGTTGTGCATGCATGTTCAATTTAGTTGTATATCGTTTTTAGTACGTAATTAGCGTCTGCGATCTTAAATACGAGTTGACATAATGTAACTTCTTGTTGCAGTTTGAAATTCCCAGTCAGGAAGGAATGAGTAACTCTTGTGATAAAGTCCAGGTACAACTTTCTTCATATTTATTTAGTTACGCCTATAAAAATGTTTGGTTCTTCACTTTGCTCAGAGAACTCTGATTTTAAGGTGTCAGTTTTTTTTAATATTTTTAGTCACGCAAAACAGGTAGGCCTATTACAATTTACTGCATTTTTAAGCTCTTATTTCTCTAACAGTTCGTGCATACTGGTAGCACCACAAGCTTTTCTGAAGCCAATATCTGACAGTCCTTGCTGGAAACGCAAAGTTCCTGTAATTGTTGTGCCGTGCTCATTCGAGTTTATAGCGTCAAACTTTATTTCGTTCCGAATCAGAACACTAGGCATTATTTTGGTTTCAGCATTATTGCCTGACTGTTGACGCAGGCAAGTTGTAAGCACGTTTTCCGCAGTTGTCGTCGTTGCTGAAACATTATTCGCAGTAAATAATTGTAGGTACTCTTGAAGGCAGTTTTTAATAGGCCTACTTACTGTGGGGTAGAAGGGATACGGTAGTTTTCTTGTTATATTTGGTCGTTATTACAGTAGCCAACATTTAACATTACCTGATTTTTGTAATCTTTTTCGTTTGTTATATACGAGAGGTATTATGTATTTATGAAAGAAAGTCGTAAGCAGTTGTTTACTAGTGACGTGAAAAAAGTTTGAAGACGTGACAACAAGTACTAATACGTCTCACACTTTTTGCATCTCGCAAGTAAACAACTGCTTACGACTTTCATTCATCTGACGTAATACAGGTACGTTAAATCTTTAGCGTTGTGCACTTCCGATACAAAACAAATGCTATACACTATATTTTTTATTTACGTTACTTTCATTGCAATATGTCTAGTAAACAAACTTTAAAGGAGATAAATGCAAGTAACGAATAATTTTTACAACCACTGTATCAAATTTTCCTGTGCTGTACGTAGTAGGCTGCCATGGGTATATCATAGCTGTAGAGAAAGGCATTTAACGAATGATTTCGCCATATTGTCTTGTGCTTTTGATTCGGTGAGTGTGTACTCCACTACTCCACTACTGGCCATTCAAAAGTCCCGCCCACAGTTTGGCAGAAAAATGGCCGCCGTATCATCCGGTTGGCCACTCTCTCCCTATACAGTCTCTCTACCCCGGAGCAGTACTTGCAACATGCTGCGTGTACCACTTGACCGGAGCTCCCACTGCCGAAAAAAGATAAAAATAAAAAAAAGGGGAAGATTGGCAGACAAGTCCGAGAAACTACAATCCCAATTTGGTTTTAGAAAGACTATGGCAGGGCCCATTACTTAGCTTCATTTATCGCGTATCTCCGGCCCAGCGCAAAGTCCCAAACGTCTGGAAAATACCGCAGGCCACTCCTGTATACAAGAAAGCTAAAACGAAGGACCAATATCCGTTAACATCGGTTTGCTGCAGAATTCTTTAACACATTCTCAGTTCGAAAGTAATAAATTTCCTTGAGAGGGAAAAAGCTTCTGTCCACAAATCAGCACCATTTTAGAAAGCACCGAGCGCTGCGAAACTCATCTTGCCATTTTCTTACATGATATCCTGTGAAGTATGGATGAAGGACAGCAGGCGAATACCATATTCCTAGATTTCCGTAAGGCATTTCACGCTGCCGATTGTTAACAAAAGTACAAGCATACCGTATAAGTTCCTAGATATATGAGTGGCTCGAAAACTTCTTAATACAACCCACCGTGCTGTCGTCGACGGCAAGTGTCCATCAGAGAGAAGGGTATCGTCAGGGGTTCCCAGCGAAGTGTGACAGGACCGCTGCTATTTTCTGTATACATCTGTGATTTAACGGACGGGTAAGCATAAGTCTGCGGCTGTGTGCTGATGACGCTGTGGTGTACGGAAAGTTGTCGAAACTGAGTGACTGTGGGGGGATACAAGATGACAAAATTTTTAGTTGCTGTGATGACTGGCAGCTAGATTTAAATGTAGAGAAACGTTAAGTTCATGCGGATGAGTAGGAAAAATAATACCGTGATGTTCAAATACAGCATTAGTACTGTACTGCTTGACACAGTCAGTCGTTTGAATGTCTGGGCCGGCCGAAGTGGCCGTGCGGTTAAAGGCGCTGCAGTCTGGAACCGCGAGACCGCTACGGTCGCAGGTTCGAATCCTGCCTCGGGCATGGATGTTTGTGATGTCCTTAGGTTAGTTAGGTTTAACTAGTTCTAAGTTCTAGGGGACTAATGACCTCAGCAGTTGAGTCCCATAGTGCTCAGAGCCATTTGAACCATTTTTTGAATGTCCGGGCGTAATGTTGAAATATGAAATGGGATGTGCACGTAAGGAATGTAGTAGGAAAGGTGGTGCATCAAACTAGTCAGAAGGCAGGTCGTAATGGAAAGGGCATTCGAAGAGTTCTTCAACAGCACTACATGTGTGGAACCTAAGGATGAGATAGTGGCTTGCCGGGCTGTTACCTTGTTACTATTTGATAAAGATGTTGTCGTGCTTTGTACATGTCGTGTTAAATACAGCACAGACTATGAACTACACGTCAGAACTACGTATTCCATCACTCTGCGTAAGATTTGTGCACATTCCAGGCTTGCGTAGACGAAATGGAAGCACCTTGAGACCCAAATTGCTGCGTCTCTGCGGCAGCCTTTGTAAATAGATAAAATGATAATGTGGAGATCGCCGATTGAAACGGTTCGTCATAGCTTGTCCAAACACTTGTCCAGTGATCACAGTTCAGCGGTGGCTGCCGTACCTGTGAGAGAGGCTGCGCAGCCGCCCCCACCTGCTGGTGGACGGGCAGTGGGCACGCAGCCGCGGCTGACCTCCGCCGCGGTAACCCCGCGTTGCCGCGCCGGCGCGATCGGCTCCGGGAGGCTGCGTCCGCCGGCGTAATGGTCCAACCCTGCTGGCCCAGAAATCGCCCCTCGCCAACAGGTGCCCCCAATTAAGGCGCGGCCGCCATCTATCATTAGGCTCGAATAATAACCGGATAAAAGCGCGAGGAGCGTAATGCGTGGAATTACCGCCGGCGGTTTTTACGGCGTGCTAATGACACCGATGGCCCTGAGATAAGCGCCAGCTCGCCATTAGGCGCGCAGTGCGGCCGGCCGTAATGAGACGTCGGTCTACCCAGCGCCGCCGGGACGCCGTCCCTAGAGCGTGACGCGAGGCGACGCGCTGCGCAAGCCGTGTTCCTGCCGCAGTCGCCGCCCGGCTGCGTCACGTACGGTCACCGCCGCCGTGGCGCCCGAACTCTGCCGGAGAACGTAGGACCACCGTACCTCAGGCCGCACTCCGCTTCTCTCGTGTGCTTACCTGTAGCCGGACCGTATGCAGCCTGCAGCTAAGACGCGAGTTTAGCGCACCGTCGAAGACGAAACCACTACAGATGGAACCAGTCACTTTTTCATTAATAATGCTTTATTACATTAACCGGTTTTCGAACCCTTTCAGGTTCATCTTCAGATGATTTCGGCAGAATCCGGGAAGTTACATCATTACTGGTAGTAGCATAATGCTGGGTGCTGGTTCTATGGCAGATAGATGGGTCACTTCAATGTATCGCCATGACTATACCTTATCTTTCGATATCGATGTAAATTTAGTTTTTACTTACTGCGACAGTATAAAAAAAAAAAAAGCCCCCTATACTGTCGCAGTAAGTAAAAACTAAATTTACATCGATATCGAAAGATAAGGTATAGTCATGGCGATACATTGAAGTGACCCATCTCTCTGCCATAGAACCAACACCCAGCATTATGCTACTACCAGTAATGATGTAACTTCCCGGATTCTGCCGAAATCATCTGAAGATGAACCTGAAAGGGTTCGAAAACCGGTTAATGTAATAAAGCATTATTAATGAAAAAGTGACTGGTTGCAGTTGTATATATTTATTTACATTAATATACAGTCACGGTTCTAAAATATCCGTAATGGATAAGCATAATCACTACAGATGGAGTTTTAGAAGCGTGTACGCAGGGTGACTCGTCCGTGTAACCGAAATAAATGTTGTACGCCGGCTGCTCCGAAGAAAAAGAGAGCTACGGCGAAGATTTAAACGTAGCTACAGCTGCATACAAACAGAAACGAAACGAAGCCGAAATTAGTCAACTAATTTGAGAGAACTCACTCTACTGATCTGACGGAAAACGGTACAAGGTGTCAGTTTTATGTTCTATCAGTAAACTATCAGAGCCACCTGTCCTCACACAGTCACCACAATGCTATCGAAACGGTGAGGAACTCCTGAATATCCGAAGTTTCTTTCTACCAGGTAGATGTCGTGTTTCTTGACTTCCGCGAGGCGTTCGATACAGTTCCCCACAGTCGTTTAATGAAGAAATTAAGAGCATATGGAATATCAGACCAATTGTGTGATTGGATTGAAGAGTTCCTAGGTAACAGAACGCAGCATGTCATTCTCAATGGAGAGAAGTCTTCCGAAGAAAGGGTGATTTCAGGTGTGCCGCAGGGAAGTGTCGTAGGACCGTTGCTATTCACAATATACATAAATGACCTTGTGGATAACATCGGAAGTTCACTGAGGCTTTTTGCGGATGATGCTGTAGTATATCGAGAGGTTGTAACAATGGAAAATTGTAGTGAAATGCAGGAGGATCTGTAACGAATTGACGCATGGTGCAGTGAATGGCAATTGAATCTTAATGTAGACAAGTGTAACGTGCTGCGCATACATAGAAAGAAAGATCCCTTATCATTTAGCTACGGTATAGCTGATCAGCAACTGGAAGCAGTTAATTCCATAAATTACCTGGGAGTAGGCATTAGGAGTGATTTAAAATGGAATGACCATATAAAATTAATCGTCAGTAAAGCAGATGCCAGACTGAGATTCATTGGGAGAATCGTAAGGAAATGCAATCCGAAAACAAAGGAAGTAGGTTACAGTATACTGCTTGAATACTGCTCACCGACTAATGACCTCAGCGGTTGAGTCCCATAGTGCTCAGAGCCAATACTGCTCATCGGTCTGGGATCCGTACCAGAGAGGGTTGATAGTAGAGATAGAGAAGATCCAACGGAGAGCAGTGCGCTGCGTTACAGGATCATTTAGTAACCACGAAAGCGTTACGGAGATGATAGACAAACTCGTGGAAGAGTCTGCAAGTGAGACGCTCAGTAGCTCAGTACGGGCTTTTGTTGAAGTTTCTAGAACATACATTCACCGAGGAGTCAAGCAGTATATTGCTCCCTCGTACGTATATCTCTCGAAGAGACCATGAGGATAAAATCAGAGAGATTAGAGCCCACACAGATGCATACCGACAATCTTTCTTTCCACGAACAATACGAGATTGGAATAGAAGGGAGAACCGATAGAGGTACTTAAAGTACCCTCCGCCACACACCGTCAGGTGGCTTGCGGAGTATGGATGTAGATGTACGTGTACCAAATTGTTTCGCTGTACAATATCAAACTGAGATTCCTGCTCCAAATAAAAGCAGCAAGTTTCATCACAGGTTTGTTTACTAAAAGCAGAAGCGTCACGGGCACGCACACCCAATTAAAGTGCCAGACGCCACAAGAAAGGCGTTGTGCTTCAACTTTATTTTTAAAATTTCCAAGACGGTACTTGCCTTGATGAGTCAATCAAAACAATGCCTCCTCGTACGTATATTTCGCTTGTTCTGTATGTGTCATGAAAGCACATGAACTTGAATGAAAATATTCGGATAAGACCTAATGATACGACACACCTTACGTGATGTGCAGATAATAGAGATGCTGGTTCAACAGATAGCCATCTGTGATGTGAGACGCTAGCCATTCTTTTACACGTTTTGCAATGTGGTACAACACCAGTCGCTAGCTTGAAACTAGTTATTTAATTTTTTTTTTATTGAACACTGACCTACAGTATTTTCCCTGACAAAGACAACTCAAACTTAACCTATTCATTTATTACCCACAATATATAAGCCCAACGCAATCTGACTGATAGACATTGACAAGACGATGTCCAATAATTAACTCAAAAGAATGGCCCTGAATTTTAAGAAGCCTTAACAATAACACAAATCAAAAAATATGAAATTGAAGAAATATGGATCTACCTCCATCTCTGTTAATTGCCTAGACTCATTTCAATCACGAATCTCAACAGTGCAAACCCCATTCTTTTCCATAAGTCACTTACTTCACAGAAAATCTTCGTAACACGAACTACAGCAATTAGAGTAGCAACAACCGCTAGCGAACCAAAAAGATTCTAACTAGTAGGAGTCATATGGTTAGCAAAAAGAAAGATTTTGTTGAAGAGCAGACAATGTATTTATAAAGTGTCACCTCATTCACGTGAAATCCAGTTCCAAACATTATATAGTTGTCAATAATTCCACTACCCAAACATAATCAACCATAAATCCATTCTCATACATTTCCTAACGTATTTTCTTATCAACACATCATTTCATCTCACTTTACAATGCATGTCCTACCAACATAGAGTTTGCACTAAGAATATCATGTCCGTACACTTCCCTATCCATTCGCTAATTGCTAGTCCGTCCAACCACAGAATCTATTGTCGAGGGCGCAGAGCACTGTCAGCGATATTAACAGTCTATAGCGTTGCCAACATACAAACAGTCTACTTACAATATCTCCATCTGAAGGTTTCAAAAAGAAAAACGTGTCGAAAAAACGGAGATTACATGGTACATATAAAGGGGTTGGGCAAAAAAGTGCAAAAATTGCAAAAAATGCCTTCTCGAACACAACGTAGTTACAAGCCGATTCTGCAGGTTGCACCGTTCTAGTTGACCACGAATTTCCACAGTACGTTGCAAATGCCCATTGTGGCCAGAACAGCATTCAGTGTAGTCTTTAGGGCTTAATGTCGGAGCTAAGTGAATTCGAACATTGGCAAATTGTTGGTGATCGTGTGGTGGTTGCTTCTGTAATCAAGGTAGCTGAAGTGTCTGGTATTTGAAGAAGCACAGTATCCTAGAGCTATGCCGCACACATGTATATGCTAAGTCACATCGCGACCGGAAATGTATGTTGAGTCATCGTGACTGGCCGTCATTGGAGAGGGTTGTGACAAAAAATAAGGGGACGACTGTTGCAAAAGTCGCTGCCGAACTGCGTGTCGTCTTCGCGAACCCTGTCAGCACCGAAGCAACAGAAGTCCAGAAGCATAGCGAGCTGGAATTCCAAAACTACTCATCAGTGATGCAAATGCCCGTGGCAGGAAAACGAGGCGGCTCATTTGCTCGGGTGAGTTTTGTTTCACACTGTTTCTAACGTCCCAAGACTGAAACATGGCGGAGATTTGGAGATGATATGGGCAGCCGTATTGTGGTATTCGATGGAATCGATGGGTGCTGTGCCAAGGATTATACGACGACAGCTCCATCCCACGGTACAGTGTTTGTTCCCCAGTGGTGGTGATGGTGTGTTCACCAAGACGACAGCCGCCCTTCCACGCAGCTCTCATTGCCCAGGTCTGGTTTTGTGAGCAAGAGGCTCAACCGTCGCATCTCTCCTGGCTGGTAGTTACCATATCTCAACATTATTGAGCCTTTGCGCTCTACTTCAGAGAGAATGTGTGAGATCACTCTCCACCTCCTCTATCGTTACTTTAATTTGCTGCTGTTTTGCAGGGAGCATGGAATAAGATTCCGATCATTACTCCTTTGAAAACCATACAGATCTCTATTTACCCTTATCGAGATAACTGGAAGCCATTCTGTGTCCAATGGTTTTCCTAAGCCGATCACGCAAGGTAATCTGTCGCATTTTAGTGTTTCCATAATTTTCTCCAACCACGACTGAAAGCAGCTCGGCCATCATTCTTAAAGTTTAAAATAACGCAAGCTGCTATCAAGGCTACCCTCAGTAATCGTAATGATACGTACTATAGAACTGTCACTTATTTCCTGTCAGACTCCAGACATTCCATTCCATGTAGGCTTTCACGGCCGGCGTCTTTATCAGTAAACTCTTCCGGGCTAAGTTGCCGTGGTCGATCTGTAGAACTTCTTCTCCCTGACGTTTCGTTCTCAACTACGGAGAACATCTTCCGAGGTGAGTCGACGACTGGCTGCTAGGAGCTGGGGCCGCCGCTTATATAGAGATCGTAGGGGGCGCCACCACACGTCACATGGCGTCGATGTGCAGCTATCTCTGGCTATCGTCTGTTCTCTCGATTGCAGGCAATCGATTGTCACGTGATTGATGCAACGTCGACCGTCATATCTTATCCAATTTTAATCCTTCTTCTTTACAATTAAAATTGTATTGATGTTTGTGGATTTCAATTGCCTCTCTATACATACGTGTATAATAGTGCGACGTCCTCGCTAGCACGCTTGTTTCACCAAATTTTATGTCGTGATCTCCATCCTTAAAAACATGTTCCGCTACTGCCGATTTGTCGATATGTCCCAAGCGACAGTTTCTTTTGTGCTCCGTCAACCGTGTATTGATGCTTCTTTTGGTAGTTCCTATGTAAACCCTGCCGCATTGGAAAAGTACTAGCCAAGTTTCAGGTAGAGACCATTTTTAGACCTACTAAGAAAATTAGTGAATGCCTAAGATCAACAAAAGATGCTCGTCACCCCCTAGCCACCCCAGGGGTATATAAAATTCCGTGTAGTTGCGGCAGGGTTTACATAGGAACTACCAAAAGAAGCATCAATACACGGTTGACGGAGCACAAAAGAAACTGTCGCTTGGGACATATCGACAAATCGGCAGTAGAGGAACATGTTTTTAAGGATGGAGATCACGACATAAAATTTGGTGAAACAAGCGTGCTAGCGAGGACGTCGCACTATTATACACGTATGTATAGAGAGGCAATTGAAATCCACAAACATCAATACAATTTTAATCGTAAAGAAGAAGGATTAAAATTGGATAAGATATGGCGGTCGACGTTGCATCAATCACGTGACAATCGATTGCCTGCAATCGAGAGAACAGACGATAGCCAGAGATAGCTGCACATCGACGCCATGTGACGTGTGGTGGCGCCCCCTACGATCACTATATAAGCGGCGGCCCCAGCTCCTAGCAGCCAGTCGTCGACTCACCTCGGAAGATGTTCTCCGTAGTTGAGAATGAAACGTCAGGGAGAAGAAGTTCTACAGATCGACCACGGCAACTTAGCCCGGAAGAGTTTACTGATCCAGACATTCCCTTTTCAAACAATGCGATTGTGACCGGGAGTCAGTGACCCGCTCGTATTTTTCTGTTATTGATATAAAATGACAGCCTGCAACCGACTGAAGGGCAGCAGCATTATTAATAAAGGAGGTGACTGCCTCAGTAAGACCGACTTTTGGGCTACCTAGTATGAGGATGTTCTGGCAGACTCTTTTAAACAAATGTTTTGTCGTTTAGGGCAGAATATGATGTAATAATTGTTTTTTCTTGCTCTATGTCTTCATCGACAAGCGTTAGCTTCCTGGAGTGTAGTAAAATGTACCACATCAAAGCACAATTCCGTGTGTAGGCACTTGTAGCTCATGCTGTTTAATACAGAACACACCAGTTCTACAAAGTGAAATAAAAGCTAGTCCAGAGTCCGCTGTGATAAACTATCAGCGTTCCTCAAGCAGAACGGCAGCCTCGCTGAAAAGAAAGGAGTGCTGTATCTGAGGCACTCTGCCTCTGTCTTAGTTTAAGATTTTGGTTGCTACTCTAAATTCTCTTAACATCAAATGTCACAGGTAGTTTCTTTGACGATCTCGCCTCCTGAGTCACATCGCCACTGATCAGTGGGAAGTGATGAGGTTCTTCGTCTTTATATTCGTGCACTGACCAAGGTCCCAGGTTTATTCACCTCAAATTTCTTACATGCACCGATGTAAGTATCTGTATATTTGAAAATTAATCGAATTTTCCCAATTGTTTGCTCAAATGCTGTGAACTTGCCGAATTTTGACGGGGTGCTATGGTGGCCCCCATGAAGATGCAGACGTTACGCCTCCGAAATTGCGAAGATGTTCAACATTCCTCGTTTCAAGATCAGAGAACACGCACTTCAGACGTATTGCCATCAGGAGGTAAGAATCCACAGTAAGAAGTGGAATATTCGACAACAGCTATCTCACGTCCGGAACCATCGATGAGCAGTACGGTGACACCATCTCGACTCATTGAACAATGTGGCATTAGAATTCAATTATGTACTGTCAGATGTGTACTGGTAGAGACAGTGGGTATATGGGAGCAGTACGCTCACCTGAACGTCAGTGTTAAGAAGAAATATGTGCGTAATGTCACACGCACCTCAATAGTCGACTTGCGGATTGGTCAGATGGGTGTAGCAGCGGTTGCTTTGAGATTATGGTCAAATTCGTACATTACGCAAATCTTATTTGGCAAGGATACCGTTGTGAATCACATGGCTGCCATTCAGAAATGAACGTGAATTTTTAAAATTGATGAAATAGCAATAAGTTCTTGTGTGATTGGGGAGGTTGCATTACCGTTGAATATTAGAGATACAACAATTTCTGAGCAAGTGTTCCACAAGTCCTTCAGTATTGCTGACCAAACAGGCACAGGACATTACATTCCACTGTCCCCAGTGTTGTAGAACAGCACTCGATCGGGTTCTTGAGGCTGCAGGATCTGCGTCCTAAACCGTTTAGCGCTATTCAGTCTCTAGACGAGAGCTTATTATTCGTTGTCATAAGTGTGTAGACGTTGAGGATGGTTCACACAAAGGCCGAACGACAGTACGCTGTCATCTCCTCTGCTCAACGGCTGGCGCAACGGATTTTCGACGGAGTTAGATTAATGACGTCATTATGCAGGGATCCCTGCTGATTACCGCCCCACACCGGCCTAACGCGGCGTAATCCATTCGAGGAGACAGGTTATACGGCACCGCATTTTGTCTAGCTCTTTTTTTGTGTCGGAGCGGAAGTTTCCCCTGCGGCCCATGTGTTTGATTTTGGCTTAAAAATTACCATAATCCCTACCTGGGCGCCCGCGCCTCCATTCAGCCCGCTGGCACAATGGCGCTACCGCCACCTTGGGTAAATTCTCGCGAGCTAATGTCCGGTAATGGTGCCCATCAGTCTGGCGTCCTTTTTTCCCGGGCGCGGGGGGACCGCACAGCCAGCGGGACGGCGCGATGGGCGGCCACTGAACCCGGGGGTCAGCGAACACAAGGGGGCGCTTGTTTACAGGTTGGCAGCACTGCCGGGACCGGTGGAAAACAGCGAAGAGCATTGTGCGGGCCCCCTGGTTAGCAGAGGTCATCTAATCCGCCAGCGGCGAGTAATGTGAGAACGCCAAACTGGCTTTGTCTCGCGTGCGCCTCCCAACCTCCAGACGCAGAGTAATTACGTCAGAATGACGGCCAGGTAGGGCCCCGCTGGTGAAGTCCTAGCAGCATGGCAACCAACGGTCCCAACAGGGGGCGGGGCCCACGGCCGTGGCTCGTTTCACTTTCGGACACAGCGTTGTCAGTCGCCTAGCGTTTCCGCGTTCCTATTACTCCTTATTCTCCTTTCATTCTCCTCTTCCTCCTTCTCCTCCGCCTCTTTATTTCTATTTCACGCTCGCATCTCGTGGTCGTGCGGTAGCGTTCTCGCTTCCTACGCCCGGGTTCCCGGGTTCGATTCCCGGCGGGGTCAGGGATTTTCTCTGCCTCGTGATGGCTGGGTGTTGTGTGCTGCCCTTAGGTTAGTTAGGTTTAAGTAGTTCTAAGTTCTAGGGGACTGATGACCATCGATGTTAAGTCCCATAGTGCTCAGAGCCATTTCACCTCCTCTCACTCTTCCTCCTCCTCCTCGACCTTTTCTTATTCTTCTTGTTTCTCCTTTTCCTGCTCTTCTCCTTTCCTACTCTACTTCCTCCATCTCTTGTTCCTCCCACTCCTGATCCTCCTCTTCGTTCTGCTCCTTTCCTGTAGGTCCTCCTCCTACTCTTCCTCCTCCATCTTCTTCCTTCTCCTACTTTTCTCATTTCTTGCTCTTCCTTTTTTCTGTTCTTCTTCTTTCTCCTCCTCAATCACCATTACCACCTCCTCTTCCTTCTCCTCCTTCTTGCCCTTCTTCCATTTCATCTTCTCCCTCCTTCTTCTCCTCAGCTTCGCTACGATAACTGGTTCCATCGTCTCTTCCTCCTTCAGACACTAGGCATTTCACACAGTTGCCTTGTATCCTGAAACGAGCGTGGTGGCGCAGTGGTTAGCACGCTGGACTCGCATTCGGGTGAACGACAGTTCATACCCATGTCCAGCCATCCTGATTCAGGTTTCCCATGATTCCCCTAAATCACTTCAGGCAAATACTGAGATGGTTCCTTTGAAAGAACAGAGCCGACTTCCTTTCGTACCCTTCACTAATATGATGGGATCGGTAACATCGCTGTTTAGTCCCTTCCCCCAAATCAACCAACCAACCAATCCTATCATGAACTTATAAACTTGGCTAATGGCAAAAATTCATTGATTATTTTCTTCAAGTGTTCACAACTTTGCTTAAAGCTTTTCCAGTTTCCTTGTTACTGACTCATGCTTTTCAGTCACTTTTACTTTTCTGCAATGTATAGCAGTTTTTACAAATAATGCATTCCAAGTCCGCTGATAATACTTCCAAAAGAGGCGCTTCACTAAAGTTTCCCACATAAGAAAGAATCTTTTGCATTATCTTGCTGGGTGTTGCACAGGGCCGGCCGCTGTGGCCGAGCAGTTCTAGGCGCTCCAGTCTGGAACCGCGTGACCGCTACAGTCGCAGGTTCGAATCCTGCCTCGGGCATGGATGTGTGTGATGTCCTTAGGTTAGTTAGGTTTAAGTAGTTCTAAGTTCTAGGGGACTGATGACCTCGGAAGTTAATTCCCATAGTGCTCAGAGCCATTTTTCTGTCATGACATTTGCTCAATGACGAGTTAATTATTAACTTTATGCAGTAATAGATTCAAGAGTAAGATTATATCCAGTTTATTTTCCCTTAAATATAACGACGGAAACTGAATCCCATTGTGTAAACTTACATAAATATATGAAGCGAAGAATAAACTCTGGGAAATGTAATGTGCTATACCAGCCAATGTCGTCTAGACTGGTCTCACCTGAGAGCTACCACGGTGTATGACACATAACGAGCTGTTTTTGGGTTTGCTTCAGAAACCTAAATTAAGGTTTTACACATACTGCATTGTGGTAAAATATGCAAAAGTTATTGTTGGGTTAACTTCTCTACCAATAAAAAATAATCCATTTAATTGACTACTGAGTCAGAGTCACCTATTCAAAAATTATTTACAAGATCCGTGGGTTGGCGATTTCATTTTTGTACTCGATATTTTCACGAATGACACTGCGAAGTCCATCACTTGCCGTAATGCTGATGAGAAGTATTACCTTGAAACCAGTCGATATATTTCTTCTCAGACGTTCTTTCGCTTGTGTCCCATTATGTCTACATGCTCACTGTCGCAAAACTTACCGTACTCCCGTTACATATATATTTTTTAATGCGTACTAAATTATATGCTATCGTGAATGTAAGGAAATGTAAAAGCATTCTGCCAAGTCCGCAAAATTCCTTTTATATTCGTGTTGTAGTTGCATAGAAATTGCGTAACATTACGATTATTGTCGAGTGAAATGCTACACATTGCTGCATCAAATTAATTCTGTGTATTCTTTTTACGAGCAGACATTTCTGCTTCGGTATTTCTACCGCCTGACGCTGCGGAACGATCATAAACCGCTCCGGTGACCTTCGCCTCCTCCTTGGAGTGACTCTGCTGATTACTCTGCGACCTTCCAGCAGGATTTCGTAACGAAGATTATTCTCTCTGCAGCACCGCTACAGCGCCGCCGTGCTCTTAAGACAGAAATACACCAGAGACAAACACTTCAGATCACCTTTGGGACTGCATATGCAGACGGCGCTCGTTTAGTTATGCTGGGTACGTTACTTTTCTTGAACATCAGCAAAGCAGTGGTAATGCACTGAGTGCAAAGCAACGGATGATGATATCAGTGCGAATAAATTAGCAGCATCAATTACTTACCACTCATGTTCATCGGCTTTC
Organism: Schistocerca piceifrons; assembly: GCF_021461385.2. NCBI lineage: Eukaryota > Metazoa > Arthropoda > Insecta > Orthoptera > Acrididae > Schistocerca > Schistocerca piceifrons. Next base: position 55,098,653 of record NC_060144.1, on the reverse strand, counting down.
GTGCCGCGAAACGCACGTTGAAAGACTACAGAGAAACATGTTTCGAACGTATGTACCCATGTTGGGTGAGAGAGCAATTCAAAACTCTGTCTGGTTGTTCTCATTTAATGCCTAATAATTACATCCGGGCAGAAGCGAGATGCTTCCCGCAACAAGTATTGGCCAAATTCTTTCCATTCTTTCTGCAAATGAATTATTTTCACCCCCGTAATCTCTTCGATTCCACGAACTTTTCCCAATGGAGATGTTACCTGAAGACGACAAAGAAAGGGTCCATTTTCTTTATTTTTACCATATGATTTTTTTGTATTCAGCTACCAATTGCGTAAGAACGTTAAACGCGGCGTGTGCTTCAGAACTCTTTATGAGGCAGGCCGGAGGTTCTCCGAGGTGTCTCTATTGGCCTTTAAGCCTTACTGAAAATCATAAACACCTTATCATGTTACTGATCTCAGCAGACGCTCTCCAAAGAAAGGATGGAAGGAAAAATAGTATTTAACGCCCAGCCGACGGTGGTGTCATTATTGTCGGAGCACAGTCTCGGCCTGAGAAAGAAAATCGGCCGTTCCCTTTCAGGGGGCCCATCCTAACGAATGTCTTGAGAGATTTAGGGAAGTCATGGAAAACTCAAATCAGAATGACGGGGCGCATAGAAGTGCAGCGTATTATTACTACCCTACGGCCCTCTGTCGGCGCTCTCGAATGTCAAAAAAAAAAAAAAAAAAAAAAAAAAAAACTTACTTGCTTTCTACGTCTTCGGAGGTAAGAGATATTTTTGTTTTACGTTTAGCGCTACAAATAAGCTCACTTCGTAACAATTTTTGAGTCACCTGTGTTTTATGCAGACAATGCAACTTTAAAGTACTTCTAAAGACACTAAGTATACTTTAAATCTTCATGGACTATGCCAGAGACGTTTATTACAGCTGGCCAGCACTTCCTCAGCACACATTCAGAATGTCGTTACTCTTCATACCTCCGGAATGGTTTACGATTAGAAACCGGAGTAAGCAGTCAGAAGACTGGAACGCTGCGTCCACCGAAGCAAGCTGAGCCTGCTACTTTCAGCAGTGTGTCACACGGATCGGAATCATCAGGATCTGCACCAGCATGGGGCGAAGTTCGAATTCGAGAGTAGAAGACAGATTAGAGGAACAGAGGCTACGGGTCACCATCTTGTTGACACAGACGTTCTATTCCCACCACTCAGTTCGAAAATGACAAGTAATTGAATGAAAGGAGACTGAAAGGTCCCAACCCAATATCAATGTAAAGTAATTTGTGGAAACCACTATGGAAATGAAAAGTTCAGAGTATTTCACCTGATCACAGTAACACAAAGCAGACATTTGCACTTAACTTCCTTCTTACGGGTCGATCGGATTTTTCGACGTTGCAAATAGATTTGGTTCTCTGGGATAGTTGCACAGCCATCAGCTACATATTTATTTATTTCTCGCAAATCGCGTGTGGTACATCTATTTTGCCACAAATGTTATTTATCAAATAATAACGGTCTTTGCGCATGCTCGTTATATTTATTTTGTTACTATTGATGGGCTGGTGTAGAGTAAACCAGCACCTGATAAACTCTGCCCAGACGTTTCCCTGCCTATACGGTAAGAGATATTTGGTGTCTCCCTACACCAAAATATTGGTAATTTTACCTCCATTTATTTGGTGAACATGTGATTTCTGTACCCTCAACGACTGCTGATATTTTTCTTGTATTCACAAAATGTAGCATACATGAAGCAGAAAACATACCCATGAGCTAATTTTTACTGCTTCACCCATTTTTCCTAATATATATTAGTAGGACGAGTTTCGGTAGCATGCTGCCATCTTCAGTTACATATACATTAATCTAAAGTCTAATGAGGATTAATTGCTCGTTACGCCAGTGACATTATGTAGCGAAATTCAACTAGTTTTGATAGAAATTTGTTTGTCTAGCGCACACACCACAGTAACGACATTGGCACACCCAACATATAATCAGTTATTATAGTTCATATTAATGTAATATAATGTACATGTGACTCTACTGCACACAATGATGGCCGCATGCTGCCGAAACGAGTCGTGCTGATAAATACTATGAAAAGTGGTTGAAGCTGTTAAAATTATTACATAAATTTATAAGACAATCGCTGGCCACAACCAGTTCCATATAACATGGATAAATTTGAGGATAACATATGTTTTAATTAAAATTCTGTGGAAAGAAATAAGTATGACTTGGAATGGAAAGTCCGGAATGTTGGATCCAATATAGACTTTAGCTTGAAATGTTTTCTTTTGAACTGGCTCGCACATTTGTACTCACGCTGGAATGAACAAACACACACACACACACACACACACACACACACACACACACACACACAAGCCCGCATGTAGGAGGGTAGAGGGACTGGGGGGAAGGAAAGGGGGGGGATAAATAAGAAGGAAGAGATTTAGGCACCGATTTATGAGGCGCCTATGGAGCGAACAGTGCTTGTTAGTGGCGGAGAGTTAATTGTACGGACGAAGCGCAGAGAGAATACCGCTCGCTAAGAGTTGGGTTACTGATAGCGCCGCAGCTAGCGCGGCAACACGGGCCGAGACGGCCGCGAGAAGTCACGCCTCCTCAATAGAGAGATGAGTTGCCAATAATTGCCGAGCGCGGCGCTGGCGGCGGCCGGCTGCTCTTTTTGCGGCGGAGGCGCCGGAAGATGGTGGGTGCTCGGCGGTACCCACACCTCGGCTCGGCTGGTGGCAGGCGCGCCGGGTCCGCACGAGACGCTAATCGTGATTCATGCGCGCGCAGGGCGCGGATGAGCCGCATTCACGGGGGGTGTTTGTTATTCCGGGCCGAGTTTGACGGGCCGCGATTAGCGCTGGTTTTCGGCGACTGTTGAAAGGGCTGAGTAATGGCCGGTAAGTGCCGACCGTGGGAAGGCGAGAGGCGGCGGGGCTGTTGCGCGAGGAAGGCCAGCCGGCGCACAGGGGGCCACCTGCCCTGCCCGGGGGGCAGTCTGGTCAAGCGGGAAGTCGCCTCTGCTCTAGGTCAGGGTCGCTGGACACTACCTGGGGCCGCCGGCATCCGCATTGTGTGCGCACACAAACCGTTTGCGGAAGGCAGCAATCTTATCTCCCTCCAGCTCGCGATACGACCCCAACCGTAAGTGTTAGCGTACTAATACGGAGGAAGATCCATTATTGAAGTTCGCCGGTGACATTGTAATTCTGTCAGGGACACCAAAGGACTTGGAAGAGCAGTTGAACGGAATGGATAGTGTCTTGAACGGAGGGTATAACATGAACATCAACAGAAGCAAAACGAGGATAATGGAATGTAGTCGAATGAAATCGGGTGATGCTGAGGGAATTAGATTAGGTAATGAGACACTTAAAGTAGTAAAGGAGTTTTGCTATTTGGGGAGCAAAATAACTGATGATGGTCGAAGTAGAGAGGATATAAAATGTAGACTGGCAATGGCAAGGAAAGCGTCTCTGAAGAAGAGAAATCTGTGAACATCGACTATAGATTTAAGCGTCAGGAAGTCGTTTCTGAAAGTATTTGTATGGGGTGTAGCCATGTATGGAAGTGAAACATCGACGATAACTAGTTTGGACAAGAAGAGAGTAGGAATGTGGTGCTACAGAAGAATGCTGAAGATTAGATGGGTAGATCACATAACTAATGAGGAGGTATTGAATAGAATTGGTGAGAAGAGGAGTCAGTGGCACAACTTGACAAGTAGAAGGGACCGGTTGGTAGGACATGTTCTGAGGCATCAATGGATCACAAATTTAGCATTGGAAGGCAGCGTGGACGGTAAAAATCGTAGAGGGAGACCGAGAGACGAATATACTAAGCAGATTCAGAAGGATGTAGGTTGCAGTAAGTACTGGCAGATGAAGAAGCTTGCACAGGACAGAGTAGCATTGAGAGCTGCATCAAACCAGTCTCAGGATTGAAGACGACAACAACAACAAGGAGGATGCCAGAATGACATTCTGAGTTACCTGTATGCACAGTGAATGTACATTACACATTTTTTGACATCTTCGGAACTACCATTTTCGACTTTCTTATGTTGATTTGAAAATGAATCTCGACCCGAAACTAGTCATCGTTTCATTACAGGTTCATTTAATAAAAGCGGAAGCGGCAAAGAGACTAAAGGTCGTAGATGTTACACCTCTGTCTTCTTGCTCTTCTTGCGATTGGTCTGGCAGTTTTACTTGCAGAACCGTTTTAATTCAATGTTTCGTATGTCCACTTTTACTGACGAACTCGTCCACTGCACTGCTAGTAGCCAAAATGATCGTTAGTGTGCCTGTAACGCATGTCTTCTGTCGAAGACCGCTCTCCACTTTACAGACGTCGGCAGAATAGAGATGTAGATATTAGAGGAGATGGCTTATCGAAATGCAGTGAACAGCAGGCTGTACCACTCCGCTGTCATTGCAGGACGTTTCAGCGGCATTAGCGTCTGAGAGCCGCGAAGCCGTCAATCAACACCTCGCAAGCTGGAGACCCGGTCTCAATCGCTGGGACAGCTACCGCCGCGCTGCGAGACATAAATTCGGGCTCCGCCATCGCAGTGGCCGCTAATAAACAAGCCGATCGCCCGGTAACGGCAAGCCGGCCGGCTGACTGCGTGACGTCGCGTGCGCCGATAACAATTTGCCAGTCGGCGAGCGCATAAAATATTTACCAGCCGGTCGGGCGGGCGGCCCCACCCACTTCCCCGGAACGGCGCCGCCGAACCCCCCTCCCCACGCTGCGTAACGACCACCAATCACACTGATGTAAATTTTTGAACGGGTGGAGTCGACGTGGGTGGTGACGTGACGGAACATAGTGAGCAGGGGGGGGGGGGGTAGGGGAGGGGGAGGACGCGAGGGTGGGAGGGAGGGAGGGGAAGGGGGGGAGCAGCGGAACGAGCAGAGGCGGACGCGGCAGCCAGAGACGAGATGATGGCGGAAATTGGTTGTTATTACGACAAGCGCGCATAAACACGGATGTGATTATAATGCGTCCCCGGGGACCGGCGATCGATCGGCCGGGTTTGATAAACTGTGCCGATCGGCCGGCGCGGCGCGGCCTTCCTAATGGCCAGGCAGCAGCGGCGGCATCGGCCGCCAGCCACTCGCCGCAATGGCCGCGTCCCGGCAAACACCGGCGCTGACACGCCGGCGCTAATAAAAAGCAAAGTGATTACTCGGCGCCGGCTCCCTCCGTGATGAACGACCACCGGCCGAGTGCTGTCGATCCTTCAAGCACCACCCCGCGCACCTGCTAACACACTCTTCGCTGACTGGTTTTCTCCCCGAATATGATATCACGGCAGATCGACTCTCCCCTGGACGAAGAGTTTTTCTCTGATAAAAGCGATTTTCTTTCCTCCCTGTTAAAATTTCACTGTACTAGAGTTCCTTTTCCTAAAAACTGGTGTGTTTGTTTTTCAATATGTTTCATACCTGAGAGAGACTGATTTGCCTTACATTCAAAATGAGACACTTATTTACGTTAAGCCATGAGAAACCCAACTCTCGCTTTTGACACATGACGTGGTGAAAGCCACGGATCGAAGCAGTCCGACAGAAAGCAATTTGAAACGTCCCATTAGAAATATTAGTGAATTAGTGAGCTGGTAAACCCCTTACGTTATTTGATTTTCAAACAGCTGAACAAAACTGAACGTACTGAGACATTTTGCTCTTTACTTATTCTGATCAACACTAAACTGACACACAACGTTTTTAGCGAAACGCAATCTTTCAATAATCCCTACAAAAGAATGGCCCTGACTAACATTAACCTATACCTCTCATGAATCACTTACCTCACAAAAATGTTCGTTACTCGAACTACTGCAATAAAGCGAGCGCCACTACTGCCACCTAAATAAAAGATTCTAACTACTGAAGGCACTAACTACTGGTAGGCATAGTTAGCAAATGAAAGATTTTGATAGAGAACAAACAATGTATTTACCTTAATAGTGTTCAAAAGTCATAATATACATCAGTTCATGACATCCAGTTTTACAAATTTACTCTTTCTGATGGACAAATGGTTCAAATGGCTCTGAGAACTATGGGACTTAACATCTGTGGTCATCAGTCCCCTAGAACTTGGAACTACTTAAACCTAACTAACCTAAGGACATCACACACATCCATGCCCGAGGCAGGATTCGAACCTGCGACCGTAACGGTCACGCGGTTCCAGACTGTGGCGCCTAGAACCGCACGGCCACAACGGCCGGCGATGATAAAGTTACTTATAATGAAAACATCTGTACAAATACTCGGATTTCGATAAGATTTCAAAGTGTTGCAAAGATTGGCAGCTTGATTTTAATCAGAAATAGAAAACTTTGTGCTTGACAAAACGGAAAAAACTTAACTATCCTATTACCACACTATCAACGAGTCAGAATTGGAATCGTTCGGTTCATACAATTAGCTGCGTGTAGCTCTTTGCAGGGATATGAAGTGGAATGATCACACAGGCTGTCATAGGTAAAGCAAGTAAAAGACTTTGCTTTACTGGTAGACTACTAGGAAAAATGTAATCATTGTACAAAGGACACTGGTGCGACACGTCCTAGAATAACGCTCAAACCTGTGAGACCCATGTCAAGTGCGACTGATAGGGGATACTGAACGCAAGAGAAGTGGCCGAGTGGTTCTAGGCGCTTCAGTCTGGAACCGCGCGACCGCTACGGTCGCAGGTTCGAATCCTGCCTCGGGCATGGTGTGTGTGATGTCCTTAGGTTAGTTAGGTTTAGGTAGTTCTAAGTTCTAGGGGACTGATGACCTCAGATGTTAAGTCCCATAGTGCTCAGAGCCATTTGAAGAAGGCAGCACTAAACGTCACAAGCTTGTTTGATGATGAAAACACGAAATGTCAGGCTCTTGAAGACAGATGCAAACTGTTCCGCGGAAACCCGCTTACAGAGTTTCGGGAACAAACTTTCACTGATGAATCTAGGAACATACTACAGCCCGCTACGTGTCACTGCCATTGGAATCGCGAGGACGAGCGTATACTAAGTACAGACCGCACAGGCGCTTTTAAGCAATAATTCTTCATGCGTTACATAGGCAATTAGAAAGGAAAAAAGCAGGAAAAACTAGTACAGTGGGAATCACCGTCTGTCATAAACTTCACAGTGGTTCGCATAATATGCATGTAAATGATTGCCTGAAGACGAGATGATGATTGAAACGCCTAGCAAACTGTGTATAAAATGCACGCAGCTTAAAATAAAACTCGATTCGTTACTGTTCTCAGAAGGGGTTAAACTTTAACCTGGTGATTTCTTTATTTAAATGATACATAAGCTTTGATGGAGAATGCTCTAGCGAGAAGAATGGCATTCGGAGCGACTAGGTTTTAAACACTTGCCTTCGACCGACCGCGGGCAGGTTTCGGATTTCGGCAGCTCTGTCGATGACGAAGGCGGGCTGGGATGGGTGCGCGGCGCGGCGTCGGTGATGAGGCCGCCTGGCCCATTGTGTGCGGCCGGCCGCATTGAGGGCGCTCGCTATACCTGCTGTCTGCTGTGGCAGCCGCGCTCTACGGGCGGGGGGCAAAACACGGCGCGGGGTCGCCGCCCGCGCCGCCCTCGCTTCTGCCCTCTGCTCTCTCTCTCTCTCTCTCTCTCTCTCTCTCTCTCTCTCTCACACACACACACACAAACACACACACACTGTCTCATCCTCACCAGGGCGCTCCAGAAACCACCTGCGCACAGACGAGCGCTTGAAACTAGCTTTTCGTAACTTGCGCCATGATAAATAAGCCGCTTCAACTATACGATAAATCCTTGTTTCTCATCCAGCTAGTTTAGATGTGGCTATAATGCCGCGGAACGATAGCTAGATCACAAATGAAGATTTATCACACAGCTGAGCGGTATTATTCATCATGGTACAATTCTACATTTGTGGATGACCAAAATACAAAATTTGCTGAGTGTAACTCCATCTTCTGGTGGAGTATGTATGTGGCTACGGCTGTTCAGTGGTCAATAAAAACAATACCAATCGCCGCTGTATAGGTTCATTTCTAGGCAACCGGTTTCGACGTTACACTACGTTATCTTCAGGCCTGAACTGCTCCAATCCAGTAATCTTCGTGTTATATAGCAGTGCCTTTAACTGGTCTCGTAATAGCTATTAAGAGACCAGTTAAAGGCACTGCTAAATTTATAACACCAGTTCCGCACGTACAGCTGGACGTCGGCGTCCACACAAGCGCAGGGAAGGTTATGCTCACGTGACCAAGATGGCCCCCTTCTGATTCACTTCCTGCAGCACGGGACAACAGTGAATGTCCAGCGTTACTCGCAAATCTTGACCATCCTTCGCCAAGCGATCAAATCAAAACGACCAGGCAACCTCACCCGTAGGGTCATTCTGCTCCACGACAATGCAAAGCCTCATACGGCCAACACAGTCGCGGCACTCCTGCAGAAATTCAAATGGGGGGTTAGCGATTCACCTCGGACGACGACGTCCAGCTGTACATGCAGAAACTGGTTAACATCGCAGCCCCGGGAATTTAATGAGACAGCCATTCACCACCTTGTATCACAGTGCGACAAGTGTCTCAACAGTCAGGGTCAATACTTTTAACGTACAGGTACTGGTTTCTGTAATTATGCATCCGGATAGTTTCTTTTGAAGCCCCCTCACTCAGTAGTAGAGATAAAAAGAACAAGACAAAGACCTTTTACAATGAGAAGCCTTTACTTCCCAGAGCCGAAGCACACAAGAAAGTTACTTTGATTCAGAAATCCGAAAGGTCATTTGGTCACAGTGTCTCAACAGATCGAAATTGGTGAATTTTTCTGGAGTGCGTGTGTGCACGAGAGGTCATTCTGTACTTGCCATGAGCTGCCGCTGCTGACGAAATCGACTGAACGAGCTTGTAACTGTTTGCTTCGTAAAATATCTCTGAGATGTAACCATTTGGAATAGCTACCAATCGGGCCAGAGACCAGGAACTTTCTAAACTCAAGGGAAGAAAGATTAGGACTCTTCGCGGACGAGTTCATCAAAGGCCCGACTCTAATGATCTCGACGTCGGCGAGACTTTCAGTTATACACTTCCTCTTGTTGTTCTTCATTAAAGGGGGGGGGGGGGGAGAAGTTAAGGGCAACTCTTAAGAGAACATGTTTCTCACGCAGCTGTTTTCCATCAAACACAACGAGAAACGTACGCACTACAGAAAGGAACAAGGGACTGTAGTTATGCGAATATTTTAATTCGTCGCCACTAAGCTGGTCGTGTGAAATTGAGGCGCTTTTCTGTCCTACACAGCGTAGGTAGAACACAGTTTATGATACTTCGCACTGGTGGTGGCACTGAGATCGATGGAACAGCCGGGAGGTTGCTGTGTTCGATGACGGTGGAGATCAAGACGTTCTCAACCTAGTGTGGTGTCACCGCCAGACAACACACTTGCTAGGTGGTAGCTTTTAAATCGGCCGCGCTCCGTTAGTGTACGTCGGACCCGCTTCTCGCCACTGTCAGTGATTGCAGACCGAGCGCCGCCACACGGCAGGTCTAGAGAGACTTCCTAGCACTCGCCCCAGTTGTACAGCCGACTTTGCTAGCGATGGTTCACTGACAAATTACGCTCTCATTTGCCGAGACGATAGTTAGCATAGCCTTCAGCTACGTCATTTGCTACGACCTAGCAAGGCGCCATTATCATTTGCTATTTATCTTGTGATGCATGTACCGTCAGACAGATGTTCACCAATTATGGATTAAAGTTAAGTATTCCAACAGCTACGTACTTTATTTGCTAGACTCAAATCCTTTAACTGTTCCAGACCTCACGCCAGCCTGCGTGAGCTTAAACGCGTACCTTTCGGCTTCACCTCCTAGCGGCTTGGCTGTCTTGCCAAGTCACAACACCTAACACAAGCCTTTGTAAGAGTGCACAAACAGTCCAGGGAACGATTCGAATCGAAAAACGTACTCACAGGCGAATTCGATCTCTTTAGTGTCAGTGGAGTGTACTGAAGGCTTCAGAGAATACCGGGCACTGCCGGACATGTGCGAGCCACTGTAGTTTTCATCAGCGATCGGGCCTACGGGACGTGCCTGCGGCTGCGGCGGCGAGAGCGGGCTGCGGTCATGGTACGAAGCGCGTGTCGGTATTCCAGCGGGGTGGCGAATCCTAATCACTATCGGATACTAAAGGCAGTGCAGTTCATTATTGGTTCAGCTCTTGTGGCAACAGAGGGGTACTGCCGCAGGATGTTACAGATCAAGTACCATCAAGGCCATTTATGACCAATTTGTTCCAGAAAGTAACTCGACACTGCCCTAATGTAATTTAGCGGAAGCGCAGACAGTTTACTCTGGTTGGTCAACCTAAGACTTGAATCCCCTTTACGTCACGTATAGCAGTCAAGTTCTGGTCCCTAACTACTGTGATAGCGAGCAAAGGCTTGTTTATCATCGATATTTTAGAGCCGAGAAATGTACACTGAACAGCGAAAGAAACAGGTACATCTGCCTAATATCGTGTAAGGCTCCCGCGAGTATGCAGAAGTGCCGCAACACGACCTGGCATGGACTCAGACCAATTTCTGAAGTAGTGCTGGAGAGAACTGACACCGTGAATCCTGCAGGGCTGTCTATAAATCCCTAAGAGTACGAGAGAGTGGAGATGTCTTCTGAACAGCACGTTGCTAGGCATCACAGATATACTCAATAATGTTCATGTGTCAGGAGTTTGGTGGCCAGCAGAAGTGTTTAAACTCAAAAGATTGTTCCTTGAGCCACTCTGTAGCAATTCTGCACGTTTGGAGTATCGCATTGCCCTGCTGGAATTGCCCAATGGACATGTCACCTGTCAGAGTCGTATCTAGACGTATCAGGGGCCCCATATCACTCCTACTCCACACGCTACACACCATTTCAGAGCCTCCACCAACTTGAACAGTCTCCTGCTGACACGCACGGTCCATGGATTCATGAGCTTTTGTTCGTACCCGACACGTCCATCCGCTTGATACAATTTGAAACGAGACTCCTCCGAACAGGCAACATGTTTCCAGTCATCAACAGTCCAATGTCGGTGCTGACAGGCCCAGGTGAGGCATAAGGCTTTGTGTCGTGCGGTCAAGGGTACACGAGTGGGCCTTAGCCTCCGACAGCCCACATCGATGATGTTTCATTGAATGGTTCGCACGCTGACACTTAATGATGGCTCCGCACTAAAATTTGCAACAATTTGCGGAAGGGTTGCATTTCTGTCACGTTGAACGATTCTCTTCAGTCGTCGTAGGTCCCGTTCTTGCAGGATCTTTTTCCGGCCGCAGCGATGTCGGAGATTTGAGGTTTCCCGGATTCCTCCTATTTACGGTACTCGGTGCGGGAAAATCCCCACTTGATCGCTACCTCGGAGATGATGTGTCCCATTGCCCGTGCGCCGACTGTAACACCATCTTGAAACTCAGTTAAATCTTGATAACCTGCTATTGTAACAGCCGTAACCGATCTGAAAACTGCGCCAGACAATTGTCTTACACAAGCGTTGCCGACCGCAGCGGCGTATTCTGCCTGTTTACATACCTCGGTATTTGAATACGCATGTCTATACCAGTTTCTTTGGCGCTTCAGTGTAAAGCCGTATGACATGAACGGCTGGGAGATCCTCTAGGCAGTTCCAAGCGTGTAATTGGATAGGTTTTCCTACCCTTCGTGTCCGCAGACACCATTCCTTGGAAAAGCCATGTTCATAATGGATGAGAGAGGGGAGAGGGTGAAACCCACTGTTGGCACATCCCCTGAAAAGCAGCAAGGGCGCCGCCGAGCTTAACATCCTCATCCGACGGACAGATGTTCTCACTTCATGAACCACTGCAGTGAAGCTTGGAGTTTAATCCAGGACATTGTGATCAGGGACCTTACGCCACAACCTCTCCTGTCCTCTCTGCCACAAAGGCCAAAGAAAAATTGTAAACAGAGCGCTGCCTACCCGGACGGTCACCCGTGCAAGCACTGCCACGCCTGACGGTTCTCGACTTTGGTGACCATATGGCACCTGGCGGCATGACTAAGCCATTCTGGCACCTTGCCGCGGAACCAGCAGAGTTTTCTCGTGTGAGGCGCGAGGCTGTGTGCCCGGACTGCGCAGTCGGCTGCCCCAGCCCCCATCCCCAGTCCCCAGGCAGCTGAGCCCAGCTGTCCCGCTGCTCGCGAGGCGGCCTGGCTGTTGCTGCTGCCACCGCTGAAAGGCCACGCGCACAATGGCGGGTCCGGTCGCTAGATGCGCTGACGCCGATACGCGGCATAATTTCCGGCCGCGGTATTAGTCGATATTAGCGGACAGTCGAGCGCGGCCGAGCCGAGCCAAGTCAGCCGTGCAGCTGATCGACCTACCTGCTGGCGCTCGCCCGCGCCACAGGTCCCCACTGTCACGCACTGGATAAATATTCACCGAAGCGTGCCACACTTTGAGGCGGATTTTTTTCCCGTACACTGTGTTTAAAAATGGTGTCACATATTTTACGGGACGCAGTATTGGTCACATACTCATAATTATACTTTCGGAAATCGATACTTGTTGAGATATTAGCCGCCGGTCAGTGGCCGTGCGGTTCTAGGCGCTTCAGTCTGGAACCGCGCGACCGCTACGGTCGCAGGTTCGAATCCTACCTCGGGCATGGATGTGTGTGATGTCCTTGGGTTAGTTAGGTTTAAGTAGTTCTACGTTCTAGGGGACTGATGACCTCGGAAGTTAAGCCCCATAGTGCTCAGAGCCATGGTTCTATTTAAAGATGAAGCAGTGACAACAGAAGGTGGCATAAGAAATTACCACAGTAACCGCGCGTGGGTAGATGCAAATCTCTCGAGCAAACATGGAGGTAACGCATCAGGTTCGCTTCAGTGTTAATGTATGGGCAAGAATTATCATTATCGGACTCATAAGGCCATACACTTTACCAAACAGATTGGCAGATGCCGTGTGTAATCGAGTTCTGCGCGTGAAATTGCCATAATAAAATCCTTGTATGTTATGCACGACCGCGCACAATCTCATTTTCTACGGATCGTGTGACAGTCCTAAGTGTTCCATTGGTGATGGTTTGGTCGAGGAGGTTCGGTAGCACGGCGCCCGCATCCAGTGTAGCTGACTCCGTAGGAATAGTGGCTGTGGGGACATTTAAAGACATTGGGGTAAGCTCAGACCGTCGACAATGTCCAGGTGTTACAGGAGCGAGTGGCTGATGCGTGTGACGCCATCCGGGTGGAGCAAGGTGTATTTGAAAGAGATAGTGATTAACTGCGTAGAAGGGCTGTAGGAGGCGTCAGGGTGTGTGGCAACCTCATGCACACTGCCTACAGTGTCTGCTTCTACGTAACATACACATGGGGTAAGAGGACAGGCTGGCCGATATTTCGACAGATATTGTTTCCTGGACATATCATTATAGAAAATTCTCTTCTAGTTTCGATCGATACTAGCTGCTGTAGAAATATTTGGCACTTTGTTTTTAAAATACAGTATTTTTCAAACTTCCTGGCGGATTAAAGCTATGCCCCGGACCGAGACTCGAACTCGGGACCTTCGCGGGCAAGTGCTCTGAGGTACCCAAGTACGACTCACGCACGACCCGTCCTCAGAACTTCAATTCTGTCAGTACCTCGTCTCCTACCTTCCAAACTTCACAGAAGAAGGGTAGCTCAGAAGGTAGAGCACTTGCCAGTGAAAGGCAAAGGTACCGAGTTCGAGTCTCAGTCCGCCACACAATTTTAATCTGCTAGGAAGTTTCATATCAGCGCACACTCCGCTGCAGAGTGAAAATTCTCATTCTGGAAACGTTGTTTTTGTTTCCTGAGCTTAACTCCCAAAATGAGGGGCATACACATAGTCTTGCGATCTCTTACATTACTGATGAATCACTGGATCCAAAAAACGCCATTCTGTGGCCGTGGACACGTTTCACGTATCTAAAAAAACTGCAAGCGCAGCCATAGCGACCATCTAGTAGATAACTGGTTCAATAGTTGAGACGCCCTACGGTATTCGGAAAGAGCTATAAATCTCTCTCCAATCATCCATACTCAAACTGTCCGGAACTCCCTCAAACTGTTTCCCGCCACATTTCCGAGCCGGTGTCTTATAAGAAGACGGCCCTGCACACTCCACCCCACTGCCCCTCCACCAAAGCTACTGTCCTGTCATTAACGTCATCTACCTTTTCCTCCTTGGTCTCCAAAGTCTCTCGTCTTTGTCCACTTGTACCACATTTCCGAAACTTGGGTGATGAATTTTTTTCTTACGTTCGCTTCCTCTGTCATTTCTACATCTACATGCATACTCGGCAAATCACATTTAAGTGCCTGGTAGAGCGTTCATCGAACCACCTTCACAATTCTCAATAATTCCATTTTCGTATAGCGCGCGGAAAGAATGAACACCTATATCTTTCCGTACGAGCTCTGATCTCCCTTATTTTATCTTGGTGATCGTTGCTCCCTATGTAAGTCGATGTCAACAAAATATTTTCGCATTCGGAGGAGAAAGTTGGTTATTGAAATTTCGTGAGAAGATTCCGTCGCAACGAAAAACGCTTTTCTTTTAATGATTTCCATCCCAAATCCTGTATCATTTCTGTGACAGTCTCTCCCATATTTCGCGATAATTTAAAACATGCTGCCTTTCTTTGAACTTTTTCGATGTACTCCGTCAGTCCTATCTGGTAAGGATCCCACACCGCGAAGCAGTATTCTAAAAGAGGACGGACAAGCGTAGCGTAGGTAGTCTCCTTAGTAGGTCTGTTACATTTTCTAAGTGTCCTGCCAATAAAACGCAGTCTTTGGTTTGCCTTCCCCACAACATTTTCTGTGTGTTCCTTGTGATGAAACATCGGTTAACAACTCTTTATGTATACATCCCGACGTCACAAACCACAGATGATGAGATAAAGAAAGTATATGAGGATATTGATTGCATGATCCACTACGTGAGGGGAGACAAAAATATAATAGTCATGAGTCTATCCAAAATCACTATAGTGGGGTAGAGATTTTTAGCTGTTCCCCAGAATATGAATCGTCATTCGGCCATCTAGATTTAAATTTTCCGTGATCTTCTTCATTCCTTTATCTGCCGATGCCTCATTCACCTACCGTGGTTTACATAGCCAAAATTCCCCATAAAATGTCGACAGTAACTAGGAATTCGTTCTCTTACAAACGTAGAATCTTTGTGCGAGTTTATCCATTCAGGCAAATACCACTTTTAACTTTTAGACATCGTCTTTTGGAGGAGATATCTTTCAGATCTCGTAACGGCCCTGCCACCGATGGTGCGTTTCGACTGAACTATATAAATAGCTGAAGTTGGGAGTTTCCGTGGGTGTGAGTTCTTGTTTCTTCTGTGTGCGCTCATAGAAGCTTTCGGTGAATCAACCGACTCAATTAATTTGAAAGACGACAGATGTAAAGCGCGGGAAACGCAGGGGAAGTGTTTCATTTGGAGAAACAGAGCGTACCACCATTTTGTACAACACAGGAGAGCCTAACTGCAGTCACGCTGCATGGTATTAATCACGGAGACTGCGGGTGACGGAGTGTGCCGCATGCATGCCCTTACAATTAGTGCGCTCGCGGCAGGCCGCTTTGAGTGTGATTCTGTGTAGACGGGGCGCCGGACGAGTGTGGGTCATTCGGAGCTCTGAACTTAGCGCTGCTCTTCGTTCCGCACCCGGATGAGGCACAATCGCCTGCTGTTGCGCCCGCGCTTGCCGCGAGTAATTGTGATTTCCTTATTGCAGGTTTCCAGCCCAGGGGTAAGTAGGCAGGCCGCGCCAGACAGCTTAAAGCCTCCCTCAGCTCGGGCCCCGATGTCGGCAAGTCTGCTTTGGTTGTCCCACCGCGCGACAGGTCCGTCTCGCCTGCCCTCTTCACCTCTCACCTAGCGTTCCCTGTGTTCCACGCCGCTCGGCCTGGTCACTCTTTCTACAGTTATACATGTCTTATAACTTCTTGTACACCTTTAATGTTTAATAGTAAACAGTGAAGCACTCTTTAAACGTTTGTCACATTCAAAATCCGTAAACAATATGTTTGAGTTCGTGATTTATAGCATTGATTTCTCAGATAAGACCTGTGAGTCCCTTTCTAGCCGTAAAGCAAATTAAAAATAAATTCCTATGGAACGTGAAGTCCTTGAGAGGAGAAGCTAGCGTAAAGACAGACGAAAACATTCCATTGTCTGCCCGGGGTTCGATCCTGTGACCTTATGGCCTCCTGGCTCGCATTTTGCGAAATGTTTATGCATGTGCAAAAAATATCATTTCCGTTTCTTACAATAATAAAGGCATTAATAAAAATAATAAAATTTTAAGAAAGAAAAAAGAACATAAAGATTTGTTTCTGTTACAGTGTCAGTGTGGTGTCAAAACAGTCCGCACTTTAATTCTCTTACTTTGTGAGTTAAAATGATTTTCTCGAACGTCTTATTCCGTCTGGTCATTAGTTACTCACTAATGCACACTCTTCGTCGTCGTCCGTCTTTCTTAACCTTCTCAAGAATTACATGTAAATAATTGTCCGCTAACAGTTCATATCTGGTGCCTAGATGTAATTTAAAGCTCCAATGTTGCAGTGAGAAACAGTAGATGTATTCCTGTATATCGGCGTCCTTGAATTTGGCTGTGGGGGATGAGGTCATTAGTTACTGACTAATGCGTACTCTTCGTCGTCATCCATCTTTCTTAACCTTCTCAAGAATCACATATAGATAATTGTGCACTGACAGTCCATATCTGGTCTCTAGATGCGATTTTAAGCTCCAATGTTGCAGTGAGAAATAGTAGATGAATTCCTGTGTATCGGTGTCCTTGACTTTGGGGGTGGGGGTGGGGGGAAGAATGACAAGTGTCCAACAAGTCAGGCAAACGCGTTGTGTTTAGCGCCAGGCAAAAATTTCCAATCTGGTGGCAAAACCTGTCGATGTTTATCTTATTTATGGCTGTTGTATTGAGAATAGAGAGCTTTATTCTAAACCAATTCAAAGTGCTAATCGTTTTCTTCCATAGATGTGTGTCTCATGTTCTGTTGAATACAGCACACTTCGCCTAAGACGGAGGGGTCAGTCGGATTTCATGTTTCTTAGCAAGAGCTGTGTTCCTTTCGATGATGTCATCTAGCCACTGTTAGCTTTGTGGGTAAAATCTTTGCTTGGACATTTTCTCAAACTTGTGTGACGACACTTGTTTTCCATAGGACGCTTCGGAGCGCGTTGGATTAATTGTGTGTTCTCTCGTAAGTAGATTGTTCATATGTACTCGTAGCAGATGCAGGAATATTTATAAATTCTGCGTCCTGGATCGGCGACGTTATATCTGAGAGACGAAAAATTTGGAAGGTCTTTTCATGCATGCTTGCTGCGATTTCCCCGCGTGTCTCGCTTGTAAGTTTTAGGAATATTGTCATGCAATGGTGGCACGGATTTCTCAAACTCATTCCGCCGCTGCTAAATCGGGTTACTGGGAGTTGAGAAAGGGCAATTTGAACAAACTGAACGTCCAGGCACGGCATACCCGCCACGGAAAGAATTTGTCTCCCATGTTCTCCAGGTAAGGGTAGGACTTAGTTTGGATAATACATCTACACCTACTTCTACGTACAGTCACCGCAAGGCACCATACGGAGCGTGGTGGAGGGCACCCTTTACCACTGCTAATCATTTGCTTTCCTGTTACACTGGCAAACAGAGCGAGGGAAAAACGACAGTCTATGTGCCGTCGTATGAGCCGTAATTTCTCTTCTCTTGTCTTCATGGTCCTTACAGGAAATGAACGATGGCGGCAGTCGAAAAGTTCAGCAGTCAGCTTCAAATGCCGGTTCTTTAAATTTTCTCAATAATATTCCTCAAAAAGAACTTCGCCTTCCCTCCGGGGACACCCATTTGAGTTCCCGAAGCATCTCCGTAATACTTGCTTGTAATTCGAACTTACCAGTAACGAATCTAGCAGCCCGCCACTGAACTGCTTCGATGTATTCCTTTAATACGACCTGATCAAATGTCAAACACTCGAGCAGTACTCGAGAAATGGTCGCTCTAGTGTCCTTCATGCATCTTCTCTACAGGAGAACTACTCTTTCCTAAAACTCTCCCAACAAAGCGAAGTCGACCGACCACTGGTCTTCCCTACTAGAATGTTTACATGCACTTTCTACTTCACATCGCTACGCAACGTTAGGCCCAGATGTTTAAACGACGTGCCTGTCAAAACACCACCCTGCTAATGCTGTATTCGTACTTACGGGATTGTTTTTCCTATTCATCCACATTAACTTACATTTTTCTACATTTAGAGCTGGCTGCCATTCACCACACCAACTATAAATTTTGTCTAAATTATCTCGAGAGTTATATAATACATTTATCAGGCCAGTTCCAATCTATGGGGTAGAAACATGGAGCGTAACGAAAACAGGACAAAGTTTATAGAAAAATGGTGCATATTATGACAATGAATCACAATACTGGAAGAGAAGACACAACACAGAAATCCACTAGCTATCACAACAACCAACGATAGTAAACATAATAAATGGTAGAAGACTGCAACATCTGATGAGAATGAAAGAAGACCAAATATTCAGTCAATAGCCATATGGCAAAAGACGAATGGGGAGACCCAGAAGTACGTGGCGCAATGAAATTGATTGCACATGCGAAAGATGGGGAATAAATAACTGGCAAGAGGCAGCACAAGACAGGAGCATGTGGAGGAATCATGAGGCATCGGCACGGGAACTTCGAGTCCCTTAGAAGCCTACTACTATTACTATCATCTCGAGACTCCTACTCAACTTCGACGCCTTACCGTACTCCAGAGCATCAACAGCAAACAGCAGCAGGCTGGTGCCCACCCAGTTCAAAAATGGGAAAATAGTCTATATGCTCGTACCTTCGTTAACAGCCTTCAGTGTGGCACTGTGTCGAATGCTTTTCGGAAATCTAGAAACACGGAACCTGTCTGTTGCCCTACATACATAAGCACTTATTAATTAGGTCAGTAAGGCCCTCTTTTTGTACTCATAAATTTGACTGAATGGTTGACATCTTTCAGGCGGATTAATACAACGTAGGACATGTCTCCATTATACCGGGTGATCAAAAAGTCAGTATAAATTTGAAAACTGAATAAATCACGGAATAATGTAGATAGAGAGGTACAAATTAACACATATGCTTGGAATGACATGGGGTTTTATTAGAACCAAAAAAATACAAAAAAAATGTCCGACAGATGGCGCTTCATCTGATCAGAATAGCAATAATTAGCATAACAAAGTAAGACAAAGTAAAGATGATGTTCTTTGCAAGAAATGCTCAATATGTCCACCATCATTCCTCAATAATAGCTGTAGTCGAGGAATAATGTTGTGAACTGCACTGTAAAGCATGTCCGGAGTTATGGTGAGGCATTGGCGTCGGATTTTGTCTTTTACCATCCCTAGAGATGTCTGTCGATCACGATACACTTGCGACTTCAGGTAACCCCAAAGCCAATAATCACACGGACTGAGGTCTGGGGACCTGGGAGGCCAAGCATGACGAAAGTGGCGGCTGAGCGCACGATCTTCACCAAACGACGCGCGCAAAAGATCTTCCACGCGTCTAGCAATACTTTTTTTTTTTTGTTCTAATAAAACCCCATGTCATTCCAAGCATGTGTGTCAATTTTTACCTCTCTATCTACATTATTCTGGGGTTTATTAAGTTTTCAAATTTATACTGACTTTTTGATCACCCGGTACATTCAGGACACTCACAACAACCTTCTGTTTCTGGAAAAGTACGAACCACGTACGTCTTAAACGTGCTGTAGGTTGCAATGAGACTGAATTACACACGTTTGCCGTGCTACAGTGAAACGTGCTTCGGAGCAGCGTTGTTATCTCTCCGTGCGACGCTGGTAAGCCTCGCCGCGGAGCCGCTAATGGACTTGTGCGGCGACAGGTAGGCCGGTTTTTGCCCCGCGCCCACCCAGCGCTTCCGCCCCTTTTTGCGCCTCAAAGGCACGCGCCGCCGCCGCCGTGTCGTGTGACGTGCCGCGCTCCGACGCGCCGCGGCGCCACTGTCTGTCACCGCCGCCGGGAGGCCGCGCCCGCGCCGCGCGGCGGCCGTGCCGCGAACTACCGCAGGCGACCGGCGACACTGTGCGTGCCCCACCGGCCCGTGTCGAAGTTGACGACACTCCGTCGCTAGTACCGAATTGGATTTCCTCGCGTTTTTCGTCTTCAGGAAAGAAGCTGTTCGCAGACTGTTCAGATATAGGTGTCGAGGAGGATGGAAAAGCCGGAGAGAAAAAGTAAAAAATTTAGAATACTGTATTAAGAAGCACTGATAAATGATAAATGAAGACAAATATTTTAGGAGATTTTAAACACATAAAAGGACAATACAAGGAACTGTTATGAATAAGAAGCTTGTTGATGGACGGTTTTGCAAGTGAAGGTGAAAATAAGAACAAAAAATGGGAGAAAAAGATAGATAAGGTGTAGATGACAGATTACATGAAAGCACAAAACAGCTCTACATCTTTACTCCACAGTCTTCTTTCGGTGTCTGGTGGGGGGCACTTTGTACACCAGTAACGAACAGTTCGTGGAAAGAAGAATTGCCGGTAAGCCTCCGTGTGAGCTTGAATCAAATTTTATCTTCATGGACGTTTTCCGAGATATACGTCTAAGGAAGCAATATATTGGTTGACACTTCTACGAATGTACTCTGTGATGCAGTTCGCCTCTCTGGCTGCGTCTGCATCTCGAGTTGGCTGAGCATCTCTGCGATGCTTTCGCGCACAGCAGTGAACCTGTAACGAAACGTACTACTATTCTTCGGACGTTCTCTGTTTTTTCTATCAATCCTATACGGTATGGATTCAAGTAAAGGTCGAACGAGTTATGTAATGACAAAAAGAATAGTAGAAGCCAGAAGAACACAGAGCCATTATTATCTTAAGAGTTACCTAAGACGCGAAATGCTTAAAAAAAAAAAGAGGTTGTTTGTCTCCATTATTACCTAAACTTTAGAATTTGAGGTATGCGGAAACATCATTCGTATTGGATAAATAATAAAGGATAATTACTAGTAGTATTTGTTGGTTTTCCAGAATTTCTTTATTTTTTTCATTTTATTCCTAGTAATTCTCGTCTTTCTTTGGATGCATTTTCTGGAAAATATTTGCTTACTTTTCAATCGCTTATTGTAACCTTCCATATTTGGTCCTCGCATTTAAATAATGGTGCAGCTGCAAAAGAGTGTGTCATAATGTGCTTTACCTTTGGTACAAGAGTTCCTAAGTTCTTTGCCATATTTTGTTACGTCCTGCTTCGTATTCATTTCATACTACAGTATATAGAAATGATGAAAAAACACCATGTTACACTGATGAATCCCTATCTACGGACTGTGATAACTGTCCCTTTTCATATTATAACGTCTCCGTCATTATGTCCCTCCGTACTAATTTTTACCTGCCAGTAATATTGACATAAATAATAATAATAAAACTACCTTGATCCGATACAACGTATAAACGTTGATCTTCGTATATGTCTTGTACTGTGATCAACAAATGGCAAATGAATTGTGCACTGTCGCATTCCTTGAGAAAGTATATCTATATTATATCCATATAAATCCCAATTAGTCGTGCATAGTCTCTAGTTGTGATAGCAGTTAATATGTTGAAGCACTTCGCTTCTAAATAGAAGCCAAGCGGAAAAAAGATTTTTTCACCTTTCTTTTCAGGTACCGTATTTTTATGGACACCTAATGTTCGAACTGATTCCTTTTGAGGTCAAACAATTGTAATGAAACCAAGCTGCACACTAAGTGTTACCTTCTTTCACTGATGACTTTCTCAGAATGAAAGCTCCCATTCTTAAATTGTTCAGTTTTCCGACACTCTATTAATGTACTCACAGTTTTGACTGAGCGAGTCGTCGTACTAGTAATAATATCAAAAAATTTCCAGTCCTTAAGCTTAAAGACGCGCCTTCTTACTTTAGCGACGGACGTGAATAAAAATTCAGTCGGACGTGCTGTAGAATTCCGGTAACCAACCGATGTACTCTCTTTCTCTCTCTCTCTCTCTCTCTCTCTCTCTCTCTCTCTCTCTGTTTACTACCGCGCCTGCTCTGTTGCGCTAACACCAGCTTGGATGTTCCTCCCCGGGGGCAAAAACGCGCATTAGCCGGCAACGGAAACACGTCTGAAGGCAACATTCGCCGCCGCGCCGCGCCGTGCAGTTTTTTGTTGCCTGCAGTTCGGCCGCTTCCTTCCCAGGTTTACTGCTGCACTCTCTCCTGCATTCAGCCGCCCGCTCTCATCCCTGTTCTTTTCAGTGCAGGTTCCTCTTATTGCTGTCCTTATCTTCCGTCACTCGATCTAACGCCCTCACCACTTCTATTCCCCCCAACTCACCCACCCACACAAACACACGCCTTCCCCGCCCGTATCGCAACGGATCTTGACATCGCACTGCACTCTTACTTGGGAGGTTCGAAGTACCGTTAGAACATCAAGGGTTAGATTTTTCATCGTTTCCTAAACTGTTTAAGGTGCCGCCAGGTGGTACCTTTGAAAAGAACACAGCCGATTTCCGTCCCATTCCTTCGTCAATCCGATTTTGGCTGTCTCTGGTGATTTCAATAACAATCTACCTTCCTTCATTTTCGCAGCTTTGTAAATCAAAACTGAACCGTTCCATTGACATTTAGCGAAAAGTGCGGAAGCTTGCTGGCCTCTTTCACTGCCTTATAATCTTAGGCGCAAATGATAGACGTACCCATATTTTAATTGTTTCCTTCTACACGTCTAGTGTTTGGTACCCTGAAGGCTAACGGAAGATGTGATAACATTGAATATGATAAGACAGCAGTTAGTTAAAATTTTAGGTGAATAGTGATCTTGGAGATCAGGTCTAATTCAACGGGGTCAGGAATATTACATTCGCATGCGATCATTGGAGACATGGAATGAATAAGGTTGAAAGTAATGAAGTCGTTGTTACAGGTGTAAAGGAAAAACTGTTAAGAGAGGTTCCACAATTATATGATATTGTTATAACCGAGAAGGGAAAGATAATGAGAAAAGAAGCGAAGGCCTACAATTCATCAAGTGAACTCGAGGAGCAACGGAAAATGGTGCCTATGGCCCTAGAACTTCTGTCGTTATGAGAAATGTAGTAACTTTTAGACTAATTTGATCTGGTTAATGAAGTACACAATTAAAATTCGCCGGCCGGGGTGGCCGAGCGGTTCTAGGCGCTACAGTCTGGAACCGCGCGCCCGCTACGGTCGCAGATTCGAATCCTGCCTCGGGCATGGGTGTGTGTGATATCCTTAGTTAAGTTTAAGTAGTTCTAAGTTCTAGGGGACTGTTGACCTCAGAAGTTAAGTCCCATAGTGCTCAGAGCCATTTGAACCAATTAAAATTACGTACTGTAAAGGGTTATATTGTGGAGATTTAGCTTCGCATGAAAATCGGTTTGGTAATATGATAGTGTTTCTCTTTAAAGACATCAGTGTTTCCATTGGTTTTATGCGATTCGCCACCAACTATTCTCTTATGCTAGCTTCTTCATCGCACCGCGCCACCGCCACGGTCGCAGGTTCGAATCCTGCCTCGGGCATGGATGTGTGTGATGTCCTTAGGTTAGTTAGGTTTAAGTAGTTTTAAGTTCTAGGGGACTGATGACCACAGATGTTAAGTCCCATAGTGCTCAGAGCTATTAAACTTCTTCATCGCAGAGTAGCAATCCATTATTTGTTCGATGTATGACAGTCTCTGTCTTTCCCTACAGTTCTTACCCTCTAAAGCTCCCTTTAGTACGATGGAAGTTATTCTTTGATGTCTTAACGCATGTTCTACATCCTGTCTCTTCTTTTTGTCGTTGTTCTTCATGTGTTTCTTTCTTGGCCGAATCTGTGGAGAACCTCGTCATTCCTCATCTTCCCAGTAAACCCATTTTGCAACACTCCTCTATGGTACCACGTCTCAAACGCTTCGATGCTCTTTGCTTGCGGTTTTCATACAATTCATGATTCACTGCCATACAGTCTTGTGCTCTAAACGTTCATTTTCAGGAATGTTTGTACGCGCTCCACTCGTTAAGTACCATTATTATTCAGATCTCGTTTTCTTCTTGTCTCTAGTGTCCGTGGCGTGTAGTATGGGATGCGCTTTTTCAGGTAAATTTTTATTTTATTATTTAACTTTGTGCTCGGAAGATAATCTGAGGGGGAAAAGTCATGTGCGGTGTTCGTCATGTTCGTCTCCTGTCTGAGAATTGTGTTGGCTTTGTTGTGTGTGTTATCGTGTTATACCTGTTTGCGTATCGTATTCTTTGAGGTACAATTTGGGACCTGCCCAGACATTATCTAAACGGGTGTGGAAAACTGCCTAAAAACCATGCTAAAGCTAGCCGGTGATTTTTTTATCGGCAGCGTTGATTAGATCTGGGTCAGACTCCCCTCCTTTGGTTCTCAGCGCATTACGCTATACTAGCTAGTAGCTGTTGAGGTTTTCTCTCTCTCTGAAAAATTATCGAATTTTTTTCTTGTCGGGACTGAATATCATTACTGAGGAAAGGAAATGTTTATTTTTGTACGGGACAACTGGCCGACAGAATAAGTGATATTCTTAGCATAAACAAACAGGATAGATGTCGAGAAAGATAGAGGAAGGTTGCTATCGATCGGCCACCTAAGGAAATTGCGTAATAAAATCCTCGAATACTGTAAAAATATTTTATTTTCAGTGTCACTTGGACATTATCTTTTGAGTTTCACTTCAGTAGACCCTGCAATCATAAATATTCACTGTTTATGAAATGTAGTCAAAATATTCACTTACTGAAATATGTGAAAAATAATGGATATACACGTCTATGCAACGTTCAGGGGTTTTATTCTTTTTAAATTCTCATTTTCTTATATTGCATGCTTATATCAATTCTTACATTAAGTTTTATACTTTATTCTTATGTTTATTCTTCACGAAAATTTGGTGCATTCTCTCGGATGATACCTACCGTAGAAACACTCGAAACAAAGAATTTACAATGACCACGAGCTTCTCGCGAAGGCAGGCTTGCCACAGTGGCATTTCTTCGTATGGATCTCACTCGTCGTCTCAACATTCACACGTTAGCAATAATTTAACGTATAACGGATCACTTTCCGGAATACTGGCGCTTGCAACTCGTTACGAATCAAGAGGCGCATCGAAAACAATTTCAAATAATTTTTCCATTAATTTTTTTTTTTTTAATTTCATTCGCCAGACACTCCGTTAGTATACGAATAAAAGCAACGTTATTTGTATACACTTTGAAAAGCATTGGAGTAGTAATCTTCTGCCAACCTAGGTAGATAAATGAAAAACATAATTAAAAATGAAATGAAATGTTGCGTGACGAGGGCCTCCCGTCGGGTAGACCGCTCGCCTGGTGCAAGTCTTTCGATTTGACGCCACTTCGGCGACTTGCGCGTCGATGGGGATGAAATGATGATGATTAGGACAACACAACACCCAGCCCCTGAGCGGAGAAAATCTCCGGCTCAGCCAGGAATCGAACCCGGGCCCTTTGGATTGACATTCTGTCGCGCTGACCACTCAGCTACCGGGGGGCGAACAATTAAAAATAATAATCGGGTTTCGAAAAGGTGGCGCAAAAGCGTGAAGCCGCGGTGCCATCAACTGTGCCGCTGCTTCGACTGAACTGTTTAGTCGCTAAAAGACAGATAAACTGCTTCTAAAGCCTTGACCGACGTTTTCTGTCAAACGGCCGAGTATCTGCGGATAATCCGAGACACTTAATGGAAGTTTCTGGGAAATCGTGTTACGGCGCTTGTCGTGTTCTCCTCATTAGTCCAGAGACCGGACTCGGCGGCAGCCCAGCGAGACGACTGCTCGGAGTAAACCACTTTGCACAGCGACCTGTGCGGGTCGACGGCTGTCCGGCGGATGATCGCCACGCCCGGCCGCGTTCAGTGGGAAGCGCTGCCCCACCTGACACTCCCCCGCGCGACGCGATACAAGACGGATGGCCGGCGCGCCGGCATTATCATGTAAATCGGAGAGCGGCGTGCTATCGCGCCTCGCCGCCGCCTCAATGGAACCCGGCCTCGCATTCCAGAGGCCACCCCCGCCCCGCCACGCCACCCACACCCACACCCACGCACACACCCCTCCCCTCACCATCCCCCACCCGTGCCGACGCCGACAGTCAGCGGTGCCCCTGCCCCTTCACCTTCACCTTCACCTTCACCTGCCCAGCCTCTGACCGCTGCCCAGCTGACCCACACTATACAAACTTCTGCCTTCATTGACTCTGTCTGTGCTTCAACCCCCTGCCAAAAATGACATCTACAGCTAATCTTTTACTAACAGTCACTTCTTCACGCAGTCCCAACTGTAGGTGGAATATTTAACGGATTCCAAGTGTATCTAAAACCAGATTTTACAGTGTTTCTTATAATTATTAATAAGTTTAAAATTTCTGTACACAAGCCTGTAGCTAACAGGCAGACATACTTCTACTCTAGTGCCCTCTTGTGACTGGCTTGAATTTAGACAACGTATCAAATACTTCAAATGGCTCTGAGCACTATGGGACTTAACATCTGAGGTCATCAGTCCCCTAGAACTTAGAACCACTGAAACCTTACTAACCTAAGGACATCACACACATCCATTCCCGAGGCAAGATTCCAACCTGCAACCGTAGCGGTCTCGCGGTTCCAGACTGTAGCGCCTAGAACCGCTCGGCCTCTCCGTCCGGCGACAACGTATCCTAATGATCAGTTTGCACTTGGCTGTGCTTCACAGAAAGTGACCAGGCACAATTGCATACATCTTTCAGTATCGCAAACAGTACTTTTGCATGACGATTTTTTTAATGTTTAAAATTTGATAACATTTCTGGAATAAACTTTAGTAGGTTCATTGTGACATTAATGCAACCATTACCGATACCTGTTTATGATATCGTGTATATCCTTCTTTCTAGACGTTAAAGGTGATGTAACGTCGAAATGCGAAAGGCAATTTTCATCCAATAGAAAGTGTGGTTGAGACAACTGAAGCTGCAAAAAAAAAAAAAAAAAAAAAAAAAAAAGCCTACGCTAGCATACATTTTAAACATTTTACAAGTTAAATGGTGTACGATAGAAGATATTATCCTTTTGCTACACTGTTTCATTTCGTTCAAACTATATCGGTCTGAGCCGGCCAGGGTGGCCGAGTGGTTCTAGGCGTTACAGTCTGGAACCGCGCGACCGCTACGGTCGCAGGTTCGAATCCTGCCTCGGGCATGGATGTGTGTTACGTCCTTAGGTTAGTTAGGTTTAAGTAGTTCTACGTTCTAGGCGACTGATGACCTCAGAAGTTAAGTCGCATAGTGCTCAGAGCCATTTCATCTTATATCCTCCTTTCAAGACACTGTCCATTCCGTTCAACTGCCCTTCCAAGGCCTTTACTGTCTCTGACAGAATTACAATGTCATCGGCAAACCTTACAATTAAATGGGAATAGAACCTCTGTCGATTTGCAGTTTGACACCCACTCAGTTAGCAAGCATCACTCTTTGCGCAGCTGACGTATTTAGCAGAGATACTCAATCATCTAGTTGCACCGCAACACGTTTTTTATGGCGTCTCTTATTTTTGCGTATTTTTGTCCCGCTCCACCGCTTATCGTTTCATGCGGAGTTAAAGCACCACGTTTTATGGTATGAGGAAGTGACTGTTCGTGGCGAATACGTAATTACAGGCCGCGCTAAAATTGTAAACTTTCTGCGTCGCTAGCCCCCCTTTACCGCACCAGGTAAAATTCACAATTAGATTCGGAGGTAATCGTAAGTGCAGCAGGTTTCTCGGTCGGTGACGAGTGTCGCGGATGGTTTATCGACCGCGGTCCCGAGCAGCGAACACTGCGGCTGTCGATCGCTGTTTGGGAGGCGGTGGGAGGGTGTGGGTGGGTGTCTGACCTGGGAGCCGGGCGGCGGCTGCTGGCACGGCCAGCTGTGGAGGAGCGCCGCGTCCTTGCCTGCGGCGCGCCGCCGCTGCAGCTGGAC
Source organism: Schistocerca piceifrons (assembly GCF_021461385.2). NCBI lineage: Eukaryota > Metazoa > Arthropoda > Insecta > Orthoptera > Acrididae > Schistocerca > Schistocerca piceifrons. The sequence goes on along the minus strand of NC_060144.1, from coordinate 55,070,510 downwards.
TGGTTTCGCCGCCCGGCCTACAACCAACCACCTGCTCTGCGGCACGCCTGCCCTATCGCCGCGGGCCCCGGAAGCGCGCCGCTATTATGGGTCTAACTGCACCGCCCGAGTATCACCTTTCTACCCTGCCCTTCACCACCTCCCGTGTCCCAACAGGTGTCGCGTGTTTGCTCTGCACCAATTGCTACTTCTTACACACAAACTCCAGTATCACACACTCAGATCGGTAGCAAACTTTGTTTGTCGGTAGAGTACCAACCAAAACACCGATTTAGTTCGTGCTGTGTGCTGTCGTCCGGTAGAACATACGTAAACGGTAAATAAAGGTAACATTAGAACTACGGCGTGTAGGAAAGCGTTACCTGTGAGCCATTCGTGTGAAGGTATCTGTTGGTACAGCGCCAGATCGTCTACCGAAAGTGCAGAGTTCGAACCTCACCGATGACAACTTTTTCTTTTACACGTGAAACTGTTACGTGGGAGAACACTTTCCTGACGTGTAAAAGGACTTTCGGAGTTTGTAGCAATGTTCTGCTTTCTCTTGGTTAGCTGAAAGTAGCAAACCTATAACTACATATAGGTGTGGTGTTATCATTACAAATGTTCTCTATAGGTTCGCTACTTTCAGTTAACCAAGCGAAAGCAGACTGCCAAAAGGCCATTGCTACAAACTTCCAAAATTTCTTTCACATGTGAGGAAAATGTGGTCCCACATACCAGTTTCACGCGTAAAAAAATAATTAAAAAAAATCATCTGTGAGGTTCGAACTCGGATCTTCACATTAACAGCTCATAGATACACTTTTCCTATACTCCGTATATGTGGTGTTACTTCTAATTACCGTTTACTCATGTTCTATAGGAGGACATCACTCAGCACCAAATAAATCGGTGTTTTGGTTGATTCTCTACCGACAACGTTTAGTACCGATCTGAGTGTCTGGCATCTGGAGGTTGGGTGTTAGTGTGTCGATGACAACCATTTAGATGAAGTGCTGCACCTCGACAAGGTGCACTGTAGTTGCTGATGCCAGACCCTCTCGCGTCAACATGGTGTAGACAGGGCAGTGAGACAAATGGCTCATCTTCTGATTAGCACCACACTCACAGGATGTGTGCTGTCACCGCCAGACACCACACTTGCTAGGTGGTAGCCTTTAAATCGGCCGCGGTCCGTTGGTATATGTCGGACCCGCGTGTCGCCACTGTCAGTGATTGCAGACCGAGCGCCACCACACGGCAGGTCTAGTCTAGAGAGACTCCCTAGTACTCGCCCCAGTTGTACAGCCGACTTTACTAGCGATAGTTCACTGACTACATACGCTCTCATTTGCAGAGACGACAGTTTAGCATAGCCTTCAGCTATGTCATTTGCTACGAGCTAGCAAGGCGCCATATTCAGTTACTATGAATGTATTCTGAACAGATAATATTGTGAATGATGTACCGTCAAGAGCGACGTTCATCATTAATGGATTAAAGTTAAGTATCAAACTAATTACGTCCGCTTTCTGAATCCTAATGCCTTGTCATGTTCCAGACCTCACGTCAGTATAGTTCTTCCATCCTTACGCCAGCCTGCGTGAGCTAAAACGCGTGGATTTCGGCCTCCTCTAGTAACACAGTGTTGGCTCTTCTGCTAACACAACAGGCTGCATCTCGGTTATGGCAGTCCCTATATTAAGGTGGCAGTTTTACTGCGGCCAACATGAAGACTGTTAGGTGACCTCCAGGTCGGCCAAGGTTGGCTGTTTCTTGGGGATAGCTCCTCTTTTGGTGGTATCCGACCACGTTAGGTTGTCCCAGCGGTGAAGTCTCTTATGCCCATGAGTTCACTAGGGGAGCAGTACCTAAGATAAAGCTTTTCCTGCTGCGAAGAATTTGAGCAACAAGTTCGCGCCCGTGAACTGTGAGTGTAGCAACAGTGTTGATTTTGCTTGTTTCGAATCTGGCTAATAGTATCCGCCTGATGCTATTGCACTCGACTGGTGTCGGTATCAAGCATCCTGTCATCCGGCGGCACGTTGGGTGGAGAGCAGAGCCAACCAGTTTGGAGTGGCAAGGTTGGTACCACACGGGGGAACCATATTCCCCTGCCCAGCAATACAAGAATAAAGTCGTCGTCCGAAGCTCGTGTCGGCTTGCTCCGGAACTTTTGCCTTTGAGTTTTTTTAAAGATTTTGTTTCGTGCTGCGACTCCACTGATGAAGAGTCTGTGACAGTTGTGCGGAGTGGGACCTGTTGACATTTTGCTGCACCCATGACGCTTCAGGTAGATTTTTACTTTTACGTACGTTGGCTGCTCCAACTCAGAACCAAACTATCACCCTACGACGTAATCTCGGGCTGCGCTACATGTATCACCACAGCCACCTGCAGAAAGCTGCTTTCCAAGAACAAGTGGGCACGAAAGACAATTTATACACAAATCAGTTTTCTGAGGGTATTTTGAACGTGTGGGGGATTGCAGGTGAAGCCCGGTTCGCGACTCGCGCTAACTGAGCAGAGCGCGGTGGCCGAGTGCTGGCGGGGCAGACACAGCGTGGCCAGTGCCCGCCCACCTGCAGCCAGCTGTGGCTCGCGGCCTGTGGCTGCCGCTGTTCCCAGGAGCCGCCGGCGCAATTATCGCCGCCAATGCGTGACCGCGGCTCACGCAAAGGCGGCTGCCCAGCCACGCTGCCGGCTCGCTACCGCTGGAGTAGCTGGAGACACATGCGGGTGCTGCACGCAGCCAGCGGCCTCGCTCTCACACTCGGTTCGGTGCTCTGCTCAGACGCTTCTGGCCGTACAGGATACAGACGCACAATGCGGAGCTCACTAGGTATCTGTTGCTGCTTCTCCGAGTCGCTGATCACCTGTCTGGGAGACTCTAGAGGGTGGGTTCAGTCGCCAAATTGGATAGCTGTCATTCATCGTACGCAGTAGGGCCTTTCCGTTGCAAAATCTGATAATTGCCTTAAGGGGGATAGGACGTCAAAGGGGCCGACTTGGAGCAGGAGAGGCATCACAGGACACTTTAATCCCCAGGGTCTATACTTTTACAAATAAATTCATAAAACTTCGTCAGCATCAGCAGGATGGATTCAGGATTCACTCTCATTGCAGTGGCAATTCGAAAACATAACAAAATAAATTTTTTTAAGTATGAAATTTCATAATTTTTTCACTTACTAATGGCTGCATTTGTTGCTATAGGTAAACTTTTCTTCATAACTTAGAGAGATTCTTCGATGAATTTTGCACAGCGCACGTACCATACTCACGGTTGTATGAAACTCTAGAATTTATTTAATTTATGAAAAAAACGAATGAGCTGATATATTTTAAACTTCATGTTCAGAAAAAACACAAATTTTATACTTAATTACCTCAAATTTTACCACAGTTTTTAATAAATTTGGAATACTCTAGAGTTTCATACACCTTTAAGTATGGTTTGTATGCTGTGCTAAATTAATAGAAGAATCTCTCTTACCTATGATGAAAATTGTAACTATAGCAACAAATACTGCCATTAGCAAGTGAAAAAAATGATGAAATTTCACATGTAAAAAAAAAAAAATTCCTTATGTTTTACAACTTCCACTGCTATGAGTGTGAATTCTGAATGCTTCCTGGTCATGCTGACAAAGTTTTATGAATTTATTTGTAAAAGTATAGACACTGGGAATTAAAATGTCCTGTGATGCCTCTCCTGCTCCAAGTCGGCCCGTTTGACGTCCTGCCCCCCTTAAGTATAGATGTAAAGTACAGGTAATAATCTTGATTGTATTACGTTAGTGTTTCAGACGACGTTGAGAGACAGAAGGGAGATAGTGAAATCTGGCACCGACACATACCCTAGTCCTCTGGAATATTCGTATGACCTACGAGGTCACCGATCTTAAACATTCGTACCTGAAGAATGTATGGCACCACTACGTGAGACAATACGTAACGTAATCCAGGCCATTGGGATAATATTTCATATTTTACGATGAGGAACTTTACACCTCGCTCCTCCCCAATGCCCCTCGTCCCCTGCTGTTTCCGGACATGTTGAGTGATGGTCCCGTGCCTTATCTCCTGCTCTGTGTGTCAGACTAATATATATTCATTACAATGCGAGTGAACACCCTTAGCTGCTTACAGGCGTTGACATACGTCATCGGGGACAGATGAAAATGTGTGCCCCGACTGGGACTCGAACCTGGGATCTCCTGCTTACATGGCAGACGCTCTATCCATCTGAGCCACCGAGGACACAGAGGATAGCGCGACTGCAGGGATTTATCTGTGGCACGCCTCCAGCGAAACCCACATTCTCAACGTATTGTCCCGCACTACATTCGTACACATGCAGTAGCGCTATCCTCTGTGTCCTCGGTGGCTCAGATGGATAGAGCGTCTGTCATGTGAGTAGGAGACCCCGGGTTCGAGTCCCGGTCGGGGCACACATTTTCATCTGTCCCCCGTTATGTCAACGCCTGTAAGCAGCTAAGGGTGTTCATTTCATTGTAATTTCATTCTAACGAGCTGCATGGTCACCGATCTTAGCATATAAATATATATTCAGCAAAAATGGATACATTTCGGTATAAAACCTCAATGGCACTCCCAGAAAATAGACGTCATCACATCCCAAAGGAATTCCTAAATAAAAAGTAGTGAACTTGTAAATGCAAAGCTCCTTATATGGCAGGATGCTGCCGAAACACGTCGTCACTTTAAAAATTCTGTAATACTGCCACTGATCTCAACAGATTTCAGTCAACACTTGTTTTGTCACACTTTTCTGTCTCTAAACCCACAACTTCCCTCTTGACGTAGTATAATTTTGAAAACGTTATTTGTACAAAACTTCATCATCATGTGTGATTTACGACTGAAACTCGACACTACCAGCTGCTTTCCAACGTACGATGCATGTTTCGGTGGAAATGTATCTAAATTCTTTTTATATGTGCGGTTTTATATTATGTTTGAAGAACACCCGCATGCAATCACGCATATAAAGAAAGAGAGAGGGGAGCATTACTTATTTTAAAAGAAAGTCATGTACGTTGGAAGAATTTTCGAGGAAAAATGTCTGCTTTCTGAGGAGAGTGTGGTATGTTAAATAACATCCTGTTCGGTATTAAGCCGCGTCATTCTCAAACAGCAAGACGACAGTGAACCGAGGTTTTTTTTTTGTAGTCCTTTTTATTAGTGGTTCTCGTCAGTTTCGGCGTTTTGAGGAAGTCCACTGCAAAGACGGTCGAAACATCGCTTCATCACACTGGACTCGCATTCGGAAGGACGACGGTTCAATCCCGTCTCCAGCCATCCTGATTTAGGTTTTCCGTGATTTCCCTAAATCGTTTCAGGCAAATGCCGGGATGGTTCCTTTGAAAGGGCACGGCCGATTTCCTTCCCCATCCTTCCCTAACCCGAGCTTGCGCTCCGTCTCTAATGACCTCGTTGTCGACGGGACGTTAAAAAACACTAACCTAACCATCGCTTCATAACTGTTTAAATGTTTCAGAATTACGCGGGCTAACACCCACATGAATTGTACTGGGCACTGAGCGTGGAAGCCTATGCATTTAAACTCTGGTAGTAGTAATATGGAATTTGTTTCTTTCCGTTTTTTTTTCGATGAAGACCTTTGGATACCAAGGTCGTTGGAGACTGAGAGTTGGTTGATATTTTTCTGAGGACAAGGGCGACGATCTTAGTGATTTCGTTCGCGGCATTCGTGTGTGTGATTCGGGGAAACCAGCATCAAAAAATGGTTCAAATGGCTCTGAGTAGTATGGGACTTAACATCTGAAATCATCAGTCCCCTAGAACTTAGAACTACTTAAACCTAACTAACCTAAGGACATCACACACATCCATGCCCGAGGCAGGATTGGAACCGGCGACTGTAGCGTCGTCCACCGCTCGGTCACACCGGCCGGCAAAACCAGTATCACTGAGCTTTATCGTCACACGAGTAAGATACGGCGTGCCCTGCCTATCCCAGCGTGGAATTTCTTGCTAAGCACAGCTGTGACTGAGAAAAGGCCCCCAACCTCTGGCAGAGAAATGACAAAATGTTGCGAGTGATGGAGCACATTCCGTTTAGGAAAAACAGGTCGTTGGGCGAAGACGATCGCAGGCCGGACGCTGTTCCACATTCGCCTCGTTACGTCACAGACACGTGCATAACGGTTGCGACAGCGAGACTTCGGCGGGGCAGTAAGGGGGAATTCAATAAAACACGGCGCCCGAGAGGCGGCGCAACACGAAGGCGCAGCAGAGAAGAGAACAGAGCAGAACCGGTACCCGAAGCCCGCGGCCTTCCGGCTGCGTGCGAGGCGCGTATCTGCCGCCGCCATCTCCTCTCTCTCTCTCTCTCTCTCTCTCTCTCTCTCTCTCTCTCTCCCTCCCAGTCTCGTCTCCTCTCCTCTCCCTTCCGTTAGCAGTGGTTGCGGCGTCTGCCAACACTCACCACAGCTGGCTGGTTGTAACCCCGCTGCCCACGGGCTGCAGGTGCTCTGTTAAATTGCTACTGTTCACTGCCCACCTTATGACACATTTAATTTATTCGATAACTCACAACTAGTACCCAGCCTGTGGACCATGAGGCGACATGCAGGTTGGTTAAAGACAGAATTTTGATGCGGTATCTTTGAAGCGCGCGCTTTTACTCCACAAAGTAAAGTGCCTTAAAAATCTTACAAGCGACTGTCCTTGAGAGGGACTGAAAGGCTGTCAGCCGAAATACCGATACAAGAGTTAATAATATCCCGGATGCACTCCCGAAATATGATGGCATAATATTTTGATGGTTTTCCGCCTCTGTCCAGACGAACAGATACGGTGTAAGCAAAATTCAGCTGGCACGAAAAACGCTTCATGCATCTTAAGATAAAACCAGCTAACATCGTCTGCACACATGGCAGATGATGTACCAGGTGGTAATAACTAAGTGCAGTTCCTCATAGGGGAGTGAAACATGGTAGACATTCCAATGTGTTAATGCGTAACCGATTTACGTTGTAAAAAAATTAGTTCCAATTTTGGCCACTAGTTGCAAATCTGGCTCTGCGAACGCAAGAAAGATGCATAGAAACATTTCCGTATGTAATGGATTAGGAAGGGGACGTGGGCAGAAAAGGACGAACAAGTGAGGAAGGCATAATGTTAATTTTATTATTAACTGCAGTACACTGTGCGGCTGGTCCCGGCGGAGGTTCGAGTCCTCCCTCGGGCATGGGTGTGTGTGTGTTTGTCCTCAGCATAATTTAGGTTAAGTAGCGTATAAGCTTAGAGACTGATGACCTTAGCAGTTAAGTCCCATAATTATATTTAAAAAAACTGCAGTTTCACTCTGGAGACGTCGATGCTGTACAACGTCACATTTGCACCTGCTGCCCAAAAGTGAGACTAATTTTGTTATAGTATTAATCGGTTCTGAACCAACAAATTAGAATATCTGCCATACGATAATTAAAGTCCACACTGGACCTCGGTGACTTGCTGCACTTTAATTATAACCACCTGATACGTTGTGTTGCTTATATTAAGATGCGTGAAACCTTTTCCTAGCCAGCTGTATTTTGCTCAGCCTGTATGACCCAGTAATTATCGTCGGAACCTCCATGATGCTGATCGTGGATGAGAAAATGGAGCTCCAGGGAAGCGTAAGCCTAGTGAAATGAGGGGAGATCCGAATATGATCGACATCCAATGCAAGGATTCACAGTTGTCATTAATATAAACAAACGTAACGTATATAACTTTAAAAAAACACACAAAGATCCTTTATCGTACGAATACTCGACTGCAGTAGAGCCACTGGAAGCACTCGTATCCATTAAATACCTAGAGCTATGCGTACGGAGCCATTTAAAGTGGAACTAACAGTTGTTGTTGTTGTCCTCAGTCCTGAGACTGGTTTGATCCAGCTCTCCATGCTACCCTATCCTGTGCAAGTTTCTTCATCTCCCAGTACCTACTGCAACCTACATCCTTCTGAATCTGCTTAGTGTATTCATCTCTTGGTCTCTCTCTACGATTTTTACCCTCCACGCTGCCCTCCAATGCTAAATTTGTGATCCCCTGATGCCTCAGAACATGTCCTACCAACCGGTCCCTTCTTCTAGTCAAGTTGTGCCACAAACTCCTCTTCTCCCCAATTCTATTCAATACCTCCTCATTAGTTATGTGATCTACCCATCTAATCTTCAGCATTCTTCTGTAGCACCACATTTCGGAAGCTTCTATTCTCTTCTTGTCCAAACTATTTATCGTCCATGTTTCACTTCCATACATGGCTACACTCCATACAAATACTTTCAGAAACGACTTCCTGACACTTAAACCTATACTCGATGTTAACAACTTTCTCTTCTTCAGAAACGCTTTCCTTGCCATTGCCAGTCTACATTTTATATCCTCTCTACTTCGACCGTCATCAATTATTTTGCTCCCCAAATAGCAAAACTCCTTTACTACTTCAAGAACTAACAGTAGAAATCTGTAAAAAACGCAGTCGCTTGACTGACATTCGATGGAAAAATCCTCAGTAAGTGTAGTCCACTTATAGATCACAAAACTCCTGTTCTTAGGATACTTGAGTATTGCTCCTCAGTCCGAGATCGTTACGAATGTAGAATTGGTAGGGAAATTGTGACAGATCCGAAGAAGAGCTGCGCGGATCTGGCGTTGGTATGGTGATCCAACTTCAGCGGTAACACTACAAGAGAGGAATTTGGCACCACAGTGTGATTTTACTGGTAAAATTACTAGAGCTTGCAGAGTCAACTAGCTGCTTGCTCTTAGATATATGTTGTGCAAAGAGCATGAAGGTAAAATGAACGAGATTTGAGCTCATAAGAACTCTTCCTCCGTAACACTCGTGACTCTAACCTAGAAAGAGAAGTGGCAGTGGTACATGAAGTACACACCGTAAGGTCGTTTGCTGAATGTGGGTGAAATCGTAGAACATTTGATTCCTTGTCGATTTACGTCTGATGTAAACAATATGAAAGCAAGTTTTAACGACGTGGCACATAGACATCTGTACGAGCCACTGTATGCAGAATAGAACCATTTCAGTTTTTTTTTTTTTTTAATAGATGTTCCATAGCTACACTGTTTTTATTTTCTTTACTCATCATTTCTTGTTGCTACCAGTTTCGGGATCGTACTTCCCTTTTCAAACAATGATGGCCTCCATCAACCAAGCCGCCAGGCTGGGAATTTGCGTCACTACTGGTTTCAGACAAACTGTAATTGCATATGATTGCCTCTCCGCTCGGCTTTGGTGGGGCGGAATGATTGCTTAAAGACGGGACAACGAAATCGAGACTAGAAGAGCAACAAAGAAAAGAAGATAAAAAGAATTACTCGTGGAACTTCTGTTTCCAAAACAAGTACTTACATCAACTACAGACGCCCCAATAACATTCACCTTGAAAAATAATGCAAACAGATTGTCGGGACACTGTGTATAAGTCCATACTACTCTAATTTTAACGTGGTGGTCACTGTGCGATTTGAGAGCTGGTGGAAGTAATGCCTTAACGACTCTTGTTGGACTGTGAGCTCTCGTAATTTTGACAATAAGACGCATGACAAATGCTTTACCTTCCATTGGAATGGTTCAAATGGCTCTGAGCACTACGGGACTTAACATCTGAGGTCATCAGTCCCCTAGAACTACTTAAACCTAACTAACCTAAGGACATCACACACACCCATGCCCGTGGCAGTATTCGAACCTGCGACCGTAGCAATCACGCGGTTCCGGACTGAAGCGCCTAGAACCGCACGGCCACCGCGGCCGGCCTTCCACTGGTGCTCGGTTAGCATCTCGACACGCCGTACATACCGTGACGTGCATTTTTTCTTTGTATACACTCTGTACCTTCAATTAAGTTGTATATGTACTGTTTGTAGCTTTCTACGCAAAACGCATTAAAAGACAGCGATTGATATGAGGGAGGAATTCCGCGTAGGTGGACTGAATTTCGAATCACAACGTTGGGATGCTCGTTATGGTGGTCAGCCTTACGAGTTTTTAAGTTGGCAACAATATTTTACTGTCAGGTGCGACGTGGTGCGTGAGCTTCACACCACAGAAGTGAAATTCTGTTGTGAAATCTAATTTACTATTATCACCTTGGTAGACAGCATCTGGTTCAGTCGCAGTGATCGAGCACCTGTCCATTTAACCAGGTAGTGACAAGTCTCTCTTTGGCACGGATATTTACAGTCCCAGCCCACTTTACAGAACAAGTAACTTTTTTCTTAGTTTCTTTACCAGTACACCAGTAGTTTTCCACGCATCGCCGCAGTCGTGCCTGCGGCTGTAAACACAGAAAAACCCACGATAAATTGCTAAGTAGGAGCCCGACTCCACTAAATGAAGTTACGTTCTCTTCCTAGTTGGCCGAACACTCTGTGATTACAGCCATATATTTACGGCAGGGCGGCAAGTTTCCAACGCCAATACAACAAAGTAACGAGCGCCTGCGAGAGGGTAAAAATAATATTTTTCCATCGATGTCTGTCTATTGACTCCTGGTTTAAAAGCAGATAAGGAGGAACGGCATCCGCTTCCATCTTAAGACTTTCACTTGCACGTTGGATCGAATCGTACAACTGATTCTCATCACCGTTATCCGACAGCTGTGATAATTTGCAAATAACTTATCCTCATTCATCCTCCCCCCTGATTTTAAAAGTTTTTTTTATTTTTTTCACGGTCGGGGGAAAGAGGGACATTTATTTTTCGCACACAGGAGAAAAAGAAAACTGGTGCCGCTGTATGGAAGCAGCACGGCGAGGGAAAGATGCGTGATCTTCTCTGAATAAGCAGGGCTCGTTTGTTCTCGCCAGGAAACCGTGCCGCATCGAACACCGGCCTCTATTGTGTTCCTTATACGCCTTTCTCTCGGTATTGTCGTGTAGCACGAGTATTTTAGCGGGCAAGACGCCTCGCCATGTACAAACTAGTTCTCTGTCGCAGAACCCAATCGCTAAGTTACGACGCGCGTTATCTCGATTTCCTGGCATCAGGCTGCTATAAACTTGTCCTCAGAAAGTTACATTATATTTCCACTATAGCATTGTTCTCTCGGTAAGATGTAACTGGAGCTGGTAAACCCTTTCTTTCGTTAGACCTCTGGATAATACACGCCTGGAAATTGAAATAAGAACACCGTGAATTCATTGTCCCAGGAAGGGGAAACTTTATTGACACATTCCTGGGGTCAGATACATCACATGATCACACTGACAGAACCACAGGCACATAGACACAGGCAACAGAGCATGCACAATGTCAGCACTAGTACAGTGTATATCCACCTTTCGCAGCAATGCAGGCTGCTGTTCTCCCATGGAGACGATCGTAGAGATGCTGGATGCAGTCCTGTGGAACGGCTTGCCATGCCATTTCCACCTGGCGCCTCAGTTGGACCAGCGTTCGTGCTGGACGTGCAGACCGCGTGAGACGACGCTTCATCCAGTCCCAAACATGCTCAATGGGGGACAGATCCGGAGATCTTGCTGGCCAGGGTAGTTGACTTACACCTTCTAGAGCACGTTGGGTGGCACGGGATACATGCGGACGTGCATTGTCCTGTTGGAACAGCAAGTTCCCTTGCCGGTCTAGGAATGGTAGAACGATGGGTTCGATGACGGTTTGGATGTACCGTGCACTATTCAGTGTCCCCTCGACGATCACCAGTGGTGTACGGCCAGTGTAGGAGATCGCTCCCCACACCATGATGCCGGGTGTTGGCCCTGTGAGCCTCGGTCGTATGCAGTCCTGATTGTGGCGCTCACCTGCACGGCGCCAAACACGCATACGACCATCATTGGCACCAAGGCAGAAGCGAATCTCATCGCTGAAGACGACACGTCTCCATTCGTCCCTCCATTCACGCCTGTCGCGACACCACTGGAGGCGGGCTGCACGATGTTGGGGCGTGAGCGGAAGACGGCCTAACGGTGTGCGGGACCGTAGCCCAGCTTCATGGAGACGGTTGCGAATGGTCCTCGCCGATACCCCAGGAGCAACAGTGTCCCTAATTTGCTGGGAAGTGGCGGTGCGGTCCCCTACGGCACTGCGTAGGATCCTACGGTCTTGGCGTGCATCCGTGCGTCGCTGCGGTCCGGTCCCAGGTCGACGGGCACGTGCACCTTCCGCCGACCACTGGCGACAACATCGATGTACTGTGGAGACCTCACGCCCCACGTGTTGAGCAATTCGGCGGTACGTCCACCCGGCCTCCCGCATGCCCACTATACGCCCTCGCTCAAAGTCCGTCAACTGCACATACGGTTCACGTCCACGCTGTCGCGGCATGCTACCAGTGTTAAAGACTGCGATGGAGCTCCGTATGCCACGGCAAACTGGCTGACACTGACGGCGGCGGTGCACAAATGCTGCGCAGCTAGCGCCATTCGACGGCCAACACCGCGGTTCCTGGTGTGTCCGCTGTGCCGTGCGTGTGATCATTGCTTGTACAGCCCTCTCGCAGTGTCCGGAGCAAGTATGGTGGGTCTGACACACCGGTGTCAATGTGTTCTTTTTTCCATTTCCAGGAGTGTATATGTCAAACGAGTAGCCCTTTAGCGTGTGTGATTGTGACCACTGGTTGTGAGATAAGTTGTTGCGTCTGCTGTCACCTGTTGTTAATGAAGTGATAGGAGCAAAGATGATGAAAGTCGGGTGTGGCCTATAGCCTACGTTTATGGAGAGGACCACGGGTTCTCCATCCTTAACCTTTCATTTGATGGACTGATCAAAGTTAACACTGTCATGCGCAAAAGTTTGCGGTCCAAAGATGAATACTACCTCACAGTCTAGCAATCAGAAGTTGATTCCATTGCATTCTCTTCTCCGCTTGTAAGAAGGCAACCATGTTCGAATATGATCTCACCACGTCAGCGAAATTGCTCGCAGAAATCCTGACAATTCTCTAAACTACAGCTTGTGTAGAACAAATAACTGTATTTTTTTTATTAATTTCGCGACGTGCTGTTTGGTTTGCAGGAACCATCTTCCAGCATGCTCTGACCTCAGCCAATCTGTACCTGTTGTTCTTCATCTGCTGAAAATGTTCTTCAGTAAATATCAATCCCTGCAATTGTTTCCTTACACGTACCTTCTAAAACGGATATTTTCAACCTTAATTTTTTATTATGTCTCTGATGCATGTATATGTGCTATTTATTTAAATTTTTCGCAGCTCAGGTTTCCATTTCATTAGTCAATATTTTCCGTTGTTTATTTCGTCCTTCTGTGATATTCCTGTCTCTAGTATCACTATGTATTAGTAAATCCCGTTCGTTTTCCTCCACGTTTCGGCTTCATACTGTGATACTCTTCACGGAAAAGTCAAAGCCAGATCAATTTTTATGCCTGTTCTAATATTTCTGAGAATTCATTTCTCTCGCGTAATCCATTAGCGATTTTCAATTTTCTGCTGCCATCTGTCACTGTACTTCGCAAATAGGAATATTGCGGCACCTTTCGAATAGAACGTTGTTCAACTCTGTGTGCATTAGTGCTCTTGTTTTCCTGGATTTTCAAGAGGATTAATAGACTCCGCTTCTAACGTAACACAGTTGTTTGATAGTCTTTGTCCCCAGCACGTTTCGCCATACCTCTGAGATCCACAGTGGACGTTCATTGCTAGCACATGTCATTTTGTATCCGTCTATGTTTTTTTCCAAAGTTACAATGAAAGTCTAGTATTCCTATAGAAGTGTTATCTCAGTACACCTGTACTGCGCAGGACATATACCATGTAGTGTAGATCTGTAGTTGAAATGAATACAGCCACAAAAAACCAATGTGATCTATAAATAAGATACCCTACACAAAGTCACAATGTAAACAGTGGTAATAATTCTGTGTCCTCAAAATCCAAATTCACAAAATTTTACTTATTTCCTGAGGAAATACATAATCCCCCATAGATGATGCCACTATTGAGATTAAAACGTGTTTGGATGAAGACAGGGACATAACTACATTTTGCTAGAAGACTCGCCATGTTATTATTTATTTATTTATCTGTTTATGGAACGTGCTCCATTGCATTTTAGTACTACATGTGTCAAGGTTAACTTAAAATACACGGAAGAGCCAAAGAAACTGGTACACCTGCGTAATATAGCGTAGGGCCCTGCAGGCACTCAGAACTGCTGCCACACGGCGTGGCATGGATTCGACTAATAGTGAACAGTGCTGGAGGGAAGTGACATCATGAATCCTGCAGGGCTGTCCACAAACCCGTAAGAGTACGACTGGGTGGAGAGCTCTTCTGAACAGCACGTTGTACTCCAGATATGCTCAGTAATGTTCATGTCTGCGCAGTATGGTGGCCAACGGAAGTGTTTAAAGTCAGAAGCCAGCAATGAAATCTGCAGCAGTTTGCGGAAGGGTTGCACTTCTGTCACGTTCTTGCAGAATCTTTTTGCGGCCGCAGACATGTCGGAGATTTGATGTTTTACCGGATTACTGATATTCACGGTACACTCGTAAAATTGTCGTAAGGGAAAATCCCCACTTCTTCGCGACATGCTGTGCCCCATCGCTCGTGCGCCGACTATACCACCATGTTCAAACTCAATTAAATCTTGATAACCTGCTACTGTAGCAGCAGAAATCTTTCTAACAATTGCGCCAGACACTTGTTGACTTATATAGGTGTTGCCCACCGCAGCGCCGTATTCTGCCTGTTTACATATCTCTGTATTTGAATACGTATGCCTACACCAGTTTCTTTGGCGCTTTGGTGTATTGTCAGTAGAATTTAAGTCCGCCCCCGGTAGCTGAGTGGTCGCCGGCAGCTCAGCGTGTTCGGTCAGAGGTTTTGCTGCCCTCTGTAATAAAAAAAACTGAGTAAAGGAATCAACGATCAACTGTGACGTCCGCCCAGACCAAACGCAACGATCAATACCGAACAAAATGAAAAAAAAAAGTGTGGCCAGCGCGACAGAATGTCAATCCTAAGGGCCCGGGTTCGATTCCCGGCTGGGTCGGAGATTTTTCCCGCTCAGAGTCTCATCATGATGTTATCCCCATCGACGCGCAAGTCGCTGAAGTGACGTCAAATCGAAAGACTTGCACCCAGAGAACGGCCTACCCGACGGGAGGCCATAGTCGCACGACATTTGCGTTTTACTAGAATTTAAGATTAACAAAGATAACTAACTACTCGTACAGTTACTTCAGGTACATTTGTTTGCTAGCCAAAACAGCTGTTTTGCTAACGATTGTATTGCTTATAGTATCGTTTAATTTAGGTTGAATCCTCCTAGCGGTAAAGAGTAATTAAAAGCAAGCTCTGACTACCTGCTGTGTGCCCACTGTGATCCTTTGCTCGTTAACCTGCCGATCGGCGAAACGAAACGCAGAGGACGACCAGAAGTGTAACGGGAAGTCCAGGACTCCAGCTGTAAGCTATTAAGTCGTTCTGCCGGCTGAAGGCTATCGGGTGACCCGCCAACGCTCTCCACCGGGACTCAGTTGACGCCAATTAAAACGTCACCAGCGGTGTGGCGCTCTGCTTTTCGCGCGCGTCCGTTTGTCCAGAGCAGGACAGGACAGCTCGGAACAGCGGGGGAAGCAGTCACCACCGAGGCTGCACCTGTAGAGGTAGTCGAAGGCGGGATGTGTGACCTTTCTAGAGCGGAAGGAGTGTTTGGCAGGCTTCAGTTCTTTGATTAGTCTTTCGATATAGCTGGTTGAGTACTTCACTGTAGCAGAACTGAAGAAAGGAAAGAAGATCGTGGTTGTGTGTCCCACTGACGTCGTTACGATTACGGTCAGCGGACAAGCTCGGACTGAGGAGGGGCGGGGAAGGAAGTCAGACGTGTCCTTTCCAAGGTAAACATCACAGCATTTGCCTTTAGCGAGTTAGGAAAGGACGGTAAACCTGAACGAATACGACTCCAGTGTGTCACCTCTGTGCCACCTCGCCCACTAAAAGAACAACGGATAAAAGATGGGAGCAAGTCAGTGCAAGCACGGCGTGTATAACTCTAGCCTGCTTTCTATACTCTTCCGTACACTATACACTTCAAGAATGTATGTCGTTAAGTTGAAAAAAATGTTTTTTTCCTTTACGGGAAACGGTTATGAACATTGCCGATACAGCAAACTGCTCACCGTTATACATCCCATGGTATTCGAAGAAACCTGCCCTGATTTTGAACCTGAAATACCGAAGTGTTACATGTGTCACAGCTGTCTCTCGAGCAGTGCAGTGCAAACGTAGCGTAACAGCACTCACACTCTGCATCCACTACAGCCTTTGCCTCCACTTTCAACAACATTCACAGTTTTTTTCTTTTTTTGCGAAATAGGGGGCAAAGATTAAAGTCTTATACTTCACTAATAGCGGATGCTCTGGGTACATGGTGGAAATGTTTTTTGCTTTCTGCGGTTTCTCTCTACTCGAAACGCAAAGGGAGTGCAAGTTCTCTCATCGACAAACATACGAACATAATTTGTGCGATGTGTTTGACTATTCTAGGTAGAAACGAAAGGGCGAGTAGACGGACAGTGAAACAAGGAAATGATCCCAATAAACGTAGATCCGCAAACAGACGGTATCGCCGATACGACGTATGCACAGGTGCAGTCTGGCAATTGTTGCAACACTGTTAATATCCAAGTCTATTTCGAAACACCGCAAGTGAGGCATAAATTACAAAGTGATAACCTGTCCTCGTTCGATTTTATTGTCATTCCCGGTACCTATGTACTGGTACGTAGCCTTTCTACAACAAGTGTATGGCCGCAGCTCGCCAATATCGTGGCCTCCCAGGTCCCCGTTGTATGGGGACATTTAAATACGTTGGTGTATTCCTGCCCTGTTGATAATGTTGATGAACTCCAGGACTGCATAGAGGACTGTTTTCAGTGCAATGGGAACACACCTGGGATTTTTCAGTGTGTACGGACATCGTTGGGTAGCCGTTCTGAAGCCTGCCTTCACGTGATTTGTGAACATGTGGAATAGCTGTTCTAGTGTGTTTGTCCTCAACTGCTATCTGCAGTTTGGATCTGCAGGGACACTCTTGTAAGGCGTTCATGCATTTTGTTGTCATACACCACACAGCGGAAACCTATATTTAGTAGGACTATTTGCTTGATTCATTGTCCTCACCTCACCACTTTCATTTGTACTTATAATACTCAACCACCCTACATAATAATTGAGGTGAAGTGTAGGCATTCCACTGTTTAGAAGGAAACCTTCGTGGAAGCAGTTCTCATTTAAACCTGAAAGAAGTA
Organism: Schistocerca piceifrons; assembly: GCF_021461385.2. Lineage (NCBI taxonomy): Eukaryota > Metazoa > Arthropoda > Insecta > Orthoptera > Acrididae > Schistocerca > Schistocerca piceifrons. The sequence goes on along the minus strand of NC_060144.1, from coordinate 55,053,238 downwards.
AACAATACTTCAGGTGCCAATTAGTGTTAATGTGGGTCTGAAAACAAATCTACTTCATAAAAACATTTTGTAGCTACTTTGAAAGCCTTTAATTCTGCGGGTCGCCAACAGAAATCAGTGCGTCAGATTGTAAGTTTGTATGAAGCAACTGGAAAGAGAAAGCATAAAAACTAAAGTAAGGTTAACGTTCAGGGTGCCTTCGACGGCAAATAGTTCGGGGCAATGTCGGGCGTGCTGATCCGGGGAAATGCGTAATTTTCACTTCTTCATGGAAACATGCCATCATTCGCCTGGAGTGTGTCGAGTGGGTCACAAAATTCTGAACTGGGATAACCGAACGGTTGTTTGAGCCCCACTCGCCTCGAAAGCGAGTCTTGCGTTTCAGTGATAGCATCTAATCGCGTGGTAACGGCTAATTACTGTACTTCGGTCAGCAGTGTGATCCGTGCCAAATAAAACGAAAGTCTCGGGTAGGTAGCGTCCGGTCCGTCCCGACCAGTGACCGGGCGAGAGGTGTCCTGCGGCAAGTGCGCCGCGAAAGCTGCCGGCCCACGGGTTAATTGCCGCCTGGGGGCGCGGGCGCAGCAAATCCGGCTCGGATGGCCCACGCTCCGCGGAACGAACCCCAGACACCGGGCCTGCAGGTCCGCAAACCACGGCCGCGTCTTACTTCAGCAGCTCCCTTGCAACTGTTCAGCCGGGGCACGATACGAAACGGAGTGTGTATCTTTCCGACCTGGTTCATACACCGCTGTCTCATCGAGTTTCTGTCATAATATTCTTCGTACGGAAATTTTACCAAATGATATGCTCAACACTGAAGATTTTGGTTTTCATTTCACACACAGTTTAGTTCGATGATTTGCTAGTCAAACTGTAGAAGCCTGAATATTCGAAGAGGTTTCAAAATTTCACAAGCGACAATAATCCAAAAAATAACTGTACATGTTGGAGACTCGCTATCTAACTGACACAGAGTAACTATCACTTTTTGTCTAACCAAGGCTTGCTGGCATAAAAGTTAACATTTCAGTTACTGGCTACGTAGTACGTGAATAAAACGTTTTAGAAGTGATCGAGTGTTTGCCTGCTACAGAATCACGCTTCCTAAGCGACACTTATTTATGTTCACGCCTATTACATAAATTACAAAAGGGTCAACTATTCAGATATTCCATTTTAGATAAAAAGTAAAAGGAAAATTAAAAGGGACAAAGACATAATAGGCAAACAAGAAAATTTCATCAACCAATAATTAGAGAGCCACAAGACAAGAAGTACTACTTTGTGAGAGTGGTGATTAAATACGAACAGGGATTCCCAAAGGTAGCTAAGAATTTTAGAGAAAATGAATCCTTATTATCTGGATAATTAACAAACTAACTTGTTATTTTAGTGAAAGAAATCATCTTCAGAAAGAGAAAAATCAGGTCTACTGTGGCGTTGAATTTGGAAAAGAATTACGCCTTAATACTGGAACATTCACGAAGACGAAAATTTCGAAAACGAATAACTTTTGAAGTATTATGTTCTCGGTAACAATAAAATGTTGCTTTAAAGACGAAAACGAGGATTTTCAAATAAGTTATTTCAGTCCGGAAACAACTAACTTGTAGCGTCATTCAGTTTAAACTTTCATATTGCTTGCAGCCGTAAATCGTATTTGTGCAAATGAAATGTTTCCATAAGAACTAATTATACTATTGTCATCAGCGACAGGTAAATTACAAGTGAATAATGAAGTTTAGCGAAATACTGCTTTAAGAAGAAATTAGTTATTTCGTGTAACTATCGAATATGCCCTGTCAATGAAAAGAAATCAGAAACGGGAAAAACTGTTGACATCAAGATTGGCATAAGAACGAACTGGATAATTCCCCCCTGCTGTGTTAAAAGTTCCAGTCCCATTGCAGAATTATGTGGGAGCGGTAAACGCCAACTTGTCCGAGGAACCAATCCAACACTGAAACCTCCCGACTATTCACCTGGGGTTCTGCTTTCGCGGAATATAGTCTTATCACTGCTTTAATTTCATAATTATTAAATTGTCCTCCATCGTATTGTTATAAGTTTACTTATTCTGTTCACATTTTCTTTATTGTGGAATTGCGTCATACACTTTGCTCTTGGACAGACAAATTATACACAACAAATTGGAGGAAGCCAATCGTTTTATCGACGACGCGTGGATCTGGTCGAGCATGCTCCACAATATGAGGCCTCTGATTTAACCTACATAACTCGGATATAGTATTGTCGTTGGTGTTAGTTCAAAGATTATATATTACACTTACTTTGCTGGCTGTCCCTTGTACGTTCCGATAAAGAAAAAGGTCTTAATCGTGATTTCGGTGTGAAATGAGTGCTCAACATAGAGCTTCTTCATAAAGTATGAATACGTCTCACTTTGGCAGCTGTGCGACACTTGATGTATTCATAATCAGAGAAACAATACTGACAGCCAAATATAGCCATTTCAGTAACGCAGTGTCGTGGTTCAGATTATTAGTTTCAAGACATCGCCGAGGCTTTAGCTTCGTCACAGCTACCTCCGATTCTCTCTCATCTTCTTAATAGGAACAGCAATTCCGACGATCTACCAGGTGATGAGATGTTTTCCTTCTTTTTTTCCTTCTTTTTCCAAAAACAAGCGCAAGACATGATACACACGAAACGAAGGTGACGTACGAAACTTTTTGAAGAAACTATACGTTACGGTAAAGATGGCGAAAACTGAATCGGGTTCTATGAAGAGTTATTATTCCACAATAAAATATAACTTCACGATAAATAGGCTTGTCTAACTAGTGGCGGCGCCGCGGACGTAGTGTTCTGGAGCTAAACCTTCTGTTGTTAGTGGAGTTGTCTGTGCAGTTAAAATGTGCCGACGGACTAAGGCGACCAACTCGCATAAGGCTTATTTTCAGGAGCAAGAGCTAGTCGCCCACGTCGTATAAGGGTCACTGTAAGATTGTGTTGGTTTACAGCAGTAAGAACAAACAGTAGCCTCGGTGCATTTGCAGCCTGCTGCGACTCTTCCATCATGACGATGAGAATGTGTTCAAAGCGCTGTTCTTGAACCTTTAGGCGTTGCCTACATGCCTTTTGTTTGCCGTTCGTAACGACTTAATTAACGTCTGATAGTTTTTTCTCATTCTGATTGTCTTTGCCTTTTTACGGCATTTCGCTGTCTACTGGTTTTCCCCGAAGACCGTCATGATAATGATTAATGGCGAAGGCGGCTCAGAGCTCCTTACAGAGGCAATTAGCACTCCTAGGCATGTGTTGGCGGCTAAGTGCGCAGTGTGTCGGCCCTCACCTTGTGTGTCGGCACTCACCTTGCCAACGAATCCGTTTCTCAGTCGCACTCGCTTCGTACATTCCATTCCGCACTTTTTTCCACTGCTCCTCACCATAAAAATGGTGTCATTCTTCGTTCAGGAAACCAAAAAAAAAAAAAAAAAGCCGCAGAAAACCGAAGAAAATATTTCAACGAGGATGTAAGATTATACGTGGACATCTGGACTCGACAAATCACCTTAACTGTAAACTGAGTGGCAGAGGACACCGGTTATTAAGGTTTCACTCCGTTCCATTTACACATGGACAGTGGGAGGAGACTGTGCGCTTTCGTACGAGCTGTTACTACTGTACCGAAGGGAGCTATAGAATTTCCGTAATTCGTACACATAAAATCCGTTCCTTAAGTTTTCTAGATTGGTTTCTGTGAGATGATAGGTTTCTTTCTGCCAGTGAGGATGTTGTTGCGTATCTGGAACTGTCTGCCGCCTTCAAACGTATTACCCGAATAATTTAACCAGTATTCGTCTAATGCTCGTACAAATATTTTGTAATCGATATCTTTCATAAAAGAACTGTGTTTTCTCTGTACCCTACCAATAAACAGAAACCAGCCATTTACTTTACTTGCCTGTCACCTTGATCATCGTTCTACTTCATATCCTCACGCAGCACTATTCATAGACATTTGTGTACACGAATTACTACAACTGTGACTTATTGTGTAGTCAGAAGCTGTTATATTTGCGATGAACGCGTTCCAAAGTCATTGTGTCACCTCATGGAGAACAACTATTGTTAGAGACAAAATGTTTGCTGTCACTTCCCGGCGAAATCAGGCGTCCTTCAGAATTCGCCGGCCCTGGGACGACGAGATCTCAGCGAACTAGCAGCATCTTACTGACCAGCTGTGCTGCACGAACAAATTGATGGAGTGATTTTCGACAAGGAAACGTCAGAGTACGTGTCTCTGAATGGCAGAAGACATTTTAGAAGCGAATCGGGAACTTTTAATTTCGCTCGGTCCAGCCCCTTTCATGCGGAGTAGATGACTGGATTATAGGCAACAAAAAATGTGTGCGAAATCTTATGGGACTTAACTGCTAATGTCATCAGTCCCTAAGCTTACACACTACTTAACCTAAATTATCCTAAGGACAAACACACACACCCATGCCCTATAGGCAACACATGTCGCATACACTCACTGCAGAGTGGCTAAGCCCTGCATCCTGTCAGGGGCATAACCAACACAAAACGACACCTAGCGTTGCTGCCAAGTGCCATCGAATATTTTATATCTAGCAAAAGTTGTCCCACGTGACATGATTTATCACCTCGAGTCACACTGTGTATGTGAAGTTCGAAATTCCCAAAGAGAAGACGAAAAAAAGGTGAGTGACAGTGAAGTACAATCGCTCCGAGGCTTGGATCCTCTCTTTGATCTCTCCCTCACGCGATGCGAAATTTATTTTTACTCTTGATAACTGTAAATGAAATTCTTACACAGCGTGCCAATTGCTGTACACACTTGTTTATCCAGGATCATCATGAGCCACGAGATGCGTGAATCGCACCAACACATGGTTCACAGCATAACTCTACAACATACGTGTTGCTAGATGTGTGCCGCGCGGGATTAGCCGAGCGGTCTAAGGCGCTGCAGTCAGGGACTGTGCGGCTGGTCCCGGCGGAGATTCGAGTCCTCCCTCGGGCATGGGTGTGTGCGTTTGTCCTTAGGATAATTTAGGTTAAGTAGTGTGTAAACTTAGGGACTGATGAGATTAGAAGTCCCATAAGATTTCACACACATTTGAACATTTTTTTGCTAGATGTGCATATCGTGTAAAACGTGTGGTAAACGCAGTTTCAGAGTGGTACGAGCCAGATTCGTTAGTTCTGACGCGCATGTGCAGGTAACGGACCGCCAGCAGTCGTGCTTCTGCAGACGCTTCAGCGTCTCGTAATAGCGGCTAACCCGGAACCATTAACTACCGTCCCACATAGATGCAGCCGGTGTTTCACGCCAGGAGTCACAGACGCCCGTAAACGCCGAACGACGCGGCGCGCGCGGATGTTATAAGTCGCGGGCCGGCTGCGACTGCGACTGCGCGCTGGGGCCGCCGCGATCGGGGCTTCATTTGCATGCGTGATTCGCCGGCGCTGACCCGGCTGTCCCACTGTCCCGAAAGATATTAATAGTCCTCATCGCGGCGCTCGCCCGCCTGCCGTAGCCGTGACAAATGGCGCCGTGTCACACGTCCACCGGCCCGGCCAACATCCGTCATGTTTCAGGAACTCGCACGCCCCGTGCGCAAAAAAAAAAAAAAAGAAGAAGAAGAAAAGGAACCGCGCGGGCTGATGAGTCCGATAGCTTCAGAGTGGTGCCTTACACAAGCTGTACCTCCAGCTGTGAGGACCGGAGAGGCTCTGCGTTGTCGTCGTGGGCGCCGCACACAAAAAGGCCAGGCTTGCACACCGGCATCCGCTTGGTCGACACCCTTCTCCGAAAAATTACACTGTCGCTCGTCGCTTGTCTCGATAACTCTCCAGAAAAAGACAGTCACGATCTCTGAACATTCTTCGGTTGATAGACAACGCTCTTTTCCCGGCATCTGGTGTGGTTATCGGTTTTCGTTTTGCCACAGTATTACGTCCGACTCGGTAGCTCAGTGATCACCATATCTAACTGCTACACGGAGGACCCGGTTTAGATTCTGTTGTGTTATGTCCGCACTATAACACAACAAATATTCCGCGATAACCAAATTTATTTGACCTTCTGTCGCTGAAAACAAAACTAAAGTTCGACTACACAACACTTCGCTGGCTGTAGCGCCAAGGAGAAATCAGAGTCACTAGTAGAGAATACAAGTCCAAACCACTGCCAACCAGTCGATACCGACGCGTCGCAAGGTTCCAGCCAGGGAGGCCACAGTACGGTTCGGTCGTCGTGAATCCAGCAGCCGGGTAGTAACACAGGCATCGGCGAAGATTGAACTGGTTAAACGGGCTCAGGGAACTCGCTTAAATCCGCAGGTCCGGCCAATCAGTGTGTCGGTAAATGCCGCCCTTATACGGTTGCTAACTGTGGTGGCAAGGGCAGCGCCGCCAGGGTAATCCGTATCGATAGTGGTGTGTACGCTGCCGCTAACCCCTCGACGACGCGTTCACTGGCGCCAGTTGTTGACATCGTGTGCGGCGCCAGCGTTACTCGCTGTGTGCCGCGCGTGTTGTAGCACGCCGCGCCGAGTTGACGGCTGCTGTGCGGCGGCCGATGCGACAGATTCCGTTCTGTGACAATCGATATTTGATACAAGGCAGCAGCATTAAATCTGACTTCATTATTTAATTCGGCACGCAAATATCTGTCAGTGTAGCTTGCGTTATTCATTTATTGAAAAAAGCCTTCGAGTTTTGGACGATTCACCATTCGCTCTTGCACGTAACTGTACAGTTGCCTACAACTGGTACCTTCCGCGGTCCGGCCCATCGCCCCCAGGCGAGGGTGTGTGTGTGTGTGTGTGTGTGTGTCGCGGCGAGACCGGCAGATGGAGAGGTGTGCCCGGCGCCGCCCACGCCGCCCACGGCGGCGCTGCCGACCCGCAGCCGCGCGGGGCCGGCGTCGTGACCCGGCGCGCACGACCGCCCGGCACGCCGCCCCGCGCCGCTGCAGCCCGCTATCCTCCATCAATGGCTGTGCGTCTCCGGAGCCGCCCCGGCCGTCGTTAACGGTTACTCCACTTCCCTGGACTCCTCTACGAATGTAGTCACTTCTTCCCCGCCTGCACCAGCCACTGGTATCTAGAAACAACAGCAGAACCACCACAGTCTACCACACCTTGCGTCCAGTTGGTTAAGTGGACGGTATAAAAGGAACGAAAAATAATAAACTGAAATAAAAATGAAAGAAAAACCTTTCTTCGCTTTATAATTCATCTTATTTGTCATGACGTTTCACCATTGATATATTAGGACCAATAAACCCCCCACACCCGATTATTTAAACAATCCCAACTCTCATCTACAGCGTGCAACACAAAATGAAGGTCACTTTTTTAAAACCCTGTAATTGTCTTCTATTCTGAGGCAGAAGTTTGAAATTTGACTCAAAGAAGACTACACCCTTTCTCTGTAAATGTGCAAAAATGTGACGATCTGCGACGTAACCCTCGGGCTCGGCAACCCTTCATCTACATCTACATCTACATTTATACTCCGCAAGCAACCCAACGGTGTGTGGCGGAGGACACTTTACGTGCCACTGTCATTACCTTTCCTGTTCCAGTCGCGTATGGTTCGCGAGAAGAACGACTGTCGCAAAGCCTCCGTGCGCGCTCGAATCTCTCTAATTTTACATCCGTGATCTCCTCGGGAGGTATAAGTAGGGGGAAGCAATATATTCGATACCTCATCCAGAAACGCACCCTCTCGAAACCTGGACAGCAAGCTACACCGCGATGCAGAGCGCCTCTCTCGCAGAGTCTGCCACTTGAGTTTGCTAAACATCTCCGTAACGCTATCACGCTTACCAAATAACCCTGTGACGAAACGCGCCGCTTTTCTTTGGATCTTCTCTATCTCCTCCGTCAACCCGATCTGGTACGGATCCCACACTGATGAGCAATACTCAAGTATAGGTCAAACGAGTGTTTTGTAAGCCACCTCCTTTGTTGATGGACTACATTTTCTGAGGACCCTCCCAATGAATCTCAACCTGGGACCCGCCTTACCAACAATTAATTTTATATGATCATTCCACTTCAAATCGTTCCGCACGCATACTCCCAGATATTTTACAGAAGTAACTGCTACCAGTGTTTGTTCCGCTATCATATAATCATACAATAAAGGATCCTTGTTTCTATGTATTCGCAATACATTACATTTGTCTATGTTAAGGGTCAGTTGCCACTCCCTGCACCAAGTGCCTATCCGCTGCAGATCTTCCTGCATTTCTCTACAATTTTCTAATGCTGCAACTTCCCTGTATACTACAGCATGTGACTTCCGACACTATCTGCTAGGTCCCTTCAGACAGCTAGGTGCTGACACATGTGAAAAAAAAGGTGAATGCTTAGAAGTTCACGTGAGGTGTAAGGTGACACCAGATTTCACCACAGTTCTGCACAAAGCGCCGTGGACGGGTCTCACGATGGTGGGTTCGTCACATCGCCTCCTGCTCGCATTTCACTCCTTTTCGCACTTCTGTGATGGAGATCGGAAAATGCGACGCCCAGGGTTGAAATCACGCGGTTTGCTGAAGGGTGGCCGAGGAAAACATTTCAGGCACGGCGTCGCTGCGGTATGACACCAAAAAGCGCTCCGGAGGTGGCATAAAGAACGTCAGCGAAACCACGCTTTACCGGGGCATTCATTCCTACACATTTCGCTGTCGAAAACTACAGTCTGCAGTCGTCCAACAGGACCACATTCTTGCCAGCAGCCAACACTGTTGACACTCCAGACGATTCACCCCTCCCTGAACACATCGTGGGGTTGCAAGCCCACTGAAGGTGATGTGACACCTTTGGATGTAGCGTGACTCCAATTTTTGCTCTGCTGTGCAGGGTGGAATTACTGGGGACCGTTCAAAACTATTCGACACCATTTGAAAGTGATCCGAAGCGACAAAATGGTTTTTATGCTTTTTCAGCTCTCCTATTTTGCGTCATCCTGCGGCGTGAACAACACTGACATGTGCGTGAATAAAATGACATAGGGTCCCTCCAAGACCACCCAGTTCTGTAACACCGTTAGTGTCACCCACTGTGTTGAGCACATTAAAAAATGTATCTGTACAGAGACTTCGACACTCATTCACCTGAGTGGTGTCCGCCCTTGGTAGCTGAGTGCTCAGCGCGACGGAATGTCATACCCAACGGCCCGGGTTCGATTCCCGGCTGGGTCGGAGATTTTCTCCACTCAGGGACTGGGTGTTGTCCTTATCATCCTCATTTGATCCCCATCGACACGCCAGTCACCGAAGTGGCGTCAGCTGGAAAGACTTGCACCGGGCGAACGGTCTACCCGACGGGAGGCCCTAGCCACACCTCATGTGTGTGTGTACCTGAGTAGTGCTCAGCTGCTGCTCTGACGCCTGAGGGCAGGCAACCCCTTGGACACACCTTGAATTCCGAATGCCTACAAGCAGGCGATAGAGTAGCAGCAAGCGCCACATAGAGGCGGTCTGTCTCAAATGTTTTCCTCGCTCACCCATTTGAAATCTGTGTGATTTTAACGTTGGGCGTCGCAGTTATGACCTCCGTTGCAGAGGCGTGAAAAAAAAAAGCTGAAACGAGCATAAGATAGGGTGTGATACGTCCACAGTGGCATTGTGCAGAATTGTGGTGCAATCTGATGCATTCTGGCATCATTAAGTAACTTATGTTACACCTCACATGCACTTCTGGGCTCTGGCCTGTTTTCTACGTGTGTTGACACGCTGTTTGAAGTGTCTATGAGACCGAGGTGAGAACACAGCGCGTCATGCTTTTGCACCGTTACAGAAGATGGTTGTAGGCACCTCTAACCCAAATTTCAAACTTTGGATTGGCAATGCGTGGCAATTAAGGTATTTCAAAAAGTACATCCTTTAATTGCGTTACACGTCTACAGAACAATTTCAAACGCCTGATTACTTCACGTATAAGTTAATATTAAGTATTTGACGTTAGGCTTGTAAGCGACTAAAAGGTTCACAAGTGGTTTAGAATTATGTGGATAGTTTGTACGAAGTTGCTAAGTGCTCTCATCCTCAAATACTGGATGAATGTATTCTGGGTGATTTGCGCCCCGTGAGTTACGCTGCCTCGGTGCTGTAGTACTGTAATACTTGTCCTATTGTGTTAAACCTTTAACAAAAGATCGTATCTCTTACTGAGCAGATTATGATAGAATTTCAAATTTTTAAATTCCATAAATAATTTTATGAAATATTGAAAATCTGCCCTTGGGAGACATTAGATAGGCAACCTGCAACTAACATGTGCACCGAATACCGGGTTAGCCTTTCAGTAATATACTTCCGAAAGTAGTGACAGAGTTTGCTTTTGTTCGTTGGAGGTCTTGAAACATCGATTCTGTAGAGAGCGTCGGTTGTGTAGGTGAGGAGAGTGAATGGCTGTTAATTGAGTCTTCGCCAGACGTACTTACGTTGCGATGTAGCGTGCTTCTTGTTCTCTCAGCGTCATAGAGCTTAAGCCACGTAATTTCCGTGTTACTGTAGTAACCCTTAAAAATCGAGAATCTCAGAATTCGTTACCATATAAGAGTAGAAAAATGTTTCGAAGTACATTAAACGTTATTGTCTGTCGTTGGTCTGATCGTAAGGCTTTCGACGCGATGTACACCCTGTATTGGTAATTATATTCCTATAACAGTCCTCATTGATTAATACCTCCAAAACTATTTAGTTTTCAAAAATAATTCGTACGCAAACGCACACACAAAACCACTACAACATTTCATTCATAGCATCATCATCTTAAAATGCATGGTTATTGGTAACCTTTAAAATTTGACAGTTAAAAGTAAATTGTCTTAATTTCTCTACTGTCCGGCATCTTTTATTAATAACGCTTTTCCGTTTAGAAATGAGAAGCTGATTAATTCATAAATGCAACATATTGTGAAGCTGTAACTATTGATGATGCCGTCCATGCCGTCAAATGATCTCCACGTGAGAAAGTGTAACTCGACAACTAAAAGATGTCCGACTATAACACCATGAAAGGAGCATTAATATTTATATGCCTGTCTTACAGAATTTTAAAAGGTAGCCATTCATGAATTCCGAAAGAAATTACTTTCAGCTATTACACTTGGACAATTAACGGTAAATCAAAACTGTACGCTATAATAAGTGTCCTAGTGTCCGCTAACTGACTACATATAAGAAGACTATTTTCGGATTAAAGTTATTAATTACGTTAGAGTACGTATAATGAACCGATGCATAAATATTTCGACTACTGGTTCAACAACTAAACTACAAAAGACCCAGCCATTAGTCTCACTTGGACCTACTGATCGCCTACGTGAGTATATTTAAGGAAGAGTGACTTTTGGCCTCCACGTTGGCCTAAGTATAGGTACACTGCCGTAAACGCTAAAAAACGACGGGCGAGTGTTCGCCAGGTTACGTTGAGGTAAGTATCGCATAACAGTATTAGCGTGGCGGTTAAATTAATACCACACATGTGCCCGTGGCGCCGATCTGCAGCCCTCAAAAGCCGCTAATATACCGGCCAGGTCGGCGTAATTTCACGTCCACGGCGGAATGCCCTTGCTCCGCAATTTGGAAGGCGCAGCACGCTAATGACGGGTCGCTTCTTAATTCAATAACTCGCTAATCACGGCGCGCCATCGCGTACGTGACACGCCGGGGGTCAGGCGCTCGAGCCATTGTCGTGGCCGATTAGGCTTCTTACATCCACAATTATTTCTTTGCGTCCACGTGTGTAGGTTGACCAGTTGTTTCGCCGTTGTGGTCTTACAATGGGACCGCGCCTACTCCTCATCACCGATTTCGCTCAAATTATGGTATACGCAGGGCTCGGCCAGGAATGAAGGTGACAGATGAAAGCGACAGCAGTGAAACAGCCCCATGGCCAGGCGTTTAGAAAAGATAAATAGTATTTCTTGACGCGGATCGGGCGAAGCATGAACCATTTACGTTACCACGGTTTCCAGGCAGCGGTTGGCAGCGAGAACAGTACAGAATGGTAATCCGAGGGTAGTGGGGATTGCCATATTTTTGAGCCGTAAGGTAAGACATTCGTGGCTGTCAATTTGCTCCAGGCGAATTGGTGCACCCATACTTATAACTGTGATGCCGTAGGTAACTGCAAACATTTTTACATAAAGTTATTGTTCGGCTTTTGAAATAACAACAGTTTCCTTACATTTTTTTCCATCTGTCTCGTTTTCTGTTGACTGCCCTTGTATTTGTACAAATGAAAGGGATGAAAAAAATGGTTCAAATGGATCTGAGCACTATGGGACTTAACATCTGAGGTCATCAGTCCCCTAGAACTTAGAACTATTTAAACCAAACTAACCTAAGGACAACCCACACATCCATGCCCGAGTCAGGATTCGAACCTGAGACCGTAGGGGTCGTGCGGTTCCAGACTGAAGCGCCTAGAACCGCTCGGGCACTCCGGCCGGCGAAAGGGATAAAAAAGAAAGACAAATGTGAAGAAAATACTAAAGCAGTTTTTAAGATTTAGGTTTTACAAAATGTGTGAAGGATAACAGAACGACGGGTATTCCGATAATTAAGAAGACAGGCAGTGCCCCCGACTAACGGCATCAGTGTGTAATGAAGCTACGTTTTTGCGACTGCAGCCGATTGACGATATCTGTTTTCCAAACAGTGTATTGAAGACTGGCCTAGTAATGTTGTTCAGATTCTGCAAGCAGTGGTCTGGCGTTTGTTCCACATCGGTACTCAACTCCAATCGGTCCTGCGATACTCTTGGCTACCTGCCCCTATCTCTCGCATCAACGGCAGCACCTGCCCTATCTGGTTGAAGTCCAATTAGGCAACTCGCGAAAATCCACTGCTCAAAGTACCCGAAGAAGAAGATTACGACAGTTGCCGATATTTTGTGCCCACGAATGGCATGATTAACTGGAGTATCTACCAAAGAATATACCACCAAAAGGAGTGAACACGTGATGGTTCAGTGAGGCGGTGAATACGCTGTTTGGTTGCAGCAGACGTATAATGAACAGAGGCGCGTGTGAAATCGACTACGTGCAGTCCTCCTGCTGACAGCCACTAATTCAAGCCCCGATTACCGCAGGCGTGGGGAGACTGGAGCGTCGTTGTAGCCACGTGGTCCTTCCAGCAGATCAGCCCCCTCGCCCGCACCGCGATGGCGTGCCTAGCCTAGCCTAGCGTAGCCTAGCCTTGCCTAGCAATACGGAGGCTTTTTATCGCGGCCCGTCTCTCGGTTGCCGGTCTGACGATAACCTCGTGCGTCACAGGCTTTCGCCGGATCCCGCGACGTTGCCAGACGCCAGTCACGGATTCTGAAGGCCGCTTGCCTGCTCCGACGTAGACGGGGGACGTGCTTCTGACATTGTGTCACGTCAGATGGACGTGTTGCTTCACGCCGGTCTCAGCAATAGAGCGAGGCTTTCTTTTTTCAGATTTTTCAGTGTAATTGGTTCTCGAGTATCACTGCCGTTGTTTCCTGAACCGTACAGGAAACCTAATCATTTGAAAGCACCTACTACGGTTTGTTTACGTTTAGCCCTTTAAACATAAAGGAAATGCTGAATGATAATTACTGACTTCTCTAGGTTGTCCGAAGTTTAAGGACTTGTATGTGTAGAGTGGCGCTGCACAAGAGAAGACATTCCGATTCGTGGTCAACTGGGCTTTAATTAACGCTCTGGTATCTGGACTGCTTGATTGAGCGAAACAGGTAAATCGTAAGAGCGGTTCTAGGCGCTTCAGTTCGGAACCGGGCTGCTGCTACATCCGCAGGTTCGAATGCTGCCTGGGGCATGGATGTGTGTGATGTCCTTAGGTTAGTTAGGGTTAAGTAGTTCTAAGTCTAGGGGACTGTTGACCTCAGATGTTCGGTCCCATAGTGCTTAGAACCATTTGAACCATTTTTTGTTGAAACTTTTCTGTGAAGACGTATCTCGATTTTAACAAGTGTGTTGGCCCGGCTGTTATAACTGACATTTGACTGGTAACTGGCAAGAGTGCGTTGAACGACAGTATGTACGTCACTGAAGCACTATAAAACCAATCAATTGGGCTTAATGAAACTAGTATTAACGTAACAAAAAATAGGCTGCCTGATGAAGAAAATGTTGAAAAGCTTTCTATAGGATCGCGTTTTTTAAGGTAGTAATAATTAAGCAGTGCTGAAAATGGGAGCATGCTACATCATCTTCTTCGATAAAGTCATTAAGTAGTGATGTTACCTAACACAGAATTCGCGATTATTCCTTTATACTGGAGGGCGCAAAGTTTGGATGGTTATCACGTACAATTACATACTATTAAGAATTACTTAAACTGGCAGATTAAAACTGTGTGCCGAACGGAGACTCGAACTTTGCCTGGTGGAATTATGGCTGTGATGAGGGGTCGTGAGTCGTGCTTGGGTAGCTCAGATAGTGGAGCACTTGCCCGTGAAAGGCAAAGGTCCCGGTTCGGCACACAGTTTTAATCTGCCAGGATGTTTCATGTCAGCGCACACTCTCCTGCAGAGTAAAAATTTCATTCTGGGCACATAGTATTAGGCTATGCTGCACTATTAAGATCAGTGAAGCTTACTTTGTGACCACTTCTTCTTGTTCACCCCATAACAGGGTTTACGAATTCGTTACCTGAAACCAAGCGTTCCTTCAGTCATTACATTTTCTGTTGAGAGACGAGATTGCGCTTATTTGCTATCCAGCCCAATTCTTATCACGTAATAATACATAATATCGGTCAGTATTACTGTCAGTGAAGCTTACATTCGGATCACTATACGCTAATCAACCAAATAATTTGTTCTGAATGTTGTAGGGAACGTTCTTGTAGAATGTTAATACTTGACGATTGAAGAAGACCACTCACCGAAAAGCAGAAGCGTTGACTTGTCGATAGGCACACTGGAAAGAAAGAAAACTTGGTAGCGGATGGGATTATCCACGCACACATACAAACACACACACACACACACACACACACACACACACACATCGCGCGCACATGCCTATGCACCGACATGGTGGCGGCTACACTGAATAGCTAGTGCCCCTACATGGCACCGGCTAGGCTAAGAGTCTCTCTCTCTCTGTGTGTGTGTGTGTGTGTGTGTGTGTGTTTAGTTCGCCAAAGGATAACTCCGAAAGCTTCCAAGTTTTCTATCTTCTGTATGTGTCGAACGACAATTCGCCGCGTTTCCTTTTCGCTGAGTAATTACTTTTGTGAATCCGTTACCTTATACAAATGTTCTTCAATTATTTTTCATTGGGAGAAGAAATGGCATTTATTTGCATATTCCAGTCTTACTCTGTGGTGGACAATAACGCTTGAAATATGTGTTAGGTTGTTTGTGGTATTTTCAAAGTTGGAACGATACAGATGTTACGTAGTTATCTGAAGCGATTAGTGCCATAACAACTCAAGAAAAGTAATATTATATTAGTGCAGCAGAACAATACTATAAATGCTTTTTACACAACAGTCTCTCTGTATAAAGCTTTAATTTTTCTTGAATGCGCTGCGTAATGTGTGTAGCTCGTGAGTTTAGACACTAAATTGTGGTTTCCGTGCTTGAACACTAAACCACATTTCATCTACAGTTTAATAGGGCTTTTAAAAATCGAAAAGGCTCATGATAGCATATTGTGTTTTCAGAGATTAGCACGGCACGCGCAATCTTTCCTGTGGGTACAGCAACGTCCATAATTAATTTCCGTTCCTTCAGTAGTCGCCCATATACATTAGTCTAGTCTTTTTCGCAGGTGGTGGGAAAAGGAAACGTCTTGTTGATTTCTCAGGAAATGATGTAGGAATAGAGCAAACTACACTACTGACCATTAAAATTGCTACACCACGAAGATGACGTGCTACAGACGCGAAATTTAACCGACAGGAAGAAGATGCTGTGACACGCAAATGATTGGCTTTTCAGAGCATTCACACAAGGTTGGCGCCGGTGGCGACACCTACAACGTGCTGACATGAGGAAAGTTTCCAACCGATTTCTCATACACAAACAGCAGTTGACCGGCGTTGCCTGGTGAAACGTTGTTGTGTTGCCCTGTGTAAGGAGGAGAAAAGGGTCCCATCACGTTTCCGACTTTGATAAAGGTCGGATTGTAGCCTATCGCGAATGCGGTTTATCGTATCGCGACATTGCTGCTCGCGTTGGTCGAGATTCAATGACTGTTAGCAGAATATGGAATCGGTGGGTTCAGGAGGGTAATACGGAACGCCGTGCTGGATCCCAACGGCCTCGTATCACTAGCAGTCGAGATGACAGGCATCTTATCCGCATGGCTGTAACGGATCGTGCAGCCACGTCTCGATCCTTGAGTCAACTGATGGAGACGTTTGCAAGACAACAACCATGTGCACGAACAGTTCGGCAACGTTTGCAGCAGCTCGGAGACCATGGCTGCGGTTACCCTTGACGCAGTATCGCAGACACGAGCGCCTGCGATGGTGTACTCAGCGACGAATCTGGGTGCACGAATGGCAAAACGTCATTTTTTCGGATGACTCCAGGTTATGTTTACAGCATCATGATGGTCGCATCCGTGTTTGGCGACATCGCGGTGAACGCGCATTGGAAGCGTTTATTCGTCATCACCATACTGGCGTATCACCCGGCGTGATGGTATAGGGTGCCACTGGTTACCCGTCTCGGTCACGTCTTGTTCGCGTTGACGGCACTTTGAACAGTAGACGTTACATTTCAGACGTGTTACGACCCGTGGCTCTACCCTACATTTCAGCAGGATAATGCACGACCGCATGTTGCAGGTCCTGTACGGGCCTTTCTGGATACAGAAAATGTTCGACTGCTGCCCTGGCCAGCACATTCTCCAGTTCCCTCACTAATTGAAAACGTCTGGTCAATGGTGGCCGAGCAACTGGCTCGCCACAATACGCCAGTCACTACTCTTGATGAACCGTGGTATCGTGTTGAAGCAGCATGGGCAGCTGTACCTGTACACGCCATCCAAGCTCTGTTTGACTCAATGCCCAGGCGTATCAAGGCCGTTAATACGGCCAGAGGTGGTTGTTCTGGGTACTGATTTCTCAGGATCGATGAACCCAAATTGTGTGAAAATGTAATCACATGTCAGTTGTAGTGTAATATATTTGTCCAATGAATACCCGTTTATGACGTGCATTTCTACTTGGTGTAGCAATTTTAGTGGCAAGTAGTATATCTTACAGCAAGGCAATTGGATTTGATTAGAGCATTCGAAACCGCAGCTACTTCTTCCGCAAAAGGTTTAAGTGTGTTTCGTGCTATTCCGTGTAATTCCTCTAATTCCCTACTATTTCCACTAATAACGAATGCTTTGGAGTCTTATAGTTTTCTATTAGTCACACTGGTACCAATTCCTATTTGCTGTTGCATATTTTTCATAAATTTACATTCATTATAACGTCTGCAGCTCTGAACGCTACTGCCAGTAATGGTGTATTTCAAAGCCGAAAATACGCCCTAGACGGGACGCGAAGCTTAGCTTTACAGTCCAGCCAAATCACTGAAGTTGACACTTAGATAAGAAAACCTCTCAATGTTAGAGAAGGGTAAGCTGGTCACTTTTTGTGATGACATTTAGCAGCTGGAAGGGAAATCCTGCGGCTCCCGGATACCTCCAATAAACAAACTGTAAGAGTGCGGAGATGGGAATTCCGCACGCGCGCCGGCTGTGCACGGGAGTCGAGGTCCGGCCGGGCCAGGGGTGTCCCGCCCGCTCGCTCGCTCTGTCGGCGTGTTGGGCGCCCATCAGCGCTGGCGCCGTCGTTATTGAATTAGCCTCGGCCGCGCGGCGCGCCGGCGACCGGTTGCGGCTATCTGCCGGCCGGGCGGCGATGCGGCGGCGAGATAAGCCGCGCTAACCACCCACCAGGTGGTTGCGTGGCGCATCGGATCACCCGTCTTTTGCCCGGCGTACCCTCTGGCCCGCCTCCGCCTCCGCTCTCTGCCAGATCGCAGCGGAGCGGCTCGCCCTGCCGTGTTAATTGGACGTAATGGGCGCTCGCCCGCGGCGACCTGCGATGCTAATGATTTACGGCGGCGTGCGCGATTGTGAAATCCGATTTCGCCGAGCAAGCGGCTCTCTTGCCTGCTCTAATGAACTTGCCATGTTCAGTCTCCTTCTTTTTCACATGCTTTCACTTCCCTCTCTGTCTCTCTGCTAGTAATATTCATCGAACACTCCGTCCCTCTCTCGCTTTTCCTCCACTGTCAATCACTCAAACTCGCCATTTGCCCCCAACGACTATTTCTAAAATTGTAATGAAGGGAAAGCCGAAGCAATTAGCCCTGAAAATGGACGCCGCTGAAGCGTCGTCCCTATACTCGGCCGACAGTCTGGCAGTCATGGCCGGTCCTAAAAAAGTAAAAAAAAAAAAAAAAAGGTATATCGAGAGGTTGTGCTCGGCCGAAATGGCCGTGCGGTTAAAGGCGCTGCAGTCTGGAACCGCAAGACCGCTACGGTCGCAGGTTCGAATACTGCCTCGGGCATGGATGTTTGTGATGTCCTTAGGTTAGTTATAGGGGACTAATGACCTCAGCAGTTGAGTCCCATAGTGCTCAGAGCCATTTGAACCATTTTTTTTTTTTTTTGAGAGGTTGTAACAATGGAAAATTGTACTGAAATGCAGGAGGATCTGCAACGAATTGATGCATGCTGCAGGGAATGAAAATTGAATCTCAGTGTAGACAAGTGTAATGTGCTGCGAATACATAGAAAGGAAGATCCCATATCATTTAGCTACAATACAGCAGGTCAGCAACTGGAAGCAGTTAATTCCATAAATTATCTGGGAGTAGGCATTACGAGTGATTTAAAATGGAATGATCATATAAAGGTGATCGTTGGTAAAGCAGGTGCCAGACTGAGATTTATAGGAAGAATCTTATGGAAATGCAGTCCGAAAACAAAGGAAGTATGTTACAGTACACCTGTTTGCCCACTGCTTGAATACTGCTCAGCAGAGTGGGATCCGTACCAGATAGGGTTGATAGAAGACATAGAGAAGATCCAACGGAGAGCAGCGCGCTTCGTTTCAGGATCATTTAGTAATCGCGAAAGCGTTACGGAGATGATAGATAAACTCCAGTGGAAGACTCTGCAGGAGAGACGCTCAGTACGGGCTTTTGTTGAAGTTCCGAGAACATACCTTCACCGAGGAGTCAAGCAGTATATTGCTCCCTGCTACGTATATCTCGCGGAGAGACCATGAGGATAAAATCAGAGAGATTAGAGCCCACACAGAGGCATACCGACGAACAATACGAGACTGGAATAGAAGGGAGAACCGATTGAGGTACTCAAGGTACCCTCCGCCACACACCGTCACGTGGCTTGCGGAGTATGGATGTAGATGTAGATGTAGATGTAGAAGGCCAGTGGCCACTTAAACTTAACTGTTTCAAAATAAAGGACCGTTACTCTAGAAAATTCAAGCGTTATACTTGGATGCGGGATTGTTATCTTCTATACCTGCCCTGTATGTGATATCCTTTTCAGAAATTATTCTTACAATGGCAGTAAACACACGTACTAGTAAAACTGTAACTTAGAGTTGTTCAGAAATAGATAAGCATAATTAAGACAAAAAAAAACGAACGCGATTTGAATCCAGCTCCTCCCTATTACAAGTTAGATAACTTTTGCACCTCCTTGGTAGGTGAACTTATCGATACAAAACTGCATTTAACTTGAACGTTTTCATAACGGCAACTCCATAAAAAAAAAGAAGGAAACCAGTAGTAAATTATACTTTCGCACTTTTACTTCATATGCGGCATACAGAGGATAAGGAAGAGTTGTAGAATGCGACGACGCCAATTTAAAAAATGGGGAAAGGGGTACACAATATCAATCTTGGCATTTTAAGTCCTGTAAAACTGCGACTACAAATGTTAATAAAATGAGATCTTCAACTAATAAGGTCCTCATATTCTTTGGTTGTTGGTTTCTGTACGACAGTACTTCGTGCAGTAATGTCATGGCAGTATGCTGTCTTTGGGGACAGCAGAAGCAAATGTAGCTCAGGTGTTACTTACAGCAGTAGTCAGAATGGGGAAATGAGGGTATACAGAGACAAAGAACATGCTGCTCAAGTTTAGGTGGCAAACCGAAAGCAATCAAAACGAGCAGACCCAAAAAGCATCTCTTGCTTGCGGTTCACCCATTGCAGGTCAATGTGCCATTAAAAAGTGTCGGGGAAATGTCAGTGAAAAGAAACCGCCTGGCGGAACTCCGTTCCGCTGGAGGCTGTCGGTGGAAGGCTGTAGCTGTCGGCCGTTTTCTGCCTCGCGCTGTACCATTTCCGGGCAGACGCTGCGGCGGGAGACTAATGACGCTGTCGGAGTTGACCGAGCGGGCGGTAGCGCAGCCAAGCAGCGGCCGTAACGCCGACGTTCGCGCGCGGATGTCGCGTCCGCCGCAACGTGCTCGTATTTACTCGTCGCCCACGCACGCAGACGCACACGCACATACACACACAGCCGCGCGTGTATTGTTGAGGCGGTGTTGGAGCCGCCGCCCTGGTCGTCCCACCCGCTGAAGTATCTGGTCATCTCCGCGGGCGCGCACGTGCACTCGCTCAACGTGCGTGTGTGTGTGTGTGTGTGTGTGTGTGTGTGTTCGTGCGTGCGTGTTCGTGCGTGCGTGCGTGCGCGCTCGCTCGCGCACGGGGGAAAGACGCCGGCGAGCCGAGCCGGCCGGCCGTGTTGCTGCATTTAAATGTCCCCCAATTAAGTGCTCGCTCGGTGCCGCCCTCCTCATATTATTATTAAAAAAATCTCGTTTTCCCGCCGCATAACTGAACTCGCGCATAATACACTCTCCGCGCGGCGCGCCCCGGGCCCCGGTGCGACGCGGGCGATGCCGGGGGAAAGAAGGCGCGAGCGTGAACGAGAGCGGCACAAAAAAGGGCTTAAAAGTTGCGGGTCCCCGCGCTTGCGAATTAATGAAGGAGAGTTAGCTATAGGTGGGCAGATGCTATCTGCGGCTCTTTTTCTTCCGTGCCGTGCCCTCCGCACAAAAAAAAAAGTGCACATGTACACAGAGAGGCTCCTGATGGAACACGGGTTGCGGGTAAAGGAGGCGGAGGTCTATTACGGGGAAGTCACGCAAATATGAGCGCGCATGAACTTTCGCTGAGTCCACACACACCCACCCACGCAGCAGCCACTGCTGCTGCAAGAGTTGCAGAGTTACACAACGATGCTTGCGTTCTTTTCCGACCTCCGTAAGGACTTTGTCTGTCTTATTATTCGTTCCTGTAATAGTGAACGAGCAATGCTGTGATGGTCTGCAATTAAAAACCTTTCATTTGTTTCTTGTAAGAAGAATGGATTGAACGTCCACACAGACACAAATTACGCACAGACGTGGTAGGAGCTATTACAGGAAACCGTGACATGAAGTGTTCTTCCTATAAGCACTGGTGGTAAACTATCCTCTTTACTTTCCGTTGTATGCTACGAGGGCAGTGTTTATGGTAGTAAAACGGCCAAAACTGTCCCCGGCCATTCACTCCCATTTGCAGGTTGTTGCTTTATTTATATTTATATATACTCGTAATTTTCCAGTATTTCTTATAACTATTGACTGAATTTAAAAATATTAAATGCTTCCGTAATCTAATCATTAAGAGGTCTACGTTTACGCTAAAGGCTGTCACTTCGAACATTTTCGGAACTTTTCCTTGCTGACACTCTCCGCGAAAAGAATGATCGCTCACTATATTTTGGTTCTTCGTGCAGTAAAAGTTCAGCAGCTGACATGACATTTGAATGTATTTCTTCTTTACTACTATCTCTGTTCGCAACACATTTTGCAGACAATATCCACATATACCACTGTATTTATCTGAAAAATTATGTCATTGTACGACGCATAATTTGGGAGATATGGCATGACGTCATAAACATTCCGATACGTGAACGACTATCTGTCATATACACCGAAGTTTTAGATTTTTTAGGGGATTGTGGGTCGGAGGATTACCTGTAACGTCCTAACGTGAGAACGTTGTCTTAAATTCTGATGGATTGAGGAAACATGTCTTAAATAATGACACATTTACGAACAAGTGCTTTTATTGGCTGAGAATGTCACCTAAGGAGTTTCGTGAGTGTTCTCGCTGACGATGAGGAAAAAAAATGACACCCAGCGCATTTTTCTAGCGAAGCTTGACGTTCGTCTTCTCACGGACAAATCATCTTAAATGCCGTCACATCCGGCTTCACATGAAATTCTGCGAAATGCGTTGGAATTTCATCTGTTTCAATTGGGGGCACAGTATGCTAATCAAGCACCATATGGCAGAATCTCTGCTCTCCTCTCTTCACAGTCCAGTTCAAAAATGGTTCAAATGGCTCTGAGCATTTTGCGATTTAACTTCTGAGGTCATCAGTCGCCTAGAACTTAGAACTAATTAAACCTAACTAACCTAAGGACATCACACACATCCATGCCCGAGACCCGAGGCAGGATTCGAGCCTGCGACCGTAGTGGTCGCGCGGTTCCAGACTGAAGCGCCTAGAACCGCTCGGCCGCTCCGGCCGGCCACAGTCCAGTTACTGAGAAGATTGAAACCAGCTACGTCGAGTGCAGCGCTAGCACGCTTAAATGGCCCACAGACTACATCCGCCGAAATGGGTAATGTAGCTTCTAAAAGGATATGTCTGCCTCCAGGTATGGTTCTTGATTCCTGACGCTGGTACAATCAGTATGCAGGAGGTCGCACTCTTTCGAAAATAAAGGCTTACAACATTAATTTCTCGAAACATGCCACAGTGGAAGTTAGTCACAGTTTGAAAAACACAGGTCAATTTTTAACCTATTTATCACGCTCGTTTCGTGTCACACTAATAAACGAAGCACGATAGTGTCTTCTCTAGATAAAGACAAGTGATATTTTTCTTATCTTGATGCATCCCCTTGGGTTTCGACATTGGTGCATAAATCCACCCGACCGACAGATATCCCTTGCTACAAGTTACACTGCTGGCCGGAGTGGCCGAGCGATTCGAGGCACTACAGTCTGGAACCGCGCGACCACTATGGTCGCAGGTTCGAATCGTGCCTCGGGCATGGATGTGTGTGATGACCTTAGGTTAGTTAGGCTTAAGTAGTTCTAAGTTCTAGAGGACTAATGACCTCAGAAGTTAAGTCCCATGGGGCTTGGAGTCATTTTTGAACAAGTTACGCTCGTTATAATTCACTACATCATTAACACGTTTCGGAAAAATCTCAGAGGAATGAAGTTGCTTAGGACGTAATTCGTTCCGTTGGAGGGTGCAGTGTCTGATAAATACGAGGGTGTATCAAAAAGTAATGCCTCCCTTCGTATAGAAAATGAATAATGAACGTATAACAGCGGAATTAGTTCAGGCCATAGCCTCGAACTGTCTTCAACACAGTAGCACCGTTGAACATAGTCACCCTGCATTTGTACATATAAACGCCATCGCAGAACCCAGGCATCAAAACCACTTTGGTAAAATTCATTGTTTTGCTTCTCAGCCCATTTTTCTCAGAATGCATCTGAAGCTACTGACGGAGAACTCTGATGCTTCTGTCCCCTCGAATCGCTTCATCAGCACGTCCTCGATCGGCAGCTGTGGTGGACGTTGCCGAGCGTACGCCGCGCGCTTTATATGCAGTGTTTTTCTCCG